>NC_139347.1:191489918-192089918 GCF_055883805.1 Amblyomma maculatum
CCTCTGCACAAGTGACGAGTTTTCGCTTGATGGAGATATACTCATATGTAGATGTAAATAGCTGGAGCCTTGCTGTTGCCAGCCGCTCGCCAGACTCCCCTCCCCCACTTCCCGGCCCCCGCACACATCTCATCTTCTCTTTATACGCGCGCGTTTGAACGCACATCATTTTGGGTCAGTGTCCCTTATTTTCTTGTTCACTTTCGTACTTATGCACACAGAATGAAAAACACAAGTTAAAGTACCGATGAACAAGCCATTGTGCACTTCCTTGATTTTCTTTTTCTTTTTTTGTCCTCACCTCCTCTGTTTTCGCTAAGTTCGTTGGTTAGGCTGTAAGACCCACGACGCGTATGCAGTGCACGGTGATAACACATTTCTTCAGCGGCAAGTTTTTTATACCGGGTCGGATACGCTCGGGTAACGCGCGAGCCCACCTCACTTCCCCCCTGTCTTTCGAACCTTCGCTTCTTCACATTTCTTTTACTGCTCATTATCGAGTGAATTGACACCTGATACTCTAGATATCTACTTTCATCTTTCTCCCCATTTCTTAACGCATCAGCTCACCAGAACAGCTTATGAAAGCTTGGGCGCGCTTTCACCCTGTAGTCATTCGAGAAAAACTTATTTATCCAAAAATGAGATATGTTTTGGTTCGTTAAATACCTCTTATGGGCCCCTGTGATTGTATTCCTTCTCACCGATTTTTTTTTCCTTCTTTTCTTCCTTCTTATTAGTTTCTTTTTTTTTTTTCACCTATTCCTTTTGTTTCGTGTCCGTAGCGCCCTTCGACGTCTTTCAACGCAGAGGATCCCATTTCTCAGCGCATCATCTGCCCATTCCTTAGGAGAAAAACTAAGATGGCGTATATATGAGAGGCACCAAAAATGCACGTCATGCAAACGAAGGTATGCTGCGAACACATTCCATATCAGAACGCCTTTAACGGTTTATTTTGTCAGGTGCTTGAACGTGTATGGGGCTGATACGCTTATATGTTGTTCTAGTGAACCTTTTTGCTCTCGTTTCTGACTTTGCTTCTGACCATTAAAGCTGCTTTAATCTAAACCTACATGCCGCTTCATTGTGGCTTGCGTATTGTCCCCTTCGTGCAGATTTGGTTTACTGGATTCTTTTTCTCAAATCCAGTCGTTCTCATTTTAAGAAATGATGCATAATTCAAACAAAAAAGGGACAGCAATAACCAGAAGGCCAGTTTGCGAGCAAGCTGTGGGTCCTCTTTAATTAAAAAAAAAATGCAACGCATTTACGACCTGATATCTATTTCACTCGGAGTTTCGTTTCTTTTCGCGCATAACCTGCGCATGCAGTTATACAGCATATGGGAAACTCTCACCGCCGCAGAGCATAATTTATTTTTGTGTAAACTCGATATGAGCCCTAATTTCTTACTCTGTCTGCTTTCACGAATTGATGCATGCAGCAACGGCAAACAGGGTCACTCGCTTTATTTTGATCGTGGCCCTTGTGTTCTCTCCTTCGACCAATTTGCCGCACGTTGAGCGTGAAAACCGCCCGACCGAGATCCTGAATGGCGAAAAACAATCGCAAATGTTTATTTAAGCTCATATATGTGCATTGCTCATGCCTCGGCCCTTCAATAGAGAGGTAGGCGCGCACTGCTCCAGTACCAACAGAACGGACGAGCACAGCACTTGGAACACAACAATAAACTATGTAATGTCATAAATAATAAACAGATATTAACATGGATACGCTCGCACCTATCTGATTGCCATCAGTTTGTTGAACTACATAAAACCTGCTCCAATCACTTTCCTGTCGACTCTGGGGTTCCCAGGGATCCATGCCCGGCCCCCTCTTGTTCCTAATATTTATTAATGATATTGTCAAAGACCTGACATTAAGCTATATGCGGACGATTGCGTGTTGTATGAGAAAATAACTTCGATTGAAGATCAAATCAGGCTAATAATAATTTTGCAAAAATAGTTTATTGGTGTGAGAAATGTCAATTAATTTTGAGAAAACCGTATTTGTGAGAATAACATTTAAATTTGACCCTCTTCTGTATCGCTACACTGCTAATAAAAATTTTCTTCGTGAATTTAAAGAATATAAGTACCTAGGCCTATGGATTTCTGATGACCTCTCTTGGACCAAGCATGCCAATTATTTTCTAGCAAGTGCTCTCCGAAAGCTTTTTTTTTTCTTACGATGCTCGCTGAAGTTAGTGACCTCTGGCACACGCCTCCTTGCATACAACATCATTATTAGACCAATCGTAGAATATGCAGTAGTTATCTGGGACCCTTTTACAAAGGTAAACATAAATAAACGGGAAATAATTCAAAAGAAAGCAGTAAGGTTTATATACAACACTTACGGGCGAACTTCAATCAATGATCTCAAAAAAAGAGGCTTACCCTTTATTCCTATCAGAAATCGCACATATCCTTTAAAGTTTTTCATTCAGTTAATTAATAATCACTCCAACGTTAACACCTCCAATATCCTTAATTATTCCTCGGGGTATCGAATTAGAAGTCGTCATTCCCTTTCTATGACACCTATAAATTCTAAGATAATTGCTTTAAATATTCTTTTTTTTTCCAAGGACTATCACTTATTGGAATAATATCACGTATTATGTTGTCAGGCAGACATCATTGCATTTGTTTGAAGAACGCATGAAAGGATTGTCGTTGGTGACTTGCCGCGGTATTTTGTTCCCCTTTTGCGTGCAATTCTGTTTTGTTTGCATGTGTCTGTATCTTTTATATTTTAACACCTTTCCCACATGCTATATCTTGTCACAAGATATAGCATGTGAATATAGCATGTGAAGATATAGCATGGGAAACGTGTATAAATCGCAGTATTCTTAAATAAAAAAAATTGTACACAATTTTAATTAAATGTGAACAAAGTAGAAATTCAGGGAGCAGGGAGGACAAAATTTGTTGTTGGCTAAGTTTGCAGTACACCGCTGAATTGGTCGTTCTAGAATTATGTCAGACGTGAATTTTGGTCAAATTCAGAAGTCACATTTTGCGGATCCAGTGAGCCAAATTCTGGACATTTATTTGGTCAAATTCTGATGAGGTCAATATTTGGAGTCCCGGGGGCAATATTTGAATGGCGGGCCATCGCAATTTGAGGTCGCCATAGGGTTGGCCATAGTTAAATAAGATTGGATGTCAAATTTGGTGAAATTACATTTTTATATATTCGTGCTAACGCGCTCTGATACCTCCACATCTCCTATCCATACCTCAATTCGCTGAGTTAATTATCCAATCATTTAAACATTGGACTGACTCAATTACTTATGCTATATATCTATATATATATATATATATATATATATATATATATATATATATATATATATATATATATATATATATATATATATATATATATTGACAGCTTTAGCGCACACGCTTTTAACATCGGCTCTGATATAGTACGCTTTGATGACAGGCTGTTACCAAGCCACTCGTGAGTCAAGAAGTGCATTAAAACACGGTTAGCCTCTGTGGCCTGCGGGAACAATGCGGTCTCTGCAATCCCATTGTCATGCGGAAAATGCTGCATCGGCCAATCTGGATGCCGTGTAAACTTTGGCTTAATGGAGCCCAAGACAACTTCTGGAGCAATGTAAGGATCTGGACACTTGGCCGCACATTGCAAGCGGCGTAAACGTGACGACGACGAGAGTGTCCCTATATTTATGAACAGGCGCGTGTGACTCCAGTAAAATGCGATAAGAAAGAACGCGAAATATTAGAAGCGTCTCCCATGCACATGCAGGAATGACAATCGTGCATCATCAAGCCCAACGTAAACATTTCCACCAAGGACTGAACTTCCTGAAGCGGAGGGTACCATCGCGTATGTAATGTGGTTAAAAAAAAAAGAAAAAAAAGGAAACTTCCCAAACAAGTGTATTTTTTCTACAAAAATGCGTGCTTTCTGTAATCCAACTCACTTTATGTCTAGCGTTTGTGCTGTCTTTTCTTGTTTTTATTCGCGCGTGTGGTTCGCGCGAATACGAGTTTTCAAAAGATCGTTGTTGTTTTCCAATAATGCGAAACCAATTAAAGTCAGGCGTAGCCGGTTGTGGTAGATAATACAGGGCGTCTGTCCAAGACCGCCAAGCACCTTTGGCCGCTCGTCAGGCGACACTTTATTGGAAAGCCGAATTTTTCCATATGGCCGTTTATTCACCATAGGACGAGGTATACGGAGCAGTTAGAATGTCGACCAGACGCGCACACCATTGATACGTCATCCCTGTCGCCGCCATTAATGTGAATCTTAACCAAATCTAATCTGGACTCATTTGCTCAAGACGAAAGAAACGACATTTTCTTCACTGATGCAGTTGGAATATAAAAACTTATCTCCTGAAGACTGCATGCTGCGCTTCCATTGGCATAGGTAATAAACAAAAGAATTCAGTTCGTAAAAAGCAGCTCGGCTCACCTTCTTTTACGCTACACCGTAATGCATTCCCCTTATGTAATGCATTCGAGCCCTTAAGGTGGAATAAATGAAATGAAATAAAAGAAGAACAAAAAAAAAGCTAATTCTAAACTAGAAATTCTTCCGTCTACTGTCCAGTTCTGAGACCACACGCGAGGCTTAACGCGGGTCCAGAATACTGAACGTTCACTTCATCGCCCTGTCTCACCCACGGTGTATGAATAAAATGATCTCATCCAATAGGAAAGGGGAAGGGCAGTCTCATCGCATCAATCTTTTTTGTTAACGTAATGTAAAGTCAGTTCACAAACAGAACAACCTTTCATCTCTGAGTGATACATGTTCACCGCACATAATTACTTTACATAAAACTTGCCTTTCCGCAGGTGTTCATGCAGGACCCTGAACGTTTTCGCAATGAATCGTCTTTTTCAATCTACCGTTGCAGCAGAACAACACGTCGAGATGGGGACATCCTCCTGGCCATGTCTGAAGACGGATCATCTCTATGCATTCACGTTAGAAGCTATTTCAAAACAGTATTGGCACAAAATGTTAGCATTCAGTGCAGGCTACCATATGTACGTCCAGCAGCTACCGTTTCTAAAGAACTTCAAGACTCAATTGAAATGGTTCGTATGCAGTTCCCCGGGGACATTTATTTGTTCCTGGTGAATTTAATTTTCCTAATATCACATACAAATCTCAGCCGCCTAACGTGCCATTCTTTACGTGGATGTCACTTAACAATTAGACTATAGTGTTTCACATTTTCACTCTTCCAATTAGTATTACAACAGACTAGACTAACATCCAACTAGCCAAACACCCCTGATTTAAGTCTCACCAGCCACTCCGACTATGCATCTTCTGTCACATACCTACCTGATATAAGCAATCGTTGCATGATGTCATTCTCTAATAACGCCCGTGTGTCAACGATGGGTAAATTAAGATCACCGGAGATTGTAAAAAAAAAGAATCTAACCGGTACGCCATAGAGAATAAGGTTTTTGCATTTAATTACTTTTATTAATGACTTTGATTTTTGTTTTATTCAATAAGTGGAGGGTTACTTCGTAGCCCTCCACTACGGCTCCCCTTTCTCTCTTTCCACTTTCACTCCCACCTTCATCCCTTCCCTTACGGCGCGGTTCAGGTGTCCGCATAACAAGTGTGACAGATACTGCGCCTTTCCCTTCCTGTGAACCAATTATTATTATTATTATTATTATTATTATTATTATTATTATTATTATTATTATTATTATTATTATTATTATCATTATTATTATTATTATTATTATTATTATTATTATTATTATTATTATTATTATTATTATTATTATTATTATTATTATTATTATTATTATTATTATTATTATTATTATTATTATTATTATTAAAACTTAGAACATTTGGTGCACTGAGTGCATGAACTCATCTAAATAGTATTCTTGCCCTCAGAATTACCACAGACGTTCTGGCGCTAGAGTTTAACACGCCTATCAAACACCTCCCTAACGAAGTTGCACCTTTAGCTCTGCTAATCTTTTACCTAATGACACCCGTTGGCCTCTGTACAAAACTGACTAGAAAGCTTCCACCACTGCATTAGAGTAAGCCAAATTCAATTTTTGGCCCAAAACATTTCTATCCACACGTAACATAAATCCTAATAATTTTGACGCTCAGATAAACTGACAAACGATCCACGACCACACAGAGTTCGAAAACTCATCCCATAATCCTGATCATGCCGGTCAGCGTGCGATCCTTCTTAATAAGAGAAAGCGGTGTCGGAGTGGAGGCCCTTGAAATAACTACGACCACATAGGCAGTGTTTAACATGCCCTGACATCGCACAGCACGCGGAAACCATTGCGCTTCTCTATCGAAACGCGGCCACAGCGGTCTGTGTTTTTAGTGCAGGTTAAAGATCCCCGGGTGTTCGAAATAATTCCGCAGCCCTCCACTATGGCTGCTCTTTCTCACTTCTTTCGCTTCTGTCTTTCTCCCTTTCTTTACGGCGCGATCAGGTGTTCACCCAAAAGTGTAACAGATACGAAACGAAGAGGCGTCGTGTCTCGATATAAATCAATCAATCAGGCGTCGTGTGCTGTGCGATGTCAGCGCACGATTCCCAGGTAGTCGAAATTACTCCGTAGCCCTCCACTACGGCTCCACTTTCTCTCTTTCCACTTTCAATCCCATCTTCCTCCCTTCCCTTACGGCGCGGTTCAGGTGTCCACAGAGAACAAGTGAGACAGTTACCGCTCCTTTGCCTTCCTATAAATCAATCTCTTTCTTATAGGCCAATTTACAACTTTGCTTATAAACTTATAGAACCCACGCCAGTCTCAAACACAAGGCTGTGTTCGCTATCGTTACACAGCACGAAAGAAGTCAATAAAATAAACATAGAAATCAGCATTGTGTGTCATACGAACAAAGCTATATCGCACAAGATTCTGCTCAACAGCGTTGAACCCCTCCAGTTCTGTTTTCTTTTTTTAAGTAAATGCGTTTATATCTCAGCTGTTGTAACGAGAACGTACCAGCTGAATGCGTTTTTATTTTTTGCAGTTGGAAAAATAGCGAGTGCATATATTTATATCACACAAACCAGACGATAAAACATACCCTGCAAACCACCGACCCTTTTCTTCCATCAGCATCTGTTCCAAGCTGTTTAAATGTCATTCTTTTTTCGCACCTAAATTTCTGGAACCTAGTCGATTCCCTACCTCGCCTTAGAACAGCTTTCGAAAATAATGTGAAAAGCAACTTAGCGTCATTTTAGACCATGTCATTTTAGACCATTCGTCTAGTGCCGACTGAATTTTCTCAGACTATTCGAAAACGTTCGACAAGCTTTCCCACGAGCCCTACTCCACAGCCTAAAACAAAGTAGTATTACCGAATCTTTTCTAATATATTGAACGTTTTCCTACCAATCGCTCGAAAAGTACTACAGCTAACGGCCTTATTTTCCTGCATGTGCGTTCGGTTGTACCACAAGGACCCCTTCTCAGGCCACTTTCATTTCTTAACTGACCAAATGACCTGCCATCTACAGAATGCTATTAATCGCTTGCTTTGTTTATGAACTAATGTGTTAATTTTCGTGAAATAACTGACATCAATGGCGCGACTATAGAACTGCTGATGACAGTGCCATGTTCAGTAACCCAGGGGATCAATTGCAAAGAATGATTGATGACCTAGACAAGAAGAGCAGATATGCAGGCCTAAGAATTACGCAGATGACTAAGGTAATGCTCAACAGCCTTTGGAAGGAACAGCAGTTTACATTTTGTAGCGGAGTAATGGAAGTGGTAGGCGAATAGTATATGTAGCACCCACAGATCCGGACCATGAAAGGGAGATAGAAAGGAGAGTAAGGCTATATGAATCGCAGTGATAACTAAGGATAACAGGCTAACAAATCGTATTCCGAGAGAACGAAAGCGTAGCAATGTGCAGCCGGAAGTTGTTAGGTGGGCTGATGGGTTCATGAAGTTCACTTAAGTGGATGCTGCTAGAACAGGACCGGGTTAATTGGAAGGACATGGGAGAGGCCTTCGCCCTGCAGTGGGTATAGTCCGGCTGATGGTGAGGGTGGTGGTGGTGGTAAAGATGATGATGACGATGATGATGATGATTATGATGATGATGATGATGTAAACCATTCCCATGTGGGTGCTGCCATATTGCCGCTGGGCTGCCGCCCCAACCACCGAGATGAGAAAGGGTACGCGACTGCATTCCTCCTTGCCCGTGGAAGCGGTCTGTCGAAAACTGGCACAACGAATGGTGAGTGGAATTAAATACTATAAGAAAGGCAAATACACGCGTGTATCTCGTGCAGATACCATTTTCTCAATCTAATAATGCTTCAGAATCCCTTAATTCATTACTATTGCTGTTCATTTAACGACTTACTTATACCGGATGGTGCACATTGATTATATTGCCACGAAGCACTGTTGTTTTCAACGGCCGCCGGCCTTATCACTGTGCTTCCATCGCACGAAAGGATCATGTGCTCTTCCTTTTTTTACGTTCGGTATCGCGAGACGCGGATTTGTCATTTTCTTTGTTGCGCTAGATGCACCGAGATGTTTGGTTTGATTTGGTCTGGTTTATAAGGTTTAACGTCCGAAAGCGCCTAAGGCTATGAGAGACGCCGTAGTGGAGGGTTGTCTGTTTCCGTAATGTTCCAGTTCGTTCTGTCATCTTTGCGGCTTTACATTGGGCGTCTAGCACAACAGGCTAACAGCTCTACAAACGCCGAGCACTCTTGCTGTCATCGACACCGCCGAATTGTTAAGTTCTTTTGTGGGTGCTAGTCAGCCCAATAAAGAGTTTATTTCAGTGAAATCCAAGTCTCTTCGATTGTTGCCTACGGCTTTGTCACTAACAACATCACATTATTATCAGCAATGCTAATCGCATATGGTAGATATTTCAAATGGGCCATCCTCGATTATGCTATTGCTGTTTGAACGATAATACGGTTTAAACTCCAGTGTTCACGTCATCAGTGGGAGATTAGTATACTTATTAAGCCACGCAAACAATTCTCTAGAACTCGTCCAAAAATTTTCGTTGTCTTCATTATTCATAGGCAAGAAAAAATGGTAGTTTACGTACCTGGAAAAAGTATAAGAAATGCGACTAGGAATACCAGTCATTATTAAAATCCACTCGATGTGCAGTTTTTTCAGTCATAACTTGTCCTCCCTGCTAACCAACAACCCTCGTAAATTTTGGCGCATCATAAATCCTAGCTTTCATCCTGACATTTTGCTTCGCGACAGTAACGGCGTCATAATCAATAAATCCGATTGTGCTCAGGTTTTTAACGTTAAGGCAACTCATAATTTTTTACCAACAAATACATTAGCTCATATTCTGTCTTAAATACCTATAATGACATTTGCATGCCTAAAATAGTTATTAACGAAGCAGGTACTTCAGCTTTATTAAACAATCCTAATATTACAATTATTATCATATCACCTTAGCTTTAACAATAAGATACTAAATAATACAGCCCAAAGCATCTCCGCTATCTTGTCCTGTTTTTTCTTGAAGTCATTATCGAACGGACTAATCCCTAATGACTGGCATGCAGCAAAGGTAATAACTATATTAAAATCAGGTGAACGTTCCTCCTCACTTAACTATCGACCTATCTAGTTAAACAGCAAGTTTTTTGCTAACTTCTTGAGTATATCATTCATAGCCAACTCATTAACTACCACGAAGATCATAATATCATTTTCAAATATCAACACAGTTTTCGCAAAGGTTTTTCATGTGACACTCAAACTAGCTAGCTTTGTTGACTTACTATCATCACTTAACGCGGGCTCTCAGGTCGACGCAGTGTTCTGGTTTTTTCAAAGGCATTCGATCGAGTCCGTCATCACAGACTTCCACTTAAACTAGCACAGGTTAACATCGACCCTAATGTACTCGCCTAGATTAAGTACTTTCTTCTAGAGCTTGATCAGTTCACCTCAGTTAATAATTCTAACTCTTCTTCGACTTATGTGACATCTGGTGTACGTCAAGCTTGGTTCTTGGTCTTTTGCATTTTTTTTTAATCTATATTATTGATTTACCTGCCTGTGTAACATCTAGAGTTCACCTTTTCGCGGATGACTGCGTAATTTACTGTAACGTTATTAGTGACAGTGACCGCCAATCCCTCTGACCTGAACGCAGTAAGCTGATGGTGCTCATCGTGGTTAATGACTTTAAACGTTTCAGAAACAAAACAGTTGTCTTTCACTCGTAGTAAAGCTCGCATTTCAAACACTTACATGCTCAATATCGGCCTCGCTCTAGCTTAAACGTACTCTCAAACACGCTCCTATCCATGTTAAAAACCTCGCTTATATCACTGTAATACGCCCTGCAATTTAATATGTCGCAGCTATTTAGAACCCTAATCAAGCCTATGTTATCGCCAACATTGAATCCTTGCAGAACCATATGCTGTGCGTTTTAGACTTTCAGACTACTAGCCTTTCACAAGCTTCGCAGCATCAATAAAAAAAAAAGGGGAAGCGTGCTGAACTGTATGACTTATCACATCATCGTAAACACACTCGATTAACACTTTTCCATAAGCCTTATCACCATCCATTACTGCAAATTGATTTGTTTCAGTCACCTGATGTCATATTTCCACGACTTGATCATGCCTTCAAAGTTAAACGCGCAAAGTGTCATTCATCGTCTTAAGCTAATTCATTCATTCCTCGCACTAGCATTGAATGAAATAACTTTCCATGTGCTACAGAACCTGACATATAAAACTTCCAAGGGCTACTTCGCTGTGACAGAAATCTGTAGAATATTTTGCTGTTGTTTTCCTTTCCTTTTTTTTTTTTTTTTGTTGATGATAGGCCTAATGTTTAATTAGTGTTTCTTGTACTTGATGCTATTGGTATCATGATTATTATAATTGCATCAACCCCGTCCCTCCATGTAATACCCTCCTTTGGTAGGTCTTTAGGGGTAACCTGAATAAATAAATAAATAAATAAATAAATAAATAAATAAATAAATAAATAAATAAATAAATAAATAAATAAATAAATAAATTGAGGATTACAACCGAACAGTCAGGTATAGTAGCATCCGTGAAAAAAGGCCTCGACTTTCAGTCCTTACCGCCTCGCCGTATAATATCAGACCTAACCTCATTTCATAAACATATTTTTCCAACTCCGTGTATCCCAACGAACTATTTAATGAACTGCTCGTTGCTGCAATCACATTCGCAAAATCGGTATCGATCGATGCAACACGAAAGCATTTTTCAGTAATTTATTTCTCATAAGCTCCGCTAAATGAAACGACCGCCCCGCCGATGTTCCGCCGATAATTAGGATAAACTTGTTTGTGTAATATTTAAATGAATTTATGTTGACCTCGTTTCACCTTGTGACTTTTACCCGCTCTGATGCCTTTGGCACTTTGAATAAATAAACAAATACATCGCTAATCGACGGTCAACTTTATTCAGATCTTCATAACTGAAATGCCCCGCCGGGGTGGTGCAGTGGTAAGACGCCCGACTACTGTGCCGGAGTTCCCGGGTTCGAACCCGGCCTCGGCGGCTGCGTTTCGATGGAGGCGAAACGAAGAGGCGTCGTGTGCTGTGCGATGTCAGCGCACGTTAAAGATCCCCAGGTGGTCGAAATTACTCCGTAGCCCTCCACTACGGCTCCTCTTTCTCTCTGTCCACTTTCATTCCCACCTCCCTCCTTTCCCTTACGGCGCGGTTCGGGTGTCCACAGAGCAAGTGTGACAGTTACTGCGCCTTTCCCTTCCTGTGAACCAATTTATTCATAACTGAAAAAAAAAAAAAAAAAGAAAATCAATACTGAGCAGCGGATCATAAATGGCAAGATGCCCAAAAAACTAGCGCAGTATCTCCACCCACTGCAAGCTAATGGCTGCAGGAAATGGCAGGACACAGTATAGGATCCATCAGTTTATCGAAACGGGCTCAAGACTATAAACATGAGTATGCAAGGAAATCCATTAGGCGGGATCAGATTTCAGAAACACAGCGCCGACAACAGTTAGCCTCTTATAAATATTTTCTTGCTCATTAAAAGCGAACCAACATGGGCCCCTCATAACTCCCTGTGAAAAACATTTTCAATGGCGTAGGCGCAAATATGCTTCAGATGTGAAACGGCCGCGTGCCGTCCGTCGTATAGAGTGGTATCCTGTACCACTTTTACCGCCCGACATCCCCGCGATCTTCTTCATATAAGTTTTATAGCTCGGTCGTTTCTGACGCGGCAAGCACGTGCCCTTGTTCAGAGAAGGCACGCGTCTAACTTTGCCTTTCGAGATTCTCGGAACCCAATTTCCAGGAAAGTCGTTTCAAAAAGGATAGCGAAGGAAAGAACTGTCCATTTAGAGAAACCTGAAGCTTTTCACGGGGCTCCCTTTTTAGCGTCCAAAGGTAGAAGTGACGCCAAAACGTTAATTCACTTTAGCCAATCCACACACCGGGTTTCGCGTACGTGCCTGTACCTGCAAAAGAAATGAACGATGCCTAGGAGATGAAATATCTCATCTTGGTTTTAATTACGCGTAGCCGAAGAGTCGTCCTTGAATTAATAACGTCCAGATCGTAATTCCTTCATAACTTCGTACTGCGCGCGCGCGGAGGCGAGCTATGCCTTGAACTAGGACGAGCAGCTGAACTCAGCAATAACTTTGTCACGAGCCACCCGCGCACATTTCCGTGCCACCCGCGCTAGTGAACTTATTTTACTTTATCGTTTTAATTTTGCGGAGCAAGATTGAATGTTTTCAGAGCTCCGCAAGCTCTGTGTATTTAGTGATATTTTAATAATGGTGTTAATAAGAGAAAAGTAATTGCGTCCAAAGAAAGGGCTTTTGCGCATACGTGTGATACACGTTTCTCACTATTTTTTTTTCACTCAGGCTTGAAAAAAAAAAAGTGATTTCGTATAAGGCTAATAATTAACTTTTTGGCGCCACACATTCTGAGGTGTAATTTCGCCTCACAATGTGAAATTTGTTTAGCTTTTTTGAGTTACTGTTGGTATTGCTATAGAATAGACATACTTAATCTATGCTAGTTTAACCAGTTGATTTAGCTTGAACAGTGTTTTGCATACTGTGGTTTATTTTTACCTTAGCAGGCTTGTGTCGATATTCCATTTTGGATGAATATCGTGTTGGGTATGGAACAGAAGGCAACTCACAGAACAAGATGTCTAAGAGCGAAGAACTATACTTGGCACCCTTCACAAATTGCCCCGCCGCACTGGTTCAGTGATATAAGGCTCTTGACATGTGAATCCGAGAACGCTGGTTCTATCCAGGCCACCGCGGTAGTGTTTAAATGGAGTCGATGTGCCTGTGTATTGCGTGCTGCCAGTGCATGGTATAAAAAAAAAAAAAAGGTTATAATTTATAGGAATGTCTCCGCTACGGCCTTCCCCATAGCGTGAGTCACTTTGGGGCATTGAACCCTGCAAAACAAACCAAATCTTTAAAGTAATCAAACGCCAGCTGACAGCATCGATGCCAGATGAACACGAAAAACATTCTTGTTTTCTTATCCATTCTAAAATTAAAGAAACGCCCATGTGGATACGAATATCCCTTTGCTACGAATTTACAAAAAAAAAAAAAAAAAAAAGCATGTCCTGCTCATGCGAGAATGTCTTGCGTAGTGGCTTGCATAACTCGCTTTTGTTTCCCATAATACCAACATTAGCTCAAGTAAGTTGCGAGATTCATGAGGAATCCGACCAGCTTCTTGGCTTTTGATGTCTAAAGATGTAATTGTTTTTACACCGAGGCTTGATTTGCTTTGTTATGTTGACCGAATATGGAGGAAATTTCCATCCATTTTGACCGCGACAACTTTATGATGCGACATCGATGACGTCACTGCCTCCGTCGTCGTCCTAATCGATCAGCCAGGTGAGGTAAGGAGCATACAGCATGCGTCTCTTCGTATTGCGGAGATCACAGGCACAGTTTTGCCTGATGCCTTGGCAATAACTCCGAAGGATTGGTGGGGTACGTTCCGTAAATCCAACATTGCAGGATACCATAGTTCACCAGTTTACCCCATGTCATGAACGGCTTCCGCCTTGTATAATATGTTCAGTTTTGCGCAAAGGCTTCCCTAATTGGTGGTAATGTGAGCGATAGGATGGGTCTGCTCATGAACCCTGGGGGACTTAATTTGCGACTGACCTTGCAGGACTCACAGCATGTCATCCATTGATAAATTTATTACATCAAATGCAAAGAAAACGCGATACGTAACACTGGATTATGGTCCCTCTATGCCGAGACTTCAATCGGCCATCCCCAAGAATATCCGTTCAACTTCCGAATGGCTTCCTTTAACCTACAGCCCCAAGCCACCCCCGGTCCCAGCACGCGACCGATCCGGACTCCTGCCTTACCTTACTGCGGTCTACCTTATTAGGCCCGGCCAGAACCTGGAATCTCTTAGGAGCACTAATCAATCCGACCAAAATCAAATGCAAAAACATTAAAGCCAACCGCAGATTCATCCAGTACTTCAATGCATCGGACACCGACCTCGTACAGAAGTTACGTGCAAAATGTCTCGGTGATCACAATCCCTCGCGATGGAACGTACCGCTGAGCCGAAAGCGAGGGACTCGACCGCCCCATAACTGTGGAATAAGTTTACGCGGCCATGAGGAACAGGACTAGAAACACGGCAACAGGAGCGGACAGAATCGCCAATTCCTTGATCCGCAACCTGAGTCCTCATATAAGAGCTCGCAAGTTTTCTTTATAAACACTGGAAGGCGGAGACAGTCCCGAAGACTGGAAACGCGCTGAAGTAATTATAATACCTCATCATCATCAGCAGTAGCTGCAGCAGCAGCAGCAGCAGCAGCAGCAGCAGCAGCAGCAGCAGCAGCAGCAGCAGCAGCAGCAGCAGCAGCCGGACTATACCCACTGCAGGGTAAAGGCCTCTCCCATCATCATCATCATCATCATCATCATCAGCCTGAGTGTACCTACTGCAGGGCGAAGGCCTCTTCCATATTTCTCCACTTAACCCGGTTCTGTGCTAGTTGCATCCACTTGACCCCCGCGAACTTCTTAACCTCATCCGCCCACCTAACTTTCTGCCGCCCCCTGCTACGCTTTCCTTCCCTTGGAATCCAGGAATATATGGCCTCTCCCATATATTCCTCAAATTAACCCTGTTCAGTGCTAGCTCCATCCACTTGACCCCTGAGGATATTTTAACGTCATCCGCCCACCTAACTTTCTGCCGCCGCCTGTTGTGATACCTATACCTAGCAAAAAGCTCCAAATTGAAAATATCAGGCCCATCTCGCTCACGTCATGCCTTGGCAAGCTTTACGAGCGGGTGGTGACGCAGGGCTGCAAAACTACATGGAAGATAACTACCGGGTACCCCATACCATGTTCGTCTTCAGAGCAAAACTCTCGACGCAGAACGTACTCCTCCAAATACAAGGTGTGCTCCGAAAAGTAGCCCGAATGAGTGAAAGTGTCATAATGACCATGGACATCAAGTGGCCATTCAATAATGCCAGCCACGAAACGGTAGCCCGAATGAGTGAAAGTGTCATAATGACCCAGCCACGAAGCGATCCTTACAGGTCTAGACGACCTGGACTGCGGACGCAGAATCCGCATATACGTTAAAGCCTTCCTCTCATGATAGAACTGCCATCATCGGCATGGCAGACCTTCGATGGAACAAAATTCACGCGCCGAACAAAGGAACACCCCAAGGGTCAGTCACCTCACCCATACTCTTCACTATAGCTATGATAGGCATAGCTGGAAAACTAACAGTTTGGATGAACACCGGGTACTCGGGAAGAAGGAAGAAAAATTACAGGGAGCTGTCTCCTGTGTACAGCATACCTCAGGGAAACAGGGCTGACATCCTCGATCAAGAAGTCGCAACTGTTTCGCGTCTGGAGAGACAAATAAAAACGGACCATAGCAACCAGTGAGGACCTGAAACTCAACATATACCTGGAAGGAATTCCCATACCAGAAAAGACAACGATAAGAATATTCCACATGTGGGTTCAATCCAACCAACGCAGTACTCGCACCTTTACCCTGCTGAAAGCAACAGCGTTACAAGTCGCAAGTGTGATTACCCGCATCACCAACAGGCGGCACGGCATGCGCGAAGAGGACACTCTAAAACTAGTCAGAAACCTGGTAGTTAGCTGAATTATGTACAGCCTACCCTACATGTGCCTCAACAAGAACGAAATACAACAAGCGGATGCCCTGCTACGCAAAGCGTATAAGACAGCGCTCCGACTACCGCGCAACACGTCTACAGAAAAACTCATGGCCCGTGGATTGCAAAAGCACCTTCGAGGAGCAGCTTGACTCGCAAAAACTCGGGCTGTTGCAGACAACGACTAGAAGAGCGCTCTTACAGAGACTCAGATACCGCGAGCAGATGCGAGAAATGGCGAGAACAAAAACGATTCCCGATGAGCTTTACAAGTCCCTAAAGGTAGCGCCAATCCCAAGGAACATGGACCCAACTTCCACCGCGGCAGAAAAGAAGCGAGGGCCGAATTCATTGAGAATACATACGCTCCTCAAGACACGCCCGCGAATCCGACGCTTCTTCGAAAGAAGACACCAAGATTGCTGTGGCCAACGGTGGTCGATTCGTCCCTACGCGAAGTGACCAGCGCGTCTATGCGAGACTGCACGGCAGTAGAAGCCGAGGAAGTAGCCGCTGTGACCGAGGACCCCGCTCCCCTTCTGACCCTGCAATGCCGTTTCGTGGGCGCAGTGTCCTCTGCCTTTCCGTCCCCGTTTTGCCGCCATATGCCGGCGAGAACTCATTGCGTTTTCCACGTTGGACTCTTGCTGCGTTTTTTTTTTTTTTTTTTCGTATCTCGCGCAGCTTAGCAACACCATGATGCTCTGTCGTGGCAGACTGTTCTAGCTGACCGCTCTAAGAGGGTCTCATTTTTTCATCGTTTGTTTACTATTTCGAGAAAAGCAGTCTAGACAACGGGCAGTGACAAGCAGTCAGGGCGCTCGATTAGTCAGCCGGAGGACCTGGGTTCAATCATGACCGCAGTCGCCGCGTCTCGACGGGGGCGGAAAGTAAATGGCGCCCATGATCTGTGTGACTTCAGTGAGCCTCAATGGTTGATTCGAAAGACAGACTGAGTCGCAGATCTTGAAGACGAGCTCTGCCTCACGTGGCCTAACGTCACAAATTCGGCCCGAACAACTTGAGTCCGCGGGCGACGCGGAAGTAACAAAGGAGGACGCATTTTCGATGTGGGATCTGCTATTTTCATCCCTTCTGTGAATGCCTCGGCGCATGGGCCATCTAGTGACTTCGCGTGATCGAATTCAGCCGGGACATCCTTTGTCGTATAACATACCCCTTAATGATCTCTAGGGTGTTGAAATTATTCTCAAGTAGTAGGCTACAGCATTCTTCATCTGTTTTCTTTCATTCACTCCTCGATCCCCCCCCACAGTGAGCGAATGAGTTGTCCATCGGTATGTGAGATAGCCATCTTCCTTTAAACAGAAACCGATTTCCATTTCCCTAAAAAAAAACCGCTTCAGCTTTTACTTTTTGCCCTGGTAATCGTAATGCTGCTGTCAATATGAATTTCAGTTCAACATCAGCAGCGGACAAAGCCGCATTATATCGAAGATTAAAATTGTTTTACTCCGCAAATACAGGATGACCACACAAAAAATATTTTGTTCTTTTCTTTCTAGCGTTCCTGGCGAAGTATTCAATCAATCAAAAACACAAAAGTGATTCGTTAAAAACAAAGCCGCAACAGATCGACGCTCAGGGTGTGAATGAAAAGAATTCTACCGCAGAAAAAAAAAATAAAACCTAAAAGCACTGGCGGAAAATGGCCATAAACACTGTGCGAGAGCCGGGCTTCGCGCCAGTCCGGACTTCGTGCCTTTCGCGGCAAAGCTCTGAAAGCCGAGGATTATTACGGACGCCGAAAAAAAAAAAATAGAGAAGAGGCGGCAGCGCTCTTTCCTGCGAACCCGCTGAAATCGCAATGAAATGTGAGGGTTTATTAACCCCCACGCATCGCTTCCCGAACAACAGACACGCAAGCGTTATTTTTTTCTTTTCTTTTTTTGTTTTGTTTTTGCGTGCGTCTATGCTTTTATTATTTTTTTTTTATTTTTTAGCCCTTATTGCCCTCTCCACAAGGGCCGCTTTCTCTCGCGACAGCGGCTTCATGGAACGGAAACAAATGCAACAAGCGCAACGGCCAGCCCAAATGGCTCAACGACGACGCAAACAAAAGACCTTTCGTCGCACGGACGAATGCTCTGGAAGAGAAAGAGAGAGAGCAAAAAGAATTGAGGAAGAAGGAAAGCGCGGCGCCGGCGCACGCGACCGAAATCCAAAACCGAAACCTCGCGCGCGCGCCCAAGAGCACGCAAGCGCCACCCAAGCGAAACCGAAACTCGTGGTCCCATTGGTCAGTAGAGAAAAAAAGTCGCACCGCTATTGGCCCAACGTTTTTTCGCGCGCGCGCGCGCTGCGCGTCTTTCTTTCCTCTCCTGGCCGTCTCTCCCCCCCGGGCAGGAAGAAGCAGGTGGCGGCGGTAGGATGGCGAGTAGCGGCCGTTCGCTCGGGCATCACAACTCCCGCGTCGCTTCTTGCGCTCGCAGCGTGGTGGAGCTCGCTAGCTCGCGCGCGCGTTACGGATGTGAGCAAACGCCGCCGTTGGACCGTTCGTCTTGCTCCATGTGAACGGATAACCCGCGCTCTCACTCCTTCCCCTCTGTGTGTGTGTCAACTGCGAATTGAAGTGAGTTTCGGTTTTGACCCTCCTTCGACAACTCGTGAGTGTTTGTGTGTGCGGTGTCTCGGCCGCAAATGACCGCCGTGTCGAGTGGTAGCGACTGAGAGGAGAGTGTGTGTGTGCGGACCACGGTGGTGCGGACGTCAAAGCCTCATCCTGGAGCGCGCTCAGCACTTCGGCTCGCGTGGCGTGATGGCTCGCGTGGGATCGTGCGAGCCGCCGCCGGCGCTGCCGGTGGGCCGCGCGGCGTCGTACGCGACGTCGTCGACGCTGCCTTCGCCGGCCATCTGGACGGTGCACGGCAGCACACTGTCTCCCTCGTATGCCGTGTCGGGGGGCGGCTACGACGGACCGATGCCGGCTTCGGTGATCGCCCTATCGGATACCCGGAGCATGACCACGTCCAGACTGCCGCAGCCAGGGGGCCCCGCCCAGCACGCCTACTACGAGATAACGGTGAGTTTGGTTCGCACGTACTTGCCGAGCGCTCCTCATCGGGGTATTTTTCGCAGACTACGGCGCTGGCGTATTTTTGAAATTACTTCAACGCTACTCTGGTAAAGGAAAGGAAACGGTTTTCGACGTTTGTCCGACGTCCATGATCTCGTTCAAAATCGATTCAAATCCGAACTTGGAAATTCAGATTTTTACGCGAAGGAACCACAAGAATGCCGCAAATATAACGCTGTCTGGTATTTTTGCCTTAAGTAACAGTGCAAGTTGCATATTTCAACTGACCAGTTTCTTGACACTGCGACGACTGATTACACGCGATAAATTATGCGGTCGCTGTTTCTTTTGCTCTGCGTCAACAGCACAGTCGTTCCTGCATATCAAATATGCACACAATGGCGTGCATGCGAAAAATCATGCGGGCCATATAAACACAAACAAAGCGCGGCAACAAGTGCGCCAGTTGAAACGACGCAATACCTTGGCGCCAATGTTGTGACGAAACTGCCGCTACAAAGCGAGAGCTTGTGCTGTTTGATGCGGTTTGGCTCGACAGATGTTGCTTCCCGACGGGCGGTTCGTTTCAACGTCGGCGCGGGGATTTTCCCATCGCGGCCGTTTCCTCTTTTATACATCACGCCGGAAGTGCAGGGGCCTCGGAAATATAATCGGCCACCTGCGGTGCCTTGAGCCTAACTCAATTCAACCGCCCGGCAACGTAACCTCCCCAAGCCAGGTCCCGGATTAAACTGTGATGGAATAAATCAAGCGGCGAAATCCTGCAACCGACGGTTGACGAGAGTGAGCGATTTAAAAGAAAAAAAGCATTGTACCAGTCAGTATTACTCCATAATTATAGCTAAGGGCTGTAGTTTTCGTTTCCTCTTTCTGACTAGACTTTGTCTACGCGGTTAACGCGTGCGAATCATTTAACGCATTTAAAGCTCAATACAAAAATACACCCAAATATACTTCGTGGCGAGCTGAGTTTTTCCTACTATTTCCATTTCAACTCTGTATTGCGCGAACTTCGCCAGGGCACAATTAAAGAATTTGTTTAGCCTGCAATTCTCGATTTCAAGATGCGCTTTCCTGCAAAACAGCACGTCTCTTTCCTTGTGCTATGCAGTGAAGCGCTCTCTCCAGGGTGCTGCGATTCTGCAGGCAGTTGTAAATACTGAATTAATTGGCTTCGCAATGTTGGACGGCCCCTATATAAACAAAACGAGTTATCTCTGGCTTTCGTGCGTCTAGTTTCGCTATCTACTGGAAGAACAAGTGGCGGCGCTCACTGACCTGGGAGATAATATACTAGCACACGCATGCGGAATGGTCTCACCGGCCAGCAAAAGTTATCCCTATACCTTATACATACAGTCTTCCGAGAAAACACAAACAAAAAAAAGCTCCGTTAAACAGTAGATCTGTATATACGTTGTTCGAATGCTACATTCTGCTGAATTCAAACACAACGCTGGGCGTAGCGACAGCGAATAAATACATGGCGTGCCCCTAGGACTCCCGTCAAAAACAAAACAAAATAAGCAATAAAAGATAAGCTTAGAATGTCGTTTGTTCTAATAGTGTGAGGCTGCCATAGGCGAAGTTCTGGAAAGCAGGCGGGCTTATGGAATTCTGAGCGCGCCCAGGTGATAAACGTAGCCAAAACTATAATGAGACAGCAAACGAACTGATTTATCGACGACAAGCATCTTGGCTACTGACATCTTTAACTGTTCCCACACAGAAGAGTTGTCGCTCTACAATTACTTTTGCGATTGTTAGTAGAAAGTGAGCGCCATGTAGTCGAAAAAGATGCAATACTGTTTTAACCTAAAGCACAGAAATCGGTCATGTCCGTGGACACGCGAGTGTTTGCGAGCATTTAAATATTGGACATGTTTCCTATAGCACACCTGGTTCATTATTTATTTAGTAAACGCTACAACAGCTCCTTTTTCGCTTGTAAGCATTCCTTCTAGTACAGTGCCACTACACAAAGATATAAACAGGTCAGGCAACGAATTAAGACGGATCGAAATGGCAGAAAATAGAGCTTTAATCTCCTCGAGAAGTTGCATGACAGGCGATAGGCACTGCACGCTGATAGGCAGTCACAAGCAAAAGGAGGAGCGAACTTTTTTCATTCCTTTAACAAGTAAAGATGCTGTGGGCGCACTACAGTCGCATTCACCCTATTATATATAGTCGATATGAAGACGAGTAGACTGAAATGCATGCGTTGCTCTGATGTGAAACAGAAGGCGGCCTTATTACTCTCCTCTTGTACTGGCTACATTTTACGCTGTCAGAATCGTAAAGTACGTCACTTGTCACCGTATCTTGCGATGCTTGCGTTTTCATTGGGCTAGTGGTGTAGGAACAGCTATGCACAGATGCGCCATATCGCTTACAGAGTGGTCGAACAAAAAATATTTTCTACTTAAGTGTTATCGTTGTGGCTATGGTGACCAAAACAAGGCTGTGGCGAAATTAAAACGAGATTCACGACTAGGTTTGGCCTGCAAAAGCGTTCGGCGAGTTCCCTATAAAGGCGCAATACTTTGGCACAGGCAGAGGTATGAGATTTCATAAGGAAAGGGGACACTCAACAGCATGCGTAAATGTAAACGGGCCACAAATGAGCGCATATCACAAATGGGGCATTGACAGGCGTTACTCTGTCTTTTTGTATCGTTGTTTTAATTTCGCATGACTGTGTAGGATATTGTTTTGCTTTAAATACAGCAAAGCTGTTTAATTAATAAGTCCACTTTATGAAAATTTCAGATCCCAAAATGTTTCCTTTTGAGCCACACCGTGACGGTATGGTTCTTAATGCATTACTGGTGTTGAAAGTCGCCTGGAAGTAAGAATTTTAACACCAACCCCTCCAGGGACTTCCACGAATTCGGCAAAAGTCTCGTAATACGGTTTAGAAACGAACTCGCGGAGCTCCAAATCTTTTGATGAAGGTTGTACATCACATTCCGAATAATAAGCCACCGCCGCTATTATTTCCTCGTATTCGCGTGTGGTCGTATACTCTCTAATATTCCATAAGTAGGTGCACATTTGCACTGTTTTCTCTGATTAATCTTCCACTGCGTCGCATTATGACTTACCGGACATAATACGACGTTCTCTCTTCCGGGGCAGTATGTTACGTTCTGGCGACATGCCCGTCTCTTTATCCGGGGAAGTATTTCATACCACTCTTACCTTATTTCCTATTAAAGAAACAATAGCGATCGGTGTGGTTCTTGAATAGAAAATTTCTCGCTTGTTTGGGTTGTGCGAGGGTCGACCCCCATCCACTCTTCAATCCGCCCCCGCGTTAATTTATTTAACCGTACCTCCCTGAACTGACTATCGCCAGCGTTAGGATGTGCGTCCTATAACAGCCTGCTTTCATCAATCCGTAGTCTGGGCTTGCTTCCTATTAGCAGAAACCCTAGCGCAGCACCCCCGACATCACTGCCACCTCTGGATTAATCCATTGGGGTGCACTATATGGTTATGGCGTCGATGATGAGGAGGGGGTCACGACAGCGCTCACCGCGCGACGCCCACCGTCCGTGAGTCACGGTCTCAAAAGTGACTCACGCTGCGCGCGCGGTGATCCGACCGTTCAGGGCCGCTGCAGTGGAAGCCGTGTACGAGTCTGCATGTCATCAGCCATATCCCTCATGTCACCTGAGGCACGATAGGAAAACAAAGGCACACAAAATGCATGCAAGGGAGGGCGTGCCAGCAGACGCCGCCGTCTCTGTCCTGCATGCCCGAGCGCTGCCAAATGGAGATCCTCTTTCGCGCGAGACCGCCGGCGCTGCCTGCAGCCCTTGGGAGCTGTGTCCGCGCGCTGCGTGGGAAACATAAGCCGCGGGATGACGACCGACTCTGTTGTTTCCAGGGGCCTCCCAGACTGCTCGCAGGGGGGAGGACGGTTATCCAACGTGACACCGTCGTCGTCTGTGGCCCCGGTGGTGACGGATATAGCTTGCATATAGAGAGCCCCTTTTGTCCTCCCTGCTGTGTGTGGATTAAGTAAAAGATTTGGGGGCATAATGTAGGTCGTCTCGGCTGCGTACCAGGCTCTGGAAGCTGGGATTTTCGAGAGATTCAGGGAACTTTCAGTTTGTGCGATATTGGGAAGAATCCTGCGAACCCTCAAGCACGGCAGACGTATTCCTATGCATAGCGATTGAAAAACACTGTAAACAGAATAGTTATTAGACCTAACTTTTTCATGCTAACGTGACATTGTTACTTACGTTGTGAGGGTCAGTAGAGAGCTTGGCAATGATTTCAACCTGACAAAAGCTTTTAACGTACAGCGATATCTCATCGCACAAGCGTGTTTGCATTAAATCGCCTTCATCGAAACCAATTTTAGGGCGAAAAGAGAAGTAGATTTAAAGAAAGATTCCTTCCTTCCAACTGCTAGCGATGGCGCAACCTCCTCCAAAGTTGCCACAAAGGCACCACAGTAAACAAACCAGAATAAAAACAAATAAAGCAGCCTATTTCACTGAAGCTCCGCCACATGCATATAACTGCGTCCGCCGTTTGCGATCAAGCCGTTGAAGGCCCTTTATTCCGGCACGTGTGGAACGGCACTCAGCTCGGTAACACATTATGCCCCTCACATATGCCGATCCATTGGCGCCTCCAAAAAAAGTAACGCAGCGCCAGCCGCTGGTTCTGCGCGTTTATGTCAGATGTTTTTCGCCGAAAAGCGGTCTCGTCGCTCGTGTCATTTGCAGCTGCGTTTCCCAAAACAGCTCGGATAGAAAAGGCCCCGCGCAGCCGCCACGAAGCTAACGCTCAATTTAGAAGAGAAAAAACAGATCCACTGTGGCCAAACAAAGAAAGAAAATCAGGGCGGAAGACAAAAGATACACGACGGGAGCCTTGGAGGTTAAACGTAATTAGGACGAACACGTCCGCCGACTCTACGAGATGAAAACGCAGGCACGCGGGGCAAAGCGCCACGATCGCATTACGAGGGCGCGGCCACAATAATTTTCAATCAAACCTCTACGCGCTCCATCGCGGCGCCGGCCGCCCAACTCTACCGCGCAGCCCTTCTTCGTTTTCCCCCTCCTCCGTTCCATTTCGCAAAGAGATAGCTGCGATTGCGCGTTTAACCAGAGCCTCCTCTGTCATGCCACGGAAAGCCTGCTGTCTACGCTAATGGGAAAGAAAAGGCTGCGACATTTAGCGCTCTCGTCCCATCCGTTTCCTTTCCTCCCGTCGCCGCGGAGGGAAGGCGAAGCGGGGAAGGAAGAAGGTCGAAGAAAAGGCTCTTCCGTCACGCGCTTGCCGCCATCATCAGGTCGATCCCTCGCCCGCCTCCTGCAAGCGCACTCTCTTCGGTGCAGCGCTCCATGTCCATTGAACGTCTTCGCACGACCGCTCCGTCCGAAAATACTGCATGCTCTTGGTTAATTGGCAGGGTTAATTAGAAGGGGGTGCATTCGACCTGTAGTCGAGCTGATGATGACGATGGCCTGGTAAGAAACCCAATGGTAGCCAGACACCAGCGGCTTTAATGAAGTAAGGAATTTCACTCGATTTTGTCGAAAGCATTGATTGATGGTTCGCTCTAACGGAGTTCTAGTATCAAGCGTCTAGCGTTGTGATCCCTAGGGTTGACTTTAGCTTCATCGTACATTTAGCATTTTAAACGGGTGATACTTCTGGGAAGCAATTGAAGCCGAAATAAGTCTGCGAGTAGCTCAGCAGTCACGAAAGCTGCCCGATGCAGTGGCCTAATAAGATTACGTTAGTGTTTTAGTGGCCATGCGAAGCAAAAGTCATTAATGCGGGCCACTTAATCGAACTTGCGACAGATTGCCTGCGCTTCCATGAACGTAAAGAGGTCACAGCGTGAAGATGCATCGTGAACGTAGTGAGCTAAGAAAACTGACCTGCGTGCTCTTTACGAGAGTGCGCTATGAAAAACCTCAGTTGGGAACAAAGAAGAAAAGTATTCTGTAGAATACTTTGCTCCCCACTGAGGTTTTACAATGAGGTACAACAATGACACTTTACAAGAAAAACAATTCGTGCCGCGGGTGACAAGTCCACTATCATTCACTGTGACTTAGTACATGCAGGCAGTTTGGGCTGACACAGCGTGGGGGAGAAGTGAATCGAACAAGCTCGCTCAGTCTAGGCGAGTGCCCCTCCAGTGTCCCCACAATAACCAGCTGCGTTGCGTTCTGAGAAGGGGGTGAAGCTGCACAACGAAGCGCAGAAAACCATCTTTCAGAAGCGCATTCGGCAACTCAACACACACAGCTGCAACTCTCCTAGTTCTAGCGCACGCTGCACGGAACATTTGTGAGCGCACAAAGCGTGTGGCCGGCCAGAGCGCCATCACTCATCGGGTGGCCGCCAGCTCTCCATCCCGCGCGGCCCTCGGGGGCTTGGATCGGAAAAGAGAGGAGTTCAAACTCGTCCAAAAAGTGCCGCGTGGGCGCTTTCCTCTCTTCTTTCTCCCTCTTCGCGTCAGCAGCGATGACGGCAGCTAGCTTCGAAGCCGCCGTTTGGCTCCTCTCGAGCTGCTGGTGTTCATAATCGGCCATTTGAGGAACACAATACGGCGTCGGCGACGAAGGCTCGAGCTCAGCGCCAGGGCAGCGGTTTTCCGGCCTCTTCGAGGTGTTGGGGAGTGGGAGGAAGATCTCGTACAAGAGGAAGTGGGAGGATATGTAAGGGGAGGGAAGAAGGGGGCGTTTGACGGCGACGTTTGGATATGGAGACAATGGTTTCTCGCTCATGTCTTTCTCTCTGTCTCCTAACTTTCTCCCTCTCTCGCTCTGAGTGAAGAGGCGCGCGTAGTAGACAAACAAAGCGGCCCTGTTGTAGCGCCGCGCAACGCTGTCAAGATTTCTTCCGTCCTTTCGTTGGCGTTTTTTTTTTCTTTTACTTTTTTTTGGGGGGGGGGGAGGGGGGTAGAATCGGGACATTATGCCCGCTTACCCCTTTAGGGTTTCGTTTTCCTCCCCTCCCAGTCAATTCCGTTAGTGTAGAAGTGTTGCGAGAGTTGGCGGCTCTTAAAGAGGCCGTAAGAGATGAAGAAGGAGGGGAAACGAGGGGGAGGCAAGCGTTGCTTTGGGTTAGTGCGTGAGCTTGGTCCACGAGCCGTCAATAACGGTGCGCCGGCTGATGACCGCTTTGCGGCATAAAGCTTTGTCATCGCTCTCGCTTTTAAGCGAGGTGTCAGTCCCACGCTTGACCCACTTACGGTTGCTTCCTGCGGAACCATAACGTGATGAGTGAAACGATTTCCAGAGTTTGTACAGTTAAGGGAGTCCAGCAGTTGCGATTGGTGAAAAGTTAGGAGGAGGTTGAGTGGAAGCATTCAAGGCGAACAATGGCGGGACATGATTTCAAGGAAGCATATATAAAGGCTGAAAAGAAGTTGTCCAATTCTTGGGCTCATTATTTCGCTCTTCTGCATAATTTTTCATTCTTTTATTGCGGTCATGACAGCAGCGTTTCAAAGCTAGCTTGCGCCGAACGTTAGTTTCTTTGTGTTTCCGCTACTTCCCGTCCTCACGTAACTGTGACGTCTTGTCTAGTGATACAGTATCCTATATGTCCCCGTTTGAGTTTAAACGTGATTTAAATAAGCGTTTTGTGCTCTATATCTGCGTAGTTTACGCAAACACAGCTTGCATCGCTATATATTTGCCTTGGCCGACGAAGCCCGGCCAAGCCTGAAAATTGCTGGTTTGCCAGGTCCGGGCTCGGGCTTGTAGTTGTAGGTCTGGGCCGGGTCGGGGCTTGAAGTGGCGGGCCCAGTCCAGGCTGGAGCTAGCTGTGTACGGTTTCTTCCAGAAATGAACACCGGCGCTAAAACCGTTCAAGTGGTTTGTGAATAAACCACTAATAGTACATTTGTTAACGCCGAATAGAAGATATCTCATTTGCGGACCGAGTTTAATCGGTGGCACTCAGTGGTTTGTCCAAGTAATTTTGAGCCCTGACGGCGCTCAACGACACAGAGAAAAAGTTGCAAAAGCGTAAAACCCTGCACCACGCTCTGCTAAATTGCAGTCTTAAGGATCGCTCCAACGCATAAAGCACGGCACGTTTACAGACGACCACGTGCGTACTAACGTACAAAACATCGCTAGCTTGGAATTTTTCAACAGTCAGCTGAGCACAGTACGTCGGATCTAGCAGAAGACGCTCTTTGTATCTTCTCGATTTTGTGCTGCCACTAACGACTGGACATATGAAAACTCATAAGAGCCGCTGGAGAAGACCTTTAATCGACTGCTCGGCAGATAGCCGTCTGTCTCGTGGCCTTTCGATAAAAAAAGGAATACTTCATGCGGTCTTTTGGAAATCTTTTCTTCTTTTATGTGCTTGGAATTTTTGTTGGTCTTTATTTGGAATATGGACTCTTTTAAATAATTGTTGCGTGCCAATCAGGACAGATTATTTATGATGTAATAGGAAAGCGTTATGCGTTTCTTTTTCCGCCTTGACTGTGCATATTTTTAAGGAGTCCGCGCAGACTGACTTTGCCGAGCCTGGATCGGGTCGAGCGAGCCCGGTTCGGGCCTGCTCCATGTCAGCGTGGGCCCGGGCTTGGAGCCATATTAGCCTGGACTGGACTCGGGCTTCAAACGATGGACCTGGGCCGCAAAATCACGCCCCTGACGTGATCTACTCTAAAGCTTTCTTTCGACGACCGTTGCCCTTGCATTGCCGTGACGTATTGCCGCAATACGTCGTCCCATATAACCAGCATTAAAGGAAATTAATGTATCTAACGTTTTCTAAGATATCGCAATAGCGGCTGGGAAGTGGTATGTGAGCTATTTAACGTCCCGGAAAGAAGTGGGCAAAGCCTAAACTACCTAGACTCGATGCTCTGGCAGAACGCGTTCTAATGAGCGAGATCTACGCAGCAGTCAGGGTAGTAAAAAGCCATGCCGTCTCTTTCTTTATCTCTCTTTTTGTTTCATTATTTTCACGTGGGTGTTCCCGACGTTTTGTTGCGATCGAGGGAGATCGCCCTTGGGACGTGACTGTGCGATGATGACGAAACCTTGAGCAATCAAAGGGGAGAAGCTATAAATGTGCACGTTCTAAGGACGCCACTGCATTCCTAGCAGCAACCCAAATTGCGCCGACTGAGCGAGTTTCACACGCACTAACGTCGTGAACGCATCGATCTGCCAACACAAATTACTGCTCTCTGAGTCGTAAAGACATCCCCCTCCGCTCTCAATCAGAGCTATGGTCGATAAATTGAACGAAACCGTGGACGCCTCTGCAGTTCGTATAGGCGGCTAACCAACCGTTCACGCGCAGCTGCAGGGGGCTAAAGAAAGAGCAGGTATAACAAGCAAAACCCTCGCAGTTGTCAAGAGCCGCGGGGGAATCAATGGGCCACGATATAGCTGACGCGGCGAGTTATAAAAGCCCCATCGTCGACGCCGTGCAAGGAGAAAGAAAATACTGCTGCCCGTGCAGACTTTTCCTCCCTGGAAGACGCACTCTGGGCTAAACGCGACTTCGCTGCCGCAGACGCAGTGCACGCGGGTCAGACATGAGAAGCAGGCCGCCGCAGGCGCAGTGTGTGTGTGTGTGTGTGTGTGTGTGTGTGTGTGTGTGTGTGTGTGTGTGTGTGTGTGTGTGTGTGTGTGTGTGTGTGTGTGTGTGTGTGTGTGTGTGTGTGTGTGTGTGTGTGTGTGTGTGTGTGTGTGTGTGTGTGTGTGTGTGTGTGTGTGTGCGTGCGTGCGTGCGTGCGTGCGTGCGTGCGTGCGTGCGTGCGTGCGTGCCTCGGTCGGTCCGTCGGCTTAATTTCGCACTTGGCGCAGGGACGCCGCACTGCGTCATATTCAACGCCATAGCGTGCAAGTGCACGCCTTCGCGGGCCTTTATCTCGCAATGACCACAGCAAAACCAGGACAACGGGCAACGGACCCGCGAGCAGTATGGAGTGGGGAGAGGAAATGGACAGCTTCGTCATCGGTTTTCTGTTGGCGCTACTGTGAACTAATGCTTGCGAACATCGTGCCTTATTACCATGTCCGTCTTCTTCCAGCATGAGTAGGTACATTTTAGTGGGGCGTAAATTAACAAGCAGAACCATGAACAACTCCCTCAAAGAGGCTTTGTTCCCGGCTCTCTGGTACTGAAATTCGGCTTGCCACGATTATTCTCGGGACTGCGTTGTTGAAGAATCCACATATTAAAACGTGGTGACGCTCTCTGTTAAATATGACATTCGTGCATTCTTCCTTGTCGGTCGGTTTCGCTATCTGCCATGAAATTATTACCTACCTTGCGCTTCATTTGCAAAAGCGATTCCTTCAAGAAAACGACCCCTTCTCCTCGATGTGCCTATTCTTCACCGCTTCAATGTAGCGATGCTGTCCTATACTCATAACGGTGCACGAAACATGGCTCCTTACTATTTTACGTAGCTGCGATACCTGCAGCTAAAAGGAGTAGCGTTGATCCACGATCGAGCTCCTGTGCGACTGTTTCTACACGGCAGCTGATATAACATAAGTAAAATCTCGGGTAATTTGTTCTTATACCTTTCGTGCATTTTTTTTTTTTTTTCCACTTGCTAACAGCGACCAGAAGCGCTGTACTTTCAAGCTCTACTTCTGTGTTCATTCATTCCGATAAGAAATAATCGAAAATAAAAGTTCGTACGCAGGTAGCCATTTCGAGAATTCTTTTTAAGCCTGTATTCTACTGGTCGCCGCTTAACTCATGAAATATGCACGTTATCAAAGCAGAGAGCTAATTTTATTCCTTTATGATGCGGCAATCGCCTTTTCTCTTGTTTCTTCGATTGATTTCGGAGTGTCGGGGCGGAAAGTAAGATGTGAAATTGTGTCAGACAAGAGTGGCTTATTCGGAATTTTGCACAGATCATGCATTTATTATACACAGGATCACAGAATTTCACTGCGAAAGTGAGGAGAAAAAAAAACGTGAAACGCTATACGATCGACAATTGTATAAGTTCGTCTTTGGGTGCCGAAGCAAGCAAGGCATCGACCTTGACGAAATTTAGTTTCATCAGCTTCTTTTTATGTGTGTTTTATACCTTTTTGTTCTTTTGCTTTCGCGGTGCGCTAAGGTATGGACTTCGACGCTGAGTCGGTGTTGATGATCTCTTGCATAATGCAGCTGAAATCCGCAGCGCTTCGATGTAGGCGACACTCTAAAGGTGTTCGTGTGCTGTGCGACGTCAGTGCACATCAGAGTTCCTTAACGGATCATAATTAACCCGGAAACCACCTTTCATAGCCTGACTTCAGCAAGTTAAAGTCCACGTGCCACCTGTAGCTCACGCCTTTAGGAGCGTAACTGATTTGCTTTTTGTTTATTTGTTTTCAGATCGCCTAAATATTAGCACCACACAATCAAGGCGCCGCTGAAAGCAAGATATGTCCTTGCCGTAATGTATTTAAGCGTTGACCGCCCTTTATAAAAACCATACACGTTTAAATTAAACCCCCCACCTACCCCCCGCCCTGCTTACGTAATGTTCACATTCACAGCCGCTAAGTACGAAGACGCTGAAAACTGAAAGCACAATGAAATTCCACTGCTTAAAAGACGCGCTAGATTCAAGCCCTGAGACGCTATAACAACGCGCTCTCGGGATTCTCAGCGGACCAACGACAGTCGTTTTGCGAGCAGCGTATACACTCGGCACGGATACCTTCTCCGACACTGCGTGGGATTCAAAGAGAGCATTGTATGAATAAAAACAAGAGCATAGTTGCCGTTGCAATTTTCGAAACAAGGACGACCACCATCTTCCCGCGTCTTGCGTCTTCACGGCAAGCCAGGCGGATACCGTCGCGTCTCGGAAGAAAGAAAAATAAACGAAGAATGGAGCGCATCCCACACTTTGTATTCTCTGATTACGTAAAGGTCTCCGTGTACGCACCAACCTCAATACGGTCCTTTGTATGCTAAATCGCACTGTACGTATATGTACACCGACACGCTATGCAATTACGTACATTTCGCAAAGCTATTAGCCAACGACCGACTCGTCCCGTTAACCCTTTAATAATCTATTTCGACGCTCGCAGGGCGATTGTCCTGAGAGAAATGCGTCGCTCTTCGCTACGCGCGCCTCCGCTTTTTCCCGCAGGAGGACCACACAAAGAAGATTCCCTTGGGAAGGAAATTTGCTCGCAGTGATTTTGGCGTCGCCAACTCTTCGGCAATGGACGTTGCGCCCGCGCGGAGCACCTATAACGACGCAGCATTCGAAACAATCGAAGAAATACACAAGCCGCCGCCGTCTCTTCCTCAATTGCTGTGTAGCATTGCGCAGGCCCACGAGAACTGGGTTACCTCAACTCGGCGGTAAACAAGGCGAATCGTTTGTCTGTGCGCCGGTCTCTTCCTTCTCTGGACAAATTCTATTGCCCCTTCATCACCCCACTTACGCCGCATGCACAAAGGCGGCAAACATTTCAAAGAAAGGTGCACCCTTGTTTTCACCGCTCGGCTGTGTGGGGGCGTGCGAGGCGTTTATCATACTCGTGCGCGCGGCAAATAGTAGGAAGTCCTCTAAACCTACTCGCCAGGGTATTACCGGACAATAGAACAGACCGACGACCAGTGTGCACAGGAGGTCGCGATCTTTGTGCCCGTTGCGTCTTTCGGGAGTGTCCGCACTCTCGCTCGCTTCGCTGTCTTCAATCGACAGGGACGTCGTATAGCCTCAGCCCTTTGCGTAGTGAATGGCAACAGACAGCTGACGTCGGCCTTTGGGACGTTTTCTGGAGCATACAATGGCAGCCGCCTCTAAGGTGTACAGAAAGATGCCGGTCAGTCAGTTTTCTGGGGGTGGTGAATTCGTTCAAAGTCGCACGGGCGTGTGAAGAAAGCACTCGCCGCCATACAATGGCGGGTCTCTGTTTACACCCCCGCGTAGTTAAAATAGAGGGCGTCGCGGAAGTGTGTTCCTGTGCGACCTGGTTGCGCGTGTGCAAGGCGGAGGACGTGTGATTGAACGCATATGAAAATGAGAAGGGAGGAGGGCAGGGGTCGTGGGCTGCGCTGCTTAGAGAAGTTTTACGACGTTTTCGGCGTCCTAACAGTTCCTCGTTTGGTAAACGCGACAAAGAAACGTAGACGGAAGCGCGTTGTTGTTGGAAGATAGCCAGTGAGTATACTACTACTAGGAGCATAGGAAGGACAAAAACAACTAAAGAAAAGAAGTGCATTCGCGGAAGAATAAGCGTAAACAGAATTTAAGTTCCAGCATGCGGCTCGTGTTCTTCTGAACAGGAAATGGTATAGTACGTTATTTGCACCACCTCGTTCAGATATTGTGCAGGCGGTTCATCACTCTACAGCATGTTGCACGTCACTCTTGTAAATAGGCATTTATATGCACAGATAAGTATTGGCGGCGGAAGGCGGAGTTCTAACAAAATGGAGTCGCTGACGGGACGAGCGCAGCCGCAAATATGGCACTCCTCAACTATACAGGTATAACCTGGCGAATACAACGATTATTACGTTTACCAAAGCTGGTTCGGCGTTACAGAGCAAATGAACCTTTGTGTGTTAGGTCGCCATCTGTGTGTCATGCGGCATACATTATTTGCACGCCGCAAGCAGCAGTCTATACTAAAGTGCATTGATCACGAATTTCAGAGGCCGCTCTTAAATTCTTACTTGTAAATAGTATGATCACGTGACTTTGGCGTCTGGAAGTGCTTGAAGTTGTTTAGCGAGAAAAAGTCATTACTCCTGTTTTTGCGTCTTTCGTTTTTCGGCTCCGAAGCGGAATTCATACTCGTTTACGACCGTCGCGTAAAACGCACCGCCGTCCGCTCTTTAATCACTAGCACTTCTTTCTACTATTCCGTTATGCGCTCGCACCAGTGGACATGACATCAGTGCCGTTGGGCCATACAAAGCCAGTTTATTCGGGGCTCCCCGCTCGCAATCAGCCTCGAGAAAGCTACAAAATCTTCCTTGGGGAATCGGGTGTCGTATTTATTCTTAATGTTCAACTGCCGGCCATTTCCACATCTCCCTGGAGACGACTATATCATACGCGGCGAGCTCGAGCGGTGCTTCGAGAAACGGCTTCGCAACGTCTCTTTCGCGCCCCCGGATAAATCAGCTGCAGGCTGTCTTGTGTAGAGTTTTTTTAAGAAAAGATAGTGAATAGTTAGGAGCTTACGTATGCAAGCCAGATTAAGAAGAGCTATATGGACGACTATAGAAACGACGTTCTCTTTGTGTCGACTCTCAGACGTATGCTCTTCAGTATTAATGGGCAGAAAGAATAGCAGTGCAGCCAGCTGTCGCTTAAACGAAGTGAATCATAAGAATTTAAAGGCATATATCGAGGATATTTTCGAACACGTTTTCACCCGAACAAAGAAAAAATGGGACGACGCCAGACAGCTTATAATGTTTTTAAGAAGCTCGCACGGTAGTATTTTAGTTTTCAAGGCACTTTGGTTCAGCTTTCTGCACAGTACACGTATACTCTGCAGCAGGTGACGAGTTCATTGTGACAAGGCAACAACTTCTCTTAAAAGGCTTGGCTTCAGGCTCAGCTAAGAAGGTGGTGAGCCTAGCTGTTGCTTCTCGGTGCTCTCATTCTTGTTCTGCAAGAGGCTATGATATTTTATTTTAGATTAAGAAGGCTGATAGTTGTTCCAGGAACTAAACAAGGAAGGGGGAGGGGGGGGGGGGCGCTGGGCTCACAAAATATTCCCTGCAGAAGCCGTCCGCTTGCTTCCATTTCATCTATGTGAGGGGAATAATGCGAACATTGAAGCGCACAGGCACCCTCGCTGTATGTGTTTTTTTTATATATATATATATAGGTGTCGCGTTTTTACGCCAGTAAGGAATGAAAACTATATGTCAGAGTCGCCAGTACAAGGCGCTGCCTTGACTATATATGGACTCGACAGCACCAGGTCGGGTCAGCCTCGAGGAAGCGAGGTCCCTCTTACTTGCCCCGCTTGGTGTCTACATGAACTCGCTTTAAGCGGGTAAGCATAGCAGCGGCGCCTAGCATCGAGATTCGAAGCTTCGTCCTCATGTTTGATTCCATTGCCTTTTACTATCGAGGGCTTCAATTGTAATTTTTCGTCGTTGGTGAGGGCTAAAAAGCATTCAACTTCGCTGACGCTCTTAGCCGCGCCGGAAGCTTTTTGATCCCAGAGTTCCCCATGACGCGACTCCCTAGCTCGACAGCGCCTACATGTTTTTAGACAAGCGAGTTACCCAACCTACTGCAAGCCAGTTAACTCGATCCGCTCTGCCGCCTACTTTACTCGACCCGACTGCGTATGCATGAGCCCGGCAAATATATTTTTACTCGTCAGACTGACTGGACCGGACTCTGTCGAGTTCATGTATACAGGGCTTCTGTAAGCGCAAAAATAACACTCCACCGTTGTCTTAAACGTTTTGTTTTAAAAGCAGAAGAGAGATCGGTAACCGTGCAACACATATTTCTCCGCCCACAATCCCTTTATTGAAAGAAATAAACTATCCTAAAATGTAGCTCCGGTCCCGAATCAATATACACCGCCTCTTAGGATGAGCCCTCGCATACTGTCTACAGCGTTCCGGGGTATCGCTATATATGTATATACGGAGCGACACATGCCCTAGATACAGACGCTTTCCCGGGCGATTCGTACGCCACGTTCCAGCTACCGTGCGCGCTGTCCGACACGGGTCCACGCGACTCGCTCATCGCCGTTAGGTATAACTGGGGGCACTCTGGGCAATAAAAGCCGAACCATGCGCGTTTTGGCCTTTCTCCTCCTATCCCGTCCTCCACCCTTCCCCGTTCACGCCGGCGAGTTGACGCGCTCGGGGTCCTCGATAAACAGGCCCGGGGCATATTTGTCCACGAAGCATCCAGAGGTCACGCGCGCGTGGCGTCGATTGGGCCGCGTGCTCGCTTTCTCGCTGAGGTCGCAACGCAACACTGGAGCACAGGGAGGTATAGGGCCCCTGGACTGGAAGTACTCCGCATCTCTCTGCAGCGTAACCGAGCAATCCGTCGGGCTGTTTTGCAGAAAGCCGCGGTTAATCTCCCCCATCAACACTATCAGCCCAGTTTCCTGCTACCTAACTATCCCAGGTGTGGAACTGATCCCTCGCTAATATCCTATTAACCCAGTACCGCGTCGCTTGCGGCCGTTCTTTCTGATCAAGTGTCATGATCTCGTGTGCTCACCTTGCTCTCTGCTAAAAAGAGACCATCAATTGTCGGTCTTGCGCATTGCACACCCCTATCCTCCTCCACCTCCTGTTTTCTGTTTTAACCTTTTTCCCAAGGAGCGCGTGTTGTTATTCTCTAGTTTTTGTTGAAGGTCTCCGTCTCCTCTCTTTATTCCCCCTCTCGCTCTAATTGAATATCTCTCGTGTCTTCGAACTTTAAGATACATACTGCATTTTCGCGCCACAGCCGAAGGTCGGCGTCGCACAATTCTTCGCAGTATAATGATGGCCCCCCGTTCCAGGAGTTACAGCTCCTCAACACTGGACGGTGTGCGCGCTCTCGGAGCATGCGACGTGACGACCATTCGTTTACGATTCCCCTGGCGCGACGGATGTGCCAATTCGGAGAGCCGTTTCCCCTTCGCACTCCTCCCCCACTGCCTCCGTCCCAATACACCACTCTCACCTCCACCCCTCGAATGTGCGCTCTACACTAAAGGGCAATGGACGCCGAGTCACCCAGGCTCGCAGAAAGAGACAAAGGAACCGCCACCCAACAACAATGCAGCCACGGAGTTATTGCTGCATATATATACTCGGCCCTCTTCACTGCCTCAATAGCCCGCGACTCATAGATGTCGCCAGACAGCAACAATGTCGTAGTGCCGCTGTTATGACATTTCCTCGAGGGGACGCGTTTTTCTCTTCCCGGGAATCTATCTGCATAGCACATACACACATTGAATACTCATATGTGCCATATGGTCGCCAAGAAGATTCGATGGCGAAAAACTCTGCCGTCAGTTTCGCAGTCCGTCCTCTCACTCCTTGCTCATGTTTTGTTGTTGTTGTTGTTGTTGTTGTTGTTGTTGTTGTTGTTGTTGTTGTTGTTGTTGTTGTTGTTCTTTTCCCCTCGTTCCCTTTTGTCTCCTTTGTTTTCAATGCTGACAGCAGCGCGAAAAAGAACGCACAATGAAAACCACATTGGCGCCTGCCATATGCTGGGTGCCGTCCTGCTGTACACTCTCTCATTACTGGCACGTGCTCATCGCTTTGCGTTTTCTCTATCTCTTTCTCTTGCTAAGTTTAACTTTCTTGCTACCGGTCTCTTGTCCCTCGCGCAGAAAACATATGGCAGCCTGTTATAACTATTCGGTTGCGTGCGTATTCTGCACGTCCCTGTAAGCAAGAGGTCAGAACAGTTTTCACTCTATACGCTTCTACGGCGTTACGCTATTTTTGTAACTTGGGTAGTCGTTAACTTTGGCGAGGGGGCTCGACGTTAGCAAAAGCTTTCACTGTTAATTTGTTTGGGAAACATCAATTATGGTAAAGCGTGTATTTCAGGTTATAGTTACGCTGTACTGTTTATACTGGTTCTACTTACACTCGCCCATGCGATAGTAGAGAGGGGCGCACAATTTGTGCTTTACTTTTTCGCCAATTTGCATCAGATCCTCGATCGATACCCCTCAGAGCGAGGTTCCTTCCAGCCAAAAGCGTAATGCACTGACTCGGAAAAGCGTAACGAATGAGTCGATATCGCCGTTTGATAAAACGAACCCTCTGTCAAACAGTCAGGCATCAACGGGAATAAGAATTCGTCAAGCAATCCAGGGGGCAAGATAGTCGTGCTCGTCCAACTTTGTTAGAGTGTGCATAACTTTGTTGCCCGCTTATGTTTCTATTATAGAGTAACGCGCAACTAATTGCAATCTGCACGGATATGTTACGTGTACTTGAAGGTATGAAGTTAGCCTCGTGTTCAGCCAGACCGCTTTGCGCAGTGAGTAGATATCACATCTTGCCGTCGCTGCGTCAAGAAAGACAAGGGGAAGAAGACAGATTTTTTAACAGTTTATCGACGCTTCCCCTTCCCTCTTTTTTTTTTTCTGCTGAATGTGTCGCATCTTGGCAAAGAAAAGAAAAATAAGTAACAGGATAGTTTTTATTATTTCTTCAGGAACACGCTATCTACACAGTGTACAGGGCGCCAGAACAAATCGCTCTGCAAATCTGAGCTCTGCACCGGCTCGCTCTATCGTCGTGCAAGCTATATCGTCCGCTCAATTCGGGCACTGCTCGAAGACAGAGATCCATACTCCGTCTCCTGTGGCCATCATTGTTCTTCCCGCTCTTGGGCCAGTGTTTTCTTTCCTTAATCCTTTCACTTTTTTTCATGGCTAGGGCAGAAGGATAAAAAATTCGACAGATTCAACCGTGCTGCTGTGAGGGCGCGGTAAAGGCGTACCAGAAGCGCCAAACGGCCCACAGCATCGATCTGTTGATTGTAGAAAAACTTCTTCCTCTTCAGGCATTTGGTTTCTCTATTTTTTTTTTTTTTTCTCTCTCCGTGCTATACATTTCCACGCCAGCAGCCAATGGGGACGAAAGGAGGAGGATGTGGGTTGCTTTTGTTCTGTCTCTACGAAGCCGGCAGTGCGAGTGCTGAGCGCACAGCGCGAACCCGCCCAGTTGATAGCGTTTTCTCCGATCGAACTCACATCGCGTATCGGTTTCCTCCGTGGCTGATTTCACTATGTGTGCCAAATCGCGTGACACGAGGTGTATTGGGGGGAATAGAGGACTCCGGGGAAGGAGGTTCTTTGTCTCCCAGGCAACGGGACCGAGTTATGCATACCGTGTTCCCGGAATTCACGCGAATGTTAGCAGAGACGCGCTTTAATTCCGTGCAGCACAGGGACACTTCCGCTCCTGCAATTTCGTCCAATCAGCGGAGTGAATGCGTTCGAAGTCTGTATTCATAAAGATTCCCGCTCGTCTTCTTTTGCAAACCGCTCTAGTTATAACCATCTTTCCTCGCCCAATTCTTCAGCCTAGAGGTTAACCAACCAGGCCTACACCTCCACGCCTTTATTGTTATCCAACATCTGCACGCAAGGAATGCATGCAGGCAGCCAGCATGAGCACGTCTGGCAACACGCCAACTTTTGACGGAGTGCATCTGCGGGGCGGCGAATGAAAATGAGCAGCTTTTAAATTCGGCTTCAGTTGACAAATTAACTCATCGAGAGCTATCTTTACTGGGAGTTAAAAGAGATATGAGCTGAGATGATGTTGAGATCCCTGTTTCGATTCTGCTCTCCCCCTATTGGCTGCCACACCGCCACGCTTGAGCTAATGCTTGTATCGGCTGTTCTTTTGCGGCGGATGTCTGCCGAGTGTCTCTATATAGTGCAGCTTCAGATTGGCCAGTTATTCAGTCATGAGCGTTAAGTGGCAAACGAGGCATGTGGTCCTTTGTGGTCGAAATATACTGGAGGCCGCTACTAAGGTGACCCTCCCATCCGATATGTGCAGAGTCGGCACGTTAAAACTCCTTAAACTTATAGTTTATATTTCAATACGAGAGTAAACACCTGTCTCAGGTACGGGCTATTAAAGAAATGTAAAATAACTCCTAAATGCACTAATACTTTGCATAATTCGTTGCATTTTTTTTTTTTTTTTTGCATCTGCATGCTGTAAAAGAGTGAACGAAGATGTACGATAAACGTTCTACTCGACTGAAAGCGCGTAGAAAGGGAAACTTTAACGGAGTTACACATTCGTAGATCATCGTTTTCGAAAGATAGAATGCAGAGAAAATAAATAACACCAACTGGAGATTCTCGACGGACATGCGTGCGCCATAATGCAAGAAAGAAATAAAGAAGTCGCGGCGAAAGCGCGTTTTACCGTGTTATCACGGTGTACTTTCTAACTAATCTTAGACTTGGTGGTTACCTTTACTAAACAGTAGTCAAAAGAGGCACCTGTAGGGAAATTGCAGCTGTTTCGTTCTGCAAGCTTCCCGACAGAAGCCGTTTCCAGGCTTGTCCCATTACATCTAAAGTTTTGCCCCGGTTAGTATGCAATACTTACGCAAATAAGGCACTTATGGACTGTTATTCTCTAGATGGATTGTTATTGTTTAGTTTACACATTACTAATCAGATCGGATGGTTAGAGGGGCAAAGTCAGGGGGAAAGGGAGCAGAATGGAGAGTAGAGCCACCGATTTGTTTTCATACCGAAATGTCGGCCCCTGCCTTCTTTAATAATTCACTATAATACTGCCCTCGCTACAACGATGCAGCGTGTTGTTTCCACTACGATGCGGCCACTGCTATGAATCAGATTTGCGTAGAGAATATATGTCTTGAACTTGTCATTTAGAATGAACGAGGGTCAGTTTCAACGCCTTCAATACAAATCTATTGGTGCGTGCTTCGAACATAATCTTTGACAGCGTTTTTCAATCGAGTGCCTCGCACTGGATAAGCAAAGCAGCATTGATTTGGCGAATAGCAACAACACAAAACAAAATAATGGAGGGGTCGCATAGAAAGGAGGTAAAATACGCACGTAGCCTACATGAATCGTATACACGTAAATATTCACTCAGTGCTTTGTCCTTTACCATCAAATTCAGTCCGTTCGCCGGTTATATATTTATGTCGACGCCTGTCCGAAGTGAAGTGTACATGGTGTATATTTTACCCTCGGGAGGAAATTGGTGAAGTCACGCACATGTGCGATATACATAGCTATTTGTATCATGTTTGTAAGAATCCCCCGGGCAACATGCAGCCTAACCCGGGGAAACATCGGCCTCAGTATATATAGCGCTCGCGTGTCCCAAGCCGAGCGTTGATTCGGTCGGAGGTTTTCCCTAGAGTGCGGAACCATTAGTCACATGGACTCGCACCTTCCTGCATAACGAAGGGTCGACACTAGAGCGACGCGCTACGGCTGAGTTTTCATCGCCCACTACGCGAGACAGCGCGACAGATTGCCGCGAGAAAGATGAGAGGACAAAGCGACGCTACGTATGTTCCTGAGTGAGGAAAAGATGCGAGGGAAAGAGAACGCTGCCCTTTTAAAGGGACTGTATTCTATGGACTGTCGATAGTGCTTGGCCCCAGGGCTGCGAACAGGGCAGCGGGCTGGCGACAGTGAGGCAGCCAATCGACCGACACCTCCGTGAAGAGAAGACGAAATAAATTCGTCACCAGCGGCGGTCTGACAACGTCGCGAATAAGAAGAGAGCCCCGCGTGACGTGCGGGCATCCGTCGTCACGAAGCTAAAGACGCCCGGAGATTACTTAACCGGCTCGTAAAACTTGAAGGGACGAGAGATATAAGACAGAAGATGGCGAAAGCCTGTATAGGAAGAAAGATTCGACGAAGCTCCGTCCTCTAGTCGCCTCCTGTATGCGCATTTCTTCTCATGCTGTTCATAAAGGATCTGGGATTGTCGCCCGCCGCGAACGATCGTCCCGGGTGTGGGGGAAAAAAAAAAAATACAGACGACTAGAAGCGAGCGACGGCATTCCTGCGTCTATACTTATTTTTCCTCTGTCGTCGTCCCTCTCGTTTCTTTTTAACCCGCCAGCAGCGCCTCGTAAAAACGGAGCGTAAAGAGAAGCGTCCCGAAAGAGGAGCTCAGCATTTCGTCGGGTCCTCATAGTTTAGCGCTTCAAGCCTCCTCCTATCAGGACGGAGCCTGGAAGATAAAATGCGGCGCCAAAGAAACGCGAGGTGTGAGCCGCCACGCTGCACACACGTTGCGTGCGTGCGTGTATACAGTATAGAGGGCGCCTTCTTCGCCATACTATGTATGTATGCACCCGGCAGTCACGCAGCTACTGGTATATACCGCTCATAAAACATATGCCTAAGAAGCGTTGCGTCCACGCCTTTTAGCGTGTACGTCGCACCCACACTGGCTTTTCTTCTTTGTCAGCCCTTTGGTGCCCGTTTCCTTTTATCACTTTTTTTTTTTTTTCAGCGCTCGTTCTGTCGTAAACAGTGCCGGCCATATAACGTATGCCAGCCAGCCACGCGGCAGATTTGGCTGTCGCGAGCGAATGAGCAATACTTTACTGGCATCCCTTTATTTTTGTCCTTCCCTCTTATTTTGTCTTATCATCTTGTGACTCTCTCCGTAACAAAATGGCTGGCTGCAGCCCCTTCGCTGTCCTCGTTAAACCGAAGAACCAGATAGCATGTTACCATTCTTCAGACTAAGAAGAAAAAGAGAGAAGCAGAAGGAAAGCACCGGCTTCCTTCGCAGATATTTTTTCTTATTTGTGTCGAATATACACTCCAGCATCGAATAGAGTCTCGCCTATTTCTCCTTTTCTTTTATTTGAATACGTGAAATTCGTTTTAGGGATAGGGTTAAAGTTCGGCTTTCCCGTGTGAGGTCTCCCGACGTCCACTCTGCCGGCGTTCGCTTCTCCTCTTTCTAAAGGCAGACTCCAGTGCTGTCGCGTACAGAGCCACCTGAAGCTCATTGATCGTCGGTTAGTCTTTTTTGTTTTGTTTTTATCCTGGTCAGTTTGGGAAGTGTCCGCAAGTTTTCTGCCTTCCGTTTCCTATTCCGAGCCCACTTATTCTTTTAGGTACTACCGAGGCGAGGCCTTCTGCAGACTTGTACCTGCACCTGTACTTTTACTTGTAACTATACTTCCCGGGTCTGGTGGCACCCTCTGCAAATGTTTCACGCTTGGGAAGGGCGAGTACCTTGCTGGAGGCGCTTTTATCTTTTAGAAAACCGTGGGAATTCGGCGGCACCAGGTCCCCTGCCTTATATACATCCGACAGTGTCGCAATAAGCAGAAGGTCTCCTAATAGGCCACGGTAAAAATACCATTTGAGGGAAGTTATTTGGGACAACCAGAACAGCATGGTTCCACAGTCCACAGTACGGGGACCAGACTGTGGGTCATTCAATATACTTAGCAGCGTGAACGCAAAGGCTCGAGAGCCCGCTCAAATTATTATTATTATTTATTTATTTTTATTTTATTTTATTTTATTTTAGTTTTTTATTTATTTATTTTCTTTTTTTTCCTAAATGAATTTCTTAATTGTGCGTTTATCCTGAAAACTATCCTTCGACTGAACATCAGCATAAGTATCTTTTCTGCCTTTCTATTCGTTGCAATAGGTATTTTCGAAACATTAAATGGTGAGCTTTTTTGAGGGCAGGAAGATATCAACGCCAGAGCGAAATTCCATTCCCGTCCTCGCTGTCAGCGTCATTCATCGAGCAAAATTTGTGGCATGCGAGGTTCTGTTATCGAACGGAACCATGCATCCTCACCTGTTCCGCTGTTTCCGACCCAACGCGTCTATCTACAGCCTTTTATAAAGCTCAGCTTGCTTCTCACGGACGCCAGAAAGCACACGTGCCTGCAGACACCCAATCGAGTCCGGAAGAACCGCCGGGAAACGCAAGAATGAGCCGGCGACGGAAGCAAAAGTATTTGCACTCTCTTCACTCGGGAGCTAATAACTTCGATGATTCGGAAGAGCTCGGCTGGCAAAGGCACCGCGCACGTCGATGCGGAAAAACGGGGAGAACAGTCGTCGTTTTCACGTATGTGCGAAAGCACACCGATTTGAAGGAACCATAAGCGCCTCCTTGCGAGGCGAAGCGGGAGACCGTCGGCGCTACCTACGCCGTGCTCTCTCGCAGGTATTTGCAGGAGGATTCTCTCAGATATTCCTCTGACCACCGCGCCTGTTCGCTACTCACGCCTTCTCTCCCTCAGGCCGTGTCTCCTGTTTCGTTCTGTTCAACCTCTGAGACGCCGGTGTGTGACTCATTTTGGTTTGCTGCTTGGGCGCCAACATCTGGTGGCTCTGCGGTAAGGTATTATGGATGGCGTCTCGGCTTCTAGCCATCCATAGCCGGTTTCTTCGGCCCCCGGGGAGCCCCGGCAAGGGAAGCGTGGGCCCCCGGTGGTCCCACACTCTGAATCAGAATTTATGAAAGCCCGCTGCGGCCCTCTCCGGCCTGTACACTCGATGCTCAGGTATAGTTGTGCTGCTGCTGCTGCTCCTCCTCCTGCCGTTGCTGTATCGGAAGTTTGGCTACGCAGAGCCCTTTCCGACAAACTGCAGCCTTATGCGTTGCTTACTTTTCTTTTATTCACGTTCCCTTGGATCTCGGCAGCACGGGCTAACCTCAAAGGACTGAGACGGACGAAAAACTCCGGTGCTGGCCGAACAGCCAGGTTCAGTAAATGAGCGTCTTATCTATCCAGATTAGTGAGACAGCTCACCGCATGGTGGCCGCGTGCTGAACCTCTCGCGAGGTCATTTGTCACGTCATGTACATTCGCGACAGTATTTAATTTTCTCAGTGACGTATGATAAACTAGCACGGAGCCGCACGCCGATGAGGGCAGACAGTCGCAGAACACCATTTACAAGTACGAGGCATAAAATTGACGGCTGGAGTAATCGATGCTGTGTCTATCATCTGTGGCGCTTACCCAGCTTTAAGCACCCGTTCCCTTAGGCTGACTACTAGGAAGAATGAGCTCAGGAGGTGGCGAAGCTTGGGTCGACCCACTCAAGACATAGCGACCACAGGGATCGGAAAGAGGAGGCTAAAGGCGTTCGACGGTGGCGGCTGAAAAACGAATTTCGCTTTTTCATACTTTAACCCTGTCTTTTACTTACAGTTCGCGCGTGAAAGACCCTTTATGCCTGGTAGCCACTGCAAATTTGCATAATGTCACGAAAGAAGCTGAAGCGGAGGCGCGTCAAAATCCCATGACGAAATTGAGTTCCCATCTGAGAACGGTTACACATACGAACTTCGAAATTTTATTCTCTCACTGTTTCTATATTACAGCCAGAACGAGCTGAATCTTAGGTGCGTACATCCTTTCTAATGCGAAATGTTAATGAAATCGACTAGCCCTGAAGTGACGCACGCAGCTGTGCTACTCGTCTCGAGATTCACTGGATGCGAGAAAAGAAAAAAGAAACTACAGAACGAATTAAATCAAAATTAAAAAATATATATAGAGAGAAGAGCAAAAAGCGTCCACACTGAACACTCCTGCGGGTATGACTGTTTAGTAGACCCATACCGTCATCAGTCGATAGCCGATGAGAAAATAATTTTTTGTCTATGAAAATTACGCAGCATTTCATGCATGGGTCCACGTGCTTTAAATAGCTTTACCACAGCATCATCCTTACGCAAGACTTGAATGTGCTGTGTTCTCGTGTGCCATCGATACGGCGCTACTGCAGGAGAGGTGAATTTCATCTTCCGTACGCATGCCGCAACCGCTCCGTCTCTGAGTCGAGGTCGTTCAGTTCTGATGCTTTAAGAGGTCGGATCAAGAGGGGAACGCTTGCGACAGTGCATCATCCTCGCTGACCGACTTCAATTTACCTGCCTTGCGCCACGAAGGCATCAGATCAAGAGACAACAGAAAATGAAAAAAAAAAAAAATGCAAAAGCATTAATGCCTATGCGCTCCACGGGAAAACAGAAAGCAGTGCACAACGAACAGCCTATGGGTATCTTGCGCAACACAACCATCTTTTACATGCTTGTGATCGCACACGTAATTTAGCTGCCCTCTCCAGGGTGATGTGTAAGTTCAAGTAAAAAGCAAATAGAAAAGGGAGAGAAGATAGAAAAACGCGCGTAGTTACGAAGAGTAAAGAGGAACTGCTCGAGTTGACAAAAATCCTCTTCGGTGTTGTGTCGAGATCCTCTCCAAAAGCCGCGGCGGCGCCTCTTTCATCAGCTCAAGACAAGAGGAGCTGAAACGCGCTCTCAAGAACGACGTCGTCGGGACAGCGAGTGGAGTGGAAAAAAACAAGAAAAGAAAGGGAAGAAGGCAGAGAAACAAAGGGAGAAACAACGACAGAGTTGAATAGACGGCGTCCCACGCTGCAAACAGCGGCCGCTTATATCGAGTGATGTTCTCAGTATATACACAGGGAGAAGGAGCCCGGCGCTGAACAACAATCGGCATCGGGGAAGGACATAAAACCGTTTCCAACAAGGACGAGAAATTGCATTACCGTGGAAACAACCGGACCGGAAAAAGAAGGTCGTCGTCGTCACAGGAAGCGAGGAGGAGTCGGGAGGCGCACGCTGCGGGCAGGGAAAATAACGGAACACGGAGGAGGGGAAGGAAGAGAGAGAGGATGATGAAATGGAGCAAGGTTTGCGAACTGGCGCTTCGAAGACCTGCGAGGAGGAAAGCAGTAGCGGCGCTGATTTACAGCGAAGACAAGAATGTAGGTATGGAATCACGCGGCTGTAGCCCTTGTAGAACCGTTACAGCGGCGTCGGGACCAGCAAGCAAAGAGAGCGATTTGGTGGGCATCGTTCGGCGTTCGCTTTGAGTTTTTCGGCCATTCAGACGCTGGCGATTGCGTCCGTGCACCACGCGGTAACAAGCATTTAGAGACTGTCGCGGAGACCGCGTACGCTAAGCCGCTTTTTTCAGTTAGCGCTGTGCAGCTGAGGGCTGGAGGCGTTATGCACCTCGTTCGTTCAGTCCTGTCGCACGGAGAGAGAGAGAGAGGGGGGGATGGTCTTTTTTTTTTTTTTTTTTTTTTTTTGAAGGTGCGTGCCGCGATGTAGAGGAAGCCACTCTCGCTAAAGACACAGACTGCAGCCGTGCCAGACAGGCTGCCGAGATCATTATACAACGAAAAGCCAGACCCGCCACCGAAAAGCTTACCTAGTACGGAAGCGAGCCAAGATCGAAGCTGCAGCAGAGACTGCGGCCGATGGCTTACACTCGTGAAGCTTTGTTCAATGATAATTTAACCTCTATAGCTTCTTTATAAAAATTAAGACGCACACTAGTGAATTTTGTAATTAGTTGTTAAATTCCTTATTCTGGCACAAACGCGCCTTGCGGTTATGGCGCAGAGACGTACACCTGCCTTCCAGACCCTTTACGTGGCGCCACATAATCACACTTCCTTTACACTAAGACGCTCGTGTAACCTCTACTTCATAATCATTCTTGGTTTCTAGTGATGAATTTGGTATTCTGGACTACCTTCGCATGGGCATGAAACAGACATGACATTGAAAACCCACTGTCGCAATCCACTGAAGAGTCATCGAAAGAGTTATATATTTGCGTTGCTATTTTCTTTTTCTTTCTTTCTTTCTTTGTTCCTTTCTATTACAGAAAGCCGGAGCGAAAGCTAAAGGCTACAGAGCCTGACAAAGGCTTCCGCTCCGGATGACGTTCAGCGTGCAGTTTGAAAAAACGTATACAAAACATACAAAAGAGCACTTCGAATCATAAACATAACGCGCAAATACAGAAATTTGATTGCATGAAACTGAGTTGGCATTTTATTGCGGATTGCTATGTAATAAACCAACTGCAATTAATGAAGCAGATGAAACATACCGCTGTAGACGATATCAATAAAACCGTTTGTTGAACTTAGTGATACAGTATAGAACACTTGCAAAAATAATAAAGAAAAGCACATGTAACCTCTGTTACAAAAAACACAAAACAAAAAATTAAACTAAATTAAATTTAATGAAAATTAAATTTTTCAACTAACCAGCCTTAACCGGAGCTGTTCCGACTGTTTCGTGAGCACAAGATCATCATCTCAGTTTGTACAAAAAGCACTAACGAAGTATTGTCTTATGTGGTTCACTACAGATAACCGCGCCGCCACCCAGAGCGATCTGCGTGACGCGAATCGCACTGGAGGGCAGTCGAACTACTTCGATGTCGCGGTCGCTTTATTCTGGCGCGTGATGCAGAGTGCATCCTCCTCTCAATGGGCCGCTTAGGATGTGGCATCATCGCAGACGGAGGCGCACGCGTTCGCTCTTCCTAGCCAACGACCCGGCAGAAGACGCCGGCGCGTGATGAGTCTGCCGGCGCGACCGGAGCCAATCAATGGGGAGACCGCGCAGCCGACGCCGGCTCTTGTGAAGGCCTCCAAGCAACGTTAGCTGGCGGCGACAGAGATGGCCCAGATCGGAACTTGCCTGAATGCGTTGCAGCGCTGGGTGCGTGAGGGTTAAGTTTGTTCGTGTGACCTCGAGGGAAGAAAGTTTCGGCGTGCACGGGGCCTTCCTTCGGTGCGTGTTGTGTGCGCGACAGCACACCGGATGGCTCTTGGTGTCCGATTGTGCGTGCGCGTACGAGGACCTATTTTGCTTTGCGTCTGCTAAGCGCAGGCTCTCTTTCCTGTTTATTCCAGAAGGCTTCGCGTTAGGGGACACTCGATCACCGGTCCTTCCCGTAGTTACATACACGGCTCTTGAGTGCATGTGGCGGAGATAAAATGAGCAAAATGCGATAAGCACGTGTTTACTGAGCGCTAATTTCCTTGAGCTTGCCTTTTTTTTTTTTTTTTTAGCCCATATTGCGGAAATCCGCGCGAGAATTTCGAGATGCCGAGATCATCGTTGAGCAATCTGCTCTTATGCACGCAGCACCAGAAAATCTTCACGCAATTTTTCATCTCTGGCCTTTTCATTTCCCGGGATACGAAGCAGAACAAAGTTTGGACAAGCTTGACCATAATATCCTGCACCCCATCAATTCCCAGACTGGCGTCCAAAAAGTTTTGCAACACCCTCTTGTCTTTTCTTTTTTTTTCACTCTGCTTAAAGAGAATAAATATCGACAGGAATTATTGTTTGAGCAGCCTTCTAGCAACAGCATAACCTTCAGTAGCACAATGCCAATTATTGTACCTCGAACTCGAAATAGAAGCTTAGCCGACTAGTTCTACCGATCCTTGGTTTTCAGCTTCCCGGCCTGAATTCAGCTCATGATTGAGCAAAAAGTAAATTTTAATGAGAGAGAGAGAAGGCCAAGCATGTCTCATGAATCTCTCGCGCATGCCTCACGGATGTCTCACGGATGTCTGCAGCTGCTAGTTGGGGCTGCCATCGCGGTATGCCAAGTGAGGGTAGTGCTTGTCTACCGTTGAAGACAATAGTTGAACAGTGCAAATTGTGATGAGGCCAGAAATTATAGTCAGATGCGCAGCACCAGTGAGGTGATCATGCTGAGGATTTAGACAAGCTGTGTACGTACATTGGCCTTCAAAATGCGGTTATAATCGAGTGTGGGAATTGCGCCTACTGTTGAAGACGAGGATGACAGCGTGTGGCGCCAGAACAATCGTCTGTGGAAATTTCCTCACGGGCAGAGGCATATTATTTTCTATTACTTTTGGGTAGCCTCACCATAATATATGTGGATATTTCCTTGTATATGCCACTTCACCTTGTCCAATCGCCACATGGGGCTAAGTGCCTTGTTTCAAGAGGCCAATAAGAAGGAAAAGCGTGTTGCACCAGCTTCGCCACCGAAACTGACCACCGGCAGGTTCGACATGGCTCAGGCCAAGCCTCAAGACGAAATCGATCTCTGCGAGATGGCGCGTCCATCGTTGGCTTTGGTGGCATTCACTGTGAGGCGCAGCCAGATATGTTTTTCGAGGAGGGCTGGTTCCTGCGTCGTCACTTCCGTATAGAGCAACCTGCCACGAGTTTCCTGTCAACAACCTGTCACCTCTCAACTGCGCCATGAAATGCATTGTTAAACCTTTAGTTAGACCTTTAGTCTAATTTATCAAATGCAGAACTGAATGGCCAGGCATGCAATTAACTTTAGTTTGAACGCGCGTAGTCTCCCTGACGGACCTGTAGGTGGAAAGGTTACCTGCAGTTCTCTCCAGTGGGCCTGCATCACTCAGGTGTTACGAACAGACGGGGAATTTCAGACCGACAGACCAGCGCCAGTTGCTATAGCGGGCCCACAGGATAGAGGTTGCACATGGACAAAGAGCTCCGCTCAGGAAGACAAACATAATAAAATTTTCTCCTTCTCCTCCGCAGGAGCACGCACAATAATTAAAAGCACCTAGACACAGCACGAACAAGTGCTCCGAGAGAAAGAAGCCAGCGGCGTCAGTGGCCTTGCAGATGCTGTGCAAGTGTCGTCGTTGTTATTGTTTTTGCCGTCATTAAAATGGTACATAGACACAAGCGGGATTGGCCATTACCAGGCGGCTTACAGTTTCTTACATTCCATACTGCAGAACTTAGACTAGAAATTTGAGCGAATTCGGCTTACTGACAGAGATGGTTGAGGCTGGTACTGGGGCTTACTCAGCTTTAATTTGTGAGATTAAAAAAAGAGAGAGGAAATCATAATTAGGAACAACAAAAAGAGAGTATCCAAAAATAATGGAACAAGGATTATAAAATCCAGTTATGATGGAAAACGTTTTGATTTCTATAGAAGGAAATTTAGCATGAGAGCCAACATTCCCATCGGCACGTCCCAGCATAGAAAAGCGCCAAGAGACAGAACAACCGCTGAAAACAAGCGCAAACTAAGACGTTTCTAACAACCGCCTCCTAAGCGATGTGTCCTTTATGCATATATAGGACCTGGCTGCTTTGTCAGCTTGTCTGACAGTGTGGCTTATCTCGTTTGAGTGCGGTCCGATGTACGACTTTAGAATAGTCTCAATGCACCTTTCGCGTTTTTACTCGCGCCGAGATGTCTTCTTGAGCGTGAAAAACGCACTGTGTAGACAAAGTTCAGATTTCCGGCGCCATTGGTTGTTTTGATCTACGGTGTATGACAGTACGAAAAACATTCGTGGGGCGATGAAGATCCTTCCCATGGCTACTCCTCTGCGTGACTTGTGCAAGACGCCGCTCTGAAAACTCAGCGCTTCGATGTTTTGAGAGACAAACGTTCGGAAATTAGCGTTCGAAGCCATGACTTCGCTCGTAATTTGTTTCATTGAATCCTCTTGGTTCCGAGGCCGGGAATTTCTCTTGATGTATACACGTGAAGTTTTAAGTAAGGCGACTTCTATTAGAATTAAAGAATAGAAGAACAGGAAAAAATATAGATAATTTTTGTTGATTACTTTTGCGTGTTTATGTTCTGGAGAAGCTTTGTTGAAACAATCATGCACCGAAAAAATTAAGGAAACTAAATTCAAACCGTAGATCGTAGCCTATTGAGCTTTTTGTGGCACTTTCCACTTTGGTCAGCATCCATGAAAGCGCTGCGTCAGAGTCATGCAAAAAAAGAATATATGATAGGCCCCTAGCAGATCATAGGACGTCCCAACTTTTTGCCTGCTGACGGCTCCTTCAGTCCCAAAACGACGTTCAATGTGTTTTTAATGTTATTCAATACCGTGCACTTGCGGCGTTAGGCAGAGTGCCGCCCCATCAATCTTAAAAGAAAGGGAAGAATGAAGAAGAAAAGAAGAAGGCAGGGCGCATCGGAAAGAGGAAGTCGGTGCCGAACAAACAACGTTCATGGCCCACAAGCGTCGATCGGGGCTTTTTATTTTTCTTATTCTCTTCTTCTGCCCCGCCTAAACTTCCTGGAGTGCGCTCTTTCGCTGATACAAAGGACAGTATATAGCTGAAGCGAACAAGGAAAGAAATGGAGTGAAGGGGGATAAAAGTCCATCACTAAATCGAAGCCGGGAAAAAGCGAATGGATAAATGAGGCGGCAGTGGAAGCTGAGGAGCTAAGAGCGGAAGGGGGAGAGGGGGGCCATCTCGATCGGGTTGCGCGCAATTATTACAGGCCCGTTAAAGAAAAGTCGCGTCCTCTTCGTCGTCGAACCGCCACCGGAAAACTTGGTCAGCAGCGCGAACAGCCTCTTCGGCGGTAACTGTTCTTTCCTTCGCTGTTTGTTTGTGCATCACCCCTTCCTCCTGTTTCGCTCGCTTTTCAGCATTGCCTCCCCTTCTGGCAAAGCCCTGTTTGACTGTCTCCGGTTTTATTCCATCGTTTCTTGTCGTCTCATTCGTCTTGTCTCGGAGTTTCGTTGTCACTTGTTTTCTTTTACCGCGCGCGGCGGTCTGCGGCGCGAGCAGCGAAGTTGCATCGGCGGTGCTGCCGCCATCGGTGAACCGGAACGTCTGCTTGCATGGGCTTGTTTTCGCGCACCACCGGTTCATCCACGATCGCGGCGGCACGCCGCTCCGAAACCAGGCGCCCTCTCGACAACACTAGTCTGTATGAGGAGATGGAAAGAATGAAAGAGGCAAGCAATCCACGAGAGGCGGTCGCGTTGCTCCGCACGCGCGCACACGCCATACGCTTACGCGAATGCAACGACTTTAATAACGGCCATCCATAAGATGCACTGCCGGGCTGCCGGCGCGCACTCGTATATAGGAGGAGCCGTTCACAATCAAACTTTTTCCGCGGTGCAACTAGGGGCAGACTTCATTTCCGTGCTTGCGTTGCTTTCCATTTTGCATTTTTCGACGCGTTTAGTATACGCACACCTCTCCGTCGGGGGCTGCAGTGTACTTAAACCTCTCCTGCCATGAGTTTTTTGCTTTATTTGCTTGGATATTTCCTCCCCTCGTACGCCGGGTCATACGATCATCCGACCATAAAACTGCCGCACGCGTTCCCGGCCGAGTTTCTCTTTTTCGTGCGTTATTGCCGACCTCTCGAACTTGACTCTTTAGACTCCCTTGTTTTATTCGCATTCCTCTCTTTCTCGTTAGCCGTTGCTCCGCGCTGCTGCCTCTTTCCATTCTTCGCTGTCTTCTTCGAAAGACTTACTCGATCTTACGCAAGCCCTTTGTGTACGGGATTAAACTTTTCTCGCGATTTTTTTTTTTTCGCTGCTCGGAAACCGGTCGTTCGCATAACACGTGCTTGCCTGGCAAAACACACATTAGCGGATGGTGCTAGGGAAGCAGGTGCTAATAAAAATAGAGAAATGTTTGTAGAATGGTGAAGGAGAAAGGGATGTTACCCTCGAGCGAATTACTCCAGGAGCAGAAAAGGTCCTAAAGACGGTTACATTGTACAAAAGCGGCCATTGTATTTCTTTGTCTTTCTATCGCTTGCTCCTTCGATCACTTATGGACTCCAGTCTGAAGAACAAAAAAAAAAAAAAAAACGAACGAACGATCTAAAACGCGCCTGGCAGCAAATAGGATAGAGTGGGGTGAAAAGCCGAACTTTTCCTCCCAAGCCTGTAAAAAGAGGAAGATGTGGCCGTAAGTTCGTTTTGTTTTTCGGTGCCTGGAGCTTTCTCGTTTTTTCTTTTGCTTCACACTGCACGCGTACAAGTACGAGAGATCAATGGGTGGCTGGAGGCAGGTTGGGTCTGAAGATGCGCTCCATGCTGCTGTCTATCTCGACTTCTCCTTCTGTTCTTCCCCTCTTTCTCTCCATCACGAGGCAACAAAGTCGTTCTTTCCTGATCCGTCCGTCGTTGGCATCGGTGATCCGTGACAGAGACACGTCGCTCGCAGGCCGTCCTCCCAAAACAGTGAGGCGCGTCTGATGCTGGAGGGGAAAAAAAGAAAGAAGGAAGAAGCCTACATGAGGGTGGCAGAAGAGGATAGCGAGCAGATAGCAGTGTGCTCTTCCCGTATTCGTTTTCTTTTTTTTTTCTGCGCATGTAAAAATGTAAAACTCCACCGTGTAAACACGCTGTGGTGCGAGACTTCACTGCAAGATCCTTCTTGTTCGTTCCTTACATTTTTTTTTTTTTTCTGGCAGCGCTCAGCACACACACAAAAAATTCTGAACTAGAAAGTAGACTAAGAAAAAACCTGGGCTGGCATTCTGAGATATTTTTGCTTATTTTGCTCATTTGCCTCCGAATTCTTCATGGAGAGCAAATCATCCCTTTTTTTTTTTTCAGCTAGTGTGCACATAGCGTTTATTACTTTTCGTCCTTCTCTTCCGGCTGCTGACCCTTTGGTTTACGTCTTCTTTCTATATTTTAGTGAGGCTATGAACTTTTATCATCAAACAACAACTACAGTAGTTGGTACTTGTCACGGTAATGGCAGTCCCAGCCAATATCATTTTTGGGTCACACTGACGTAACTGCGGGCTTACAGCCGTATAGGCTGTCTTCGGAGACTTTGACTGCGGGTTCACGGCGTAATCCTACTGTGGGTTGCGGTAAATAATATTATAACGATAGAGGGGAAGAGGCTCGGAATGAAATCTCGGTTTGCCTACTCAACGATTCTGCACGCACCATGCATTGCACAAAAAAAAAAAGAAGAAAAAAAAAGAAACCCAGTTTTCACGGTGCAGCGGCCGGTGCCCGGAGCTTTTTGCATATTAAATTTTGTGTTCACATTTTTAACGGTTCATTTCTTCACTGTAAATAGATCGAAGCAAAAATGCCCACTTATAGCCTCGATGCACGGTCGATAAAACACAAAGGCATGCGCGTTTTTGCGAGACCTTATGGAAAGGGCCATAAAGCTAAACTTCCTCCTATAAAGCCGTCTCTGTGACCCAATAGGCACGTGCAAAATCAGCACAAGAGGAACTTAAGCACTTCGATTTACAGCTCGCACGCAGTGCTAAATGGGTTTCTGCAAGCTCTGGACACGCTTCATGTTCAGTTTGTCCGTATTTTTCGTTCTGATAAGATTTTATGAGAAATATCTGCAGTTGTACAACAACGTGTAACCCCCCTCCCTCTCTTTATCTGCTATTCGCGAAGCTGATGCGATGTTCCTAACAGAGCATCCGCAATCGCAAGCATTAGCATATGTACATGGCAATGATAGCTTATTTATTCTTATCATTGCGGCATTGAAGATGTGAAATAACTATGCAAATCGTTTCTTTTTCTATTTCAGTTTGTGCCTTGAAATTTTATGCCAGGAAATCAACACGAAGGCTAACGTAATTATAGAGCTCGGTTCGGGCGGTGCGCAATAGCGATCTCTCAACGGTATAGGGCCCCGCAATTTCTTTCTCTTCAGTGGTTTTGAGTCAGCGAGTTAAACGGTAATTTCGGCTAAGAAGTGTGCCCGAACGCAACTTACAGGTAACGCAAACCCGCGGAAGGCGGAACAAGGTTACGTCATACCCCAACAATCGGCTGTGTTTACGACTGGTTTTACGGTTATTTGGAATAAAGACCTCCATGCATAAAACAATGGGAACGAATATGTTGGTAATTTATTACAGGGTTATATATATATATATATATATATATATATATATATATATATATATATATATATATATATATATATATATATATATATATATATATATATATATATATATATATATAGGTAATAATTGAAGTCGAACGTATACGTATTTTGACGTTTCAGTCTATATCGTTAATCCATTTCGCCACCGAAGGTTTTCTTTTTTTTTTTTTTTTTATTGCATAGCAATAGTTCGAGCCCGACCTGTCATACACAGTTGCACCAGCATCGAGCTCTCATTTGGCCCGCAGATCAGACTTACGGGAGACAGATGCATGCATCAAGCAAAGGTAAACAAGCAGGGGACAATCCTGCGCAGCATGTACCCCCCGCATCATGCATACTGTATATCACACTGTTCTCAGAACAGAGATTCGGTGAACGTGGTGGCTCTGCGTGGCGACCTGTCATGCGGCTCTTGCATGGAAGCACCGACAATGGCGGGTTTTAATTGCGCTTTAATTGCGTTTTAACGACATTTCTGCTAATTGTCACTAGGTGACGTTGCTCAGAGGACCCTACCTCTGTGAAAACGGAATCATGCATCGGCGGTGAACCGCGTCGCCGTCGATGGCGGTGTAACCGAGAGAAAAAGAGTCACGGATAAAAAAAAATATAAAAAAAAGGAATCGCAGAAGAAGATAGAGAAGAACTACGAGTTCTGCATTGCTCGCTTATCGGCAGCATGCGATAGTTTGCACCACAGATTGTCCGCGCACTCACAGCATTGCCTTATAATAGGAACAAGAAGATGTGAGTGACGCAACGGATGCTTGCCAACCGAGCTGAGGTTCAGCGCCGACGAAGCCAGAATTCAGATGTGCGCACCGCCGAATCAGCGGTTAAAGGCCGCCGCTGTGTGGGCTTGGCCATTCGCGCCGCCGAAGCAGAAGATCATTGCCAGCGCCGAGAGGACCCTTCATGCTCCAATTGCTTGTAGTAACAAATTGCTTAACCAATTGCTTAGCCTATATATTGGTATTTATTTCTCTTTACGCACTGTGGGAACTCTTCCTTCCTCCAGGAGACCAGATACCCACAACAGCCGACAGGCGTCTGCAGGTGGGGACATAAATATGGGTTAAAGGGACTAATTACTGTACTAGGCATGCAGGTAGTAATTACTTGGGGTTTTTGACTACTAGTTCTTCTAGACCGAATCGAATGCCAGTAATGCAGCTCTCCCATCTATTCAGATACAATAAACCTAATCGAATACGAATGGGATATTTCTTTCGAAAATTCGTCATTTGCACGGACATTTAGATGAAGCTAGAGGTGGCGCTTCAGTGCTGCGTAATAACAGCTTAAGAAGTTAAGCTACAGCTGTTGAACGGCAACTCAATATGCGTGTTTTGTTTATTTATTCATCTATATCAGATTCGGGTATCCTATTAAAACTTCGCTGTTTTGCTCCTGTCCCTGATCATGTGCATTCGGCAAACTTGTCCTGCGTAAATCGATTTTAAAGATTGAGGTTTCCGTGTGCTCCGTTTAGGTCTCTTTACTACATCGCAAACATTGCATCTCACGTCAATTTTGGGTAGAACAACTTTTGAGTCTTGTTTAGCTCGTCTTGGCCAGTCATGTAATATTAGAGCCGGTGCTAATAGCCATGGCCTCGGACTGACTGCTTCCAGATACGGGGCGGACTACTGAGTAAAGAAGGCGAAAACTGCAGGCTTATAGAGGGACTTTCTTACGCCGGTAATTGAGCACACGGTGCCGCTGAAAAGGTCAACGCCATCCAGCGGAATCTTGTTAGCCTTTTATTGGAAGCCCTTAAGAGAAAAAAAAAAGAAAAAAATGTTCGCCTCTGAGTTACATCATAATAGTGTTAAGAGACCGCACTAGGTTCAGCGAAAGTGCCTACAGAATGACTTTGTCCAATAACTTCCAAATTCGTTTTTTTTATTCTTTTTTAGGTTACATAGAGCAGTGAATGAAGTAAAATGCAAAATCCAAAGCTACTAAGAATTATTCGTACAAGCACAATGTAACATGTAATCGCAAAAGTAAAAGGAGCAGAAGGAAACCGTCAGCCTAGCAATCTGAGCACATAGAATAAGAACCGAAAACAAATAGCGTGGGACCGTATAGCGTTCTATAGCTGGCTTATTTGCTTAGGGCCCCCAATATAGTGTGAATATTTTGCGCAGTCGACAGAATTCGCGCTCGTCTACGAAAAGGTTACAGCACTTCTCCAAAGCACATCCAACAGGCTGATGGCGAGAAAGCGTCGCGCCGCCCCGCTGTAGGCGGGCAGTGTCCCAAGCTGGGTCCAGCTACTGGTGCCGTAATGACGCTAATTGACGCAACACGGCGCTGCTATCTGTGTGCACTCCTGCTTTCCTTCTTTTTTTTTTTTTTCCCCGTCTATTTTCATCATGGTTTTCACCCGTTTGCTTAGCCGCCAGAGTGCAGGCAAAGTGCCCCCCCGGCTATGGCGGCCGCGTCAAAGGGAAACCTTTATTCGTTAGTCCTTCCCGCTTGTGTCTCCGTTTGTAGGCTCTGGCTCGTTACAAGTGTGCAGTGTCGTGGAAGCCAGAGCTGGTGTCAGCGAATCGGAGTTCAATTCGCAAAGCAGCTCAAACGTGAGAAAATTCGGTAATTGGCTGACTTCTCCACTTTGACGTTCAGCGCCTGTCTTCTGACGTGGAAACAGTGCTGTCTCGTTTATTAGACGATCCCAGCGCTGCGGTGTAGCTTCCGCAATGATGCACGCTTTTAACGAGGCGAAATGCTTCTTTCTGCGTGCCTCTCCCTTTCTGGTGTGTCTCCACTCTCTCAAGCAGTCGCGGGACAATTACGACCGCGCCAAATTCCAGCCAGCAAGCAAGTCATGAGGGACCGCGACGCGCCGTTTCGTTAGTTCGACGGCGTGAGAATCGTCGCCGCATCGACGGAGTCGCCGTCGTGATTTGCGAGCTGTCGCTCCAACTCCATTCGCCGCGCGCGCGTGCTCGCTTCGCACGAACAAACAGGCAAGATGCGCGGCGGCTGGGAACAAACGCGCTGCAAACGAGCAAACAATGCTGTCCCGAAGGAAGAAAACGCGCCGCGAGTGTTGGGTAAATAGAAAAGCGAAATCCCGCCGGCCGCGCTCTCAACCAGAACTGCGGAAAGGAAATTCAACCAGGCTTTTGCGCGCGTTCGCTTCGTACGTCTTGTCGAGGGAGGCAGAGCAACGAAGTAAGGAACAAAGGAACGAGGAAAGAACTGAAGACGAAGAACGATAGAGCCGAAAGAGAAGAACGCAGAACCATTGGGAAAGAGAGAAACGAAGGGAAGGCGTGTGGAACCGGCACGTTGCGCGTCCCAGCAGCAGCGGTGGCGTGAATTATTATTTGCGCGTCTCTTTAAGCCCGAGGCGTGTCAGCGTCCGAAGCGCCGGAGTGACATGGCGCTCGGAGCGGATAATGAACGTCAACTGGCGAGACGGGAAAACGCGCAAGTCCCGAAAGGGGGTTCTGCGTTTGCGACGGGCCGCAAGTCGCGGGTTCGCGTCCGAGGTGAGAGAAAAAAAAAGAAAGATGAAAGAATGCTCCATTCACGTACCCTCCCCTACTCGCCACTCCTCGTCCTCCTCCTCATGCGCTCCGCAACTCACGCACACGTCAGGAAATCTTTCTATGGTGATTCTCCCTTCCCTCTCTTGCTCTCCTTTTCCCCAGACGCTTTTATTTCTTTTCCAACAAGCGCTACCCCTACGGGGATAAGACCGCATATTGTTCTTGCTGCTGTTATTCCTTGTCACTTCCTCTGATCGAGCGAACGCGCAAGAGTCTCCGCTGTTCCACTAGCGTGCCACCATGTTTTTCTTCTCTCTTTTTTTTTCTGTTTTTATCTCTCCTGTCTAAAGACGTGTCAGCAACGGGTGCAAACCCAGCACGGCCGCTGACAAAATTCCGTTCCTGTGGGAGCGATATAAGATCTCCGTCTGTGCAAAGGAAAAGGCGGCAACACTGGAAGCCGCGGCGTGCCGAGCCCTAACGAGCGCTGGCGGTGGCGCGTCCGCCGAGAATACCCTCCCGCTTCATCATCGGCGCAGCAATTGGGCGGGATGATTAGCCACGTATGTGAGACGTCTACTCAGGCAACGTCTTCGGGTCGGTTGTCGCGGCCGGCACTAAAGCCCGACAGGCGCCGGTGCAACTGCCTCCCACGCCAGTCGCGGGGAAAAGACGTCTTGGAGTGTGTTTTTGGCGGCACTGGTTCGGGCGTACTGGCAGCAAATAGTACATGACACCTACACATGTGATTTGTGCTGTACGAACGTCCATGGCCTTTCTGGCGTCGTTTCCTTGTTCCCATGTCCTCTTCTCCCCTTTAAGTTCTATTTGTCTTCTTTTCCTTCTACGTTTTTCTTTGTTATTTTACTTCTACGAATTCAGGAGATCGAAATTAATCTGGAGTCGTCCACTGCGGCGTCTCTCGTCGTCGATTAGCAGCTTTGGGATACCATAACATGACATGTCACGACATATGTCAAACCATGCCCATATATCATGCCATACTACGCCACCGCCATGCCATACCATTCTGTAACACATACGCTATTCCGTACCACTGCATACCATACGCACACATAAATACCGTACTATACATACCACGCCATATCCATACCTACTTCTTCATTTGACGAGTTTAGCGTGGATATATTAAAACACACTCGTAGACTTTCTAAGGCCGCGCTCGCATAGTCACTACTGCGTTCTGATAAATAATCAGTTTCCGGTTCCACCCCGCTCAGGATGGCCACATTTCGGTGGGTACAAATAACGGCTTGCCGCTGCTAGCAGATCCTGAGAAGATCCTTTTCAGCTACAAGAAAGGCCAAGAAATGGAGTAGGGGTATTGATATAGGCGCCGCTGTTTTTGCAAGCGAGCTGCGGTGCGTCGAAATAGATTTTTGGCGCGACCTGTGGAGCCCGGCCTTCCACTTTCTAGCGCAGATAAGCGAGACTTTTTCTTTATTTCTCACACTAGGGGAAAGAGGCGTAAATACTCACTCAGAAGAAAAATTGAATAGTGTCTCGTTAAAAAATTATTAATCGCGACTGCAAAACGATGTGTTCCATATTCCAAACTATTAAGTCGCTCCGCAACTCGAAAGCTATAAAGCAATAGCGCATTCGACGATTTTATCTCAGGCGATATATTTTTACGGGAGCTCCTGAGAGCTTGTGCTATACATATACGCGCGCAGACTCGAGAGAAGTGCAGTGTTTCGGCTCCCATGCGCCTATTCATAGTGGCCTCTTTCAGCAGATACATCGGCCGGGGCATTAAAATAATGGGATCCCGTAAGACTGAGTGGTTGACATTGTTAATGGTTTGTCAGTCTCTGCACCATGAAAAATAACAAGCAGGAAGAATTCCCCAAACCAGCGACGTGAAGTACCGAGAAGGCCTTAACCTAGTGGAAGAAAGAAAAAAGTGCGGCGCGCCAGTGAAGTTAATCAACGGCAGGGACAGTACATGTCGACGCATTCAGGTTCCAAGCGTTATTTAAAAGCGAAAGTTTGGCCGCCATCGATCGAAAGATCCGTCGGCGGCGTGCCGCATTCACCGTCCGTCGGCAGCAGTACGAAGAGAGCGGGTGCAATGGGGAAAAAAGAGAAATCCGACCCTTCGAACTAGAGCTATGCACGGGCTCGGGCCTACCCGTGGGCCGGGACGGCAAATTGGTGTTTTGTCGAGCCCAGGCCGGACTCTGGTTTGACGTTGCGGGCCTGGCCCAGGCCAAGGCTGAAGTGGCGGGCACAGGCCGGACTGGTTGGGGCTAGCTGCTTACGGCTTCTTTTGGAAATGAAGGAATCCCGACGCTAAATTCGGTTCAGTGGTTTAGGAATAAAGCAGTCTAGAACTTTTGTTGACGCCGAATGAGAGAAAGCTTATTTCTAGACGAGTTTAATCCTCAGTGGCTTGACCAAACAACTTCGGGCGCACACGCCTGGCGACTTCAACGAAGCGAGCAAAAAAATAAAAATAAATAAATAAAAATTAAAAAAAAAAGGAAAAGGGGGGTGTAACGCATGACACACGAGCACGCGCCTGCTAAAGTACACAACACCATTGAGCGCACACTGTCGGATCCACCAGAAGGCGCTCTGTATCACGTCTTATTAGCGCTGTTTCTTTCTATTCATGACCATGTACTAACCAGCCCGTATGCGCCCTCTGAGTCTTCTTGGTTTTGTGTTATCGCTAAGAAATGGAGATTTAAAGCCTGACAAAAAACCGCTCGTGGACCTGCAATTCATTCCTCGGCAGGCAGTCGTCATTTGAAAGATAGCCTTGGACTGTCTGCTTTTAACCCCCCTTTCCCGGCCATGAAAAAAACACCCATATTCTGCGAGAAATGGCATTGGGTAAGAGCGTATTGCTTTAGAAATCTGTCTGTTTAAGCAAAGAACTTGGCCCAATAGCTAATTTCTAATAAGAAGTCATATAATATATATATATATATATATATATATATATATATATTGTAATAGTACAGGAGAAGATGAAGCTTACAACGCAAGTGAAGGAGAAAGACGTTGCAAAAAGACTGTTCCGTTCGAGTGCCCAGGGTCCGGAAAACGCGAAAAAGCTGGTCAACCTCAGAGTCCCCGCGATACAGAGGCTTATGGGTTACCATCTTGACGAAGATGCAGCCAATGCTCCAGATATCAATGGTTGTGTAGTAGCGCTGAGCGCCAAGGAGCACTTCCGGCGCCCTGTACCACTGCAGGGTGACCACCTCATGGGTGTAGACACTGATTGGGATGCCAAAAGCCCGCGCCAAGCCAAAGTCGGCCACCTTAATGATGCCGTTGTTGTCAACGAGCAGATTCTGAGGCTTCAGGTGCCGGTGAAGCACCCGCCGCTGATGGCAGAACAAAATGGCCTCGAGAATCTGCCTCACGTAGCTCTTGACGAGCTTTCCGTCCAGCTGCTTGTTCTTGTCGAATCCGTCGAGGTACTTTTTGAGATCCATAAGTACTCAAACACCAGGTAAATTTTGTCGGACCCCTCCATCAGCACATCTTCGAGGCTAACGATGTACTTGTGCCGAAGTTCTTTCACGAATAATATCGCCCGAATGGCGGTTCACGGCACGCCCTAATCTTCGCTCTCGAGACGGACCTTCTTCAGTGCAACTATTTTGCTATTACGCTTGTCTTTTCCATTGTAGACAACCCCGTACATACCTTCGCCGCGACCGTTCGATTCGAAAACGGCCACCTGCGTCTAACGGATAGCTTCGGCTTCCGTTACGTCGGAGCGCTGAACAACAAGACGATAGGGCAGGGAGCTCAGCTGGTCAACGGCAGCGCGTCCGGCACGAGAGTCCTCTTTTTTTTAACGTCTTTCTCCTTCACTTGTGTTCTAAACTTCATCTTCTTCTGCACTGTTACAATATATATATATATATATATATATATATATATATATATATATATATATATATATATATATATATATATATATATATATATATATATATATATATATATATTGTGAAAGAAGGCTATGTTGAGACGGCAAGGTCGTGACGGCAAGGCCAGCGATGCCTTGTCTAGCGTTTTAATTCGATGACAAAACCCAGGCGCGTGCCGGAGCCGGCGCCGCGGGACGATGATGATGGTATGTACAAATGAAAGAGGAAGATTATGGTATGTACAAATGAAAGAAGATCCGTGGAAGGCTCACACAATCTGCCCGGGGGGTCGGAAGCGGCCAGCCTGGCCGCTCCTAAGTAAGTGATGCATCGCGGCGCACAAACGGTTTCAGGCGAGACACATGAACAATTTCAGTTCCACGGTGGCGTCGATCAGCTGGGGGATCAACAGGCGTCACTTTGTAGTTCACTGGGGAAGTTTGGCTTATGATCTCATAGGGACCTACGTAGCGGTGGTGGAATTTGTCACTAAGGCCAGAGGTGCGCAATGGTGTGTAAAGCAGTACTTCGTCACCAGGACGAAAAGAGACCACTCGATGTGTAGAATCATAGCGAGTCTTGCGGACTTTCTGGCACGCTGCCGTGTTGAGTCGGGCAAGATGACGGCATCTGGCCACACGAGATAAGAACTGGGTAGGTACTGATGCGGAGTAGTCGGGCGTAGAGAAGAAGGAAGCGTCGAAAATTGTAGTGGGAGGACGGCCATAAACAAGGAAAAATGGAGAGTAACCGGTAGTTCGCTGTACTGCTGTATTATAGGCGAATGTGACGAATGGTAGAATAGTGTCCCAATTTCGATGATCTGGTGTGATGTACATTGATATCATGTCCGACAAGGTGCGATGAAATCGCTCAGTCAGACCGTTAGTCTGGGGATGGTAGCTTGAGGTTGTCTTATGAAGGGTGGATGAGGCGTGAAGAACTTCGGCAACGACTTTCGATAAGAAGGCTGTACCGCGGTCACTTAGGAGCACCCGAGGAGCGCCATGTCGTAATACAATTGATCGCAAAAAGAAATTTGCTACTTCTTCAGCGGAACCAGTCGGTACAGGTGCTGTCTCAGCGTAACGTGTGAGGTGGTCGACAGCTGTTATAATCCAATGGTTACCCCCATAGGAGAGAGGTAGGGGACCATATAAGTCGATGCCGACTACGTCGAATGGCGTGGTGGGACAAGGAAGAGGTTGTAGAAGGCCAGCGGGCGAAGAAGTCAGCCGTTTGCGACGTTGGCACAGAGGGCAGGATGCGACGTATTTGGCAACGGTGGAAGATAAGCCAGGCCAAAAGAATCGTTTTCTCACGCGGTCGTAGGTTTTGTCAAAACCAAGGTGACCTGCAGTAGCGTCATCGTGGAGAGCCGCCAGTATACGTGGGCGAAGCACACGCGGCGCGACTGGGATCCAGCGAGTTCCATCAGGGCAATACACGTAGCGGAGTAGGATGCCATCTTCGAGCTTGAAATTGCTCAGCTGTCGGCGAAGCCTAGCATTGGGCGGGTCCGAAGCGCCGATAAGGCGGTCGATGATAGGACGGCAGTAGGCATCGGCTAATTGCTGTGAGCGGAAAGCGTGCTTGTTCTCAGAGTCGTCAAAACAAACGGTTGTGATATACGTCGGGCAAAGAGATGGTTGGCTCTGGTCAGAGGTGGAAATGAATTGTGAAGAAAAGCAGCAAGCGGATTCCGAAAGGGGACAGCGAGAGAGAGCGTCGGCGTCTTGGTGTTGGCGACCAGATTTATAAGTGATGTCGAAATGGTATTCTTGCAGGCGTAGAATCCAGCGACCAAGTCGGCCTGTCAAGTTTTTGAGTGAAGACAACCAGCAAAGAGCATGGTGGTCGGTCACAACTGTGAAGTGCCGACCGTATAGGTAAGGGCGAAATTTTTGGACAGCCCAGACGACAGCAAGACACTCCTGCTCGGTAATGGTGTAGTTTTTCTCAGCTGGAGTGAGAGTCCGACTGGCAAAGGCAATCACTTTCTCACGCGATGTTGCATCACGCTGCAGAAGTACAGCGCCAAGACCGTGACCACTGGCATCGGTGTGCAGGATAGTTGGAGCGCTGTCACTAAAGTGGGCAAGAACAGGATCTGATGTGAAGGGCGTGCTTGAGGTCATTAAAAGCAGTTTCGCACTGCTCAGTCCACACGAAAGGGCTGCGTGCTTTAAGTAGCTCATGAAGTGGGGCAGCTATAGTTGCAAAATGCCTTATAAAACGCCGGAAGTAGGACGCGAGGCCGAGGAAACTGCGCAAATCTGTAATCCGTTGTGGACGAGCAAAGTTCAAGACCGCGATTATTTTTTCAGGATCTGGGCGAATGCCGTCATGGCTGACCAGATGTCCCAATATTCTAATTTCCTTCTGTGCAAAGTGGCACTTCTTGGTGTTGAGCTGAAGGCCTGCCGAAGCGAGACAGGTGAGGACTTCATTCAGGCGCGTGAGATGGTCATTAAAGGTTGCCGAAAAGATGACAATGTCGTCCAAGTAACACAAACAGGTTCTCCATTTGAGGCCACGAAGTACAGTGTCGATCATTCTTTCAAATGTGGCTGGTGCGTTACAAAGTCCGAAAGGCATAACATTAAATTCGTAAAGGCCATCGGGTGTTGCGAAAGCGGTTTTTTCTTTGTCGTCCTCGTGCATAGGTATTTGCCAATACCCTGAGCGAAGGTCCACGGTCGAGAAATATTCGGAGCCTTGGAGGGAGTCAAGGGCGTCATCAATTCGCGGCATCGGATATACATCTTTGCGGGTAATTTTGTTGAGTGCGCGGTAATCAACACAAAAGCGTACCGAGCCGTCCTTTTTTTTAACTAGCACTACTGGGGAGGACCATGGGCTTGTTGAAGGACGAATTATATTGCGATGAAGCATGTCATTTACATTTTCTTCAATTACTTTTCGTTCAGAGAGCGAAACCCGATAAGGCCGTCGTCGAACGATAGAGTTACCTTCAGTAATGATGCGATGGTGCGCAACACTAGTCCGTCCCAGTGGTGTGGAAGTGGCATCAAAAATGGCTTGGTGGTGTCGAAGCAATGTCAGCAGTTCTTGGCGTTGGTTCGGCGTGAGTTTAGGATTAATAGTCTTTGCGAGAACAGAAAGAGAGACGTCTGACGAAACACGTTGCTGAGGCGGAGGGGCGGTGAGCACCATCAGGGAAAAAGGTTGAACATCCACCATACAATTCAGAGAAGTTCCTTTTGGGAGCACGAGGGATTCACGGGATGTGTTAGTGGCCACTACTGTCGCTGAGCCGTTGTGGAACCGGACAAGACTTGACGGGAAGGCGATGCCGCGTGCAAGATGACTATATGATGGTGCTATGAGGACGTCACCGTCAGTGATGTGTTCAGAAACAACAGTAAGTAGTTTTTCGCACTGAGGAGGCAAAACAGTATCAGCGGCGGCAACGAGGGGATGATGTCGTTCAGAAAAGTCAGATGAAAAATCGCTGTCTGTCATATGAATAATTCGGTCACCACAAGAAATTAACGCTGAAGCGGTTGACAAAAAATCCCATCCGAAAATCATGAGATGCGCACAAGGTGAGAGCACAGCAAACTGCACATGATGGCGGATGCCGTCGATAACAACTCGTACGGTGCACTTCGCTGAAGGGCGCAAAGGGACGTTATTGGCTCCACGGAGTTGAGGCCCATCATATGGGGTTGTCACTTTTCGCAAACGGTAGCACAAATCAGCGTGAATGACAGAAATTGCAGCCCCTGTATCAATCAAAGCTTCAACCGGTATACCTTCAGCGATAACACCAATAACGTTATACGGGCGATCAGGAGGACTTTTAGTAAGTTCGCAGCGTGCAGTTTGACCTCCGGAAACTGCAACACTTAGTTTTCCGGATGGCGGACAGGGAAACCGGTTGCGGGGCGGAGAGGAGAAACTGAGCGGCGGTATGGGGATGTGGACCGGCGTCGGGATACATGGTTCCCACGAGGCTCAGAGGAAGATACTGGAGGTGGGGAGGATCGTCGAGGTGGGCTTGGAATAGACCGGCGTTGATAATATGAGGTTGAAGGCATGTCGCATTCGAAGGTGTCGTAACCACGGCGCTCATTCTGAAGGCGGCGACGACAGAAGCGGGATATATGTCCTCTAATTCCACAGTAATAGCAGACTGGTCGGGGGGGACGCCAAGGTGCGTAATTGGGTTGTGTCGGTTGAGCCATCGCCATTGCATTGATGTGATTGTATGTTGGTGCCGGTCGGGGTGGGGGATCCAAAGAAGGGGGGGATGCAGCGACGTGCGCGTAGGTCGGCGCTGGGCGGATTGCAGAAGGTTCGGATGTCATAGGGCGGCTGATGGTAGCTAACTCTTCTTTAATCATGTTGCGGAGAACGGCGTCATTAGGAGGTGCGGAAGAATGATCGCACCCTTGTCGACAGAAAGGATTGAGGGCTTGAAGCTCCTCGCGGATGATTGCTCGAATCATTGCCCGCAGATCAAAGTCAGCAGAGGTCGGAGCAGTTGCGAAGCCGGGCTGTAGTCGAGAGGACTGCAGCTGGTCGAGGCGTTGACAGGTCGTAATAATTGAATCGACACTTGAAGGATTTTGGGCAACTAAGGTGTGATATGCCATAGCATTGATCCCTTTTAAGACGTGGTGCACACGTTCAGGTTCCGTCATGGTGGGACTAATGCGCCGACAAAGTGCAAGAACAGCCTCTATGTAAGACGCATATGATTCGTCGGGACCTTGAATGCGGGAAGCGAGCTTGTTTCTCGCGATCTCAGACCGAACTGCCGGGTCGGCGAAGTATTGTCGGAATTGCTGTTTGAAAGTGGTCCAGTTAGTAGTGTGGGGTTCGCGATTAATGAACCAGTTTCTGGCGACCTCAATTAGATAGAACGAAACGTTGAGAAATTTTAAAGCATCGTCCCACCGGTTATAGGCACTGCAGCGTTCATATGTGTCGAGCCAGTCGTCCACGTCTTCGTCACGACGACCAGCGAACAGCGGTGGGTCGCGTTGACGTGTGGGCAGAGTCGGAGGCGTCGGTGCAGCTGAGGTAGAGGGTCCGGCCGGGTCGGGATTGCTCTCGGTGGACATGATTATGGTGGTAGTTGCCAAACGACGACCGGAACGTAGCTCCAGTGAGAGGCAGCAAGGGGATCGAACTCGACCTCCACCACTTGTGAAAGAAGGCTATGTTGAGACGGCAAGGTCGTGACGGCAAGGCCAGCGATGCCTTGTCTAGCGTTTTAATCCGATGACAAAACCCAGGCGCGTGCCGGAGCCGGCGCCGCGGGACGATGATGATGGTATGTACAAATGAAAGAGGAAGATCATGGCATGTACAAATTAAAGAACATCCACGGAAGGCTCACAATATATATATATATATATATATATATATATATATATATATATATATATATATATATATATATATATATATATATATTGTGGCCAGATGCCGTCATCTTGCCCGCCTCAACACGGCAGCGTGCCAGGAAGACCGCAAGACTCACTATGATTCTATACATCGAGTGGTCTCTTTTCGTCCTGGCGACGAAGTACTGCTTTATACACCATTGCGCACCCCTGGCCTTAGTGACAAATTCCACCACCGCTACGTAGGTCCCTATGAGGTCTTAAGCCAAACTTCCCCAGTGAACTACAAAGTGACGCCTGTTGATCCCCCAGCCGATCGACGCCACCGTGGAACTGAAATTGTTCATGTGTCTCGCTTGAAACCGTTAAAGTCCCTTGATAATTTGAAAGTAGCGACACTCTCCTCCGCGCCGCGCTTTCCTCCTCGATTCTCCTCGCGCGGCGGCGGCGAGCGCTGCGCACGACACGCTTTTTCCCCCTGACGCCCGCCGGCCGGCCGCAGCAGTGAGTGAAGCGCGAGCTTTTGGGCCAGGTCTGCGCTTCAGGAGTGCACAAAATTTTTGAAAAATTGCGAGAAAAGCATTGAGAATGCCGATAGTAAAGTTCATGAATTGATTGGTTTCTTCTTAGAACTGTTTGAATGGGGAATACTGATAAACAAAGCTTTCAGGCGAGTTCTGTGCTACAGACACTTTTTAAGTCTTATGATAAGGTTTTACTTTGTGCACTTAATCTAGTACTGCCTCTGACTTTGTGTTTGTTTTTTTTAGAGCGTGAAATCTGTCACCGCGGTAAAACTTCAGAAAACGATCCAGGCTGGTGCTTTGAACTTCAAGATTAGAGAAGGTTAAAGCAGGACTTAGTCTATTTCGCTACTGTCAAGCTATCTCTCTAAGCATAGTATATGTCACGTGATCAACCATGAGATTGGATTATTGGTTAATTGTACATGTATTTCAATCAATTACTGGGTCAAATTAATTGATATTTAGTAAATTGCAATTAAAATCTAAATTTTAGCTGCAACACCGAACCGTATACCGTTGGAAAGCTTAAGCCAAGTGTAATGGCACTGTGCTAGTTAGCGATCCGCGATAATCTGCGTTCATTAGTTAATTTTGTATAAAATCAAATTTTGAGCTATTCCTTGCTGCTTCGAGGCAAGGAACAGGTTTGCCACGGCAGTCTTGATATGATGCTGATGGAGGAATTAAATAATTTTAGGAGTACGTGGCCCCTCACAGACTTCGCGTGCGGTTAAAAGAAAGCAGGATACACTGGGAGAAGTGGTGGGCCCTATTGCAGATACACTGAAGTTCTGGGGCAAGCATGCTGTGGTCTCATGCGCTGTGTAAAAGAGCTTGATTTCATTGAACGCAACAATCAAATAAAAAAATTACAAGGTGCACATAGGTCTTCAACGTGCGGAAATGAGAAAGCATATAACTGCCAATTCATTAACTATCGCTACCCTATCTATCACTATATCTACTAATGCCAGAGACCTATCGTAACTGTCACTATCCGCAACGAACACTATCACCTCACTATCCGGGCCTATTACTATAATTTACTATTATTATCCGTAACAGTCACCATCATTACCTATCACTATTCATAACCATCACTATTTAATCTGGTGCCGTCCCATGACCCATTGATATACTTCAATTTTCATTGACTTACGTTGTCAGTCATATCTCTATTATCTCATAATATCTGACGAGACAACTATACATTGACTTTTAATTCTTATACTTTCTTGTTTTCTCATAAATAGAGGTGGGAAAAGAGCAAGCCACAGAAATAACTGACTACTATCAGCGCGAGGTTCATGTCTCTGTCGAGGAGGCTTCCTTTACTTCAGGACAGGTCGGTGAGAGAAAATTGATGGAACTGCGTTTGGTCTGTTTTTTTTTTTTTCGAGTTCGTGTAATATTGGCGGCTCAAACTGGTCTTCAGTGAAATGTAGCTAGAACATAGAGCGATGAGATAATTACTCAGGCTAGGTGAAAAAAAAAATTTTGCATACACTTGAAATGAGTAATATGTTACAGTGTTAAGAATTGTTGCTCGCAAAATGTTCCCCTATTTTTACATAATAACTGTAATCATTATTGATTGTTTAAGTTTCGTAAATACAGAAAATTGATGCAATGATTCCGGCTGATTTGACATCGATGGGATAACTTTTCTCGCAATAAATGAATACGCGGAATCGCGCTTTTAGAGCTCCAGCTTTCAAAGCGAAGGTAACCTGCCAACGCCTAGTAGTCATTGTCAAAGAGAAGTGTGTGATCATATGAACACCTCCTGCACATTGGCCGTATCCCTGATAAAACGAACGCATATTTTTTAACCCACGCGTGCGTCGAAGCATGGCAAGGCACATTCAAGAATTGAAAAAAAAAATTCCATATGACCTAACTAGTGCAGATTACCCGCAATACCTCGGGTTTACTTGCCAAAGAGTTTTTCAGGGCCAGCATTCATTGCTCCCGAGTAACCGACGCACACTACAAGTAAAAGCTGGAAAGGCTAGCTCCTCTACAAGCCCGAATTTTGATTTTTAGTGAAGGAGGCCAGGAATCCTATCATAATCGCGACAAATGCAATCGAGAGACTAATTTTTCAGTTATTTCTGACAGCAAAAAGCAAATTATAGCGCCCTGTTTCTGACTGTACAGCCTTGGAGCCTCGCAGAATATTCAGCATGCTGCAGATGACAACCTTATTTTTATACAATGAACATGCTGCCGCCGCAAAAATATTGAGCAGCAAGCAGGAATAAAAAACGCAGCGTCAGGTGACGCGTTATTACGGGGAGTGAGAAAGGCACTCGACGTCGCAAACAACTCTGTTGTTTCTAGGAATAAACGTCTTTCGACTAATCTTGTGAATCCATTGACTCCTGCGCAAGCCGTCACGCTTGCCTTGAGATATCATGAATACCGCATAACCATCTTCAGGTCGCTTGCTGCAGTTGTACGCGCAACAGCACGGCATAGAGCTTGCACGCTGCAATAAAAGCACAGCGCGCAATATTCGCTCGCCGAGACTAGGAGAAAAAATGGCGCGAAGGAAAAAGAAAACACAAGGAAAACGCCGGACGCTCGTCGGTTTCCAATGGTAACGGCAGGGAGACCAATCGTCGCTCAGGAAATCGGGCGGAGAGCCGGCCTTCAGCGAAGGGGCGCGCAAGGGGCGAGGAGGAGGAGAGGAGGTAGCGCGGCGGCGGCAAAGTTCAATCGTTGGCGTAACTTTAAAAGTATCAAGGGGTTTTAGAAACCGTTCGTGCGCCGCGATGCATCGATTAGTTAGGAGCGGCCAGGCTGGCCGCTTCCGACCCCCCGGGCAGACTGTGTGAGCCTTCCGTGGATGCTCTTTAATTTGTTCATTCCATGATCTACCTCTTTCATTTGTGCATACCATCATCATCGTCCCGCAGCGCCGGCTCCGGCACGCGCCTGGGTTTTGTCATCGGAGTAAAACGCTAGACAAGGCATCGCTGGCCTTGCCGTCACGACCTTGCCGTCTCAACCTTGCCGTCTCAACCTAGCCTTCTTTCAAAATATATATAATACCTGTAACGTATAGCTTTTAAACGTACATTCTGCACGATAACTGAATAAAATGTCTTGACCGAGCCTTTGCGTTTGCGGTTACTATATTTTGCCCTTATCTGCTGAGAAGAATATTTTGTAAGGCTTTTTTCTCATCTTGATTTATTCCGAGGTTAAGCAGTACATTTTTGAGGCATCTCCGCAGAATTTGCCGCTCCTGGGCCGGGCCTAGTCGTGGAAACTCGGGCTCGGTCCGGGCCTGGTTTATGTGAGCGCAGGGCCGGGGCGTGACCGAGCTTGGAGCCATGGGCTATGGTTGGGCCGGACAGTCAGGCCCCAGCAGTGCTCTACTTCAAAGCACGCGTGCAGGGACGTTGGAGGCTTGGGAGTCCGACGAGCAGGTCGAGTACAGCCACAACACCGGGCCGGCATGTGTGATATTTTGGAGGAAGTTTGTGCGATCGTAAAAAATTACAGCGTGTGAGGCTTGCATAAATAAGCACGGGAGTGCCGGTGCTGTAGGGTGCAACATGAAGACGCTCCTGTAACATTTGCTATCGTGGTCATGCTTTCGCGTTGATATACAAGCTGTCTTATGTGTGACTCTCCGATCTTTTTTTCTTTTTTTTTTTGTCTTCTAAATTTGCTTTGTCTGTCTTGAAGTGGGACTCAATCACCTCTATTTACAGCCTGACACCGTCGCAAAAGTGTTTGCTTCAAGTGCACTCTCAGTAGCGCTTGTTTCTCGTTTTAATTCGAGCAACGTTTCACGCGTATAGTTTCGTTTACTGTCTCACCATAGCCTCTCGCGCGCGTATCCCGAACATTTGATGCCGTCGTGGCAGACGCGACGTTTACGGCCAGCAGCAGCAAGCGGCATCCATAGAACCCTCCCTCCCCCCTCGTCCTCCTCCTCCCTTGAGCTGCAGCTTTGGATGCTGTAACCGCTTTCCGGTGCGCAAAGCCTAATTGCAGCCGCTGTCGGGGCGCTCGTAAATCATACACGCTTGATTTACAGCAGTTATAAAGAGAGTACACGATGTATCCCTCGCCACCTCTCCCCCTGCTGGGTTGTCGGACCCTCTCCTGGTCCGCTGTCTCCGGTGCCCATTGGGCGACAAATTTCTTGTGCCGCGCGTACACACGACCCGATTTCTGCTCCGCCACCACTGACACCCACGATGCCATGGTGTTCCCCATGGCCGGCGCAAACCCCGTGACGCTTCTTGCGAGGAGCCCGTTGGGACGAAAATAAGATGAAAAAGAGAGCGTTTCTCGTGAGTGGTTTCTTTTCAGCTCGACGAGTTCTAGCGGCAGCAGTGACCAACAGAGTCTGGCGCCGGGAATTCGGTGGTCGTCGTGTGGAGGGAGGCGATTCGCCGACTCTTCTTGCTCGGCGGCGTTTAATGAGGCGTGAAGCAAAACCCGTTTAACGGCGCCCCGCAATCCAATAAAGAGTATAGCGAGCGTTGGCGTAGCCTGCAGTGAGCTGCCTGGCTCTGCTGTATACGCACTAAGGGGGTCGAATGGAAAGAGTGCTCGGTGGATGTCCGTGATGGTGGATAAGAATGGCCAAACTCGTCGTGGCCGTCAGGGAGGCGGAGAAACATTAACGTTCCTGGACAAGTAGGCACTTCCCGTCATCGGTAGTTCGCGCGCGGCGTCCAGAAATCGACGCAGTTTAAAGATACTGACTCTACATAGCTCAAGCGCTGATAATTCGGGCTCAAAAGGGACCTGCTCAAAACCTGTTGCAATCATTGCACACTTTGAAATAAAAGTAGATTTTCTTATTAAATATACGATTCATTCACGAAGGTGATGACGAGAGCGCCACTACAAGCGGGCCGGTACTTCCAATTAAACGACATTTCCCCGGTGAGTGCATCTTTCTGCGGGCAAACGTAACGTAGTGAAGCACGGGGCATCAGCCGACTCGAGTTGGATGTTTGGCCCAACATCGGCATATGCCCTTTAAAGGCATATTATGCCGTGCAAGAAAATGCCTTCTGTACTGTCTACTTGTGATCTAATCTCATCCTGCAAGGACAGCTTTCTTCCGCGGTCTCGAGTAATATGGAGTTTCAAAAGCGATGCAGGTCGACGTGCGCCGACTTCGTGTACTTGCTCCGATATAGAAAAAAAAAAAAAAAATGAAAACGCACCCTAGGGCTTGCGAACCTGTCAGCTGGAGCTAAATTAAGTGTATTTAAATATCGCAATATACAAACTTCTTTCAAAAGACATTGATTGTTCTAAATAAAAGAACAAATATTATTCAGAAGTATAGCTAAATTGCGGGTTTTCGCCCCGCTGCAATATGCAAGTCATGGCAGAGTGCGATTTAAAACAAAAAAAAAAAAACATGTCTTCTAGGAAACGCAGTTGGCTATGTTGAATAACAAGGAAAACATGTATAGCACCAAGTCAACCTCACATAATCTATATTACGTATAAATCATTGAATAACTGGATGCGTTGTCGGCATACGCGGGTAACCATAAAAAACCTAGTTTGACAGCAACACTTTACTTCTGCCCGCTTTTTATCCCTCTGTAGAAAGAGTAGCGAGCACTATGCATAATGGACGGCTCTCAGTGCAGCCTGTAAACATGCATCACAAAGACGATCAAATCGTGCACAGTACAAAGTACCCGAGCACTTCGTCCCGAGCATACGTATATCGTTGCACGCAGCGTAACAGCGAGAGAAAACAAAAAGACGCTCCGTGTCCTCTCTCCGCCGCCAGAGTGGCGCAACGGGGTGCGTTTCGCTTATCCGTTTCTCAGCAAGCACGGCAGAAAAAAAAAAAAAAAAAAATGAAAAGAAAAAGAAGGAAAATGCGTAAATAAACTAGCTCCTTTACTGAGTCTCCTGGCCATCGGCAAATCGTGACCAGCTCCAACGATCGTTAGCGATTCACTGCGCCGTATCGAGAATGCGACCGCCTCTTCGGAACCCGGCATAGTCTGTACGTGTCTAAGTGCAGACCACCCGCCCCGGAGCAAACAGACAGCGCGGCATAGAACGATAAGATATGTAGCGCTCGCATCGCGTGAGAAAAAAAAAAAAAATCGAGTGGTGCTATTTCTAGAACGCCATTGCTGCAGTCGCATGCTCGCATAGTTCTTAAACAATAGCGCGTTCTTGTTTTGGATCGTCTAGGGCCGTGGGTTATGCATCTCAAGGTGGCTTGCTCTCTACTGAACTGAATGCGCATTCGTGTTTTCCATGAGGACGGAGCTTATAGGGCATCCAGGAAAAATTCTGTCTATACGCGTGAATTTTGTTTTTCAGCCCGTCATCGTAATCCTAATCTCTGGTCGTGGCTTACGATTCCTTTTTACATTTCATTATTTTGTCCTCCTGTCGATGCCAGCTAGCTTTGGTATCACTTGTTGCGTAACTTCCCGTAAGGCGTCTGCATTAAAATCGAGTCTAGTTGAGGGAAAATTGGGATCTTTCAAGTAGCCGCGACGTCTGCAGTCGGTAAAGTGAACTTTATTCAAGTTAAAGCTACGAGAGTTGATAAAGACTGCCGCCTAGCAACAAAACTACTGTAACAGGTGTAACAAAAGGGCATGGACGTAACAAGCGAAAGATAAATTACTAACCAAAACAAACGATACGTACATTTAAGCTATTCGGAAAATAATGACAGTTGGCATCAGCTTCCCGATGGCATCTCCAGTTGATAACTTCCGCGTAATAACGGGCGCTTATACTAGTCAGGTTAAGAAAATGAATTTACTAACTGCTATGATTCATTGATCTTGAATTTGGGAATTGTGACGTCACGAACAACAGCTAAACAGGAAATGTCATGTGCCATCGCTCGCAAAAAAAAAAAAAAAAAAAAATGGACCGCTGTTGCTTAGCTTTCATATTTTGGTCATAAATACGTTTTTTCTTATTTGAACCGGTGCTCGTTTTTAAAGAGTCAAAGTCATCGAACAGCATGCGTGAGCTGCAACAAACGCATTTCTCTTGCAGCCACACGTCACGCTTAACTTCCACTTCTCATCTTGGGAATGTTTGCACCAACCACGTTCTGTAATGATTCATTAACGCATAAATTTCATCAACTGCATGCTCGTCATCCACGCTCTTAAAAGCGTTTAAAAGTCACACACAGGACGCACCTAACAATAGTAGAAGGGCAAAAGAATTATAGTCCGGAAAAAAAAATAGCCTACACAAAATTCGCCCTATACAAGAACGCGTTCGGCGCAAATATGTATTTATGACACTCTTACGACACACAACCTTCCAGACCCTTACTCTCGTTCCGGACAAATGCGGTTTGGGCCACGAGTCTACAAATGGATACAGCCAAGCCACGCCCATCGCCGCAGCAACACGGGCGACTCAAGCGCGTTTGTCACAAAACACGTTGTGCGTATCGACTATACATGGGAGCAGCGCTATACGTTCTACTCAAGCGGCAGTTTCACTTTGCCTCAGCCTGAGCGACGAACGCAGGCGAGAAATAATGCACGTCGAGGGGGACATCTCCGTCTGTCAGATAAGAGTCGGCGGCAGTGTGTTATGGCTCGTAACTCTGCCGCGCTCTGCAGCAGGTTGTCGTCCTGGGTGCGCCCAGAAGCTACGTTATGCATCCAGTAAAGTATTTAATGCTCCACCCTCTTGCTCCGTACTCCTTATATCCTCTCAAAGAAATCTCAACCGTGTATACTATATTCGCCTTGAGTATACAGTCCCCCTGTGATACACAGACGCAGGGCGGAGACGCCCGAAAACGGATGAGCCGTTTTCCTAGCCCCAGAGATAAGCAGCGGCCGCTGCTAGTACATACATGCTGCGTCGGTCATTTCGATGGTCCTGCGCACGGCAGCTGCTTCGTCACACGAAGTGCACTGGCGCGTCCGACACCGGCCCTCGCCTTATCAGTTCTAAACAGTGGCAGCCCGCAGTTGGTTAATATTTCGCAGTGCGTTCGTTGGCAGAGCAGCGCGCTAGCCGTAGTAAGTAGATGAGAAGGCGGCCGGACGTGGTATCTAATTGCATTACTCGCACGGAGATTGCTCGTGATTTCGGAGGGTAGTGAAGGGGAGAAGGATTGCGTTGGTGAGCACTTGTAGTGCCGTGGCACTTTCTTGAATGAAATGGACGCGCGAGCAGAGGATTGTGCACAACGCGTGACGGCTTGCATCAAAACTGCAGAGGACATGTTCTACGATGAGCAGCTGGAAATGTTCGCCGTAATGCAAAAGCCTTGAGATAACTGCGTCAGGGTCAATCCAGCGCTGGCGTTTGATTGGAGGCAAGAGATGCGCAGCCTGGGCGTGGATGAATATATATATCTGAACTTATACATCTGATAAGAGTTATTTGTAATAGTTAGGGGATGCTCCAAACCATTATGTCGCTTGCAGAGGTTGGAAATTTTCACAGGATGGCGCCAATATAATCATGAAAGAATGGTCGAGGACGCAACGTTTTAGAGAAGTTTCAGAAGTATTGAGAGGGCTAAGCTTGGACATATGTTTATGACCACAAGGTCGCGCAAATTCCTTTTCAAAGCTCGCACGTAATTATTTGTGCTAGAATAATACCACTGTGAGTCAAAAAATGTCGATCTTGGGTCGCCTTTAATTACATAAAGATGTTCGATGTTTACAGTGAAACTCAGGTGACTGCTCTCATTTACCTTAGGTTTTGGCTAGCTGTTTGCCTTCCTACGAAGGCGGAATGCGTATTGTAACATTTTGAAATTTCGACAATTTTGGAATATAATTTATTGCGGGAAAAACAGTTCAGCTGAAGGCTAAATCATAACTGCGTTGGTGATACAGATCAAGTTTAGCACCTTCTTACGGCCTTTGATAACGAATAATTACCTGAGTAAGCTTCGCAATCCATTCGCAGTAACGTGCGGGCCCGGTGCTAGGGCTCCTTGCCTGCCTAATGGAAGTGTGAATACATGCTAACTGGGTGCAGGTTAATCGCCCACATTGGAATAAACAGTATGAACTGAAATAACCATGTTTTCTGTCGCTTTGATTCTGTAAACATCTTGACCACAGAGGTATAGAACACGCTGAAAGCGACCATCAGCGACCGCTCATATATTCCCCGTAAACATCACTGCCGAAGTGCGTCACGTTTTGCGTCGCTAGAGGCACGCCCACCATTGTTTTCACTTTCGTGTCCAGCCACGAGCGCGTGACAACACAATGCAGCAGACGAGGCGCCATTGCTCAACCGTCGCCAGGATGAGGAGTCCGACAAAAAAAAAAAAAAAAAAGGAGTCCGTCAGAGTCCGACAAAAAAAAAAAAAGGCGAAAGTAAGCAGGAAGAAAAAAAGCACATTTCCAAAGGGGGAACGCGGGTCTTGTACAGCAGCATAGCACCTCGTCTCACCCGAGCAAGCCTTATTTGCTTCTTTCCCTAGAGGCTGGACAGCACGCTGTTCATCAGGCACCACGGTAACCTCACCTTCCTCCTCTCCCTGTCCTGTCAGAAGCAAGGCGGTCGCACGCGCGCCCTTCACTTCATCAACATCTGGGAGGAAGAGCAGCAGGAACAACAGGACGTGCCAATACGTCCACAGGACCCCACCCAAAGAGCGCCTAGAACAAGCGGGCGCCCGCTCTCCCGCACAACAAAAGTACTTTGCGGGAAAGCCCGTTTATCAAACTCCCCTCGCACGACATCGCTGGATGAGAGGGAACTAGGGACGGCGAGACGGGATACAAGACGGCAGGGGACATCCTCTGCGTTCCTTTCCAACGCTAGGAAGCAAATAAAAGCATAAGCAAGAAGGAAGCGATGAAACAAGGGCACTCAGGTTGTGCTGCAGCGAGTCCTCTGCCTCCAGAGGGCATACACGGCGCGAAAAGGCAGGCAGTGGGAACGAGAGGCCAGCAACCCAAACACCGACGACCGGGTCGCTCAGGCAGGGCATAGCACACAAATGGGACCGCACGCACAAAGCGCGCGGGCACGCATATGTGTGTATGTCTCTACTTCCCCCGCCGTTTCCCCATCGCGCTACCGCTTGGCCCGAATCAACTCGGGAAGAAAAAGGGGTTGGGCAGCGGATGTCGGTCCCCGCGTAATCACGCCGGGCTCGTGAAGAAAGCTCCTTCTCTCGCACGAAAAGGAGCCGCTTGCTTGCTCCCTACCGTCCTTTTACCCTTCTGTCCCCATGCTTTGCATCTCCCTTCCCTGTATGTCTTCCTTTCTTTGCCGGCTCCTTTCCCGCGCCCAGCTTCTTTTGTTTCTCGCCTAATCAATGGCAACACAGTGGGTCCGCGTTGTCCGGCCATAATTATAGGAAGCGCCGTCTCTTCCGCATCCTTTTGTGCCTTCACCCAGTAAAAAGAAAGAGGCTCGACGCGTGGCGAGACCCGTTACTTCCTCGCGAGGGCGCCACAAAGGCACGAGACAAAAGGCGGCAGCCGGAAGGGGAGAGAAGGAATAACAAACACGAGGGAAGATACCGACGGTGCACAGGAAGGCGAGCGAAGAGGGGAAAAGAAGGCAAACAAACGGGACGGACCGTATCCTTCTGCGGGAACAAAGCTCAGGTGGTCGCATCGATTTGAGAGGCAGCGACGACATTCATTCCTCGCCGATTCCTCAAAGGGGATTCGAAAAATAAAAGGAGAATGAGTGGGTTTTGAGGGCAGTTTCCGCAGGGAGCAAGTGCAGACCTGGTATTCGGCGGTATCATCTCTCGGGTCCGCCTCGCACAGAGGCACCTGTTCCCCAATAGAAGGTATTCAATAGTCCGGAGAGGGAGCAAAAAGGAAGTTTCCCGCCCGGAGCTTAAATTGAAGATTGTGTCCGCGGGGCTTTAGTGTTGGTCAGTATAGACGAGCGGTGTCTTTTTTCCTTGGGCCTCGTTCCGCTCATTGTCCTCTATTGGTTGATTCGCTTGTTGGGGTCTGGAATGTTGGGAAAACGCGGGGAGTGCTTGCCGCCGCCAGCGTCTCTGAAAATGTACGTTGAAGGATTGCATTAGTTGTACGTGCCTGCTAGCCTTGTTCGGAGCACGACCAACGAGACTGCCGCTACCGACACGCCCCCTTGACATTCGCATTTCCCCACCAGTTATGGGCATCCTGTGTGCACTGTAGCGGGAATTTTAAGCCCTAAAAATTCTGCAGTCCAGTAAAAAATAAAAAGTGGTCATCTTATGTGCGCAAAAAAGGTAGCGAAAACCAATATTTCTGCAATGCTCTTTCATGTGAGTAGATTCGAGCAGCCTCGTCAAAGAGACATCATCTTTTTCTTTTATATTTCGGTACGAAGACAGAACCATATAGTATTGGGTTCCCTGGCACGGTGAATGTGTTGCGGTGCAGCTTTCTGGCGGTCACTTCAAGAGATAGACCAGTTAGACAGCCTCCGAGACATTTTCTACACGGAAATACGGCTTGGGCCGCTCTCAACCACGCCGACTCTGGGTCATCGCTAGCGTGAGTATCAACTTATACAAAGGGCACAACGAATGGATCAAGACTCCACTCGCGCTCTACGAGTTTGTCTCCAACACAGCGCGCCATAAGAGTCGAGTTCTTTCTTCCCTGCCGTCGCTTTCTCATTTTTGGAGTTATGCATCTGGAGGCGAAACGGAGCAGGCAGTGAGAAAAGCTGCACCAGGAAATAAGTGGGCGGTCAGAAAGGAAGCAAAGCAACCGCAGCTAATTACGTGCCGAGACATTCGAATGAAGATAAACAAGCCATGGGTGTGAGCACGGCGAAGTAGGGCGTGCGTCCGTAAATGCGCAGAAACGCTGTCAAGAACCGCCACCCGTTTGTGGTTGCTCTGCAACGTGCTCTCAGCCGCCATAGCTTCCGCCTTCGCAAGGCATTTCTTTTGGGCCTCCCACGCCTGGCTCATACAAAACGAAAGCTCACGTTTCGCGCTCGCGTATAATGGGAATCCTCCGAGTGCCACAAACGCGCCGCTTTTCTTTCTCTCAGCCGTCCACTTCTCGCCTTGGCTCCACATCCTCCCAAGCTTGGATCTCAGATGGGCTGGCCACTCAGCTTCCCCGGTACAGGTATACACCCTGACGCCAACCTGGAGTTTAATATTAAAAACTCGCCCACTCCTTTCGGGGCACAGGCGAGCAGCTAGCTATGAAGAGTGGGGGAGGAGTCCTCAGCTTCTCCCAGCTTTCCGTCGTTGCCGTGAGAAGTCCCGTAGCGAGCGGTCGGTGGGCCGCCCAATCTCGCTGCTGATGCCGCACCTGCGAGGAGGAAGGGGAGGATGTGCGCCGATTCTAGCCGGCGCGCATACGCGATGAGCCGGCGCTGCCGAGTTAACGCGCCTCACGTTTGGACGACAAGCGCCCCCCTCTCCTCTCTCCTGCCTCGGCGCATCACCGGCTCATTCCCCTCCAACCCTTCCGAAGCGGTGCAACAGAAAGCAGTTTTCTGCCGCCCTTCGCGTTTTGCATCGCCTTTTTTTTTTTTTTTTTTGCTTATACGTTTACTTTCTTGTGTTCTGCTCGTTGTTAGGCTTCGCATCATACTATGGTGCGTCGCGTATGCGCCATGGCTGTCTCGTGTTGAGTGCTCTTCCCATTTCTGCAGAGCTCTTCTGGGCGCGTTATACACTACCACTCCGCCCGCTATCGCGCGAAACCTGCTGAATGGGAAAAATCTAAACAGTAGAGGCAAGACCACCAGAGATAATGCCCACCGAACGAAAAGCGAAGAAGAATAGCCCAGTTGTTGAGTGTGGAACATGAACGAAAAAAAAAAAAAAAAAAAACAGAGTAGGCGCGGCGATATATATGCCGGCCGGAGAGCCCTCTCTTTTCTGGGTTTTAAGCCTGTTTCCACTCTGTATATACGGCGAGCGAGACCTGGCCCGTTCGCCGAAAACTTACCGGAATTCTGTAAATTGGCCGCCTGGCCCGCGCGTGCGGAGAATGCCAGCGCGAGCGGTAGTCCAGCGTTTTCCGTTCTTTTTCTTTTTTTTTTCGTTTTTATGCTGACCGGTGTCTCACCAGAAGCTGGCGCGCTGAAATGTTCATGAATTCTTGAAGAAGTGCGACCTTCCTGAAATCCCCTTCCTTCAGAATCTGGGATACGCTTGATGCACGCGGTCGTTGATGCAACCTGAAAATCGTTTTCACCTTCAAGCACGGGCTGCGACGTCGGCCTTGTCTTTTTGGAGCAGGCTCTTAAAGCTTGCAAGAGGATAAGACAGGTGATGCCGTGAACAACGCGAGTAATTGCGCCACACGCTCCTAAAATCGAAACTCGAACGGAATAGAGGATTAAAAAAAAAAGATTAAAAATAAAATGAGTTCTGGAAGAGCCGACTGAAACGGCTGCACAAGTGAAGTAGCATAAATGATTATTTTGGAACGAAGCTTGAAGTGTGGCGGACGCATACACTTGCGCGTTCTTCATATTCTCCTGGATGGACCTGCGATATTAAAGTGAGCATGATATATGAAGGTTAGAGATACGCAAGCCACGGACCCATGAACGTAGAGCGATACACGAGGCAAGTGTGCTGAAACGTTCAGCGCATGCAATTGAGAGGGAGAGGCACCTTACTTACGGTAAGAATGATCCTAAGGCCTGGAAGAGGAGGAGACAGAGGAACTTTGTTTACACAATTGATGACGAACTTCACTAAGTTACGGTATTCGGCGCTAGTGTCTGGCGGCTGCCCTTTATTTTATTCAGATATGTGGCGCAACAAACACAAACACAAGAGAAGATATCTCTCTTGTGTTTGTGTTTGTTGCGCCACATATCTGAATACGATGCAGCACCAACTAGCCCCTCAAGCCGTTATTTTGAATGCCCTTTATTTCGATACAACAGATCGTACGCGCGACCGATTAGTAAGGACGTTTGCGCACGGAAATTACATTTTCTGGCGCACGACTGTCGCCCGGGCCCTTCTGTTGTGCATAGCACACGCATCATCATCAGCATCGCGAATTTCCGTTCTTCATTTGGTGACAATGGCCCGCTCATTCACCATAACGAGCGACGCGCGTGTTTGCTTAGCCGCAGTCTCACGACAGGCTTAAGCAAGACATACATAAAAAAACACCGAGCGCTACATAACAGAAACGAAAGGACAGAGGAGAAAAGAAATCCGCATGGCGAAAGAGCAATCTCCGCGAACCGAGCTCCCTGCTCACATCGAAGCACGGATGGAAGAGGATGCAGAGAGCGCACGTGCCACTCAGTTTCTGGCTTTTGTCGGCGCATGCGCACCGACTGTCCGCTGCATCTAGTCGCCCAAGTTTGCTTGTGCGAGTGCGTGTGCATGCACGTAAGTACGCGAGGCGATGAACGATCCAGCTCGCGGAAGCGCTTATAACGAGTGGGGCAATTACCGAGCTTGTACCGCGGAGAGCGCTCTCGGATGACGACGCGCAAGTGGGATTCTTCTTTCTCCCTCTCTCGCTGTCGTGAAAAAGAAGGAAATATCTCGGGCACGCGTTAAAACAGCAAAGCAGCCACCCAACGCCAAAGGGTTGCGAGCGCTAAGCGGAATCCTGTGTGCGAGCCGACTCAAACAAGCAAAATACAGCGCGGGCCGATTGTATTTTCCTTTCTCTCAGATGCGTTCCCTTCTCCTTTGCAGCAACGGCGCGAAACTGGATGCCCGACCGAACAAGCACGCGCCTTCATTGTTTTCTCAATAATGTCGCGCACATCCGCGCGCGACCGAAAAGAGCAGCACAACAGGCATCGCGGATGCGACAACAACTTGTGCCGGAAGTGTGTATATACGTGAGGCGAAGAGTAGGAGCGTTTATGGCAGCAAGTTAAAGGCCCCGTGTGTAGGTGCTAGGGTTTTCATGCATGGTTAGGGTTAGGATCCAGAGTTCCCGTCGCACGCAAAGCGCCATTTAAGAAGCCCACGTTGCTGGGAGCCTAATAGTGGAGGTCTGCTTATGTATACTGCCGTGGAACAGAAAATAAAAACGCGCGAATGACGTCATGCATTGGGGCACTGTGTACCACTTTGTTGAAGCTGTCGCCAAACCTACCAATAATCAATGCCACTAGTATTTAATCGCGTTTTAAGCTCGAGCTGTCTTATGACACTGATCGCGTTTCATTTTTCCTTGTTCGTGAGTATGCGCGTGAGTTGGTTTAGGTTTGGTTTATATATAAACCAAACCTGTGTGTGTGTGTGTGTGTGTGTGTGTGTGTGTGTGTGTGTGTGTGTGTGTGTGTGTGTGTGTGTGTGTGTGTGTGTGTGTGTGTGTGTGTGTGTGTGTGTGTGTGTGTGTGTGTGTGTGTGTGTGTGCGTGCGTGCGTGCGTGCGTGCGTGCGTGCGTGCGTGCGTGTGTGAGCGCCTACTTGCGTGTGTGTGTGTGTGTGTGCTTGCGTGTGTATGTGTGTGTGTGTATGTGTGAGAGAGAGAGAAAGAGAGAGAAAGAGCTCCTGCGCATCCATTCCTCGCCAAGCTGCTGGCAAAAACCTCCATTTACTTCGTTGTTATTGATCCATTTTTATTTTATTTTACTAAATAACGTCGCTAAAATATCCGAATAGGCTCTGGTAGGTACAAAATCCAGGTTACGAAATCCAGGTTATTATCCAGGTTACGAAAACGCTCCCGCGTTTTCGTAACCTGGATAATTGAACTGTGCGGCGGCGACGTATCCCGTGGTCTTGTTGTCTTTTCCGTTGCAGATGATTCTTTATGCACGAGGGATGTATTCGTTATAAAATTTTGTTCCTTGATAATTGCTCCTACCATGCCCACAGGCTTGTTGCAAGGGTAACGCTCATTGCCTGAAAACGGCTTCACAAGAAAGAAAAAGAAAAAGAATCCTGCTCGAGCACTGCTCGTTTCCACGCAATGCGACTGAAGTAGGATGGAAAATAAATTAAGCTTGCTGAACTCTTCCGTGCGAGAGCAGTGCAAGTCTGGGGGACGACTCAGATTTATTTCGTCCCCTTGAGCCTCCCCGAGTGCGCGCGCAGATTTGAGTATCAAAACTCCTTTCTTTTTCTTTTTCCGCTTTGATTCTATCGAACCTGCGGTATCCCAGTATTGGTACCGAACCAGGGACAATGTTCCGACTAGCAAAACAGCCACTGAGACTCCGGGCGATCGCGGCGATCATTCAGCCTGTTTGAAATCGCGCTTCTGTAAATTTCACGCAGACTTCTTTGTGTCTCTCTCGGTGCAATGCCTTTCTCGCCTCACGTTCTATACACAGCACCGGTAGTCGTCAAAATACGCGCACTTGAATCGGCCGTTGTCCAACGGACGATTTGTAGGAACGCTCCAGCAAGCGCACATTTATAGTTCTACACGTGACGTAACCTGGAGGCGCTGTGTCCCGCCATCTTCCAACAGGCATCCTCTGCACGGAAATGGTGCTGTATGAAAGTCCGCATCGGACGGGGTATACTCGTCGGCGAAGGAAATGGCCGACCGCTTGGCCTAAATTATATCCCCTATCGCACCCACTTCCCAGAGTTTTGCACGCAGCTGCCGAGGAAAAGGAGGAAAGCGAGGAGGACGCATTAGTGCGCGTGATTCCGGCACCATCTCGTAGATTACGCCGCTACTTCCGAGGACCGGCGCAGCATCGTCGTTTGAGGATGCCAGCCTTGCTTACACCCTTCTGCGGAAAGGGGAGACACTCCAACTGAAACGGGAGCGGCGTCTAATCGCAGTGCACGCACGTGCTATGTGGGAGACTGCCGAATTGTCCCCGACTGCTAGCATCCTCTTTGGACGGGTGCCGGATCCGCGTGTGCGGGCACTTCGCGGGTAACGAAATTAAGTTTAACGACGGCGCGCCGCGGGAGCGTGATCTTGTGCCGCGGCTTCGCACTCAAGGAGCGGGTCTCGGACACGGCAGGCTCCGTTGGATTTCCAGCCTCTCTGGCGGAAGGGTGGGATGGCGCGTATTTTAAGCTCGTTAAAAGTGGCGCTAGTGGCCGTTACCGAGCAGCACGTGCAGAGAAGACTATGTAACCGAATCGACGTAACGAGTTGTTCTCCTTTTCCTTTTTCAGTGCCCTAAGAAGGATGCCTCTTTTCAATTAGAAGTGCAGGACAACATAGTGAAAAACGGCTGAGCACGTACTTGCACAAAACATTTCTCCTCGTAATTAGTGCGTTACTCGCGAAGATAAGAGTATGCACCGGATGCGACCTGTGGCATTGTGCACACTATTCTCTAAAGCTGTGCACTTTACATATATGACCGTGCTATTCGTCGAAAAGTCAAGTCAGGCAATGAATAACAAATTTCGCAAGTCAAAAGTTAGAACAAACAAATAGGCATTTTTCGCCCGCAAGATGCCACAAAGTGAGCACAAAATTGTCTCTGTGTAGTACGAATCCACATCTTCGTCCTTTATTTATTTATTTATTTATTTATTTATTTATTTATTTATTTTTTTTTTTTTTTTTTGCGAGTACAGCAATTATTTTTTGAAGCGCTTGAATTCAATTTTCACTGTTCAGCTGATATGGCGCAGCATAATGCTAATATGCAGCAAAGAGGCGGCGGTATATCCGTAGACATTCGCCCAAAATAGTGCGAAGGGGATTGGCGGATGCCATGGTTGCTGCCAATGCATAAGCAAATTCAGCCTCGAGTTCTTGAAGGGCGAAGGCAGAGGCAAACAGCGTCTGGGGAAAAAAAAGCAAAGCGCGCAGATAGAGAAATAGAGAAATGCAAAAGAGGATGACCAACCTCCCAAGCCGGCACTGACGCCGGCGAGCGCTGCGCGCTGTGTGCGCGGAATTTCCAATTCGCGACGGCTTCACGCGTACATCAAAGAGTGTGGGCGGCAGTGCGGCGTCGAAAGCGCCCCCCCCCCACCCCCCCCCCGCCCCTCTCTCTCCGTCATTTCTTGGCTGTCATGAGATGTCTTCTATACGTGCAGTCATCTAACGTGTTCGCTGTATGTTGTTGACGCTGCTGAGGGGCGCTGGTGTCGTTTTCGTCCCAAGGCTGCGGCGAGCACGCGTGAATCGCAGGCCGACTTATACGAGACTGCCGCCATATTTGCGCGATGAAAATTCTCCGCGTTTCATCTGTTATTGTTGTCGTTCTTGTACGGTTTCTCTCTGGTTTCACGCAGCTCGTCAAGACGAGTTTGCCGCGCTGGCCAATCCCCCTATGTGGGTATGTGCCATCAGTTTAGACGACAACATTCATGTTTCCTTTACACATCATGCTCGCTATTCCTGTTCAAAACTGTCTGCATAGTGCGTCTGTAACAGTTTTTATTCCACCCTTAGTTGGTTTTACAGCGGTCAATTCCTTATCAGCTTTAATGAGTCAGTATTTCTTTCTTGAACTACTCTTTGAGCAAAATGTTTTGCAGCGTGAAGGCGTCGTTGGAGGAATATGGGAGAGGCCTTCGCCCTGCAGTGGGTAAAGTCAGGCTGAGTATGATAATGATATATATCGCAGTGCCCGTAACATCGACTGCATGCGAGTGATGTTTCCGTCCTTCAGGCAAAGTATGTTTTCTTTGGTTTTGTCCATCAGGGTCAGAGTGAGAGAACAGTCCCACTGAGTAACGTAACGTCATTCTTCGCACCTATAGCTGCTGTGAACGTTGACTAGAGAAGTGGGATACGGAGGGAAAATTTCGGTACGAGCAGGAGTCCTGCATCAGAGCCGTAGATATGGCTATCGCGGTCATCGCCGAATACGCGGTATTTGGAGAAATACCCGCATCCGGCTATGTGCGGGCTGTGCAATATCGAAGCCCACCTTAACTTTAAACCGGCCAGCACTTCAAGAAAGTAGTTAGGCCAAGCAGGAAGAATGTCCAAGTCGCAAGTCCGAATCGCAACAAGGGGAGAGAGAGCAAGGTACATGATTACGTCACACCTTCCCAGAGCTACCTTCAGTATATATATTCTTTCAGGTGACACGTGCGTATTTTTATGAAGATCCGCCGTCAAGTATTCGTCTTCTGTACGCTCACTTTCAGAACGTTCGATTCATTTATTTTATTACCAAGTACGTCTTTCAGTGAGTAACTTGAGCAGTAGGGGGGGGGGGGTCCAAAGAACGCGTCCAGATTTGCCGAGTAGATGGGTTCATTCTTCACGCATGTTGGTAAATTTTGCATCATCGCTGGAGCTTCTAAGCGGGGGACCAAAAAAGAGGGAATTCCAATGTACAGCTGTGTATGTGAAATACGCAGCACAACTCATAATTTCTTTTTCTGGATGCAAGTTTCAAAGTCTGGGCGTCGTTAGCGTCGACCGACCGAAACTCTCCATCAAAGGTGTTCGTCAAAGATTCGCTCTTGCAGTAACGGCTATAAAGCCGAGCGCAACTATACCTTCGCTACGAGCATCGTGCATCGTATGCAATTCACAGAAATGCCGACAATTCGTCAATTATTGATTTCTTAAAAAGCGGGGCTGCTATGCGGATCTTTTCTGCTTTTGCTTTACATTGAAGCCGTATATATACACTCGAACCGTATGCTGGCAGAGATGCGCAGAGCTTCGAATGCATTCTTTCCGTGTTTTCGCTTTCTTTTTCCGAAAACTCTTGCACGTCGCACGGTATGAATTGCCTGTCGCATTAGGGCAGATCTTGCTCTCGCTTACCTGTTCCAACTTCTGCGAAACGAAACTTTCATCTTTCACGCTTTCCGAGGCGAGCTACTTTCGAGATCAAAGCCGTCCGACGGGGAACAGCATCGCTTGCCACTTTGATAGAGGCCTCGCTATTGCCGTCTTTTGATTTTCCAGAAGAGGGAGACGTGGAGAGCTATATGTATACATATATGTCGCAAAAACGCTAACACGGAGAAGCCTCATTGAGACTGAGCGCTCTGGGGGCGCTCGTTCAGATTCAATTAGTTCCCCCCCCCCCCCCCTTTTTTTTTTAACATTTCGCAATGGGTCAATAGTAGCGGTAGTCTAATGCCGTGTCTCTGTAACTTACACTGCGGAGGTATTTAAACTATCTATTCTCCTCTTGAAGAGCTCATCGGCATTTTTTTTTTTTTTTTTTGACCTGGCCGGTATAGTCGAGTGCTCTACGGAGGTTATCCTCTATACCAACTCTCACGCTGATAATCTGCCGCATGGTAATTTGCTATGCCTGGGACAATTCCGAGGTGCCGGCCGAGATTTTTCTTGGGTTGCGATATCACTCTATATAAATTTGGCTATCTTACCCTCAGCGCCACGGATCATCAGAAATTGCAGTAAGAGCAAAAGATGATAAACATCAGATGAAGCCAGAAAGCGTGTGCGGTTTTAAGGCCCGAAGCGGCACTGTTGTCTATATCAGTGGCGACCGTATTGAAGGCCTTCCGGTGGGAAGCGCAGAGCACACGGACGGCTCTTCGCATTTCGACTCCATCTAAAATGTGGCCGCCACAGCCGCGGGATCAAACCCGTGAATTTCGGATCGGAATGCTGAAGCCACTGAGCCGTGTCGTAGAATATGTGATTATCTTTAGTGCGAATAACATATATTTATTAAGAAGCTTTTTCGTTGTGACTGGTAATATGCCTTGTACAATACAATTACTTACCGTGTGTGATCCAGTATATTCACGCGCCGTGACTCGTAGTGAATAAAAAGTTAGCGTATTAGAGAGTAAGTAAAACTGTTAAATTTTACGAAAAGAAGTGAAATATTTTGAATCTTTACAAACGTCACACGTTATTCTCGTTCTTGTGCATCACTATTGCTGCTTAAGTTTACCCATCCCTTTCTTCTTCTATCTAAACAAACAAATAGGCGTCACAAATTTGTTTTTTGTTTTTCTCCTTTTTTTTTTTCGCTCTATATAACAGGTCATCGAGTGGCATCGTTAGTAGGCATGCTGGCACACCCAGAATATTTATTCGGCGATTGGCTTTAAATTCACCTAGCATGTGGGAAGAGCGTTGAAAATCGTCAGCAATCAGGCGTTTATGTTCGTTGCTCGCATTATGCATGCGCGCACGATATAGAGCATAAGCGCCTCGCTTCTGCCCCGCTCTGTAATTATTCACTTCGGTCATAACGTTTCCCAAAAACCGGGCCTCTCGCGAGGGCGAATGTAGAAAGGAAAACTTCAGGCGAAAAGAGTACAGTGTAATAGTGTATGGACAGCTATAGTATACTATATAATAACGAGGCCCCCTCGGAGCGCACGAGGAATATGGATATATATGCGTTCGGGCGGTAAGCCCATTATAGCGATGAGCGAAGCGTGGCTGGCTAACAAGATCAGCCTTCGGGCGGCGGCCACTCGATACGCCATTACGGCCCTGCCATTCGATAGCCTATTATGAGTAACCCGACCTGAAGCGCCGCCGTGCGGCTGCGGTATTATACGGCAACTGCTGGCCAACGCGTGAGCCGAGTGCTAAGCATAGGCCACGCTGAAAGCTCTTCGCGTGAGCGTTCGTAATTCTGTCTAAAGCGGAGGTATTTGCAATCACCTTTAGATTAGACCTCCGCAAGCATTGGCGGATGTGCGACGACGCCGAACGTGAAGGATGTGATCAGGCCGATAAGGCGGACTAATGAGAAGTTTTAACGGGATAAGTCGTTGTGCCGAGGCGTAGGTTGAGACTTTCGCTGACCCTTATAGAAACAAAAGGTGCATTCAGTCACCTCTGAAACAAAATCACACAAAATTAGTTTGTACAGAATTTGGCTTCAATTTGGCCATGAATTTCGATATGGTGTCACTATATCCAGAATTAAACCATTTACAACAGCTTTAAACTATTTACACGATCTCTTGAAGCTATGCGTCCAGTTTAAGCTCTCATGCACTGTCTACAGCCAGTGAAGAAAGGCAGTACGTCTGATGTCGCAACTGTTGCATCGAGGTCAATTTTTGTTACGAACTCCGTGCGTGGCTTTTAGCAGTAATAATAATAATAACATAAGGAATAGCATTTATATTATTATTATTATTATTATTATTATTATTATTATTATTATTATTATTATTATTATTATTATTATTATTATTATTAGTAGTAGTAGTAGTAGTAGTAGTAGTAGTAGTAGTAGTAGTAGTAGTAGTAGTAGTAGTAAGTAATCAGTTTTCGACGGCAATCATTCCCTGGACGAATACTGAATGTGTGATCGACCGATAGTCCAGTAAATTCCAAAGCACTGCATAGTCTGCGTTCGAGAAATATGAAAGCCTGAGTGTTGTTGCTGCACACTGTATATCGCGCGCCCCTTGTAGAGCTTCTGCTGGCCAGGTCTCAAGAGTACGGCATCGCTCCTATCGCGCGGCGTTCTCATATCCACCTGACACTCTGACATATGCCGGCAGCGCCTGAAGCGGAGGCGACACGCACGAGCTTTCCAGATTGTGTGTGTGTGTGTGTGTGTTTTTTTTATCGCGCCACTGCCTCGCCCCATGACGTCATCGCGCCCCCGCCCTCTTCCATGACGTCACGCTGTTGCTAGGATCCGCAGTGACGTCAGCGGCGGCAGTCACCATGGCAACCACGTTCACGGGACGTTGCCATCTTAATTATCGTTTATTAATTAATTACATATTAATTAATCACATTTTAATCTATTCGAACCTTTTAGCCGTCTTGTTCGTGTTTTTTTTTTTTTTGCCACTACCGGTTTGCACGTCCATACACTATGTGCACATCCAAGACTATTTCGACGTCCAATTGAATTTTTTGCCTCTCATTAATTAATTCATCACTCCACATACACCAAATTTGGCGCGGAGCGACATTTTGTCATCCTCTACCTCACACATTATTTTACTCTTAACTCTTTATTGTGCGACGGGCCTGCGGGTATGTTTTGCGTCCATTTCCGTTTGACGCGAAATCACAAACATATTCCAAGTAAGGCTTTCGCCTTTATAAGTCAGATATCGGGTCAATGTCATTTACCAGAACAGCGAGCCACGGGCCTGCGTGTGGACCCTGGGACGTAGGCGAGTGTTTCTTTTTTTCTTTTTGTCCATTTCCGCTACCCCTTGTTTCTCCTAGAGAACTGATTAGGACAGTTCGAACCCTCTGGGCTGTTAAAAAAAACTCCCGAGAACAGTTTGTATATTAGCTCATGTTTTAATAAGGTATGCTGCGTCCTAAGCATGAAGAGAGCGATAATGGAGGCTTTGCAAGCCGGAATAAAATTTAAAAAAAAAGAAGAATGAAATACAGGGCTTGCCGCAACCGGTCGGTTTCGCAGGTAAAATGAGTACGTCGACACCAATTTGCGCCACGAGTTTGAACCGATTTGCGGAAACTTTTAGAAGCATTTTTTTAGCTGTAAATAAGCATTTTTGCCATTCGTGTGACAAAAATACTTATTTATCGCCAAAAAATGCTTTTAAAAGTTTCCGCAAATCGGTTCAAACTGGTAATTTTTTTTTTTAACAGTACTTACTCTGAGCGTCGGTGGAGATCCTGGCCGCCCTCTGCAGTGCCAACTGTAAACCATGCACTCTGCAGTGATAAAGCTTGTAATGACTGCGAGAAAAGGAAGCGGGGATGCGGCTTTCTGATGGTGCGAAATGAGTCCGGCATTTCAAAAACATCGAACTTCGTTATGGAGGGCCGCCGGAGAGGAAGAGGTAGTTTTTCAAGGCCACTGAGACTTCCTTTTCATTTCTCTTTTTCATCCGGTGTCGGCGCTCCGCTACCACTCTGTGCGCAGCAATCAACGCTCCGGACACATGGTACCCCTTTTCTTCCGGTGTGCGGCTGGGTAGGCGTGGCACTTCCTCCCGGAAGTAGGCTTCCCTTTCTTTACCCATCGGCTTCCGGGAGCTTCCGGCCGTATAAGATGCGCCTGCGAGCAAACGCGTCGTCGTCTGCTAACACCAGGCCAGTGGCGACACGGCGTTTATGTATATGAGAGGAGGAAGAAGGATGTGAGGTGGTTTAAGGGAGGTTGGTGCTGAGGGCGAGAGGCTATTAGATGCGCTGAGGAAGACGCGGTTTGCGTTGGGAAGTCTCCCTGGCCGCTGTGTCGTTAACGATCTCTGCGCGACGGAAGTGAGCGGCCTATTCTACATAATACGCCGGTGGATGTCGCTGTGTACAAAGTATCGGCCGGCGCTTACGACACTCGTTTACCGCCGATGTGGAAGTAACGCGACTGTGACCGGAGCGGAGCTGAGAAAGCAGGAGACGATACTAAGTAATCTCCCAGCGTTTATTCGTGTCTAGCACATGACTATAACCGCGAACGCTAGACACTCGAGCATGTTTCGAAACCTTTGTCGCTTGTATAAGAAATTATTTCTTTACTAGGGACCAACAACAGTACGAAACCCGTAGTGGGAATGTGTTGTAATTGAAAAACTTACTGTCGTCGATTGGCAGAGTTGGGCATGACCGTTTGAACGAAGGCATCTAGTTTTAAACCAGCTCTCAACATAGTATAATGTATACAAAATGTCAGAATGAGGCTTGCTTTAATACTGGCGTGTCCAACAACGTTACTCGTCACTACGTTATGGGCTTTGTGTTAAATGCGTAATGCCCTTGTTTTCTTAAGTCCGTTAGTCAAATAAAGTCCCTGCTCAAAACGTGCCCTGCATTCGTGGTGACTTGCGGAACGTTCCACAAAATAGCGGCAGTCATTGCATGCATAAAGAAGGAAGTATACACAAGCCAGTGCGCACCGGCATAGAAGCGATAGAGTAGTCCTCATGACATGTGACAAGATACAACTGCTTATTTTCAAAGAAGTATTTTCTTGCGCACAGGCAGCATTAGTTTTCTTATTTTCATTTCTTTCTCGTTTTTTTTTTCTTTTTTTAGTGTGTGTGTGTGTTAATTTCTGTCGCTCCAGATTATCATCCTTTCCAGCATTGCGAAAGGTTCCTGCTGGAGGGGAAAATGTCAGGTATTGTATGGCTTCGTACTGCCATCGTTGCAGGATCGGACAACTGGAACACTGATCTTTCCGTTTCTTTCCTTCTAACTTAGCTGGTATGACCTGTCACTACTGGCAGGTAGGGAATACTTGTTGCTTCTTCTTTATAATCACGCAATCAAATGCACATTTACCATAATAGCAACGGATTTTCGTGCACGTGTCCTTACATAAGGCGCAAAAAGCCACCTGGATAAGAACTGCTCAGTGCTGGTCTGCCTGCGTGCAGCTTCACTTAAGGCGGCACAAGCTATCAGCCTGAAGCTTAAACTAGGACGAATTAATGTGTCCCAATGAATGCGACGTACTGCTTGCGCGCTTCCATTTCGATACGGCCAGTCTGCGTACAACTTACTGCTGACGCAAGTTGGGTCACCTGCCTACGCTGGCGACGGGAGTACATACCTGTTTCAGAAGCTTAATGCGGCTTAATGCGTCTTCGCAGAGAGCGCACTGGGTCATAAACTATATTAAGTGGTAAGTGTTGCAAGCGAGTGCCGCTTCTTCTGCGGATAGGTTTTAAACCTGTCGGTACCTGCAGTGCCAAGTGAAGTTCTAGAATGCACCTTTATTGCCATCAATTCACATTAAAATAAATATGATCCATACCTGTGTTGAACTTCTATTTAGGGATTTGTTCTATAGGGAGGGAGAGAGGGAGGGAGGGCGGGAGGGAAGGAGTGACTTTCTTATACCAGGAAGAAAAAGAGGAATAAATATTTTATTTATTCGCTTTTAATTTTAATTCGTTTGTGTGTGTGCGTGTGTGTGTGTGGGGGGGGGGGGGGGGGGCTTCTTTGTTGAAGAATAAATGGCGAATGACATAGATGCTTTATCATAATTCATGCTTTGAAAATTAGTTTAGGTGAATAACATTCCTATTATCATTTTGCACTTGCCCAACAATAAACCTGAATGACAGTATCAGCCATATGAAGCTCAAAATCAACTGTAAGCAAAAAGTGAACATCATATGTATCATTTTTAATATAGCTCTTGCTTTAGAAATTTAACATACGCGATTGTACTGCTTTCCGCAGGCGCTCATTTCACAAAAGAAGAATCAGTAGTAGTAGTAGTAGTAAGTGGTTTTATTATTATTATAGAATAAAATAAGAATAATAAAGGAAGGAAAAGATTTTTGCCCGCCCGTATATCTGCTATATTTTTTTTTTATTTTTTTGCGAAGTCGTCTACGACCCGAGATGCGTCAGCGCTAACATCCCCAACAACAAAGCCGCCAAAACGGCAGGAGGCAAGACGACAACACAGTTTCTTTTGCCGAAGCCGTCGAGACTGAGTGTTGAAAACTTGCGCGCCGCCGAGGCATTATTGAGTTGTAGCAAAGCCAGAACCTGAAGTAGATACTTCTCGCCTATCTCGGCCCCCCCTGGGCCAACCGACTTTCTTTTAAAAATAAACGAAGGGAAATTATTCCTACCAGCTCCTTGAAAGTCCGAAAACGGACGTTTGGGAAGCAAAGAATTCGGACCGCCAGTGCCATACATTGGGTTTCCACCGCCTTATCAGTACAGAATTGCATGGTCAGTGAACAGTTGGCAGATATCCCTCAAATGCGATCCCTCAATCATCGGCTTTGACTGAGTTCTCTTGAAGTCGCGGTTAATCTCATTTTCTGATGCGCTTGCGCACTCGAATATATCAACCGCAGGCGAATAGATCAACCGCATTATCATGAGAACTGATGGACTCCATTGGCTGGAAGGCTTCCTTTGAGGGGCGCTTCATCCGCTGCACTCCTCGGTTGTATCCGATTTTTGGTTCAAAGGGCACTTAGGCGCATTCTTCCATTATATGCGTCCACAATCAATGCCCTCGTGGGGCTCTTTGCTCTCCGAAAGGCTGTAAAAGTATAAAAGAGTATACTAACTTTTCGCGTGTTTAAACAGGAGAGGAGCGCATCGCTCTGATTCAGCAGTATAGTAAAGCAAGTTACGATACAACTGCGGAAGCGATAGACACACAGACATCTATTGGACCTCTTCGGCTGACGACTTGTATTTTCTGCAAATTTCACGCGCTACCGTTTCCTCCACCTATCTTCATCACGCCTTTTTCCTATCCGTTTATGCGTATATATATATATATATATATATATATATATATATATATATATATATATATATATATATATATATATATATATATATATGCTGGCTGTTTGGGTATGTAATATTTCAAGTCATGTATTTCCGCTATCAATTCACTCATCTAAAGATCTCGCAATACGGCAGCTTGCGAAGCTTTGTTGACAGACTTTAGGTATCATCTTGCTGCAGCAATGGGGACATATTTTCCGCGATTCGGAAGGACGCGATGTGCGGATGCGCGATGATACTGTGTCTCCAATTGAGACAAGAGGTCAGGCTGTTTGAAAGCGTCGCCCCGAAATGCCGAGTTGAACAAATTCTTGTCTCATTTGCGTCACGGCTGCCCCATCTTCAAAAGTTGTGGGTACATTATCCGATAAAAAAAAAAAAAAAATAAAAGAACATAATAAAAAGCGAGCTCGCGAAACCACATGCAATTTATTCAGCCGTCATCGCTTCTTTTATTTGTGGGCCGTCCCGCAATATCAGTCCTATTACTTTATCCCGTCCGTGAAATACCCCCCCCCCCCCCCCCCCCCTCCTTCATGTGCAGCGCAACTGAAACCAAAAAATTGCGCTGGCCACGCTTCGTGTGTGCTTGACACTGTTGGTGTGGCGTTGCTTTCGGAGTTTAGAGTAGTGCAGTATACGGCCAGCACGTGCAGTTCTAAACTCCTTTCCATAAAGACTGCTTCACTGCACGGCTGACTCTGCGTGAAGGGCCACATTTCACACGAGCGTTAGTTCAGAAAATTCCTTGAGGCGTTCAAGGTTAACACGCCCTCTAACTTACAGTGAGCTCGTTTTAGCGTCCTCATTCCACGAAGCCAGTAAATTATAATGCGCCCGCAGTTTTTGAAGTCAGCAAGTTTCCGTCCTTAACAGCTATCAAGGAAATTTCGCCCGTCAACGGACGCTTTCAGAAAAGTCTATTTTGTTCTTGTGCATTTCGTTTCTTTTTCAGTTATGTGCTTTAGAACTCCATCAACTTAGACGGATGAAAAGCCATGAGCGTTGGCCTTCATTCCAGCAGCGATGTCGTTATAGTGCCATAACGCGCTCAAAAGTTGAAGCGCGCTTCCCAATAGCTTTCGCTTTTCGGCGCGTCAAAACTCGACACAACGAAACTTTGCTCTCAAAAAGCCGGCACCGCGACGCGCGTCGCTAGCGCGCTAAGCACGTTTTTTCTTTTTCTTCCGCGGTTTCGCCCCGACGATGCCTGCCTTGATATACGACCATAATGCCATCCCGGCGAGAAAGGGCGCCATATATATCTCCCGAGGAAGGATGCCGCGGCCAGCGCTGTTCCAGAAGCGCACCACAGGAAGAACAAGAACCCGCGACGCGTGTGGGAACAAACCAACGCGCATCGAGCCGTCAGTGCGGTTGCCGTTTCTGTTGCTGTGGCTCTGCTATATATAAGCAAGCACAGTGCGTAGAGGAGAGTTATAGCGCGGGGACTGTGGAAGCACTTTTGAGATGTGCGGTTGCTGCGAAGCCAAAGTGATCCCGGCCAGCTAATCCCCGTGGCCTCGCCGCCGAATCCGCCGTGTACTTACCCTTCAGCGCTCTAATCCGCTTGGAAGAGGTCCCGATCCCGCGCCGCCGAAGATGGACGGACGGCGCGAGGGCGCGTTGCCAAAAGAGCGCGCAGCGAGGTAGAGGTCGTCCTCTACCACGTCATCGTTAATGCGCACTCCTTTTTATTTTCTCTCTGAGGCTTTCTTTTTCCGGGCATCCCTTTAGAAAGGCCGGGCAAACAAAGAGCACCAGCTCGGAGCCTATAAGGTGGATTTTCTCGCTGAGAAGTACGTTCACTGTTGGACGCGTATCATCTGGTGTTTGGTTGATCCTGTTGGCTTTTGGCTTTCCCGACGATGCTGGCTGCTGACGGCCCTGGTCTAAGCTTCATTTGGTCGTTATTATTCGTTTTTGAATGGATGGCTTGTCCTTCTCAACAACAAGAAACCAGCGACACAAAGCTAGAGAGCGTGCCGCGACTTATTCTAAGGGTGTGAAAAAATGTATGCCTCTTGAAACAAAGAATAGCCTGAAGCCAACACTTCTTGGAGGTAACGCTGACCTTCACACTTTGATAGTGGTCAGCTTACACCAACGAAAAGAGCTTGCTTGTCTTTCATTATGTTGTGCTGAAAACACCTTTGCTTGGACCGTGTATGTTAAGACAAACTTTTATCAGCCAACGACGCTGGCTTCACTCCTTGTCAAACACATCGACCATAAGAACGAAACAACTTATAAACCGCGGTAACTAGAATATGGAGAGTATAAATATGTGGGGAGGATAAAAAGGCACAAGAGTCCCGCTCTTATCTTGCAGTAAACACGTTTGAAGTTTATGCTAAGTCGGCACAACCAACGGCAACTCGTGTTTCAAATCAACAGCGCACAAAGGCACTCCGTATACGTTATTTCCCTAAGACCACAGTCTTGTCGGTTCTCCGCCACAAAAGCTTCCCTCATTTATTCCTCGAGAGGGAGTGGTCCTCGGGGAGGAGGCCCCTTTCCTCCCGCTTCTCAGGCCGATGTATATGGACGTGTCGAGCATAACGATCCCTCGGGCACGGGTACCCCCTGCCGTCGGAAAACATAAGGCGCCAATTGGCATAACCGGCGTTGACGCGACGCTAGGGGCCGCCAGCGTCAATATACATAAACGCTCACCAGAATAAGCGAATAAGAACGGAAGTGGACAGTCGAGCGGCAGCAGCGAAACATTCAATGCTAGGACGCGGAAACGGGGAAAATAAAGGCCGCACTGCAGGATTATCGGTTATTGTGTCCTTGGAATAACAATCAGTTCGTCGCTGGTGGACACACATACATGCATATACAAAAAGAAAGAAAGAAAGAATAAAGGCGTCTAGCCAGTCCCGAAGCATGAAGCTGCTTAATCACACCGGCCGAGAAAAATCCAAGAAAAGAAAACGCTGACAACAGAAGCTTGTGAGCACAAACTATATTCGGGAGTGTCGGGAAAGAAAGAGACGGCGGGAGTCGGGCGAGCGAGAAGTAACCAAAGGATGAAGCCGGGCCGCGTCCAAGTTTTCTCCCAAGGGACGGATTATGAGTGCGAGGCAAGATTAATGGCTTCCCGTCCGGGAGACGAGGTACTTTTGCGGATGTTTCTGTTTGTGTCTGCGTCGCTAGAGGCTCCCCCCCCCCCCCCCCCCCCCTTTCTTTTGCCGTTGCTAAAGCCCGTGATCCGATGTGCGTATTTAGCTTTTCGCTTTCTGGTTTGTTTTGGTGTGTCCAGCGCGGTTCTTCCTGATGGTTTCACTTGGCGGCCGAGCAGCCCATGCACGTGTCTGTATCTTTGCGCTCCATGTTGCTGCTCGCCTCTCCGTGCCCCTGTTTGCGGTGTTCGTCTGTCGCGCGTGGCCTTATTTATATGTCCGATTGTTTTCTGTTTTTGTTTTTAAATGCCCTGAGACGATATGTTCGCTTGTGTTCGCGCGCTCGCCGCTCGCCTCAGTCCGCTTTCGCCGCTTTGGTCTTCATTATTTCCGGCAGGTGCTGGCCGGCCGCCGCCTTCAACGACGCGCCCCTCCCGCTGACGGGTAAATCTGTGAAGAAGAATGGCAAGAGAGCGATTGCTCTCTCTCTCTAGGGGTTTTATTTTATTATTTTTAAGTCTCTCATATTGCCCCTTCACCACTCCAGAAAGCACTTCGTCTCAACGTCTTGGAAATAGCCCGCTTCTCAGGCATCCGCTGAAGGCTTCATAATGGAACTCCTTTCAGCATACTTTACTTTTTATTCTACTTTGGTCATCATCTCCCTTAATAGTTAGCACCTCGCTGAGGCAGCGGTAGTAACAAAGACGCGATGATTGCGCGCTTGTTGGTACACGTGAAAGGCTTACGAGATTAGCGATAGGAACTCCCGAACTCTCGCCATGAAGCGGGACGTACGGAAGGCAATCGCGCACGTAGGTTGACGACGTCTTTGAAAAAGCTTGTAATTTTAATGAGCTCATCAGCGTCATCACTGGCCTTCGCAAAAAAGAAAAAAAAAAGAGGCAAAGGGGGCGGGGGAATGAAAAAAAAAATTGAGCAGGATTTTTAAGCTTGCCCTCTTCATGCGTGTGTGTCCTAGCAAAACTTTCAGTTCAGGTTCGTCAACAAGTGATCAGGACAACAGCAGCAGCGAAAAAGGAATTTGGAATTTAGGAAGCGAAGTGGGGGATAGTTTTTATACGCTTTCTTTTTACTTCCTTTACAAGGCAGAAAACTAAATTCTTGATTTATTGAGGCGAGCGTCTCGTGCATGCAATCTTCGCGATGGGTGTGAGACGTTCCTCCATCGTTAAATACTTATCAGGCCGGAAAACGTGTCTTTTTATTGCGACTCCTTCAATAATACAGCGATGCGCCACGCGTTAGTTTTAACGTGACAGTGAGGCTAGTAGCAATGACAGCAAAATGTCGGCAAGCTAGCTTAAATTACCGCACGATCAGGAATTTAGCGTCGTTATGCGCAGAAAAATAAAACGTGAACAGGGGAATCTTTTACAAAGCAGACATTTTAGAAATATATAAAATCATAACAAATAATTGCGACTTCACTCCGGGACACCAGATGAAGACGGATATGCATGAAGAAATGCGCTTGTGTTGGCATTCACGCATTCAGAGCCATAAACATCCACAGCTGCTTGAAACTTTTCGACCTAAGATTCACAAATAGAAGCGCCATTGACCGAAAGAAGACGTTTCCCAGCGTGCCTTAATCGCTTTCCGTCGTTTGCTTCCATTAGCTTCTGTTGAAAAGCTTAGAGGGTTCTCAGGTGAACGTAGTTTAAGGCGAATGTGTACAGCTGTGGAACTGTGCGGTCGGCATGAGAAAAAAAGAAAAAAAAAAAGCCTCCGTGGTGCTTCTCCTTTCACCGGTAGAGTAACTCGGGGTCCACCTAGCAATGCGGTCGCTACGTAAACCGATAATAGTCGGGTTACAATAATCGGATTATCATAAGAGATAGAAAGCGTGCAGAGTGGGTCAGAGAAATAACTCAAGTTACCGACATTCTAGTAGAAATTAAGAAGAAGAAATGGACATGGGCAGGACATGTAGTGCGAAGAGAGGATAACCGATGGTCGCTGAGGGTAACAAACTGGATTCGAAGGGAAGGAAAGCGTAGCAGGGGGCGGCAGAAAGTTAGGTGGGCGGATGAGATTAAGAAGTTCGCAGGGGTCAAGTGGATGCAGCTAGCACAGAACCGGGTTAAGTGGAGAAATATGGGAGAGGCCTTCGCCCTGCAGTGGGTATAATCAGGCTGATGATGATGATGATGAATAATCGGATTATTATGGGTACCTTACCGATAAGGATTAAACGGTAAGGTACCCATAGGGCATTGCGTGCCAGGTACAGTTATGTTTTTCTTCTATAGCCGAAGCGGTTAAGCATATTTGAGGCTAAGTGTCATGGCGCTGTGATAGAGTGGTAATCTTTGAACATTTCCCGATGCCCGCTGATAAGCCGCTGACATGCTAGGAATTTTCAGAGTACTAACACTACTCACTCCTCGTTTAACTTACTTCTGGCTGTAACGTCTTGGTGATTATGTGTCTCAAGCTCTTTGTTGTGATACTCTTAGACGCGCAAGTACTGGTTACGACGTACCTCTCCCTTGGCTGATTGAGGAAAATTGCGGACAGCTTCAGGTCAACGCCACCAAACAATTCAGTATGTCTGGTTCAGCGCGATTTGCACTGGCACGAAAGTTTGGCCTAGCGAACGAACCCGTAATCGGACGTAATCAAAACGGAGGAGTCCGGCATAACCAATGTTTCGCTAAACCGGTTCAAGCCGTTGATCGACCCCGATATCAGAGATCTGCAGAGATGTTCCAATTTCATTCGTTTTAACCATGGATCTTCGGAGCCATTACGTTTGCTCTGGTTCAACGCGGGGCACGCCGCACCGAAACATTTTGGTCGAAACACCGTGAAAAAAAGAAAAAAAAAAAAGAAAAGGAGGTAGTGGAAACAGCCTTCTGGAAATATTAGAGGTTGCCGGAGGCTCTGTCTCCGAAACAAAGACCACGTTTGCGACCTCGATAAAGCGGATATTCTCTTTTCTTTTCTTTCTATATTATATTTTGGGGGGAGGGGAGGGGGGTTGTTCACTTGTTCCTGTTCTATTCCACTTTCACCTTGCTTGCTTCTTTTAAAAAATAAACGCAATCGTGCACTGGGCTGTCTGGGAGCGACGGCGGTGCCAAAGCGAAAGATGAAACAGGAGTTATGGCGGCTTTTGGTAATGTATACCTTTTCTATCTTCGGTTTCCTCCTTCTCTGAGGGTGCAACCGTCTCCGCAAGAGCCGAAACTTGATCGTCGTTGATAAAAGGTTTGCTCTGCCACGAAACAAAGAGCATCAGGATTGCGGATAGCGAGGAGGGAGAGAGGGGGCATCTAGATCGAGAAATGGGCCAGCCAGCCCGCCTCCGCACTGGGAGGCGATCGGCAGAGGTTCGACAGCCGCCGCAATGCTGGCTGCAACAGGGCATTATACAGAGGAAAAAAAAAGAAAAAGAACGGAGCCGAAGTGGTGCGTGCATCTCGGGGAGGGTTGAACATAGGGATGACCAAAGGCGGCAGCGCAACGCGCGTCCTCCGACGTCGATCGTCAGGGCGCATTGTTTCCCGCGTACACGTCAAACAATCGATGCGACTGAGAGAGGAGATGAAGGGGAATGGCGGGAGAGGCAATTTGAATCCGAGCAGTTTGGGAGCAAGCCGGGAGCAACAGGTCGTTGATCTTATTGCAGGCCTCTGCTTCTGTAGCCGCCGCTCGGCGGGAGCTCAGAACTCCGTTGTGTACCCATCATGCACTCTTTGCTTTAGTGCGATGCGGAGTAGAAGACAAAAAAGAAGGTGATGCTCTTCGATTCGTTCGTGATGGGCTTCGGCTCATTTGAGCAAAGAAGACATAGGTCGCAGAAAAAAAAAAAAAAAAAAAAGTAGGCGGGGGGTAGCCAGGCTGTGGCGATGTGCTCGACTGAGGAGACTAGCCCGATAGCCGCGGAAATCGGCCAGAGGAGTGTAGGGCAAAATCCAGGCACCACTGTCTAGGCTGCGCTTGTGTATAATATTGTTACGCGATGAGAAAGACAAAGTGTTTTCTTATCTTGCCTCACGGAAGGGACAAGGTGATGACGAAGAAGTGGGACTGGTTCCGTGTTGCTGCTTGCTGCTATGCCACTTGAGGCTGTTGTAAATACAGTGTAAATGCATCGAGTTTCCACGTAACAATATGCCCAAGGGCGTCAAGCTGCATGCGCGCGTATAGTAAGGTATTGCAGACATTTTCTTCGTCATGTTCCTTTTTTTTTTTTTTTTTTTTGTCTCTTTTCGTGACAGCAGTGAACTTAAGTGACGACACATGTATGTTCGTAACCCATATTTCCCAAGCTTGTATGTAAAACTGGATGTGTTTTTTATTCAGGGATTATCTTGTTATGTTCAGTGGCTACGCTGAGGTTTCGTGCGCCCCCGGCGTGTTTCCTATAAACGTGGTGGCATCTGTATAGACCCATTGGAAAGCGCGCAGCTTTCGTTGAAACTATTTTTGTGAGACGGTTTAATAAACCTGGTGCGTATGCCTGCTTCAGCTCTAATAAAAGGTTGACGGGAGTTCAAAGAATTGTTATGTCCCTGGAAAGTCAGAATTATGGTATTGAGAACGTTGTCATCATCGCTGTCGTCATCACTAGCCAGGAATAGTTAGCTGCAGCGGGAAGGCCTGAAGCATATGGCCTCAACCGCCTCGGACATAAGCGAATTTTAATAATTCCATTACACCATGGTGTAATGGAATTATTAAAATTCGCTTACGTCCAAGGCGGTTGGGGCAATGCGCACCTTCTGCCTTTTGCCAATTCGACCATGCGTCCCCCTAACTATCGGTATTATAATTAGCATATCGCAGGCGTAACACCGTACACGTATTCGGGACTACTGGAGTCCTGCCGCCATTTGTTCATTTGATAATGTCAGGCAGTTAATATTGCTTTGGCGACGTTATCACGTGAGACGACGTCATTATTTAGTCTCCCTACGCGGGAATGCGAACTCAACCTCCTATAAAATGCGCATTTTTGGCATTCGATAGTTCCGACCACACTGCCGTAAAATAAAATTTTAAAATGGGGTCCGCTTTTGATATCGACGGGCTTCAATTTGGCGATATACCGTACTGCTGTCCTTTAAAATAATAAAAAAAAATCAAAAAGTTGATTACTGATTCGATTAATTAACAGTCTAATCGTCACGCCTCTCACGTACACGATGTCTACCTTGCTGTTGAACATGCATTTCCAGACCGCACAGCTGTATCTTTCGAAGTTCTGGAAATGGCTGAGAGAGAGAGAGAGAGAGAGAGAGAGAGAGAGAGAGAGAGAGAGAGAGAGAGAGAGAGACAGAGAGAGAGAGAGAGAGAGAGAGAGAGAGGTTAACCAGGAAAGCTTCCGGTTTGCTACCCTGCACTGGGGAAGGGGAATGAGGAGTTTAAATGAGAAAGATAGAAGAGAATGATAGGAAAGGTAAGGCGGCGAGGAGCACAGTCACGGTTTCTCAATCAAGTTTGTGTCTCTCATAAAACACATAAGTGCTTTGATAATGGCTGAACGAATAAAGAACTATACCTGCTGCACGAGTCAAATAAAAAGGATCCTTTAACGTTGCATAGGAAAGAGGCTGTTGCGTATTTAATTCCGGATCACCAAGTGTAAATACTTATATAACGGAATCATCTTGTAATGAACCATTCTTTTTTTTTTTTGTGCTAAGAACGAGGGTGCCTTTTCCAGGGGCGCCACATTGTATTTGAAAGGTTATTTTGCGAGAAATGGTAATACAGCTCAAGCACGCGAGAAACTCGCTACAAAGAAAAAAAATAGTGCGAGCGACGTTGCCCTGCTAACTCTCTCTCTCTTTCCCTCTCTTCGTGCGTGCCTGCAACCCCCAATGAACTAGTAAATAGGAAAACCGCAAGACGTGCGCTGCACGCAAATTTATGACACACACACACACACACACACACACACACACACACACACACACACACACACACACACACACACACACACACACACACACACACACACACACACACACACGTATATATATATATATATATATATATATATATATATATATATATATATATATATATATATATATATATATATATATATATATTAACAGGAGTTTCGATGGAGGCGAAACGAAGAGGCGTCCGTGTGCTGTGCGATGTCAGCGCACGTTAAAGATCCCCAGGTGGTCGAAATTTCCGGAGTCCTCCACTACGGCGTCTGTCATAGCCTAAGTCGCTTTGGGACGTTAAACCCCACAAACCAACCAAACCAACCATTATAAATGCAGGGTTCCAATGCGCACCTCCTAGCTCGGATGATGTTTCGCGAACTATTTTTCATTGCTGCATAGCTTCTTCCTTTATTTTCGTCGTTTTTAACGTCGAGGTCACAATCCGAAACGCAGCGGGAGAAGCCCCGATGTGCAGAAAACGCGTGCGGAAAACCAGCGCTAACGCAGTGGAAGAAAAATAAAGGCAAATACTAAGATAGAAAGATAGGGACCGAAGAATTCAATAGCTAAGCTGCACACTCATATCCCAACATTGTCGATCCATACCCCAGATCACCCAAACCCACATGCGTCAACAGGGGAAGGTGCGGACGAAGCGGGACTCTTAACGAAAAAAAAAAATAAAACATTTTGATAGCAAATGAAACAAACGAAAGAAAATGCCCAAATGCCATGCAGAACCAGAGAGCTGCAAGGCTGATCGGACGATCGCCGTTTTTTACGCCTCGCGGAGCAAACAGTCTCAGCTGTGGCGAATCGGACCTCCTCCCTGCTTCGAAACTCGGGAAGAACGCGATAGGGGGAACTGAGGGGGTTGGGATAGCTCTGTACACATACGCGAGCAGCCGGTGAACGGCGACTCAAAAAGAAGCAAATCTTCGCCATCGTGAAAGAATCCCGGAGAAATTTTTCGCACCGCTCGCTATGCACCCGCCCTCCAGACTGCGGCCAAGAGAGAGCGCGCGAACGCGGCAGACACGCTCGAGAACGCGTCCCAACTGCGGTCTCTCTTCTTTTCTTGTCCTCAGTAAACAAAAGCAAAATGTAAAAATGTCTCAGTGAAGAGCCACGTTGTAGCACCTCGGAAAACGCGTTGCTCTGGCGCGCAGTCACCGCTTTAGTGCGCCGAAATGCGCTAACCGCTCCGGAAACGGCCGACGCACACGCACGACAAAGGAGCGAACGGCTGCGAATGTCCAGCCCCGACCACGAGTACCCGGGCGCGCGTTTTCAGCAACTGCGTCGAGGAAGAGATTAGAAGGAAGAGCAAACAACAGAATGGAATGCAGAACGCGTAACAGCGAGGGAGAGAGGTAGTGGTGCAGAGAATACTCTTCCGCGCCTCGCTCCTTCGACCGTCGCCGGAGAAGCTCATCTTGGCGTTACGCGCCGCCTAGCTTTAATGACATTGGCACGGCGGCGCCTTTGGCTTGTGGGGGCGGCCAACGCCGACTTTTCTTTTTTTGTATTGTTTTCGGCTTAACACTTCTATTTTGTTGCTCTTGTGCTGTCATTTCATTTAACTTTTCTTTTTCATCTTAGTTTTGCTGGTTTCTTTTTTTTGTTTGTTTGTTTTTGTTCATTCTTTGGGCTCCTCTTTGGATGTATACTTCTTGGTTAACTCCTAATCTTCCCGACGCAGGAGGAGCGGCCGCACACCGGAGCGGCTGCGGCGCGAGACGCGTGAATTATAACGCTTTAAAGAATGGCCGCGCCAGGAAATGGCAAAAAGATGGAAGCCATAGAAGAGGGGAAATAAAGCAAGGTGGCAGTGTCGAAAAATGTAAAAGAAGAGGCGGGAGGAAGAGGTCATCTGCGTTGAGCGGGGGCGCATGACTCCATCTATATACTACTCACCAGCGTACATTCTGTGTCGCTCTATTGCCTTTCTTGTACTTTTTTCCCCCTCTCTTCCTATCATTTCAGTTTTTCGACGTCTTCTTTCTTTCTTTACTCGCTTCGGAGAAGAAGGACTCGTCGCGCGAACTGCCGGCCTTCCTTCTTCATCGCGACAGGAAAATTTCCGGCGCCATTTTCGACTTGGGTCACTTCAGAAAGCGTAGAGAAGAAAAAAAATAATAAAATGGACAGCCGAAAGTGATGACGGGGAGTATGTCTGAGTACTAAGCGAATCTCACGACTGTCTTTGTATTTGTACTTAGGTGAGAGGCGGTGATGGGGCTAGCACGCGTGATGTGTACATATTTGCTTTTCGGGACGCTCATTTTCGCGCCTAAATTTGTGGGCGGCACATGAGTTGGTGGGAGTCTATGAAACGGCTTTTTTTTTTTACATTCTCCCTTTTGACTGCTAGTGTCAGGTGAGCACCTGACTCTTGTCTGGAAAGAAACCGCGAATATGCGACACAGGCGTCATAAAATCCGTTTCCTGCGAGAAAGTAATCACTGTGGTGAGGCCACGCCTTACCTGCGTTCAGTAGACAGATGAATTATAATGACGAAACCTTTCAACGAACACATGTTGAATAGCGCTTGGATGACGGCGTTCCTTTGACACTCACCTCGTTTATTTATTTTTCATAGCAGCAGCAGCAGGCGGGAGAGAACGAAAGCTTTCTTATTTTCTAAAGCAAATCGGCCGCCATAACGTACGACGTGTCAAATTCCCTCGTCGTCACTTCGCTTCAGCGCTTCACAAACGTGGATGGAGGCGTAATGTGATTCGACACGCCGCAGCCCCGTTCACACACGAGCAGATTTGCCCGCAGGCATTCCGGCACGTTTCGTAGCCTCGCATGTACTCACAATGCTCGTTTACAAAATTTCAGCCGCATTTCCCCTCCCTCCGAGGGTGTGAGGCCTGCGCCCACCAAATTAGGCAGCTCTTAGGCGTGAAACCCAACACCATTCACGGCGGCAGACCGTGGAAAAGTCGGCATCGCCGTTCACACACGGGTGTTGAGCGTCGGTCACTGCCGCACATATGCCGCATTCACGGTGGCGCCACCGCGTGGTTGTCAGAACAAAACAAACAAGGCGGGCACAACTTCGTCTGCACAGCCGCGTCGCGCCGCCACCAACGGAGGGATACGCCGATTGGCCGTCCATTGTCGAGAGCCCTGTGTCGCGGCCGGGTGTCGCGTGATCAGAGCAGAGGGGACGGGGATGTATTCGACTTTACGGGCAGGAGTGGCGTCGCTTTTCACATGGGCCAGACCAGTCGCTATCAGAGTTGGCTAGTGTCGCTTTGTCTTTCGGATATTTGCACTTCCGAAAAGGTAAAAGCTTGCTTGTAAATGTACACCTTGGCGAAATCTGTAAAGTTCTTTAGGGTTTAATTAAACATGATGGAACTTTCGACGTGCTGAACAAGTGCTGATTGAATTAGCTTCAATTAAAAGCGGGTGAAGAGCTTGGTGCTTGCTGTTCATTGGCTCGCACCTATAGCTGGTTTAGGGCACAGGGAAACAACAGGATCGACTCAGCCGCTTCGATTCTGACGCGCATATTGCTAAATAAGACGAGCTGCGTTGGAAACACGCAATGACTATCAACCTTATAGCGCATCTGAATGTAACCCTCTTAGGGCACTCCACCACTGACTTAAATTTGGGGTGACGTCTGTAAAACCTTCCCACAATAGGCGCGTGTGAGCGACATCCTTCTATTTGGCCCAGTTCCTCGTTATATGGCCTATAAGAGAGGCCCGGGCATCCGCTTTGAATGCGAGAGGTGCAGAGTTCGTTCCCCAATACTGCGAGGTACCCACGAGTGATGCAATAGTATACAAGCTTTCTCCAAGCCTAATTCTCGGCTGGGGTCAAAAGCTTGGAAAATCGGTCTTTGACCTTACCTTGATGCACGAAAAACACTTTGCGCCATGGTGCTGTGGTCAAATCTGCCCCTTCAACACTAAGATGCAGCATGGTCATTATGCACTACCAAGTATGGCACCATTTCGTCGGGAAAACCGCGAGTCATCGACTCCAGTCGCGGCTACGCCATATGCACCGACAGCAGCCACTTCCCTACAATCTAAATAGACGGAAAACGGAGCTTATCAGTGGGGGAAGATGAAGCGTACAGTGGGGAACGAGACGGGACGGAAAGCCAGGGACTGCTCCCTCTCGCCCTATGAAACTCTCCCTTCTGTCTCGGGTGATTTGGCCCGGGAACGTCAAACACGCGCCGGTGTGCTTGTCGCATTCAAGGCGCAGGGTAAAAAAAAAAAAAAAAAAAAAAAAAGAAAAAAAAAAGACGCTTGTGGGAAGAGGCAGAGAAAGAGAACAACAACCATGGGGGCGGGAGCCTCTCGTTTGTGCAAACGTTTGCATTGTCGACGGCGTCGTGCCCTCCTTTCGCATTGAAACGCGCGCCTGGCCCGGAGTCAAAAGACGACGACGACGTCGTCCTGAACCCGCGGCTCAACGATGGGGAGGGCGAAGACCGCTGGATCGCTGCGGCCTCCCTACTTTCCCCTTTTCTCTTTCCTATATATTTGGCGTCCGTTTTATATTCGCCGTGTCTGGTCGCCCGCCGCCGCAGCTTCGTATGCGCACACGCAGGGGCCCAAATGGCCGGGCAGATTTCGGAAGCCCCATCTTTGACTGGCATTGTGAAATCAACGATGGCACTGGCTGGGAGGGGGTGAGCTTCTGCCGCCGCCTGTGCTGCTTCTGTTTGCGCCCGGGCGCTGTTGGAGAAGACCTGCGCACAATAGAGAGCACGCGCGCTACCGGCACAGTGGTCCTGCTTTCTCTCCTTCCCGCCTCTTTCCCCTCAGTTCTGCCCTTTTCCTCTCTCATACCAGTCGGCCAAGTTGGAAGATTTACGGTGCCGCTCCTCCTCATCCCTATTTCAGTCAATGTCGCCTTACACAAACGCACCCTACATAAGCTGGCACGATCCTGCTGCGCGCCATCTGCCCCGTCGGATAAATGACGCGCCCGGCTCGGGCAGCATGCAGAGTGCGTATGCCAGCGGGCTGTCGATGCGCGACTTTCTTCTGGCCTTCGTCCTCAGGGACCTATGTTGGGGAATCGGTAGCGTCCGGGGATTTTCGAAAGCCTCAGAGCAGCCGTCGCTGAGGCCTTGACGATTCCATCACATGGTGTTTTGCGAAACAAGCCGCCGTCAAGAATCGAACGACCCTGCCGGGCTTGACGTGTTCCTCTTACCAACTCTTTATATAGGAGCGTGTGAAAAATGCACCCCTTCACAAATTTTGACTTTCGAAGAACGCGCTGTGTGGCACGCATGCTTTTGTTCAGTGCGACAGCAAGGAAGTTTCTGTGCAACTATTTTTGGCTGGTCACGTGATACGCGAAAGTATGACGCTGGTCTATGTCGCAATGCTTGACCCATTGCGAATAGCGTCCCCACGTCATTTTGTAGCAGACGACTTTCTGGCATTGAGTTGTATGAAACGGAATACGCTGCTTTGTTCCCCGGTATGCTCAGGCTACACAGTATAACGCGATGTTTTGTGCCAACCATTATATATATATATATATATATATATATATATATATATATATATATATATATATATATATATATATATATATATATATATATATATATATATATATATATATATATATATATATTTGCTGCTGACAGTGTTAGATCCTACGTTTAAGGTACTGTATGTATCCGTCTGCGGTACAAAAGGCTTCGAAAGCAGGAGTACACAAAACCAAATTATATCATCGGCATGTCGTAAATATAGCGTAGCAGTGTTCAAAATGTGGCACACGGCACGTAAGCGTGCGCCGTATTTTATTGTTTCTTTCGAAGCATATCTCGTCAAGCAGTCGTCCGGCTCTTCGCTGCACGCACGTATTTCACCACATTTTCTTTTTTTTTTTTTTTTAATTAGCTAGGTTATAGCCAAAAACCAGATTTGCACATTTCACAAAAGTATCTTGCGGAAACAAACAACCATATTACGCAAGGGAGAATGTATTTCTTTTTGAACGATCACACAACACAGAGAGAGAGAGAGAGAGAGAGAGAGAGAGAGAGAGAGAGAGAGAGAGAGTAAAAAAAAAATGATTCATTGCTCCAAGCTGGTTTCCCATGGTGCACGCTCTAAAGAGTCGAACTTCGTCTCGAGAAAACGCCCGACTTTCAAACGACGCCCACAGTGTCGTTTTACGTGGAGCACCAGCGAGCGAATTTTTCGGCTAGGCGCCCACTTTTACCACAGAAGCTCCAGATACGCATATATACTAAAACCACAGGAGCGAGTGTGCGCGCCATCTCAAAGATGCATCTCTCCCCGCGAGCGCACATCTGTCGCAACTCTGGACACCGTCGCTCTGACATTTGATCTGGATTTTCGAAAGCAAGTACATGCGGCGGTAAAAAGCGAAGGGATCTAGGAGGGACAAAATTGAATCCATCCCCCGGAAAACCGCGTTTAATCTATGTCGCCGCGCAAAAAGTTATGTGAATGCGAACTGTTTGAAAATAGCGAAGCAGTAAAGTATGTGCAGAAAAACTAACTGACCATCTAAAGTTGCGTAAATATACTAGACTCGGCAGACTGTAAGTCGAGAGCTTTGATTTGCAGCTTTCTGGCTCGCGGTTGAAGCACCGAGTGGCCCGGGCTCTCGGATCAAAAAAGTTTTCGCGGACAGCTGTCCGTTAGAAGGTGACGCCGACCGGAAATGTGTTTTCGAGCACCGCAGGATAGCCCCGGATACTCGGAATGCCGCTGGGCTTTTCCCCTGCCTCTCCTGTATCGCATATACGGCTGGGCGGATATCACACCAGTATCCCTTCCTCTGCTTGCACGACCACTGCGTCCTCCAGAGTAGAGATGGCGCTGACATCGGTCGACGTGGAAGTCTGCACCCGCAGTCACTGAAAGTCGATTTGAAAGCCCTCGCTAGGGTCGCTTTCTGTACTTTTTTTTTTTTTTTGCACTGTCTCGAAGATAAACACCGAGAAGTCGGAGATGGATCCATAGAGCACACCGCCGCCCTCGAGCGGAGGCAGATAAAGAAAGGCGCCGCTGAATATACAAAATGCACATTAGGGTCGCCTAAGCGCTCAGCCGAGCGGAAAAATGCCCGTTCGCCGCAAAAATCCTCCGAGCACTGCTTTTTATTTTTTCCTAACCAGGAAAAATATAGAAAAATGCGGAGGAGCTGGAAGAAAAGTTGCCGACTCGTCTTCTCTGAGCTGAGGACAAACGTTAGCTAGGGATGAAAAGTCGGCCGCATTCTGCATGCCGAAAACTGTACGGGCTTCTATCACCAGAAGCTGCAAGGATGAGAGAGCGAGAAAGCTTCAAGCAGTTCTTTATTTCTTTATTTTTTTTTTATTTGCCCGTGGCTGTTTTCTTTCTTGTGCCCCCAGTGAAGTGTTTTTTTTTTTGTTTTTTGTTTTTTTTTTTTGGGGGGGGGGGAGCGAACACTATACGGTACTGCGACATTTCTGGGCGTCAGTATATTTTATTACTTTTAAGATATATTCGCGTGCTCTCACCAGAGCCTCCGCAGGATTCCAATCATTGCTCTCACTTTCGTTTGTTGGCCGTGGTCTATTTCCTTGCATTCTTTTTTTTTTTTTTCTGTCTGTATAACCACGTCATCATCTGAAAATTGTTAAACCTGTGTCTTTCTTTACGTTCGTAGAGTACTCCACCATATAAACAAATGATTTCCATTTATTAGAATAGGGGCTGCTTATTCGTTCTGCCACACTATTTGTGCGCAGCGACTGCTTATAGCTGTCATAACGTACAACCAAAATTTGGCCCTGATGGGGCTGGGACAGGTAGGTCACCGCCGCTTGCGGCGGGGGCTAGTCTGCCACTGAATTCTTATCCGTTGTAGGCCGTCATTGCACTCGCCACCGCTTCGGTGGTGGTAGACGACGGCTGTTGTTGCGGCGCGCGTCTTTCTCTCCCTGTTCTTTTTTTTCTTTCTTGCTTATTTTCTCTTCTGTCCGCACGAGGCAGCGAAGGTGGCTCAGCTACAGAGGTAGTAGCAGGCCCGTGCATTTTCGTTTCTTCCTACAGCCACAACAACAACAACAACAACGATTACGGTACTTCCTAATGCAAATTTGAGCGCAGCTCGTCAGCTGTTTCAGCTTTTCGATAGATTTAGGCAACTAATTCGAGCAAGACATATATGTACAATTACAGACAATTGGTTACGAGGGACAATGGCGATGGCGACGCGAAACCCAGGAACAGGCGCCAAAGAGCTTAATGCTGGAACGATGCCATTCGAGACATTTTTTGACTAGCGAAGTTCTTTTTTTTTTTTTTTTTTTTTACCGTGGTGAACTAGGTATATATACGCAAGCTACATCAAAATATGATGCTCTTATCTGTGAGTGTGTGGATTCTCGGTTACTGCACATGTTACGCTGCAATTCGGTGTGGGCGCTCGCATTATTCATGAATTATCTTTGCAGTGTGCACCATTTGTGGTCATGTCTTCCACTTGAGCTCGAAAGCGTGCCTTTCATAATCGGTTCACAGAAATGGAAGGGCGCATTATTTGTCACACTTTTTTCTGTGGACGCCTTAATCGCGCCCGAAAGGAAGGAAGGAAGGTGGGAGTGAAAGTGGAGCTGGTTACGAGGGACAACGCCGAAGCCGCGAAACCCAGGAACGGGCGCCAAAGAGCTGCGCTCTAAAACTATTATGGCGTCACATGATCACGCACCTTATCATATGTTATACATGACCACCGCCAGACCCATAGTTAAGTCGCAAATGCATCTGTTTTTTCATAACTTTACAACAGTGGGCGTCGCAAGACTTACAACGAATGACCATTGACCAAATTGCTCGGAGGCAACATCCTTTTGAAGGCTAATGATGGCAGTTCCTTGATTATGATTGGTGGCAGCAGCGTGATGATTACATATTCTTCTATGTTTCTAAACAGTGATCGCTAAATTCACGCTACAACCTCCGGCCGATTAATAGCGGCACTTTGCATCCGCGGTAAGCCAAGCCACCCGTTCGACTCGCAAAGTTTTCATATAGCTGTACGTGCTTGCAGTCCTTTCCATGATTCCCAGAGTGACGCAAGATGCCCGTTTTGGAGAAAGTGAAGACGATGAAGGCTGAAGCGGCCGCAAGCTCAAGTCACCGAAGCCTGCTTCGACGAATAAAGAAATAGACTCGTGCTCTGCTGCTGCACAAAGTTGCAAAACGTAGCAGGAATGCTGTCGAGAAAGAACACATTCCTGCAAATTTCGCTCACAACGTACACAAAACAATCTGTGAGCACAAAGCGAAATGATCCCGGAATTCCTTTTTCTGTGTATATGTGTGTCCGACGGCACGCATGAGCGGTAGCTTTCAAGAAGGCGCACTTCGTTTCTTGGTATGCCAAAACGCGACTGCAGGAAACACGCGAAGAGTGGAAAACTACGGTAAGCAACGATTAAGTGAAAAAGAAAAAAAGAATGATATAGAAATGAAAATATTCCGGCGCAACAAAAGAAGAACCTAAACTAAGAGAAACGCACTTTTGACCAGAAAGAGAGGAGAAGCAAGACACTGAGAAAGGGGGAGGCAGAAAGTTTAGCGTTGGGACGCCACAGGCTATTTCCTCCTCCTGCCTTTTGGCTGTCTCTTGGTTCTTCTCTTTCGGCCACGCGCAAAGAACGCAAGGCGCAAATTAGATGCGCATACAACAGCACGAGCGGCGCGGGAAATAGCCTCGGCGCGGCTTCTTTCTTCTTCGCTTTTGCTGATCTTGGTTGTGCTCCGCGTGGCCCTCATCGTCTTCTAGTTTTCTGACGTCTCGCGACCTGGCTCGCAAAGCAGCGACTTCGCTTCTGCGGGTCCTGCCAGCGCAGAGCCATGCGGAACGTGCTCGCGCAGGCAGAGCTGCATGCGAATAGTGAAGTAGACCGCTGGGTGGAGACTTTTCTTTTACTGCAGGCCTTCGAACGCGCACTGCTGCCGCAGCTACGGGCTCCAAGTATGCATGCAGCCGCACGATGCTGAGTCAATCGAGCATCGGCGACGGTCCCACTTTTCATCGCTTCCTCGTTTAGTAACTTTTCGGTTCGCAAGTATCGCATGAGAGACCTCGCGGCTTATACTTAACTCTGCTGAATCGCGTCGCGATATGAAAGCATTTCTGAATGAAAATCTATTTTTTTCTGAGGGCAGTTGAGGTATGCCTGCGAAATTTGTAGAGATTGTCCCATTCGCGTAAGCGCCATTACGTGATAAAAGATGCCGACTCACGTATACAGTTGTGGGATTCACTATTTGCTCCTTTGGAAGCACTGAAAGGACGCCTCTAAAAGTCTGCGGTGCCCTTGAGAAAAGCATCGTTGTGTCCATCAGCCTCCAGTGCAAAGTGCGAACAGATGATCTCCGAAGCTAGGCAGAGAATACCTTCGTGCTTAAAAAGCAACATCCGTGTGGCACAGCAGAAAAACACACGTCACCTGTTATGTTGCCGGCTGAAAAAAAAAAAAAAAATGATTCCTTTAGAGAAATGGAGGTCACAGCCTTGCTCTCTGCCCAAAAAGGTGTGGGCAGACTGAGAGCCAAAGCAAGCATAAGGCAGGCCAATCGTGAGGCGGTAGACATGCCTATCAAACAGCGTTCGTAGCGTAGCACAAAGAAACTGCATAGGGTCAAGGCACGCGCAGGCCCGGTTATAAGAGGCCCGCTCGCATCCCTAAGGCAAAACTCCGCGCGCGTTCCACATCCCGCTCGCATCGAGATGACTCTTGTCTCGTTCCGTCCTTTCTTTTCATCGCGGTCGAGTAGAGCAGCGAAAGAAGCGACGAAAAACAAATACATGGGAGTAACAAAAAAAAAAAAATTGCAGGCAAGAGAATGAAGAAGTGTGCACGGGCACGGATATCATCGTCGTAATCCGCAAGGCCGAACCAACAGCGCTGCCGCCGCAAATCCAGTCAGCCGATTCGAAAAGAAAACAGCACGCGAGCCGCCAACAGACGTGATGGGCAGGCGGAAAAAAATTCGCCCGACGACGCCGCGAGGATCGAGGGAGGCCGCGCGCATTCTGGCCGCTCGCCCCTGCGAGGGCTAGCGAGGGCCGCTGCTTGGCGACCTACGACGACACCGACCCCCTCCACTCCTCGCCCGCGCAGCTCTTCTCGACGGGGTATCGCGAAGCTCTTTTCATTTCGCCGCAGCTCAAGTCAAGACCATCGTGAGATGAACAGCATGCGAGTCGATGCTGCAGCGGCGGCTCCTTTTGGCCTTATTGTTTTCCCTGGCGCACGCGAGCGGCCAAGCGAGGACAGACAGCCGTCGCTTCGCCGAGAGATGAGCTCACCCCCATCGTTTTATGCTCCGACCTTTCTTTCTACCTTGCTCGCTTTGCATTGCCTACTCTCTTTGTTTCTCCGTCTCGAAACCGTCGCACCGCCGTTATTACATCGTGTTTGGCTGCAAAGCGCGCGCCGCTGAACATCGCTTTCTCCTCTCCACTTGCTTGGCTGGCCGCGTATGTACGGCGATGACGACGTCTCTGCTGCGGATGAAACCAGAGCGCTCCTCACCAAAACGACTGCGATGCTTCGCTCGCAGCGAGTGGTCGACCTCGAATCCCCCGCGAGCCTCGCTGCATCGTTGCCGGTCGAAGGCAGGCAGATTAGGCTCGCGTTTGCATGCACGGCCGCATTCAGGTACGAGCGCGCCGTTTCGTTGCGCCGCGGGCTCTTCTGCTAGCCGGCCTTCGCGGCAAACCGACCGAGTGGGTCGTCGGAAACAGGTGCGCGTGTGTATCGGCCCAACGAGCTGGATACATGGGGAAGGCATATGTGGCGATGCGCATACTTGTGTTTGTGCCTCTCTTTCATTGCCAGGCATCTTCCTGTTTTATTTTCTGCGTGAGCATATCGCTGAGGTGAAAAGTTTTCCGCTACGTGAACTTCAAGCAGCGGCAGTAACAGGATGTCAGTCGAAACTAGTCAAGCCTAACTGCGTGTCCATGTGAGCAGGCTCAGCTGCATTGCGCATGTGTCAGGGAAGCAAGTTCATAACCTCGAACCCCGTTGGCCTTGGTCATGCTGATCTCCTCCGTATATTGTTTAGGGTCGTTCTTTTTTGGGTAAAATCCGATTTTACCCGTTTTTGCACCTCGAACCATGTTCCTTAAAATAGGGTTAAACCCGATTTTTTCCCAGTTTCTTGAACAACTATGCCCACGGAACTTGTTGAAAGCTTGTATGAAGGCACCAAAGCAGAAGATATTCGAGCGATACTTTGTGATAAAGAGGTTCTTTATGCGAAGGCCGTCTTGATGAGAGATGCACTCGAGCCACTTTTAGATGCCCAGAAAACTATTGAAAGCGGAAAACTTCTCATACCAAGCTTCGATCACCTCGTGAATATCATATGCAGCAGACTGTCAACGAGTTTTTTACGATGATTGGCAAAAGCGATCAAGCAAAAGGCATTTTGTCTGTGTTACCTAGGAGCAAAAAAAGTTCCACATTAGTAAAAACATGTGAAGGTTCGCGCGAAAATCTCGGCTAAAATGGAACTGCACTCTGAAACTGAACGTCTCGGACAAAGAAGAAAATCAGTTGACAATGTGGAAACTGGATGCCTATCAAGCTCTCTTTATTCCCATCAGGGGCAATGTGGGAGTTTATTTAGTACTCGCTGGAAGCAAGCCCCACAAATGAAAGTGTTGAACTGATGGACTATTGGAACGATGCAACCATGCCCCCATGCTAGCAAATGCAGCGTTGACATTGGGTCTAGCTAATGGCAGCTGTGACGTTGAGCGAACGTTATCTTAGCTAAGATGCCTCCAGAGACCAGACAGGTCTCGGATGGAAACCGAAATGTTGCGCATGCTGATGACTATGTATGTTAATAAGGGCTTGTAAAAACATCGATTACCACCTCACGTGAATAAAATGTTTCTTGTCCAAAAACTGACCGTTACACATCACCAAGAGTAATATTACGACAGAAACGCCGAATTATGAAATACTTTCTTGAAAGTAACCCAAGACATAATCCTAATCATCACCCACCAATTAGGAGAAATCGAATAAATTAATAGTTTGTAAACTTAACCCGATAAAACCCGAATTTCGGAGTGTTTCCGCGAAAACATGATTTCTCCCATATCTTGAAGCCGGAAAATAACACTCGATTTTTGCCCCCGAATTTGAAATATATATATATATATATATATATATATATATATATATATATATATATATATATATATATATATATAAAACCCTAGATCGATTAACCCTATGTATACATATTCTAAAGCCGAGCGACGTGGCTTTACGCTAACGTCGTAATTAACTAAGTTCCTGCATGCGGTAGAAGATTTTCTCCATATTAAAATAGAAATACGGGACTAGCACAGCAATAGGAGCGCTGTGTGTTGTCAGCGCTCGTTTAGTTGTGTTTGTTCCGTCTTTGTCCTTTTTCGCGCTGTGTTAATAGGGATAACAAAAACCAACTCGCCCAGCTTTCTGTTCCTCCAAGATTTTCTCATTTTTCTAGATATTTCAAAAGTACACGAACATGTATAACTTGGACTGTAATACTGTATACATAGAAGAGAGAAGGGATCGACATATTGAAAGGCATATTTCCACGGGCACCTCGCTCTGCAGTATAGGGACGGGTGTTCGGCACTTCGTCCTCTGCTGTTTGTTATTTATGGTACTAAACTATTACGGGCAAATCATCCATTAATTTTTTTTTAGTCGTCCATGGGATTTCTGGCCATGTTGTCGTCTACCTTGTATCCGTTTTCTATATACAGTGCACATGCGGTAGAACAAACCGCGCATAGCTGTTCAAGCTTTCACGTATATGACTGTATTATCCCTCTGGCGTTGTCAGGAAGGGCTTTAGGGTAAATAAAACATATATAGTGGCATATAAAAGAAAAATGTAAACTGGCTAAAACGTCAAGTCTCTTCTTTGTCCAGTGCTTTCTTCGCTCCTCAAGAAAACACTGGTCGGTAAGTCAAACCGTCTATTGCGATTTTTCGTAGCTCATTGCGGCATTCTTTTCGAGCTCAGCAGGCTCAAAAGAGACAATCGATCGCGGAACGCCCCAAAGCGCGCTCGCATCCCTTCCCCGTACGCCCCCGTCATCGTGGTCTTTTCTCTCTCTCTTTTTCTTCTTACTTCATCGATGACCTGCCCACATGGAACGTCAGCAATCCTCGATCGTTTATATACATGTGCAGCAGCATCGAGGCCGCGAAAATCCTGTCAGATCAAATCGAGCCACTAATCGACGCCCGACATGCGGAAGGGAATCTGCCGACATTGGCACGAACGGGAGTAGAAAAAAGAAAAAAACTCGAGTAATTGCCGAGTTCAGTGGATCGTCGTTTTCTCTGCCTGCCATTTCCATCGCCCTCTCTCGCTCTGTCTTTCTATGGCTGACTCGGACTGCACAAGAAAAAGGAAGAGAGAGAGTGAAACGAGAGGTCGAGTACTATACAGTGTGCGTGGGACAGACGAGTGCTCAGCGGTGTATAAACACGGCGAGATATATGATTTATGGCTTCTCGAATGGATTAATGGAGCGTCGACTTCGCGAGCCGCACTGAGTGAAAGCTGTTCGAAACGTGTGCCATGAAGTAGCTAGGCTGGGGAGTCAGAATTCCCTACAGTCTTCTGCGTTGGCTGTACTGTAATGGCCGACTTTACGTTCACTTCGCAGGTGGCCGGCGCGGCATTCGCCATATGAGTGGTCGTGTGTACGGGCGCCGCAATCAGCCGCAGTACTTAACTCGTGGCGCGCTTTTCGCGTCTTGTGGAAATTTCTGCGTGCGCCACCGAAAACCGTGCGAATGAGTGGATACGTACTTAACCCGTGGACTTCGTGGAACAAGAAAAGCGTCGATCTTGATAAAATATTTGACTTTGCGAAAAACATCGACTCGTACGCGTACGATCGAATGCGGTAACTTCGTCGCGGTGTGCGGCGTAGTACAAGACCACTGCTTCGCGTTGAATTCCTCGACATCATGGGCCTGCTTGTGAAGTGCGCTCTTAAGTTTTGCGACAGTGGAAAAATTAAAATGTACAAATCCATGAAAGTGTTTAATTTTTTTACGAGCAAGCGAAGCCAAGAGCCTCACGTGCGTGACGGCGTCGATGGCCAGCGTGCAGTTTTTAGAAATGAGTAAATTGCGACTTTCTTTTAGCTAGTGCTCGATTTGCAAGTGCCGTGTCACAACAGTATCAAGAGTTATCGCTGCACATCGCGTTGTTGCGAACCTAGGTTCCATGGATTATGTCCATTTCAAGCAGAGCTATTTTGCCGACGCTAGATTTGCAAAACATGCTTGCTGGGTGTGCCGTTTATGCTGCGAGCGCGTGAAAGTATTTGCTCGACCTTCTGTAATCCAAATTAAGCAACTGTATTGCTTCGCTTCTGGAACAGCGCCTATGCAAGCTTAGATCGGCAGTTTGCCGACTACCGCCTTTAGAAATGTGCGTTTCGCGGCCATGTCTGCAGCTTGGAATTGGGGCAATTAATACGCTCTCTCTTCAAGATGTGTGCTGCCTTTGTGGTAGCTAACAACGGATTTAGTGAGCTGCAAGTCGTGTTGCACGCAATGGGCAGCCGACCGCTTTTGCTTTTAAAGCTGTTGCATGGGTTAATGCCTGTTGCAAAACCGAACAGGCGGTGTTATTTCCCGGAGCACGAAAATACCGCTGTAGACACCATGCGCACAGAGGGCTTCACAACTAAAAATGGATGTGGAAGTATTTAACAATTTGATAAATCCTTACGGATCACTTCCAATGTACGGCGGGCACCTAACAGCGAACGTGATGCGCGAGCCGGTGCCACCGGCGACCTCCGACATGGCGGACGATGCTCGCGCCATCTGGTATGGTACGGTCTCGGTGAATTTACCCGATACAGACCAGAAAGCGTCAGCTGTGTAGCCTTTGCAGACGGCCTCTGCATCATTCCTTTCGGAACCAGATTGAATGTCCTTTGTACCTCTTCGCGTCATACGCTCAGCTTTATATTTACTGCACCTATGCTGTAGTTGTGTATGATACCTATTTGTGCCAAGTCGCTGGCGTTGCGCGTATTAATCAGGAACTGCAGCATCTTACCTGTTGCAGGCAATGTGAATTTCAATCAGTCAGTCCCTGCAGGGCCATTATAATTGCCCTCCCAAGTGTGTAACTATGCAGTCCGTGGGCTCTACGGACTAAAACTGATTTCTCAGTCTGCGCACTGCAACAGTTTCCCACATCTGGCGAAGAACTGTCAATAACCCTTGATGTCGAAAACCCTCGTCGGTCATCAAGCGAACAACGCTTGCTCTTCGAGGATGTAAGTAGTGCTCGCAAAGTCCAACAGTAATTGTCTTCTCAGAGCGGTGAAGTTTCCCGCTATACCGGTAGCTGGCCTAGGTAGACTAAATTTAATGGTAGGATTTGAGATTACTAAAAGGAAGAGAGAATACAAATTAAGAGACGATATATTTTGGGCTGACCAATTCTATTGATTAGAAGAAATGCAATATTTTGGAAGCAAAGAGCTTAGTCGATAAGAGAATGCATGCCGTTTAGGTTAGTTTATGTACTAGTGAGACTGAACTGTCAAGGCGCTATCTGATTCGTATAAAGAAAATAAGACGAAAGAAGCAAAGAAACGAAACCGTGCCAATATTTTCCAGGAAGAGCAAGCTCTTCGCATTATCTTGCTGACCTCTTCAAAGCATGCAGCTGGATAACTTAACGCGAGCAAAAGTCGATATCCGCGAGCCACAGGTGTAGCTCAGTCGCCAAACGTGACAAAGAGCGATTAGAAAAGAAAAAGAAGGGGAAAAAAACGATTAAAGTTCCATGAAAGCGGCGGCACCAGTTCGAGGCAAGCCGCTGCACTAGAAGGAAACAAGGTTTCAAGAGGAATGTCATTATGCGGGCTAAAAGGAACTAACGGAACTAGAGCCGGAGATGAAAAGAAAAAATGCAGAAAAAGAGAGAAAAAGGCGAGGCCGGCGAATAGCACCTCTAAGGAGAGAATAATGGACCATCCGGCGCAAAACTGCAAAGAAGATGGCCGTTATGTAGATATCCACACACAAGCAAGCACTCGGAGCGGCGCGTAGCGCACGTAGGCGCCTGAGGCGGCGGCACCTCCACACACATATACTGGCGTCGGAGGGCGGAAGACGCAAAGCCTCTCGGGCACCTCCGACCGCTCGCCGGCTAGGAATCATCCCACTCGAATTCTGGCCACGTTTCTTTCCTCGCCGCTCGGCTACTCGGCGAGGGCAAGGAGGCGACGGTTCGGGGACGACCAGTGTGTGGCATCCGCAGTCGCCAAAACCAACTCCAGACACGGAGACGCGAACGGCTCTATAGATATAACTTGAAACTGGAGCGGGCACCGCAAGAGCCTGAGATCAGCAGCTGCTGTGCAGCGGCTGCGGCATCGTCATCGAAGCCTGCAAGAAACAAACGAAAAGAACATACACGTCTCTATATATAGGAAAAGAACCGCGCGGCCCTCTTCTTTTTGCCGAATGGTAAATGTAACGGTGGAAGAGTAAGCGAAAAGGTGAAGATAAAGTATTAAGGAAGAGAATCGGAGGATTCTATCCACCGGCTGGCGTTCCGGACCACATTTGGGGCTAGTACCGTCCGCGTATCAGTCGCGCGCCGCTGCTATCTCTCAGTGGGCCCCGCGGCAAACGGACGGAGTTCAGTGAACCGAACCCGCTGTTGGGCGGAAGGCCGCCCTTGAAGGCCAAAGGGTGAACGAGAGGAAATAAAGATGTGTGCTTGTGCGGCGGTGGTCGCCGGCTGGAGAGATAAGGGAGCCGTGGCGGTTGTGGGGGCGCGAAGAGGTGACGCGATTGCCGCGCTGGCGCCTGCCGGAATGCACGCACGAGACGGTGTTCGTGTTGTACAATGTACAAATGCGCAGTCTTACGACGACTTAGCTGACTTCTGTACACGAGAATCCAACCTTCGGCGATAACTGGACCAAACATTTCTACTCGGGAGACACGCGTAGGCGTCTCAATTGTACTCGAAAAAAGAGAAAGCAAATAAGAAACAGACAACTGACTTTAAGTATGAATGAATGGAACGTCGTTTACGATGGACTTCCTAAGTCTCGGCTATGAAGAAAATATGTCCAGGTAATATGTCCAGGTTATTACGCACAAGCTCGGGAGGGCCCATATTGTGAGAGCAAAGGTCGATTGGGGCGTCGCCTCGTGCTATACTCGACCAGAGAAAGAGGCGAAGGTAGATTATGGAGCGGCCCAGCAATTTTAAGCAAGCAAGAAGGGGAAGGAGCCGAAGGCGCAAGAAGCGCGGCGAGTGTTTGAACGCTAGGGTAAACATAATACATACATGTGATTGTAGTCAAGAGAACCATCATATACCTGTCAGTAGGGATTCCAGGCCGTATGACAGCGGAAGTGATCGGGGTTCGCGATCGTGTGTATTCTTTATCTGCGTGTGAAGCGAGTGGTGTGAGGCTGGATAGTGGGACTGTTGAAAAGAATGTCTTTGAGGAAGGCTAGCTGCGCTTGTTTTGTGGGCGGGGCCTTCTTTCCAGGGACCGTAGCCTTGGCACCAAGTTCCAGGGGACGACGAGCTACCCTTGCCTGGGCAACTTCTAAAAGCTAGTTGCGTCTGCAGGAAAAATAGCAATGCATTTCGCTGATCTTTTCTGCCGTTCTAATTCCCTTTCTTCGACTTCCACGGAGATTTCACGACATCTTGTAAAGTGCTTGGACATGTTTTGTTATGACAGCAAGCAACTCTTATTTTGCCAAAGCGGCCTCTGAGCCCACAGAACTACGAACTGCTTGCACGCGCACAATCTCATCGAGCTGCATAATTGACTAGAGCCCCGCAGGTGAACTACGCGCAGACAAGTGCCAATACTTAGTCGATATCAAAGTAAGTCCCGTGGAAAGGGGAGAAGTTTGGGAGCGATTCCGTCTGCATGCGGCTGTAATCGTTTCGTGTCTGTTTCTGTACGAAAAAACATCTCCCGCTTTACCAAGACTAGGCCGACCCATCCTCCCCTTTGCACTCGATCAGCTCATTCGCGACGATACGAGCAACTGCTGCTTTTGTGGCGCTGTTGGTTTGTGTGGTTTAACGTCCCAAAGCGACTCAGGCTATGAGAGACGATGTAGTGGAGGACTGAGGAAATTTCGACCACCTGGGGTTCTTTAACGTGCACTGACATCGCACAGCACCAGGGCGCCTTGCTTTTCGCCTCCATCGAAAAGCGGCCGCTGAGGCCGGGATTCGATCCCGCGTCCTCGGGAACAGTACTCGAGTGCTGTGACCACTGCGCCACCCCGGCGGGCTTTTGTGGCGCTGTATTCAGCCGTGATATCTGCGTACGACGTCGTTTCACGGGTTAATTAGTTTCATTGAAGTTTTATTTTTATTTTTGTTTTAGTCGCAGCCATTGACATTGACTCTGTCGCTAGTCTTATCACTGTCAGTTATACGTGACCTGTATTGCATTCGACCTGCGCATAACAGGTGCGGATAAGGCATCAGTTGTCTCTCCTGCACCACTGACATTTCATTGAGGGAAAGAGGGGACTTTCAGAGCTCATTAGTACTCGGCCTCTACACTAGCGCTTACAGACGGGAGTTTATGTTTATTTAATTTACACACTCCTGCAGAACTCATTATGGCCCTAGCAAGACGGTGGAAAAACTAAATATACCAGTATGAGTAACGTCGGGATAACTTCAAGAACAGTGACATTCTAAAAACACGTTAGATAGACCATGGCCGGACTCGAGCGGCGGCGGCAGCGCGCAGTCCGGCCCTGGATAGCCACGAAAGAAAAATTTAAATCCGCGCTACAAACTTTCTCTCCTGCCTTTTTTTCATGTGCTTTTTTTTTTCACAGATTTGTACGCTTATTGTGTTAACCTTCTGTTTTATATATATATCTAGTATGCGCCCCTCCCCTCTGAGGGTATTTTAAATAACTAAATAAAACAAAACTGCAGAGTATCAGGTGCAACACTACACAATAATAGCAACGTTATTTGCAACATTTTCATTTTCAAACTCTTCATGTAGTAATAAAGAAAGAAAGAAAGAAAGAAAGAAAGAAAGAAAGAAAGAAAGAAAGAAAGAAAGAAAGAAAGAAAGAAAGAAAGGAAAGATGTCGGTCGCCAAAACACGAGCTCCCAGACCTGTTGCCTTGGAGGAATGCTGCGTGCCAATTTGCGCGCGCTCCCACCTCTCGGTCAGCAAACCCAAACACCTAGCAGCATCAGGTCAGTCAGGCCAGCAATCCAATGGCGGCGGCCGGTGGCAGACCGGACGACGAGACGCCCCACCTCTCAAAGACTCGCCGCGGCGAGCCCCGGACACAACGCGGTGGGCCGCCCACACTAATTCTATTTAAAAGGACGCACCTCGGCCGCCATCATTACAACGCTAGCACCATTCTCGCCCTCCGAGCAGCGAGGTGCCGGATGGAACAAGAAGACGGCGGCCGGAAGTGGCAGCGCCAGCACAGTATACCTCGGGGGCGTCCAAGGAGAAAAGCGAGGGTTCCCGCAAATTAATTCCCCCGACCTGCAGCGGCGTTAACGCCCTACCGCGCGAAGGACCCCTTCCTTGACCCCCACTAGTCGCTCTCCGCAGCTTAGAGCAGTAATACACAGACGCGAAGAGTGCGGGCTCTGTATGCGCAGCGCGGCTCTCTCGGCGCAACCTGTCCGCCCGCCTCCGTAAGCTCTTTCTCGCTAGCACAGCAAGCCATCGCCATGCAGACAGAATGCGCAAATGACTGCATGTCGTTGGGAGTTTAGCATTTTTTTACTTTTTGTTTTGTGAAAATATCGCCCCTGCCGCACCTGGTTCACAGTGCACGCAGTTGAGTGCACTGTCGTGTGAGAGTTGCCGTCTCGAGCCTTGTGTCAGAGAAGTTAAGCTCCAGGAATCTGTCCGTCACTTTGGCTGAAGGTCCGGAAAGCTGACGATGGAGCGGCATTACCCGGCCGGGCTCCTGGTTCTCTCGCCCCTACCTTTGAAGCTGTGAAAGAGGCCGCACAGAAAACAGCTGCGTTGCGTAGGTGCGACATCAGAGACGCGAACTTAAAGCGGTAGAGCACGGGCGAACTGTTCAGAACCCTTTTCCACCATTAAAAGCGATGGCGTGGACGACCCAGTTCTCCTGAGCACTACGAGGGGATGCGCGGCAAGTGCACAGTAGTTGGTAGGTTACATGGCCGGCTACTGTTCGGTCGCTGGTTCTTGCCACGCCACGAAACCGCATGACATGATTCGTTTATGTCTGGAATCAATAATAAACTGAATCATTCGTAAAATGCCTTCAGTTCTGTTTGCAAGCGCTTTGAATTCTGCCACATGTAACTATAGTTTGTCTCTGTATTTTTGTTTTTGTTTTGTTTGTTTGTTTTAGCAAAATACCATGCACTTTGTTATTCCACACTTGTCCGTGTCGGTTTGTGGAAGAAGGCTTGTTGCACTTTGGTTTGTTTTTCGGATGTGTTACTTCTGTCTGTACTTCGTGTCTCCCATGCTTCCGCTTACAGGCTCACCTTGAGGAGAGCATTACTGTATAAACAAAAAATAAAAAAACATTATTGACCCCCCTCCCACACTCCTTCCAGCAGAGTATCAAGTCAAACACACTGTCCACGCTGGCGCATTCATAAGTTTCAGTTGAATACGTTAAGTGACTAAATTAGTGTTGTAGTAATTAGTAGTTAGCGAAAGCTCTTTCGATTCAGCTAAATGATCTAACAACCTGCATAAGAACGTAGAGCTCGAGTTGAGCTATCTAAACCTCCCACACCAACAAGCTCTCAGTTAAATTTTCACGCGTACAGCGAATTAACGTCTAGAACTACTTTAGTGACTGCACGTAAACTCACTCGTGATTTAGTGCACTTAGTCTCTCCTCATTGGTATTTCGCTTTCACGCTGAAAATGAGGGTGGGGTCCCATATGAAGTGGCAATGATCATGAGCCTCCATATCCTGAAGAGAATAGGAATGGCTATCAATATATATGATGCGTTGTGCGCATACGTACATGGAGGAAGTTTTTCCTTTCTCCATGTGTACGTGTACCATTAAAAACCGTTCCCATAGATCTGCACGGAACACGATGTGCGATGCAAGCCGCGGAGATGACTCAGCCATGCGTTTGTTTTCATGGTCATGCTCTCACGTACGCACACCCGTACCGCCAGGTGCGCGTTCCTCAGATCTGACTGAAAGATTCCGGTTACGCGCGCGCCAAGGGGCGACAAGCACAGCGCGGGCTTCTTGGCACCGAACGTGCGCGACAACTCCGGGTCGGCGCGGATGGTCGCGAACATTTTTCAAACTTGAGCACCGGGCACGCCTACGAGGCAAGTTCGTGTACGTACGTGAGCAAAAAGCGAAACGAGATTCGGCCGGAGAAGGAGTGGTGGAGGCCGCGACCTGTTTGTACAGGTCCTAAGCGGCGCTTCAAGTGACCTTGGTAACTTGCCACAAAAATCTGACCCGTGGATGATTGTAGTCACGTGTCGAGACTCGAGCTGCATGCACTTTTAGCGCTATAACACTAATTCAGAGTTACTACCCTGAACAAAACCTTTTCTTGCTTGTGGAGCAGTTCCGACTGGTGTAACCGCTGCGTAGCAAATCATAGCAACGCAAAGCAACTCGTTGCCTAGGCAACGGAAAGTTTCGCAGTATGGCGTTCCAGTCACTCAGCCAATCAATGAGAAAAAATTAATTGATGAAAAATGTGCGGCTCGTTTCAGCCGATTACACAAAGGCAGGCGACAGAGGCGCAAAACCTATGCAATGCCACTTTCGCTCGATATTGAGAATTTAGCTATGTTTTGTGCATTTTCTTCTTTTACTATTTTTTGTTTGTTTGTTTGTATGTTTGTTTGTAGTCAAAGTGAGCTCATTTCTCGCTCGGTATGGTACGTTCCTGAACGGTCTCTTACATTCAGTAGCCATTAGAAGATAATAGGGTAAAGAAGCGTTATCTCAAGCACCTTCACGGTGATTTTGTTCCAAGCTGTCAGGCGCATCAGTTGCCTCAGTGCAAAACGCACACCACGTGCTTATCAAAAGAGTTCGCACGGCGCTCATAACCGCATCCAGAGCTAGCCTGCACGAGTTGCCTTTCGCAATGAGCGAAAGCCCTTTTTGCTGGTTTGGGTCGCATTCTCCCACCACAGGGAAGGTGCACGGCGCGTACATATATCTACTCAGTATGCCTTCGCGTAGCAGCGGCTTCGCCCGTCAGCCGCGCGGGAGGTCCGGGCGATGTATGCAAACATTTCCGCCGGTTCCGTATCACGACGGTCCTTGTCGCGAGTGCTCGACGTACGCGACAACGGCGGGAAGGGTACGACGGAGGAGCGCAAGCGAGCAGCGGCAACAAAGGTGTACGTATGGACACGAGGTCAGCAAGCACTCTTCTCCGCTCGCGTGAGTGACAAGCGCGCTGGACCGGTGCACTGCATTTTTTGACCGCCCAGCAACGCAGGGGCAACACGCACGCACTTGCCACGGTGTGTCCTTCGGCAGATTGACACTCCATCGTCGTTTTTGACGTCCACGGCTGGCAGGGAAGAGTGGTGGGGTGTCCAATGAGGAAGTGATGAGTAAGAAATTGAAGAAAGAAAGAAAGAAAGAAAGAAAGAAAGAAAGAAAGAAAGAAAGAAAGAAAGAAAGAAAGAAAGAAAGAAATTGAAGAAAGAAAGAAAGAAAGAAAGAAAGAAAGAAAGAAAGAAAGAAAGAAAGAAAGAAAGAAAGAAAGAAAGAAAGAAAGAAAGAAAGAAATATAACTGATTTTGCCATTATTTCGCTGCTGGAAAGCTGCCTTTTGGAACGCTGATGCATTTTTAAGAACCCCCAAGGCCTGGCCGCCGTTCGAATTGTGGTGGACGAGTATTTCCTTCCAAGCCCCGGCCCTGCTGCTGTCCATACACAGAAGCGCGATGGATGACTTGACGTATGCCCGGGGCAAGAACTTTTCCTTTTAATTTTTCTTTTCGCTGCCGGAGCCTTTGTCTTTCTGTCGGATGCGTTGTGTTTTAGTGTTCTCGTCATTATAGCTGCCAGCGCTTTTCATGCAGCTCTTTTGCATGTCCCGAGTATTTCATTCGTGCTTGCTTTGCGCCATGCCGAAGTGGCATCGAGTTTTATTTATCGTCATCGCAGTTCTACGAAGGCCTTGCTTCGATGTGCGCCCATTCATAAAACGAACTTCATCTCGGAAACGTGGCCTGTGGTCGGCTAAAGCAACGAGTGGTTCCTGTTGAATTTCAAATTGGCTTCTGAGGAGCTTTTTCGCGTTTGCATCTTCCGGTACAAAGCATAGCATGGTTAAGCCGTACCTGCAAGCTAACTGGACCGGTTGCATTCTTCGGCCAAGTTGGGCATTAGAAGAAGGGAAACGGGCTGGGTGGAGGCGACAGGAAGGCAGAGTGAATAGTCCGTGTCCCTAATTTCCTTTTCAGTGGGCTCCAAAGTGCATGTTCATTACTTTGCTTCTGTTCGTATGCCATCAAACTCCTAAACTATAACGTGATCGAACACCCCTACCGTCGCATTTTGCTTCTTCGACCCTTCTCATTGGGGGCTTATACCCTGTTTCACACAGGCGCCACACTCGAACACCTTGCGCTTTTAGAGGCGGAAAGCAGCAAGTGTTGACCCTGTTTTTAGGAGTTAGATGTACGCATCTTTCCATGCTTCGGTTTTTCACCTCTGCTCACAATCTACTGGTACAACTGTAAGCCAGCTGCATCCACTGGGTGCTTTTCTGTTGGAAATCAAACAGCAAATACCACTTGGAAAATAACACCAGCGTGGAGTAAGCAACGTCTCCGAGGTCAGCGATCGTTTGTCGACGCTTAAGTGTCGTACCAAGCACAGTTAGCTTTAAATTAAGCAACTTTTTTTTCTTTGTTTTCGGAGTTGCATGTTTGCACGAAGCGAGGGCAAGCACCTTGGTTCAACAACTAAACGAACTAGTTCGTCAGGCTCTGTAATCAATCTTTATTACACCTCCACGCTTGACGAAAAGGTCTCAGCTATATATAGTACAGATAGTCTTTTTGTTTTTTCTCTCCCTGGCTTTCCCCTTCTCTCTCATTTAAAGCTCCACAACGTAAGTGAACTCCAATATAGTGCATTCAAAGCAAAACAAGCCAGGCATTTGTTATATCGAGAGCTCGCTGTAACAAAGTAATGAGCCGCGGAGGAAATTTGTGTATATATATACCATTACTCTATTACACACGGGAGTGCTGATTCTGGTGCGTACAGCTTGTATACAGCGCGTCGCGATGTGGACTTACAAGAACAGACGAGCACTGCCTCCCCTCTCCTCGATCACCGGCCCCTGTCCACGCTCGCTAATTGAGATTTCGTGTTACCCGGACAGAGTCTGAAGAGCGGGGCACGCCCGTTCGACTAACGAGTCAAACGATCTCGGGAACGTAAGGGTGGCGCACTTCTCGGCAGGATGCGCGATGTTTCGACAGCAAGAGAGTGCAAATGAGCATTTGTACGCAAGGCCATTTTTAGTGCATATGTATCACTACGGGGCTGTCTATAACAGTGTCGCTTTCTTTTCTTTTTTTCAATGCATGTGGACATTCAGCGCCTGCCTTGATCATATTTTGAGCATCTGATTGGAACGAACAGAATTAAATATCCGCTTGTGGCAAAGTTCTGTTCCACCCTATCATTTTAACATGTTTCATTCTGCGCAATTATAACCCCAAACAGAACACATCATAGGATGCGAGACCCGGAAGCTGCAAATAGGGCCATAAACAAGAATTTTTGCCGTGCAGTTGTAACCGTTTTTACCATAATGACGATTAAGACAAGGCGGAGCGCTCCTCCAGAACGCATCTGGTCCGTCCACGTGACCAGGTAAACACAGTACCATATGCTGTTATGAACGGCATTCGGCAGTATAAAGAGGCCTGGAAAATTATTTCGCTGCACATAAGCTGGTGCGCATTGCAGCATCCATCAGCAGACCTTGCAACCACTGGTGAATTTATCCGTCTCCGCCATGCGAAGGCCGGATGGATGGTATACAACAAAGGGAAGCCGGATTGTTAGCACATATGAATGGATAACGATGAATAAGCCAAGACTACACAAGTGCAGGTCAGCGAGGCAGCCTGATTATTATTTCCCTACGTCCATGCGTCCCCTGTTTTTAGTTTTGCGTCGTGAGCACCAGCAATACGAAAAAAAGGAAGATTAGAAGCCCACCTAACCAGGAAACGTGCGCGGCAGCTGCGAGAGGCTCCGGCGGAAATCCTATAATGACGAGGATACGGCACGCACGCAATGAAATGGCGCGCCTTCTACAGGAGCGAATGTGGGTCGTCCGTGTCATCAGCAGCTGCCGCGCAGAAGACGAGCAGCGAGGCTGCCATACTCTACTCGAAGCGATGACGTAGGCGCTGCCCCTGCACATAATTCCTCTACGTAGGGTGCGACGCCTTCCTTGCTGCTGACACGACGTGCGACAGTGCAGTTGCAATATCTTTCGATTGAGCTTGTTACCATCCGCCCTTGTTTGGCGTAATACATTGCAGCATCCACGCGTCAGATATATACGTACTACCTACGGCGGACAGGCCTGAGTGAGACGCCAATCACGCTCCTAATTTCGATCGATGTCGTCTTCGCTCCGTATATGCCTCAAGGCGGAGAGCAGAGGACAGGTCGGGAGTGCTTTGGGTGTTTGTCCCGGATTCTCCTCTGCGGTGAGAGGGAATCATCACAGAGCGCACGCACGCTCGCGCACTTTCCAGCGGGTTCGTCCCGTCGCTCACCCATGCATGGGCCCGTAGTTTTGGCGCTATGTGGACACTAACTACCATACAGCGCTCGAGAGAGAGAGCGCGTGTGCTCTAGCCTTTTCCATTGCGGCAGAGACTGATCGATTGTCCGCTCGGAGAGCGAAAATCCGTGTCCCGTCGGAACGGCCACTGGCCTGACACTACGGCGAACGACCGCATTTGGAGATGAGCGGCCGACGGCACATACATATATACGCCAGAGGCGCGGGAGATGACGGCGCTCTTGTCACCTTGCGCAAGTCCGCGGGAGTGGGAAAGTGTGTGTAGGCGCAAAGCGCTTATAACTTATCCGGTGCGCCTTCGTTGCGTCAACTGTGACGGCGATGCAGCTGAGTGCTGCAAGACCCACGCGTCATTGTGATTGTGCGACCAGTGAGAACCGACTTGCGGCTACGTTGCGTGGAAATTAATTCAGCGTGGAGTATGCTGCATCGGTTTATACGGAACTTGCATTATCGATGCAACGAGGGTACATTATGCTCCCCGTGCTTCTTGGAGGCTCGTCTTTTGAGGAGGGAGAGCGACGAAAGCGAAATGTAGTTTAGCAGTAAGTGCCATATTGCAGTCGGATTCGTAAACGACTGCAGATTATCGAAGATGATAGACATGAACTTACGTAAAGGCGGACTTGGTGACGCTGCTGAGTCATGGAGCCACTTATCGAGATGTTCGCTGGCTGTTAAGTACTTTGTATACATGTGCTGGACAGGTTGAGTTCAGAGCGGCCTTGTTGTAGGGTACCATGAAACCCGTAGAGCGTAGAAAGAACTTTGATAGACGAACCGCTCAGGTATGCTAAACTGCTAGAGTTAGTGTGTAAATTGGCGGGCAAAATTTATTCATTTCCACTTTTCGCATTTTTGTTTCCTGCGAAACCAATAATCTTCTGCAACTGCTGCCATTAATTCTATAGGAAGCCCCGATGCATATCCAAATCAGTCTGCCGCAATAGACTATTAGCTGTAGGAATTGAGTATGTGAGGCTGAATTTTATCTTAAATATAATTAAGCTCACTGGTTCAATCCCGGCTTTGCACGTAGGCGAAACAGAAGTCCGCCAGTGCATAGGAGTATGCACCTACGTCACAGTGGCGGCCATTTTGCGATGCATGAAGCACAGCAAAAGAGAGCTGCAAATATAACCGGATTATCGTTATCTGTTCTGGTTGCACTGCGGTTGTGCTCTGCGCAACGAAATGGCACCCTTGACGTCACTTGAATGCCTCCTATAAGACTACATGTACGGTATAGCGCTGCAAATGGTTGATATTAACCTGAATTCGACCAAAACATGCAGGGCACATCATATATAGGTCATACTGTTGCTCTAGCGCCCCAGAAAAGAACACAAAGCTACTAATCAACAGTTCGTGCCGACGGCTTAATCAAACATACGCGCACCAGTATACATTCGCCCCAAACCACGTGTTTGTCATACGCACGAATTGCTTCGCATTTTTCGTCTACCATATAAGAGAGAAACTGCCGGAAATTAATTCACGCAAGAGCCCAATATTTATCATACCATTGCTCCCAAACCCCTGATTTCATTATTTTTCCTTTCCACTTGGTAATTACCTAGACGCCTGTAGCGGAGGGTGTCATTCCTCGTAAGCTCTGACGAAAAACAGATTGGCTTCCGAGCGCCACCGGGTTGTCAGACTTGTGTCATTATGAGCGACTCGCGTGTCGCCTCTCGACGGTAGTTGTACAGCGGTCAGTTACTGCCCAGCGCAAGCTTGCGCAATTCTCCGCACTCTTTTGTTGTCCGCCTCGACATCCGCCTATATACTTGTGCGCGGGCGTGCCCAGATTGCATCCTCGACCACAAGGATAAAAAGAATCGCGTGGCGTCATTGCTCTCCTCCAGGTCTAAGGCCACCGAGGCGCGCTCAGTGCTGAACTTCACGCTTTGAAGTGAGCCCACTCTGTCTCGCGTGTGAAGCACTACACGAAGCTCATACAAAAAGTTCCCGTCATCTTCCGAGGCCAACCAAAGTGTCCGCCGATGAAAGCGTTCGAGGAAAGGAGCAGCGGAAGAGTATTAAGGGCAAATATTGGGACGCGAGAATGATTGAACGAGAGCTTATGTGACATGCGGAATACGCCTCAGTTTGATTCAGACTGAATGACTGGATTCCGCACCCAGAGTGATTTGATTCATGCTGGAATTCCGCACCCAATGGACCCCAAGACAGGAGACCGTGTGGTCGTGACGAACCGGAGATCAGGGCGAGTCGGGGAAAGTTTCCTTTGTAATACGAACAGCACGTGATACTGGAATGTGAAGAAGCCTGAAACTGCACCACGCGTTGGAATGTTGCAAGACATATACAGAGGCAGCGTGTCTACACTTTGCAGCCACCAAAGCGTGCTCGTCCCTTATCGAGGGCCTAGCCGCGTTCATTCATTGCAGTTTTGCGACAGGAAGCGTATGCATATCAGCGGGAAATATATAATCAGTAGTTTTATAATGTGCCACATCCTATACGAAGCAGTTTTGTGGTGCGCCGTGCACTGAAGGGGACTGCTGCATATTCTCGAACGCGCTGATTTTAAACGTGCGCCGAAACACGAGTTTATACGTGTGCTTTCACATTCTGCCGCCTTTACAGCCGCCGTGGCTATGTGCTAACCTTTGACTTCGAGGTGAGCACATCTCGAATTCGGTTCAGCCGTTGAGCCGCCGAAGTGGTCAGCAGGAAACGTGAAGGGACCACAGCGCACGATGTCACCCAAAAAGACAGAAACCAGACAAAGTTTGTATTGGACCAAAAACAAAAATGGTCTGAAGATAAAGATATTAGCAAAGACCCCAGCTGGTCGAAATTGATTTCTTCGCTTTATCGCTTCTTTTATTCCCTCCTACATCCCCTCCCCTATGTGCGATTGAGGTAACCACCGAGAAGGAAGACGGTCCTTCGCTAGAAGTGAGCCAGGAACTGATTTCCTTTTTCATTTTTTCACTACCTTACACCGACACTTCAAACATCGATCCATCGCCGACGGCGTCGGACTGTGTCCAACGCACCTAACTTATGCCCGCGCGCACTGATAAAAATTAATCTGACGTCGCACAGAAACCTCAAACTAACTTCGCGCCGGTAATATGAGTGCAGAGGTTGTCAAGAAAGGGAAGAGGCGGTGGAAATGGCAGATGTTTATACAGACGCCTTTCAGCTGAGACTGAGTTGAAGAAGGAAGCTGAACGTGACTGCACGGGCCTGCGCCACTGCTCCATCCACTGCAGTGTGCAGGCATTGTTCTTCATATCTACTTAAAAGTGATCTCGTTTGGCCAATTCTTCGCGGCTTTACAGAACAGAAACCCTCTATCTCGGCAAAATCTACTGCTGAAGATATATAAGGGTTGAAATTTGAAAGGTGTAACGCGCATCGCAGCAACCGCATCATGTTGCTTCTGCAACAGACGTCCTTATCCGCAACCCGTGCCTTCCTATATATTCGGTCGCACACGTGATAACTCGTAATAACTCGGAGATGTGAAAAGAAAAATCTTTCTGATTTCAGGTTAAACTGAACCCTGTGTTTGAGAAGTGTAGCAGGATAACAGCCGCAGAGTAAATTCGAAGGAAAAGGTACAAAGCACAAAATTAAATATGAAAATAGCACGCGACTGGAAGATCGCGAGCGAGTCTCTCGGTTCCGGTAAGGGTTGGTAGTGTGAGATCGCATATATCATGTCATTATGCGGACGGGCTCTCATACAGGTGCAACTCGAGCACGCTTGTTGTCACCTTGAATGAGTTATGAGCACCAAAGCATATATACTATACCCTGAAGTCTCATGAATATAGCTTGCAAAAAGACTGTCTAACGTCATGTTGCATTTAACGCCCTGCTAAACATTTTTCGATTCACAGAAAGTCAAAACAAAATTAAAAAAAAAAAAAAGCTCCAAATGTAGCGCTTGTGCCGTCACAGATTCAGACTAGCATTTCTTTTGACAGCTAAGCACTATACAGCTCGGAGAGGGTCTCAGATCGTCCGCACACGACGGGGCCGACTTCTCAAAAGTCATGTTCTGCCGACCGTGAGACAGCTCCTCCGGCTGCGCTGACCCACCAAATCCCGACCCCACGCCGTATCACGGTGTCATTTCGTTCCGTCCTTCGTGGTACAGAAAAACGCGCTATCCCGCTACTGGCCGCGAAGGCCCGGATAGGAATCAACGCCGGAGGCGACCCGGTAAACTCGAGAAACGTGAAAAAGTCCTCCGCGCACTGTTTGGCCGGCTTTACTCAGTCAAGTTCATATCCTTTCCTCTTCCGCTCCTGGACCTTGCGGATGACGTGAAGAGCTGTCCTCCGTAAGCAGACAGCGGTGCATGAGGCCCGACCATTTGCGGCCGCGGTGGTCGTTAGACAGTGTGCATATACGTGACGCGCGCTCCTTCCTGGTCGCGTGCTGGTGGCTAACTGGTTCGCGCGGGGAGGGAGCCCCGTCTGGCCGTCTCGGTTCAGCTGGGATGTGCGGTCAGCAGAGCGCATCCGATAGAGCCGCGTGCGCTGCATGATCGCGGCGATGGCCAAACACGAACTGCCCGTTGCGCTATTGGCCTTTGGGCCCCTTTTGTGCGTGCTTGTGGGAGAAAGATGAGGCCCTGGGTTCGAATCCTAGTCGCGGGTTCCCGTCGGCGCAGCAGCGGTGCAACCCGGACGTTAATGATCACAAGTTCATAACTCCATCTCAAATCAAATCAAATATTTATTACCAAAATGTTGGCAACAGATGGAGGGTAACGGAAAAAAAGCAGCAGCCATTAGACAGCTTCAAGAGTCCGCAGCCCCATATATATAATGCGGCGTCTGAACAGCACCAAAGAATAAACAAAGACAAAAACATACCAGGACCCTTTATCGCAGCATAACGAAAGCGAAATATTCCGGCCAGATTAAAAAAAAAATAGAAAAAAAAAACACAATGAATAAAGACACTTCTTTTTCTTCCTTTTTTTTTTTTTTCTTTTTAAATCGGCAAGCCTCTAAGTTCAGCAGTATAGAACAGCGGCGGCACCCTTCTATGTGGCCCCATAGGCGCGCGGTATACGGCGCGTCTAGTTCTTTCAAGTGCAGTGGAGGTTATGAGAGCAGTGCGAGAGGTTCCACACACGCTTGCTGGTGAGCACGAGAGAATAGCAATAGTCTTGAAATAAAGAAGCTGACCTTGCTCATTTCGTTTCGTGTCGCATTGCGTTACATTTGCAGTCTTACGAAAGGACGTAGCCTAATAAGATAAAGATAAAATATTTATTTGCATTTAACGTGGTGGAGACGAGGTAAAAATCCGCTTTTCGCAGCTTGACTGGACCTCGTCCCCTACAAACAGCAGCGTGTCAAGCTGTACAAAATATCCAGCCACAACCTAATAAAGAGCACAAAAATGTGTGGGCATAGCATATCAGACATCTTCTAATGATGACAAAAATAACGCATGAAGTGCGATACATACATAAAATATTTACATACAATTAAAAAATATTTTCTGCGGTCGAGGTGCGAAGCCTCAGGTCCTTGACTTCCATTCCTCGAGTAGTTTGGATACAGCTCGCCTATGGGGCCAGATCGAAAGGTGCCACCGACATCGCGTTAGTTTGAGTCAGAGACAAGGGGTATGCGACGCGTACACAACCAGTGTGGTCGTAGTCGTATACCTAGTTAAAGTAGGCACAATCTTCTGGCAACGCTGTTGAAATAAGCAACCTCTTGAGTCAGTCTTGTGTGAAGCTATATTCGACATTCCTCGCTCACTGACAAAAAAAAAAAAAAAATGCACGTTTCTTGCGGCGCATACATTAGAAAACAGTTAATTGCGATATGTCGTGCCGAAACGATCACTTTAACCAATCTGTAGCTATATTTCGTATCGTTGCCATTTTCCGCATGCGCGTCTTTCTCAAACCGTATACTGTGCCAAAGACGGAAGCCAGGAGTAGTGGTTATCGCTGCTAGACCTTAAGGAATCGGCATGCGTGCCTTATATTCCCATCTGCGCGTGTTATTTGCCGACATGAAAGAATACTGTTTATTGTGTGTCATGCCGAGCTATGTACACCCCGAAAATTGCCCCTCCTGTCGCAGGCCACAAAGAAAGTGAAAACGCGACGAAGTCCATGACAGATTTCCACCGCGATCGGTCCCTCTGTAGTCCTTCTTTTGTGCACCACCGATTGCCAGTCCGTGCATGTTGCAACTCGACGCTATTGTTTTCACCGCGTCGCCTAGTCAGTCGGGTACGTGTTACACTTGTGGCGCCAACACTTGTGGCGCCAAGTCTTCACACGCGCCATGTCAAGAATGCCTGAGCCCAAAGACCCCCCCCCCCCCCCCCCCCCTTTTAAATTCACTGCCGTCAAATAAGTGAAGAGGGAGGTGAAACGACCACTTTATTGATTAAAAAACTCAAGATCATCTTGCAAACTCCATTCGATGTTTCATTAAACTGTGGATGCAGGGGCATTCCTCGCTGCAGTGACAATAACACGAGTTCCCATGCGACGGCGATGGTGATGGGGTTGCCTCGCCCAAAATATATCGGTGTAAGCGACAGAGGGACGGACAGTGGAGCTGCGCAAATATAGTGCCGCTATGAGTTGTTAATTTCTTGTTGTTGTTGTTGTCTTTACTATTTCCTCTTCCTTCGTCTTATGGACGTCTCGCTCCATTGTTCTGGAATAGGCGGCGTGCTGCCATAGGAATGTGGAAGCGCTATCGGCCTGCAACCCCGTGGTCGTGCCTAAATGTCGGTGCTCTATGCATACACAACGCCTCAGCGCCGGGATGCCAAGATTGATCTTCTAGGGCGGAGGCAGTGTTAAATGGGCTGAATCCCACGCATGCGCAACTGGTGGGCGCGGGGAGGCATTGGCACACACTTAAGATGGACGCTTAGATCGAGACAACGAGGCTTGTGCGATAACGGCTGACCTTACGAAACAATGGCGGATCGTGATTGACCTCACGTTACAGCTTTCACCATTCCCATATAGCGCACCACGCTTGTTTTTTTTTTTTTTTTTTTTTTTTTTTTTCCTCTTCTCTGCTTTCATTGCCATATGAAGCGTGCTGTTACTCGCGGCCCATAGTTAGACCAGAATTTATTTTTTGTTGAATTAATTATTTTTTGAAGTTGGGTCAGCGTTAACGTCGGTGTTTATTTTTCAGAAGCAGTGCTAACCACTGGGTATCTTTTATTGAAGCCTATATATTTGTGCCGTACTATGTTTTTATGCACGCTGACTCGTCACTCCTGCAACCTGTTTCTGTTTCAGAGCATCAGGGGGCTGATGCGTACGCCCTCCTGTACTACAGAAAATGAAAAAAAAAAAAAAAAGAAAGTGTAGAAATTGAAAATGCGCACGAATGACCGCGCAGGCGTTCTGGATAAAATGTTTCTGTCATACCTGCGATTCATTGTTTATTATTTCTTGCAGGACAGACAGCTACGGTAATGCTTGTGAATTATTAACAAGCCACATATGAAAGTTGAGAAAAGAAAGAATAGCACGCCTGAGTTCCTTTCGGTGCTGCGTGCTGTCTCGATTCAGGTCCGTGCATCAAGGCTCCGAGTTCACGAGACGAGGTGAACAAAATGTGACTTCATGCATTTATTACAGTTATGGCACAAAACAGAACAACGTCGGCATGAGGGTCTAAAGTTACTGGCTACATGCGACTGTCTCCGCACAGCGACGGTCAGGTAGAGTCCGCCACGTCCCTTCCTGCGAGCAGCGCAGCACTCGGCGGGCGCTCACGACGGTCTCCCTCGACAAGCGGCAGCGCGCTTTTTTTTTTTTTTTATAGGCCAATAAAGCGTTGGCAATTTAAAACAAATCCTGAAGAAACAGTTGGAGGCTTGTCTGACGCCTCGCATCTGCCACGGCGCGAGGCGCCGGGCTGTCAGAACATTTTCTGGCTTGCTCAACAGCGAGGCTTCCCCTCAATGCACTAGTGTCATGCAGTGGAGCACCGGGGCTTGTAAAAGGGCGTCAGGCGCTCGCCCGCACCCGCTCGGCTTCAGTTGTCGACAGCTGCTAGAGCCGCGCGAACCAAGACTAGAAGCCCGATCATAATAATGCGCATATATCATATTTGCATTGCGCACTGTTTACATGATTGCTTTTCACGCTGATAATCCAGGTCCTGTTCATGGCTTTATAATATTGCGTGCATTTGTTTGCCGACACGAGTGCTGCCTAATTCATTCGGTGTGGCTTGTTTTGGTTCTCCCATAACTCATTCCCAATGCAGATTTAGTCAAACTATTCGCTGAAATGTGCAGCGGTGTCTGAGAACTACTCTGCAACAAAGCATCTAACGTCAACCAGCAGCGACAAGGACGAAATAAGTTCACCACGATGCGTGCATATCACGACAGATGTCAACTGCTGGTGACCGATTTTGACCAACTTTTCTCCATTCGTCGCTCAAAGTGATTAAATAGGTTCTTTAAATTTGTTTTGCTTAGGTTCTTCTTTTTTTAATGCAATCTGAGGCCGGAAGTTGCCAAGCAAAAAATATCCACGAAGAGTTGCCTGCGAAAAATATCCCAGTTACGTGATTCGAAGAGTCGGAGGAAATGTGTGTGTTTGTGTGTGTGTGGGGGGGGGGGGGGGGGGGATTTTGTGGGAAAAAAGATTAATGTAATGAAGTGCGTTGCACGTCGTCACTAGTAATTGATGACGTCATGTGACATAGTCTCATGACGAAAAATAAATAATTTCCAAAATTGATGATCACGCGTCTAGTGTCGCAAAAGCAATAGCAGCGCTCAGGATTTCGCACTTCTGCAGTACTCTCAGTGTTTGTTTGCTTTTTTACGTCCGGAGTTGGTTCATTTACAAGCAGTGCCTAATCGACCGCTCCTTTTTTTTTTTTTTTCCTTCTCGCAGGTAAGCCATTGCCTGTGCCTGACCATCGTGAACAATCAATCATGCGCCACTCACGTACGTATCTAAACGCGCGAGCGGGTTTTTTAATCATGCAAATAATACAACATCGGGACGCGGGAAGCACGCCGAAGCTGCATCAGCGGAAGGCGGCTACGTGCTTAAATATAAAAGCTCAGTGGGGTGCTCGGTTTTCTTTTTGTTTTTTTGTTACTGCTTTATGCACGTGATCCACCTTGCCTTCCCCGCACTTAGTGGGCCAAGGCTTGCCTGAGCCCACGTGAAATGTGCAGATAACTAAAAAACACTAAGCAACTGGCTATACTTATCCTGATCAATGTGCATGTTGTGTAGGTGCAAAATTAATGGAGCGATGCTGGTAAGCATAAGTAGCGTGTTTAGTGCTGATTGCGGCTTGCATCGTAACTAACTAGTGATGGTCATATGAAAGAAGACGCCTCGGATTATGCCAAACGCAACAGTTTCCGGTACAAAATGCTGCAGTGGAGACCGAGCGACTCAGTCCACCTCAAGCAAGTCGTTATATACGAGGCTGCCGTGCGAGCTTCGCGTGCGGTACATGATTGCTTATTTTTTTACTATAATACTCACTTATTTCTGCTGTAGCGAAAAGGTTGTCAGATATTTGCTTGGTGTAGGAATACTGTGGACACTTCCCTCCTCTTAACTGGATAAACGGTCCGGGAAAGCAACCGTTACATCATACTGAAGCAGACCCTCATACGTACGTGGAAGTGGTAGCAGTAAGAAAATAGGCGTCTTAGCTCAGCAAAAGGGGAAATATGAAGCATAACTGCAGTAGTAGTACTGCGTGGTTATAGCGATAACTGCACTGTAGAAACAACGTGATCAGCTCACAACAGGTCATCCTTCCCGGTTCTCTAAACTCGTTCTACACGCGCTGATGTTCGTGAACGTGTCGTTTCTGGTAGTAATAATAATAATAATAATAATAATAGCGTTATTCATAAGGCGAAAATCATGGCTAGATTGCTAGCGATTTGTTCCGCGATGCATATAATGCACAGTGGAAAACGTCCCCTCGCTAGCCGCAGGAGGCTCACGCGACGCTCTCTGAACGATGAGCGGCGGAGATAAAAGTGAATTAAAGCTCGGCGGGGAAGCAACGCAGCCACGGGCCGATGAGCTGCGTGAGATCGGTATCGAAAAATAGACTGATGCGGAGGCCAGCTCGTGAGCCGCGAAAACAAAGAGAGTGAGGAGGAGGGCGGTGCGGACACGCGTGGCCGCTCGCCGCCACGGTTGGCGTCGCGGTGGTTCTTGGTGCCGCGGTAGAGAAAAGAAAGGGTGGAGTGGGGTCGGGCGCACTCCTCGAGATTGAATTCTCTGACAAGGGCTGCGGCAGTTCGTGGGAATGAAGGCGGAGGGTGCGCGGCTAACAATGCTCTTGCCGCAGGCACTGCATGACCGCTAACGCTTCCAGTTACAATACGTGCTGCGTCCCCTCAGTTTTATGTCATGGTATGTTCTAACTGGTTATGTATGGCATGTTGTGTTATGTTATATCATGTTTGAAACTCGAGATTAATTTCGACCGCCTTTACTTCTGAAGTGCGCACAAACATCGCAGAGGCATGCCGATTCTGAAATTTCAAAAACTGGGCTCGCCTTTCATCTTGACAGCATTTCTCATCGCAATTTGTTCATGTGCCCTAACCCTGTAGATAAGAAAGCCGATTACATAATGCAGTTAATTATTTATGTTGGTGGTTCTCTGTCTCGTAAATAATTCCCGCTGTATACATACAATCAGCCTGCGGAGACTGCAGTTAAGTATCTTGCGCTGATTTTCGGAGACAAATATGCAGTAAATAATTTGAAACCCCTAGTATAATAGCTGCCCATCACCGGCGGTCACCTATGGAGCAGAGTCGTGGAGGCTAACAAAAAGGGTTGAGCTTCAATGGGGGATAGCAATGTGAGCTTTGCAAAGGAAACAGATAAGTGCAACGTTAAGAAACAGGCGAGGAACATGCATTACAATGTTTCGGAATGACGGATTTTCCGCTCTCTTTATTAGCTGCGCCCACATCCATACATTTCGAAGAAAGCGGCATTTCTTTCTCGAACGTATGGGGTGCTTTGTACGTTATACGGTTAAGCGGTCGCTTAGAAAGAAATAATAATAATGACAAAGGTTATACATTCCCAAGACTTCAATCAGTCGCTATAGACTACCATTTCAATTCTATGGTGTATTATTCTGCTATTTACTTTCTTTTCTTTTTTGTTAAATCGTACCTGCACCGTCGGAGATCTTCAAAGATCGTGTCTCGCCTCACGTATACGCTGTCTTTGTCGCACACCGGCTTCCCAAACGCTTCTTTCTAGGGCTCGCCAGCATACGAACGCTTTAAAGCGGACGCAATCGCGACAGTATTATTTCGCCAAATAAGGAATGGCGAGAGACGAAATGGAAAAGAAAGAACCTGGCTATGATTGAAGATCTTTTTTTCCTAAATGATGAGTCTGGATCGAGCGCTCGGTTTTAGTACAGTTCAAAGCCGTGCTTTCGCTATCCCGGGAGTAATCACCATGTTCAGCAAAGGACAGCTTCGTTAGTGGAGGCTCATGCATATATGAAAGCCTTGTCATTTTGCGGCTGCATATTATCTGTCAGCACGTTTTTGGTTGTTGTTACTTCTTTTTTTTGTTTTTTTTCAAATAGTGGTCCGGGTGAAACACGACAAAACTTCAAAGATAACAAAAATGGCCAGCGGAATTATAACATATGCTAATTTAGTCCTAGTATCATAGAAACAATCACCAGCTGCGCACATCTAAGTAGAGTCGTTCTGGCTTATTATAAATATATCTCCGAACTTAATCATTGTGCTGTAGCCACTGTTTAAAAACGAACACCCTTTCCAAGCGACCGCCATGCGTTTATAGTGAGGCTCGGAATATTGCGGCAACATTACCGCTTGTTTACTTTCTTTTTTTTTTTTTTTCGATAAGGCTCCAGGCATACGCATTGTAAAAAGAATAAGAATCTCGTTAAGACCGCTCTAAAGTGAGGTCACAAAGGACGAAAAGAGGCAAAAATAAAATTTAAAAAGTAACTGAACAATGCTTCAGCGCGGGTGCACACGCAGGAATTCGAGATACTCCCCTTTCGGTTAGCTGGCCGTTCCCTACTCTATTAATTACTCCCCAGTCTTGGAGCCGTTCATTACAATTCCCAAGCGCGGCACGAAACACGACACCTTTCCCGCTCCCTCAGTGGCTAACGGGAGACCCGTTCAGGCACAAGGGGGGATGGGGGGTGCATCAGTTCTCGCGGCTTCTCTTGGCGTGACCGAACCGGGGCAAAACGCGAGCACCAGCAGTGGCTGCCAGCAGTGGTCTCTTACACGCACAGCGGCTCAAATAATGCTCCGCGCATGCCTGCTGCCGAACAACGGAACAGCCGCTGAGCGCAGCGAAAGATGAAAAGAAAGCTATTAGGCGGCCATCAACGGCCAGACAATGATAGCCCACTGAGCTGGCGAATAAAAGGAAGGAAGAGAGCTCGCGGGGTGGCTCATCAATGCGCTCGCACGGCTGCTTCCCTTTGTTTTTATTCCTTGTTGTTGTTGCCTGTAGTAATGACCTTCGCCTGTTTTAATCACGCGGCTTAAGTAAAGAGCTCTCGCGGGATGAAACTTGCCCGGAATGCGTTAAACGCGTCGGCGGCAGAGGATGGAGAGGGAGAAGTGGGAGGAGGGATATGGGCTGAAAATAAGAAGCAGTGCGAAAAAGACTTCCAAGCAAAAACAAAGCGCGCCTACCAAGAGCGCAGTGTACGTGTCTCTACAGGGCGCGCCTCACTCGCGGCGGAGTTAGTGAGGCCTCTGTAATACGGATTTACAGTGCAAACGCGCGCTACTGCCCGTAACGGCTGGCTGCCCTAAGCGATTAAGATATATATTTACTGCCCGACTTTCAGGAAGCGTGTAATCGAATCGAGAGAGTGTTTTAGATTTTTTTCTTACCTTTTTTTTTTTTTCGAATCATTCAGGGCACCCTGATGGTTTCCTCTCCGGCTACATAAAGCCGCGCAAATTTTTCTCTGTGATCGAGTTAAGCAATAAGCAATCGACAGTAAATTACAATATCGCACATTTTGCGGGGGGCCCTGTTGACACTGATCACCCTATTGCGTAAGATTGCTGCCTGCTTGACTCTAAATTTAACAGTGCTAGCCTACTTTCGATGAAGGTGCCGTTAGACATTCGGCAACGTTCGATACGCGGCTCGAGTGAGCATTTCAAAATTTAAGCCCTCCCGCATTAGTGTGTGACCTGTGCCCACTAATAGACATGAAAAAGTGGTCTCCAGCTCGCTCAGCATACACGTATCAGCGTACCATTATACCTTACACCGTTGCGTCCCTATACGTCTACCACGAGCAGCTGGCTGTGCACTTATACCACGCTTATATGCGAGATCAGTCCTTCGTGGGGAAGCGGCAAGCTGAACGATTGCGCTCGTTGCGGTCTATATGGAACACCAGCTAGCACGAGTTCACAGGAGCGGTATAAATGGTTGCGCTACGCCGGTGTTGCACGCTCAGCGTTGTCGCATTTGATAAACGCTGAGATCGTTGGCTCGAAGCGGGTTAGGAATTACTAGATGGGATTTAAAAACGATAAGGAAGAGCGACGATCGACTTCCGCCTCCGTCCTTTGCTGGTTCCTTGATGACGTGCTTTCGAGCGCACGAGTATCCAGCCTATATGGAGGCCCGCTGCTGTGAATCAATGGTTGGCGCACTCGACTGCTGAGCCGGCGGGGACGCGGGTTCGATCCCAGCCGCGGCTGTTGCCTTGCGATGGATACGACAAGCAAGACACCCGTGTACAGTGCGATGTAAGTAGGCGATGAAGAATCCCTTGTGTTCTAAATTAATCAGGAACCCTCCGATGCGCCGAACTCCTTAATCGATATAGCATGCCGCAGAAGCGATATATCGTACCGTATCAGCCTGTGGTGGTGACGTTAACGCAAATATGCATGTTTCATATTGCATGTTACAGCCGAGGGTTTTACCACCTGCGCCACGCCCCGGATCGTGAAACGTTCATTATAATTCCCCGTGTGCTGTGCGATGTCAGTGCACCTTAAAGAACTCCAGGTGGTCGAATTTCCGGAGTCCTCCACTACTCTTATAGCCTGAGTCGCTTTGGGACGTTAAACTCCAAAACCAAACCAACCAACCTTGTCTACCGTTAGAATGATAGCGGGATTCCGCGTTGTTGTGACTGCAGGAAGAAGGAAAAGAAAATGCACGGCTCTGTAGCTGAGCCACCTCCGCTGTCTCGTGCAAACACCGAGAAAGTAGAGAAGGAAAGAAAAAGAAGAGGAAGAGAAAGGCGCACGCCGCAACGGCCAAGCGGTGGCGGGTGCAATGATGGCCTCCAACAGATAAAAATTCGGTGGCAGGCTAGCCCTACCAGTCCCAGCCCTGTAGGGCCAGGAACAGCAGGCGTTAGTACAGCAGGCGTCAGCGGCGTAAATTAAATTGGTTCACAGGAAGGGAAAGGCGCAGTAACTGTCACACTTGCTCTCTGGACACCCGAACCGCGCCGTAAGGGAAGGGAGGAAGGTGGGAATGAAAGTGGAAAGAGAGAAAGAGGAGCCGTAGTGGAGGGCTACGGAGTAATTTCGACCACCTGGGGATCTTTAACGTGCGCTGACATCGCACAGCACACGGACGCCTCTTCGCTTCGCCTCCATCGAAACGCAGCCGCCGCGGTCGGGTTCGAACCCGGGAACTCCGGCACAGTAGTCGGGCGTCTTACCACTGCACCACCCCGGCGGGGCGCTTCAGCGGCGTATGAAATTGATTTACAGGATAGAAAAGGCGCAGCATCTGTCACAATTTTTTTAAACTGATTTATTTATAGGAAGGGAAAAGCGAGGTAACTGTCTCACTTGTTTTCTGTGGACACCGCAACCGCGCCGTTAGGGAAGGGAGGAAGGTGGGAGTGAAAGTGGAAAGAGAGAAAAAGGAGCCGTAGTGGAGGGCTACGGAGTAATTTCGACCACCTGGGGATCTTTAACGTGCGCTGACATCGCACAGCACTACGTCACAATACTCCGCGGACACATGTACCACGCCAGTAAAGGAAGGGAGGAAGGTGGCAGTGAAAGAAGACAGGTAGATAGAGGTGCAGTAGTGGAGGGCTACGATCCACCGCGTTATAATGGCTTTCGCCATATTTGAGTGGTCCAAAGTGCCCCCAAGAATTTGTGGTAATAACAGTGGATTCAGCATGTCATTACATTATATTGTAACGCGTAGCAGGCCGCAGTGACGATTAGGGCATCGCATCGCCACTCGACAGCTTCTGAATAGCACTATCGTCTTTCTATCTTGCAAGATGTTTTTATTACGCTCTTTCTCCCCACTCCCCATTTTTCAATCCAGTTCTTTTTACTTTTTCATCCGATTCATTAGCGACGTTACCGTTGGAATCAATCGCGTTAAACTAACCTACCTTTACGAGACCAAGTTAATTACGGTGACTTCTTATAGGCAGCAGCACGCGTGCCCCTCCCTTCTTCTTTTCCTTTCCATCCTCGTTCTTTTATTTTTTATCCGACTGCTGGCATTTGCCTTTCCCTGCTTTTCTCGCGCAGGATTTAATCTTTCTTGCCGTTTCATCGCCCGTTTCCCTTATCTTCATAATTAACCTTGGTTTTCGTTACGCGTCTCCTTGGAGAAACTTCCTCCGATACAGCAACAAGAAAGCGCGCTGAGAGGCAAAGAAAGTAAAAGGAAAAAAAAAAAATCCCACGCGCTAGATACGAGCTGCTGACCGAGGATACTCGGCGTAGTGAGCACTAACGAGGACGCCCTTGATGAAAGTAAAGGAAACACGTAGGCGTAACGAGGCGTAACTATCAGGTGACACGCTTTGCTAAACTGCCTTCTTCTAGACGTGGTGGCGGACCAGTGCGGGCGAAACCGCTGAGCAAGCCTTATGATATCGTCCCGCACCGCCGGTCTCTTCTATACTAACGATGTTATATAACCCTTGGCATAACTATACTGAACGCGAACAATATTTTCCCTTGAGCCGTACGTGTTAGCCTCACCACTGGTATCTTACATTTCTTCTTTCTTACTGGACCTCCTCCGAGTTTCTCTGTTAAGGTTAGAGGCGCATCAGTATCCTTTTTCAACTCTTCTTGCTCCATATAACCTTACACCGGCAGTAAGTATGGAAAAAATATACGCACTATTATTGTAGGCTGTGATGTGATAATTAAGGTCATGTTTCAAAGGCGGATGCTTGCAAAAGCATAAAGTGCCCTCTGTCTTCCTTTTCTCATCTTTTAAGGCGAACGTCTTTAATGGCTCATGCTGTCGTCGACAAAGTGTGTCTCGCTTTTGCGGCGTTCTGATTGGCCAAGGCGGGATGCGCCCCTGCCATCTGCAATGCCACACTTGAACGCGCGCCAAGGAACGACACGTGACAGGAGCGATGGTGTACCGTCCAAACACACTTGCCGGAGAAAGTGTGACAGATACTGCACCTCTCCTTTCCTGCAAATCAATTATATGTAGCCTGCAACTAATGCCGACAAGAGGCTGACTCACAGCCGATAATATACAGTGCAAATACATTTAGAAAAATTTCTCTTCTATTCTCAGCAGTCTTCGCTGTTTTGTTGCTCCTATAGTGAACTCTAGTTCACTATAGTTGCCCCGAAGAACGAATTCGCCTTACACAGCTGTCAATCGGGAAACTGTCACATGCTTGACCATGACCTTACTTCTCCGGACCATTGACTCAGTCTCCGCGGTTAGTGGGATTAGGTTATCATTTATTAGAAAATATGGAATACATTAGCCGAGCAAAAAAAAAAAAAAGCAAAAATAAAAAGATACTGGGAAATTCCGAACAAATTATGCGCAAGAGCTGGTGAAAGTAATTTATTTGCATATTGTTACGAAGCGGCAAGTGAGGATGCCGCACCCAGCACCTCCACCAAATGTTACGAAGCGGTAAGCCGATGAAGACAGGAGACAGAACATGACCGATGGCGATGGTAGATGACGTTTAATGAATGTTCGCGGGCCTAGCGCGAGCGCTCCTGCCCGCGCAACTGCCCGCTTCTTCTTCCTTGTCGTCCGTAACAATATTAAAAAACTGCACCAATTATCAGCAGGACCTCGCTGCGTAGGTTTGTATAGTCTTATTTTTTGCTATCTATATAAAGACAGCCTCCCCCTCCTTGTTACTTTATTAGCACTGGACAAATTGAGCATCGCTTCGAAAATATTTGTAAAAACGCAGCCCAGCGATTTTTTTTTTTTATGACAGTTCTAAATACTCAGTGCTAGCCCAGGCAAAACAATAAAGGGAAACTGTTGTCCATTTAAATTGAACCACGTTCACGAAGAAACGCGCCATCATCGAATGTGCATGCATTGAATCGGGGCTATCTCCGACTGCTACCTATTTTTGTAAGGCGGACTTGCATATCATCGATATCACGTACTTGCATATCATTGATAGTCCATCTTCCAGCCTATGCAGCCAGTCCCACGGGGCACCAAGTGCTCTAGAGAAGTGGCAATTGTGTAAAAGCTATACCGCCATCTGTCGCCTGCGTCTGTCCCTTAACATAAACTGTACTTGCGCAACAAATTCGGAGACTATATTTCAACTGGCATAGCTCGAGGATGGGAGGCGGGAATGCGCAAAGCAGGCCAGTGAAAAAGTCGCATTGGGTGCAGATGACGGAAAACCTGATGTGCAAATCTTATAGCTGCTTTCTGCATTAATAGCATTAAAACTGCATTTTCTGACGGCCTACGCATCCTGACTAAATGGAATATGTTCCCTGAATGTCCACGAGTTCAGCGGTGCGGGAGGTAAGGCCACTCCTTTAGAATCCTTAAAGATAACACTGACCTCCTGGGCCAGTGGTAGAGGTTACGTTTAAACAGACGACGCAGCAGAACAATTCCTGACCTACTTGCTCTTAACACTAGCACAATCGTTACCGCGGGCTGACATGGTGCCTGAAGCTTAACATATGATATGATCGAGGTCTGCGCTTTCAATCCCCAGCTCAGCGTACGGGCTACACGGAAGAAATGCGAGTCCTCTCGTGAGAGACAAATTCTTCTCGATTCCACCGTGGAGGTCTCTTCTTGCCTTCGCTGCTGGACGCGTTCCGCGAATACGTCTAGCAGCGGGTTTGACTGGCGAGCCTACGGGAAGCCGGTCAGCAGCCTCGTCCCAGGTGAAGTCCTGACAGGTGCACCACTCTCCATGGACACGGCAGCCAAGAAGGCGGCGCCTCGTCCGGACTGCCGCACAACAAAAGCGACCGCGACTGGGTGGCCCTGAGGCGCCGGTCCGGAGTGGCGCATTGTGTGTGCTCTCGCGCGCCTGCATGTTTATCTGTGCGCACAATGATAGCGTAATGACGCACGAGGCGGAGATGGAAAAGAGAGAGCGCCCTGGAGCCTGTCACGACTCGTGTCCTGCCAAGGTGAAAGTGAAACGAGACTGTCTGAACAGCAGAAAGAAAAATACCAAGGGAACGGAAAGCTTCTCAAAGGAAGACAGCACCCACCAGCCGGAAATTTAAAGCGACCTTGAGAACAGCCGAGCAGTTTTTCAAGCAAGCACTGTTGGGAAACATGTTTTCGGATTGTTGGAGGTGGAAATTTAAGCATCAGAATTGGTTATTAGTTCCGAATTGTTTTATTTTTTCTTTAAACGCTGTCTGAATTTGCAAAAGTCGTGTCGGTCGGAAATATGGATGAGCCGCACTGCCTGTGTGCCTCTCTAAAAGGCACGAGTCGCTGGTTGCCGCACTACCGAATCACGGCCGTGCAGCGTTGACGCCCCGAATATTTTATTCGGGTAGATTTCATGGTTCATTGAAGAGCGACCCAGACACGATTACTGAGCATTTTCTTTTAACGAGACAGTTGTAACGTCCCGTTCTGCGCAAAATCTGCCATGGATGTGGTCGGCGCTCTCAACGAAAAATCACGAGCCTCTGGCAGGTGGTAGGCGACGTGGCTGGTTACCGATTGGTTTCTGGAAGGTCACGTGACCACGTGACACTGCCGAGTTGCCAGGGGCTCTCAACTCGTGTAGCTCCTGTGAGATCGGAACCGAGCTCCCGAGACTGACGCAGCGCCAGGCAATCTGGATTATCTTTCTCATAACGTGGTTGCTAACTGCCAAGGAGTGTTTGACATAACAGGCACGGATTAAGGGCTTCGTGCATGACTGTATACACGACTAGTAACGCGCATTATGTTAACACGGATCAGCTTGGGAAGCTGCAGACCAGAACCTTGACGCTGCGGTGTCATAGCCGTAAAGCCGGAGCTTAGGTGTCCCTTTTATTTTTTTTTTTTTTTTCATAATAGGTATTGTTGTTTAAACCTTTACCAGGGCCTCTGTGCCTGTCGACATGTCGGTGGCGTCTGCCTATTTGCCTTCCTCCTCCTTTTCTCCGGCTGGTTCATCTTGGACTTCGCACACACGGGCTACCTCACAGGACTAGTGTGGCCGTGTGTGTGCACTTGCGAAGAGGGGCCAGCGAGAGTGTGACCCGACGGAGCGGGATGACGGAGGAGCACGTCCCACAATACCGCGTCGTCATCTGTGGCGGCGCCGAACCGGCGTGACCGGCTTGGCGCCCCCACAAGCCGCTCGCACGCGCGCGGACTGACGCCGTGGTTGGCGTCGCATCTCGCTGCCAGCAGCGCGTGTCTCTGTGTGTCTCGTGAATTCTCTGTTCTCTTCAAGGCGGGTGACGTCGCCCCTCGCCGTGTGGTCTGGAGGCGTGCGTGTCGTCTCCGTCTCTCGCAGGGTGGTCGCGCGCGAGCTCACGGAGGTAGCTTGCGAGGCACGTCAGCGTTTCTTGGCGTTCTCTATGTACGCGCGATCTTTATTATTAGCTAAAGGAAGATGGAGGCTAGAGAGGGAGGGGGGTTAGAACGTATAGGATGTGGTAAGAGCACGAGGGCTGGCCGACGCACTTCGAAGCCGAGTCTTTCGTGAGGCTACGCATAAATAAGGAAGCGAAGGCGCGTGCTGGCTGGATTGCATGCATCCACAAGCAATAGTGCATGCGAAAAGGATGGGTCCGAAAGAGGAGTTACCAGAGAAGGAAGGCTCAGAATCAATGAGGTAGAAAACTGAACTTCTATCCTTTTTCGTTTCATACATGATAAAGCCCCAAAAAGAGCTCTGGACGCAACATATAAAAAAAAGTAAGAAAAAATTTGGGGAGAAGATAGCAAAAGTGATAGCGTGACGCTGCCCCTCCCGCCTTCCTCCCCCCTCTTTCGCCTGTAAGTGGCGTCTCTGGTTATTCTTTGCTCGCGTGTGAAATAAATGCGCCAGGTCTCGAGCTGTACACGATCCATGACTGCGGCAGAGGGGTTCTATAATAGCACGCACGTTGGAAAACGAGCCTTATTCTGGCATTCCGAAATAAAGTGCCCTCTCCATAGTGTGAAAGTTTCCCTTTGCTTCTGAGCATTCTCTTTTTGTTTGTTTGTTTTTGTTTCTTTGGGCTCTTTTGTTTCTTTGAGCTCTTTTGCAACTTTTCGCGTCATGCCATTCCAGTCACGTCCGCACGTTGTTCTCCCACTCGATAAAGCGCATTAACACGAGGCAGCACTTAGTGTCGCCAGCGTGACAAATGTCGCACTTCTGGGGAGAGCTTGTTTACAAGCGCCCTACTTTCAGGGTCGAAATTACTTCGTTTCTATTTTATCTTTTTAGTTTCGTGCGCATTATGGCATGCGTTTTGCTACAAACCTGGCTCCATGTTTCCGCATTTTTTAATCATGAAATAAAAAAAAAACACCATGTTACAACTTAAATTGCTTCCGTGTCACAAGTTCAGTTTCAACGACTTTGCGTAAACCGTCAGCGCAAAATATTTATTTCATTCCCTTTTAAGCTATACTTTTTGGGCTGCATGGTACACCGCCTTTGATTAGGGCTTAAAGGGACACTAAAGAGAGAAAGGAAGTGGGTTTGCATCGATAGAATGCCAGTTCCTGATTACAAAAAGACCACTGAAAACAGAGCTGTTATAAGGTAGTAAAGAAGAATAACAGAAATACAGGTATCGCCACCACAGCCAAACGGCCGAGGCTCGCAACTACAAATCACGTGGCGCGCTAGGGATCCCGGAGGCTGACAAATGCGAATTACGTTGCATGTTTGAATGCAGTAGTACGTTTTTTCTCAAACAGGATAACACGCTTTTATCATACGTAAACGACGGCGAAAAGACAACGTAAACGTTGCAAGGCAAATACAAAAATATACTTGGAGGCGCCACAGGCGCCCACTTCAGTTTTGATTATGTTTCGGCTCAGGCATTTCGTGCGCACTCGGATAGTTTGTTTGAACCTGCAGCGCCTGAATTACGAGCTTGGAGCAGCAGATGCGCCTTGATGGTTCCCATTTGAGCATTCGGAGGCACGAGCGAGCGAAATCCACTACCGCCGACACGCTCCTTCGTTCACACTTCTGTGCCAACATATCGCCGCCGTTGCCGCTTCGACTGCGACCTGACCGCTTGACTGCAGCTACGTACGCCACGAAAAGCATGCATATGCTAAGTACCGAAGGAAAAACGCATTATCATTCAATTGTTCACTAAATCATGGCACATCTGAGCAACATATACTGCGTCAACGTGCTATTTGCAGGCGTCGTAAACAAAAGGGGCATACATGCCGCTCATACCAAGGAGAGCGTCGATATATTGCGCTCGTCGTCCGGCGAAAAAAAAAGGGCCTCGGCTAAAAAGTAAAAACTAAAAATAACGAAGCACCGGAAATACATTACAAAAGGTTAAAAAAAATCGATTTGTAAAAAAAAAAAAAAAACGCCAGAAGCAGTAAGACTCGAACTTGCTACTGTTTGCTCCGTAACGTTCGGCGCTAACCACTCGGCTACGCCGCTTTTTTTTTTTTTTCTTTATTGCCTGTTTTGAGTTCACATCAATTCAAAAAAGATCCACGATAATGCCGCAAGAACTTTGGAAATATTTATAGTTTTCATGTTATAGCCCCATTTACAATAAAGTGTTTTTGCTGCCGGTCTAAAAATTACAACTTCTTGATCATCGGCGCATGCTGCCTGCTCTCACGTCTTGCAACTAATGTTCTGGATGCCTATGCGCACTATATTGTGCACTGGATCCATTTTAACATGTGGAATATCACAGCACTGGCAAATGTAGTGGCGCCGGCACTTCGGTCATGTTCTGCTACCGTGGACGTAATTTTCGCTGAACACGGAGCTGCAGCACAAACCTTGAAGGAAAAAAGTGCGACGAAGCTTCAAAACTGACAATCGCAGCAGCGAGGACACTATTTTGCTGGTATCTAAATCTTATTTGTATGTAAACATGTCAGGAAGCGTTGCGATGACCGAGGGCTCGGTTTGTTTATACACAGTGCAAGAAGGAGCGCAAAAGCTTGAGAAACATGTAAAGTATTGTGCATTACAAGCGCTCTATGTTTTTTTTTTCTTCCTTTATGGGCCCATCGCTCGGTAAATTACTCTCTTCATCGTTTTATTTATTTCGGCTGAGGCCGTCATTGCGAGTACGCTGTTGCCAAATTGGCCCTTGAGGGATGTGACGCCGCGGGCCGCGCCGGCTCGCTAGCTATCACGGAGTCTCCGCTTACGTCATAGTGTGCGTCACTCAACTCCAACTACGTAGTTGGAGGCCACAGTTTGAATTCGACCGGCGGGAACGAGAAAAAACCTCAGCTTCTTATCGCAATATCTCAGCAATTATTCGATTTTTTGCTGCCGGAAATGCAGCGTCAGTGTCAACAAATGTAGTTTATTAGATCTGCATACCATCTTTGGCTGTCTTTAGTGTCCCTTTAACCTGGCCGGGTCGGCATCAAGCCTAATGCTTCAGCATCACGTGGCTTCCTTTTCAGTCAGTCAGTTTAGTCGTTCAGTCGTGTCCGACTCTTCGTGACCCTATGGACCATGTCACGCCACGCTTTCCGGTCTCTCACTGTCTTCCTAACATCACATAACTTCATCTGCAGTGCCTCGAGGATGCCATCTAACCAACGCGTTCGCTGCCTACCCCTTCTCCGGCGACCCTCAACCTTTCCCAACATCAAATCTTTCTCCAGCGACTCCTCTCTTCTCATCAGATGACCAAAGTAGCTGAGCTTTAACTTTAAAATTTGACCCTCCAATGAGCAGTCAGGGTTTATGGTCGACAATATCGACTGATTTGATCTTCTGGCAGTCCAAGGAACTCTCAAGAGTCTTCGCCAGCACCACAATTCAAACGCGTCAATTCTTCGGCGGTCAGCCTTTTTCACAGTCCAACTCTCGCATCCATACATCACAACTGGAAAGACCATAGCACGAGTTATACGGATCTTGGTTGGCAGATGTCACCCGTTAATAATTAGGGGGTATTATTAACGATGCGCCCTTAATCGGTGCGCACACTCCCAGACACCCTTAGAGTGAGTGGGGGTAGCTGTTCCGGTCGCGAAGGAGATGCCCTCGACCTGCGTGGCAAGCTCAGCCGGAATTCAACTACCTTGTAGTGACAGAAGGGGGTGGTCGTTTGGTGCCCAGCGGTCGCCGGTTCAAACCAGAGAAAGGATCGGAGTCAGAAGTAACAAACAAAACACAATTTATGCACAGCAAGAGACGATACAAAGGAATACACAAGATCACTTGAAATACAACAGACGAAAGGTTCACAGAATACAAACGCTAAGCATGCAACTACAGAAGGATTCTATAACACAGAGGCTTTACAACAGATCAAACACGAGAGAGTTACACAAACAAACACCAAATTGTTCACCGGGCACTGTTGCAGTCCGACGCCTCAAGAGTCACGATGTGGCCGCCATACGAGACGAGCGCCGCTCTCTTGTAGGTCCGCGGGCTTGCCAGCAGCGGGTGATCCCCGGGAGTCCAGCCGAAGCACAGGCGAGCACGTCGCAAAACACTGGCGAACTGACTGCCTGACTGACTGACTCAACAAGCGGCGCGGTCGCTTTAAATAGGGCGCGCCGCGTCTGTTTGTTAACATGCGCCAAAGCTAGCGCGCACACACACATAGCTTCGCTGGTTATAGCTCCCTCTTCTCCCGTCGAGCCGCGCGTCGTCATTGGCTAGGTCCCATAGAAGATGCTCGATTTTTCTGGCGCATTCCAGGCCGATGAACCACCGTCTTCCCCGGGCAAGGGGAAAGAGGGTGACAACAACGCGTACAAAGCTACGCGCTCTCCCGCGCGGTGAAGGGGGCTTTGCTCTCCATGCCTTCCACGCGACGCCGTGCGGGCCTCGCGCCGTACCGGCTTGATGAAAATGGGCGCCGATTTCGTGACAGCAGACTAATGTCTCTGCTCTTTACTAGGCGGTCAAGGCTAACCATTGCTCTCTTTCCAAGAAGCAGGCGTCTCCTAATTTCATGGCTGCAGTCTCCTTCCGAGGTAATCTTGGAGCCCAAGAACAGAAAATCTGTCACAGCTTCCACTTCTTGTCCATTGATGCTCCAGGACTTGATAGGGCAAGACGCCATGATCTTTGTCTTTTTAATGTTCAGTTTAAGCCCAAACTTCTCACTCTCTTCTTGTACGCGGATCAGAAGTCTCTTGAGTTCCACTTCACATTCTGCCATTAAAGTGGTATCATCCGCATATCTAAGGTTGTTGATGCGTTTTCCAGCAATCTTCACTCCAGCTGAAGACTCGTCCAGACCGGCCTTCCTCATGATGCACTCTGCAGTATGCAGCCTTGCCTCACTCCTTTCTCGATCGGAAACCAATCAGTAAGACCATGCCCAGTTCTGACTGTGGCCTCTTGCCCTTCATACAGGTTCCTGAGGAGACAGATGAGGTGAATTGGAACTCCCATTTGCCACAATCTGCTCTGATCTACGCAGTCAAACGCTTTCGCATAATCAATAAAGCAGAAGTAGATGGGTTTCTGGAACTCTCTTGCTTTTTCCATGATCCAGCGAAGGTTAGCAATTTGGTCTCTAGTTCCTCTGCCCTTGCGAAACCCAGCTTGCACGTCCGGAAGCTCCCGATCCACATACTGCTGCAGCCTACCTTGGAGAATTTTCAACATCACCTTGCTAGCATGCGAAATAAGCGCGATCGTGCGGCAGTTGGAACAATCTTTGGCACTGCCTTTTAGCCTTTTAGCCTTTTAGTCTTTTAGCCTTATTCCTTTTACTATCATCGAAATCGGCTATTCTAACTGGGTGGTTGTTATACATTTCCTTTAACATGTGCATTATGCATGGAGCGAGAGAGTTAATTGTCGAAAGCCCTCTCGGGAATCTTTACATAGAATTTTCTATGGGACAGCCGTTGCGTTCGATATATCCAAGAATTCGAAATAGTCGGTTTCCTTGATATAAGGAAACCGACTATATTTCGAATTTCTGGATATATCTCTCTCTCGCTTTATTTTCTTTTAGCCTTATTGCTCTTCACAGTAATCGAGTCAAATGTTCACACTACATGTTTGTTCTTGCGCCACGCTATGTGGCTTGCTATCCAGCAGCAGCGTTCCTATACACATCTCGAAGATAGCATGAACTCCCGTGGACACCCTTCCCTTTTGTGGATGCGGAGTACATATTTCGGTCCCCCTTGGGATGCTTAGGTGTTGCAAATACTGTGCATCACCATCGGCGTCGTCGTCATCATCATCATCACGAGGGATTCGTGCTTTGCTTTATCTTATACCACTTTCAAGGGCGCATATGGTAAACAAGCCAAATAAACGTTCGGAAGCCTCTTCAGCGAACCACCGGCTACTAATTTTATCCATGCGGCGCCTCATGTGCATTAGCCGCTCGTGTTCATTTAGCCGCAGGTGACTGGGCAGTGAAAGAGACTCCTGATACCAGGCATCGATTAGTCGGTGTTCGTACTCTCTTTTCAAAACTACTGCAGTAGAAAAATGAATAAAGAGCACTGCAGAATCTGCATTGCAGTAATGCGAAAGCACGGATGCTGCTGTTGGCTGCTTATAGTTGCTTAATTTACTTATTGTTTAGCCATTTTAGTCTTCGGTACTTTCAAATTGCGCGCCAATCCCTTCCTATGCCATTTTTCGGCTCTACTTCCGGTTGCGTGGCGTCACATCCTTGACGTCACATTAATTCACTTCTTGTTTACCCATTTTAGTCTTTGGCATTTTCAAATTGTGCGCCAATCCCTTCCTGCGCTCTTTTTTTTGCTCGACTTCAGGTTGCGTGGCGTCATATCTTTGACGTCACCATTATTGACTGATTTAATTAACTATTCAAGGATTTGATACTTTCAAATGTGGCGCCAAGCCATTGGCTAATGAGACCATTTTCGCCTTTACTTTTACATTTTTTGCCTCTAAATAATTACCTAATTAACTTATTGGCCTAAATATTTATTAGGACACAACACTGCGTCGCCCTCTATCGATTGGCACCACTCATTAACCTCAACCATTTCTCAATTACAACTGCTGTGGAGACGATTTCGCGGACGCGATCTGCTGACAGAAATCTGTGAACATAGCGAAGTAATGTTATCGCATTAATAATGAAGTTGTTTTGTTTCCGACGCAACCGTGAGTACTCTCCTGTGTTTTCGTTCGAAATCGCTGCTGTAATTCTGCCACTTCGTTTTCAAGACCTACGGAAGTCCAGTCCACAGCTCCACAGACACTGCGCAGGACATTTGTCAATGGAGGTGCAGCACCACCTTTTTTATCTTTGTCGCATTTGACAGAAAGTGAGAGGAAATGAAGGAAAATGCCAGCAAGGAAATCTTTGGGCGCTTTCAAAGAGGTCGCTGTAATAACACGCGGATTTCTATATATGTTAGCTTTCTTTGTTTTGCCCTATATCCATGGCAGCTCAGTTTGCTTCACATTGTATTCCCGAATACTCATCATCATCATTAGCCGGACTATACCAACTGCAGGGCGAAGGCCTCTCCCATATTCCTCCAATTAGCCTTGTCCTGCGCTTGCTGCATGCATCTACTTGACCCCTGCGAACTTCTTAATCTCATCCGCCCACCTAACTTTCTGCCGCCCCCTGCTACGCTTTCCTTCCTTTGGAATCCAGTTCGCTACCCTAAGCGACCATCGATTATCCTCTCTTCGCACTACATGTCCTGCCCATGCCCATTTCTTCTTCTTGATTTCCTCTAGAATATTCTTAACTCGATTTGTTTATCTGACCCACTCTGCGCGCTTCCCGTCTCTTAACGTTAAACCTACCATTTTTCGTTCCATATCCCTCTGCGTTGTCTTCAACTTAATAGAACTCTATTCGTTAGCCTCCACGCTTCAGCCCCCGTATACTATACGCAATGTAATCACGAGACTTGATCACCTGACGGTACTCCGTCGGTTTATCGACAAATATACCTTGCTATAATTTACAGTTTTTAGCACAGGGCGCCCCCTTTTTACGCGTTCTTCATTTCCAGATTGTGGAATGATTAAGCGAAGACGTACCTACTCAGATGAAAGAAAAGTGCGGCTATATATCCAACTAGATAAAGAGACGAGAAGAAATGAGGTGAAGGGGATGGGAAGAGAAAGGCAGTCATGCTCGTATAGCTGTAGATTAGCAGGTCGTGTAATACAGGCACAATAACTGCAAGGGAGTGGTGCAAGAAGAGTTTGCACCCCCCCCCCCCCCCTCTTTCTTTCTTCTGTTCCAGCCCGAACTTGCTCCACGTCTCGAGGCAACTAATTTTCCAGACAAAACGTTTTTCTTTTTTTTTTTTGCCTCAACAAAGGCCTGCCCAGGAGTTGAAATCATAATACCAATCATAAAACTTTTCCTTTAACTTGAGCACGCTGTTCGCATTTTATTTATTTTTTTTTCTTTTTCGAGCGAGAAAGAAATAGGGAACTGGGTGCTATTTTGTCTTCAACCTTCATAGTCAGTGTTTTTTTTTTTTCTGTATAGTATAGGAGTGAAAAGAAAATAACAAAACGGGGAACAGTGAGCCCCCGAGCTAAAGAGAGAACAGCATTAGCATAATCATAAATTGGGCCCAGCACCACGGCGCCCTCGTTTAAGGATCGTCGGCTGAAGCTTCGTTTGCAGGCAACGTGCTATATACTATATATAATATGCGGGCCCGCAAAACTGTAGTCAACGGAGCGGCGCCATTCGTTTTGCTCGCGGGCGAGGGTTGTAATTTTTCTTGCTGCGGTTTCAAGCCGTATATGAAACTTGATGCGTTCCGCGAGCCATAGAATTAAATTCCGGATGCCTTGTTTCTCCTCTTGTTTTCACATTCTTCACCGACTGCTTTCCTTTTCAAAACCATTTCGCTTCTCTCTTCGTGTGCAAGAAGGTATAGGGGGCGCCGCATGCATATACACATAAATTGTGTGTGTGTGTGTGTGTGTGTGTGTGTGTGTGTGTGTGTGTGTGTGTGTGTGTGTGTGTGTGTGTGTGTGTGTGTGTGTGTGTGTGTGTGTGTGTGTGTGTGTGTGTGTGTGTGTGTGTGTGTGTGTGTGTGTGTGTGTGTGTGCGTGCGTGTGTGTGTGTGTGTGTGTGTGTGTGTGTGTGTGTGTGTGTGTGTGTGTGTGTGTGTGTGTGTGTGTGTGTGTGTGTGTGTGTGTGTGTGTGTGTGTGTGTGTGTGTGTGTGTGTGTGTGTGTGTGTGTGTGTGTGTGTGAGAGAGAGAGAGAGAGAGAGAGCTTATTGAAACGTTTCAGCAGTTGCACGCAGTTGGCGATTACTAAAGAGCAGAAAGTTGGCTTAATAGGAAAACAATTCAGCAGCAAATTACCGGAGCCGTCAAAAGGTAAGTGATTATAAGCGCAACTTTTGGCGCCGACTACGCAATGTGACGCGCAGTGTTACTTTCCAAATAAGTGCATAGTCGAAGCATACATTCATACCTCTCTTTTCTTCCAGGAAATTATATATATATATATATATATATATATATATATATATATATATATATATATATATATATATATATATATATATATATATATATATATATATATTGAGTATTGAGACTTTGGAGGCTATATCACATGGCTATAGCGCAGTGCACGGAGCTATGAAGTGACAGAATCGCGACTGTGAACATCACGTAACATTCACACAATCAGTAGCGGCATTGGCGAGGCCTTTTATTTGTCACTACTATCTGATCTGTGGGGACATCAAGTATGCGTTCGGAAAAAAACTTCGCTGTAGCCACAAGATAACCATGCACAACAGCGTGCATTAAAAGAGGAAATGCCACTCTGAATAAAATAAGTTCGATGTAAAGAATGAGGCGATATCGCAGATAACAATTCATAAAATCTGAGCGCAATCAATGGTTTTAAGAGCACCAACGATGAAATATTATTTATTGAATATAATTACAAGAATTATTATGGGTCAGTGCTCAATATATATGCGAAGTACCGAAATGGAGAAGCTACCATAAATTTGTGTTGTTTTTGTTTACGCCTAGTATCATTTGGGATGCTCCGTTTTAAAGGTGGCAGCTATAAAATTTGTTACTTTGCGAAAAAGTGGTAGGTTGCTTGTAATAAACAAAACTGGTAAAAATTTCCATATGATATTAAAGGGCGACAAGTATTTTTTATCAACATAGTGAGAAAATCACTTCTTTGCCGGTCTCAATGTCTGCAGTAACATTCATGCTATGGGACACTTTGAGCTCTGAAGAACTGCAAACCGCGACTGCCAGTCCTGGTGTCCATAATAAGGCAGCTGGAAAACTTGCTTCGCGTATTGACTAAATAAAAGCACCTTGAAGCTATCACGCTTGGAGTTAACATTATTATCAGCGGAACTTTAAAGATATTTTTATTTCGAAAGTTATTTTTATTTTCGGGTGTGGAAGGGAACTTTGTGTGCAGAAAATGTAATAATTGTGAGTCACGGGTACAAAGATATACCCGTACTTGCGGTTGCGACCTCTGACAAGCGATTACTAATGGCGAAATTGGGAAATTAGTCGTTTACAACATTTTGTTTTTGTTTTAAATAACACCGCCTATTAAACAACTCAGGCGCACTGAGAAAAGTTAATGGATTAATGGAAAATCCCCAACCGAAACAACCCGCGGCCGCTGCAACGCGCCCCTAATCACAACGCTCGTTAACGTTAAGCTACCGCAACTGTCAACTACTGCGACGCTGGTAGTTACTGCTACTACGTAGCCTCGTTCCCCACATCGTGGCGGCGCGCAAGTGGAGCAGCCTACACACTTCAATCGCCCAAGTAAGTTGTACAGCAACGACGCCGAAAAAGAAACGAGAGAAGACAGCCTTGTCACCAGGAGCGCCTCGGGTGCGCAATAACCCGGCGGGGCCGAGACTTGCGAAACCACACCGGGGATTTAAGCACTACCTCGAGCGCGAACAAAGGAGATTCCGGTGCGAGCGGCCGCTGCACACAACGGATATATATACCAGCTCGCCGAGGTATTCGTTCCCCGCTCGGAGACAAAACTGTTCACGCGGGCGACAGGCCTGATACTGGCTGACAATGGGGAAATTGCTGCCGTGGGGCAAAGCCACCGCAAGGTCGCCCTGTAAAGCCGCGCCGCTCAAAGAGGGGAGAAAGAGCTACGGAGACCCGGCCGCCTCGCGCTTTTGTGGACCGAGAGACAATTGCGCTCGCGTCTGCGTTAGCGAACTGAGCAGCTCGATCGCTAGCTCGTTTAACGCGTCAGTCCAGAACGACTTGAAAAAAAAAAGAAAAAAAAAAAGGTTTTGAGTATAAAGATAAAAAGAAAGGCGGTCGAGTCATTTTTTCCGAGCTGTATGGTCTGCACTGATTGCTCTTAGATGCCACCGTTTACCAACTACCTTACCTTGTCCGGCATCAATAAGTGTATCAATAACTGCCTTCAACTTATTTTTATATGTGGTCCAAGGTTAGTCGAACCGATCAAGCTGCCGCGATACGGCGTTAGGCGAAATAACACGGTTCTATTCTGTGTCAGGGGGACGGCTTAATTGCCTCTGGTTAACGTTATGTATGCTACGTTATGTACGTTTTCTTGTGTTTCATAGATTACTCGCGTGTGTTAGCACCTAGGGATCTTTTTTAAAATTTAATTACTGCTTACATTTTGCCGCCTACAACAGTGCGACGTACGTATCTCGTGCCACAAGCTCTGTCTCTCTCTATTTTTTTTTCTTCTATGCTCCTTTTAAATCCACACCACTCGCTTTCTTTTTTTCTGTTAGTTATATCTTCTAACTTGTTCCTTGCCCATTTTTCATTTGCGTGTGCTCGTGTGCTCTAAAACTGAAACGGAGCAACAGCAAACAACAGAGAGTGCAACCAAGTTGAAGGCCTCCGTTAAGAAAAATCAGGAATGACAAGCGAAGGCTATAATCCAGTCGCAGTTTGCGTTTCTGGAGCGCACAGTAAGGGGCTCTTCTGTACGGTGTGGATTTTAATCAAACTGCGCCAACGAGTATAGGTGCAAAATGTGATCTATAACAGAGGACGAACGCTCTGTTTACATCGTTCTCTCCGTTGAGCGCTTAAAGCTTCATAGTCACGTTGCGAAATTGCGCGTTCAGTGTAATAATCTGCCTAGCGGAGTTCCTGTCAATGCTAGAGAATTAAGGTATCGCTGTTCACTTACAGCTGACCGCGCTAAAAGCCTTCCCTGAACAAAGGCGTGCTTTTTTTCTTTTTCGTCCAGTACAGCAATTTGAAGGCACTGCTTTCTCGTTTCTCGATTAAATCCGCCTTGTTGTGTTTTGCAGCAATTTTCAGAAGATAAAAAAAAAAAAAAAACTGATTACACGCTCAGCAAATATCTTTCCTTGTGCCAAGCACGCGTACGCGCGCAATCGCGCATCGTCCGTTGTTGCAATCGTTTGGAGTATGTAAGTCGTCTGACTTGAGCGCAGCCGAAGATGACTTCCTCCCCGCAGATTAGCGTGAAAGATTGTTCGCTCAAAATACTGGCAGCCAAGTTTTCGATAACGCGCCAGCCGCAAAGATGAATACATCCACCCTTTCATCCTCCTGACGCTCAAGATTCTCTAGCGTGTTTATGTATACACGAATCCCCGCGGAGTCGGAAAGCCATGAGTCGAAAAAAAAAAAAAAAAGAATATTTAGAACGATAAAAAATGAAAGTGCTCCAGAGGAGCACGGGAAAGCAAACACTTCGCCGTTTCTCATGCTCGGGAAACCCTTGAGGTCCCTATGGAGAGAAAAGCCTTCACTAGTCGGCCGCCTTGCTGCTCCTGCTGTTGTCGGGCGCCCGGTGAAGCTGCCCTGGGAAAATTGTTCGCCCCACCACACTCCTCAGCGCAAGCGAGGCGATGCACTATATCTTCCAGGCCATGATGGAATCCGCGAGCATATATCTTCATCATTGTCTTCCTTTTTTTCCCATTTTATTTCGTGTTTCGCGTTCCAATTTTATCGTGCTCCCTCTATCGCCCCAGTATATGCAAGAAGTTCTCGACCTCGCGTTAGAGCTTATACCCTTGCTTATACGCGCAGCCCAGGCACGAACATTGCACAAAACTGAGAAACGGAAAAAAAAAAAGCATCCTCTAAGCTTCCTCAGCATGCTGGCCTTAACCCAATAGCTGTTTGCACTCACACAACAATTTTCCAATTTTTTTTTCTCCCTACTTTCGTTTCCTCTCTCTTGGCACGCGGAGAACAAAATCGAGCGCGTGGTTTTTGATTTCCAAGGTTTATCTCTGAACAGGTTCCTTTCCTATAGAGGCTGCTTGCCCGCGTGTTCAGTTTTGTTGCTTTCCCCTTTTCCCTGTTTATTTTCGTGCGCCATATTCTCTGTATTTTCCCGACATTGGTCTCGATTTTCCCTACGCTACCTAACAAAAGACGCTTCTGCAATATTCCGGTAAGGGGGTTGCTCTTCGTGCCTCACTTTACGAGACGAACAATAGGGACTTAGGGAGCCTAAGCTCCTAACGCGTCCTTCATCCGACTTGTTTTCGAGATGATCGAAACCCGCGAACTATAGGGTAGGGGTGTAGGAAGAATTTGCCTGCACGGTACTCGGAAAGCTTCTGCCGAAGTATTCTACTGATAGAAACATGCTAAAAATAAAGCGGAATAAAACAAAAAGTATGAAATTGAAAGGCCACTATGTCTTTTGAGGCAGTGGCCTTTTTCTTCGTTTCGTACATTTTTACCTCATTTTTGTTTGCATGAATTTTCAGCACTTTATTATTACCGCAGTGCCTCTTGTACGCGGACATCCCATGGTTCTGTGTTATCTAAGTGCGATCACGTGTCCACGTGCGAGCAGGTGGCCATTCCCTTTGAAGCGTCATTGCGTTCATCGAAGCGAGTTGGAGTCCACGCCGACTTTGCAGCTCCCTCATTTGTCGCTTTGTATCGATGCGCATTGGTGTTACGCGAAAAGTAACCACCTGCTCCCGTGTTCCCACTAATAGCGCACGACCCTGTACATCTGCTGTCTTAAATATTCGACCAACATGGAAATCTTTTATTCTTTTTTGGTTTATGGTCGACCTCGTATTGACTGTAAGTCGATAGGATTCGCACGTAAAATGGAAACCATGAAGAATGTCATCTTCTGACTTCTGTCTGCATGCGAATTGACCTCGTTGACTAACTTTTTTTAAAGCATCTCTTCATCAGTCAATAAAGGTGATGCTCGGAAATCTGCTTCAAATGAGTAACATTTAAAACCACGCTTTAAGGTTCCGACTTCTGATTAATAAATCTGATTAGAGGCTGACCTGATAGATTTTAATGACGTTCAACAGCACCACTACTGTGCTCAAAAAATGCAGGATAAGATATGAATCGGACCACCTTCGCGAAATCTGTTTTGCACGCGAGCATGCACTGATAATTTCCTCAGATACAAGTGTTCTATACAGTATTTAGAACAGGGTGACCTTGTAGGCTATGGTGGGCGCATGAGGTTAAGAAGTTCGCAGGGGTCAAGTGGATGCAGCTAGCACTGAACCGGGTCAAGTGGAGAAATATGGGAGAGGCCTTCGCCCTGCAGTGGGTATAGTCAGGCTGATGATGATGATGATGATGATGATAGGCTATGGAGAAAGGGGAGAAGCGTGGCTACAATGCGCATACGCAGAATATGTTACGATGAAATGACGACGGGTGTGGCCAGTTTTAGTTAGCGTCCCCCTATCGGCTCCGACCCTATATTCTAAAGCTGCATATATTCACTATGCAGGTATAGAAAAGGTTTGCTCTCGCTAATTGAAAGTGCTTCTTGTGTTCCGCAGTAGTCGTTCACGAAGGTACGCCACCGCAGCATGTCACCCCGCTGGGTTGGCGCAGTGGCTACGGCACTCGACTACTGTTCCCAAGGACGCGGGATCGAGTCCCGGCCTCGGCGGCCACTTTTCGATGGAGGCGAAAAGCAAGGCGCCCGTGTGCTGTGCGATGTCGGTGCACGTTAAAGAACCCCAGGTGGTCGAAATTTCCGGAGTCCTGCACTATACGGCGTCACTCATAGCCCGAGTCGCTTTGGGACGTTAAACCCCACAAACCTAACCACCGCAGCATGTTAGCGAGTGAAGGTCTCGACCCGTTATCGTCATCCAGGTTATACGTGGAACCTGCATAACACGCCCTTGCCGTGCATACCGAATTCGTGATGATTTTGGGCTACGTTTTTTATTTTAATTATTATTTCGCGCTCCGAAGCCATGGCAGGATATACCACGTAAAATCTGTCGGCCAGCTCTCCTCCTCGCTTCACAGCACAGGGCACAGGTTCCCGCACTCGGTGTACATTGCCACACGTTCCTCCGCTCACGTAGGCAGTTACACGACCTCTCAACAAGTAAAGCGCGCATAAGCGTCGCGGTGGAGCGGAACGATCACAAACCTGAATCACGCGCGTGATTGCGAGATTGGGCCGCCCGTGTGTGCTCGCTGTGTCCGAGATCGTGATGGGGAGACCGCGGCGAGAGAAATAAATGGAGAAGAAGGAGAGAAACGGTGCACCATGGTCCATATTGAAGCGACGTGCTCCGAATGCGCGCCGCTGTCCTTTAGTAGAGGGATTCTCGCGGACATTACAAATCGTACTTGTCACCCGCCGTGCGTCCGTGCGTGTACTGGGACCATAGTGCGTGAGCACCTGAAATTAATCAGCCCTGTGCGAGAACGCTGGCGCCAGGTTTTCTTTCTTCTCTTTTTAGCCGAGGTTTCTGTCCTGTGATTCCTTTTTGTAGCTGCATTTGTTTGCGGAGATATCCATGGCAGAATTAAAACCGTGGTGAAGGTGCTGCAGGCGTCCGCCTTCGCCGATGCTGTAACACCCGTAGACGCCTTAAACTTGAGCGGTGTCATCAAAAAGTAACAAGAAAGATAAAAAAAAAGCGTTAACCACAAATGAAAGTTTTCGCCATATTGACACAGGTGGCTTAAATGACGCTGTGCAACGCCCGAACTTATTCCGGACAGGAAAACATGCAACAACCTCCCCGGTTACGTTCCTCTGTAACTAATGTTGTAAAAATTCGAAACCATTCATGTTATCCTTTGCTGACAACGGCACAACTTACGAGCGCAACAAAAAACATACACTGCTATTTTCATTTGCCTTTGTTCGATAGTGACGTGTAGTGGAACAATTTTCAAAGGCGCGACCCCTTCACCAACGTTCATACAGGGTCCAGCTGCTGTATACTTTCTCGGTCTAATCTATGCATCTCGAAAGGTATAAAGGGAAACACGGAAATCAGTCAGCACGCCAACCGAGGATTCCTTCGTACGCGTTATCACCTCTGGCTGCCGGTTCCTGCTGGCAGACTTGAGCAAGCTGCAGAATTTGACGGATAGGGTCACTTCCTTACGACCGACTAGCCTTTCATGCACACGATTCACGGCGGCCTGGAGGCATGAAACCAGCCAGTCCGTCCTTATAACGTCGATTGCCATCTGGGACGAAGCGGCGCGGGACACCACCATGCATCATGCAAAACTACCGACCGCGCGCGACCTGGAAGTCCGTGACCCCTGACCCCGTCCCCCGCGGCAGGATCCGCGAACAAGTCTCGCTGCCGAAACGCGCTCGCCGAAGAGGGATAAATAAATGAGGTTGCTGGCGGCCCCGCCATTTGCCGCGAGTCTCGAATGGCCTTCGTCCACTGACCACTCGCGATGAGGCAGTAATGTATGCCGAACATCCCCTGGCCGGCAGGCCGACTGGGGGTCGTCTGGTGCCGTCTGACTGAGGCTGCCTGAACTGAATAGAAAGTGTATTGCAGAGAAGCAGTGGTAAAGGTTTAACACCTGGAACAGGTGGAGAGGCTGGCGAATGAAGCGTGTCTCCGGCCTGCTGCTCAACGTTGATGGTGGTGGTGAAAACTTTTATTGTCCGGAAGAAGCGACACCGGAGCTCAAGTAGCGGAAATGGGAAAAGAACAGAAGGAGGGAGAGAGTGAAACTGATAGTTCATGACGTCATAATACAGTGAGCTACCTGAGGTGTTCAAGACGAGGGGCTCCCGTCGCTAGCACACGTGCCGTACAGAGGCGAGACCGCACTGGCTATGGACAGATGTGTCTGACCGGCTTAGAGCATCATTTGTGCGCGTGAAATGACTGCTCTAGTCGTGGACAGATGAAATAGGTGCATCGGGTTACTACTTTTTGCTCGAGTCTCTAAATCAGGGTTGAATTTCCCACTACACAGCAACTCTTGCATCCGAACTTATCAAGGGATTGGAACTATGATTACACTAATATAAAGAAAGAACCGGTCGTGCTCAAATCTTCCTTGCTCGACCTATATATCGGGCATCAAAAGTGCCATCGTAGTACAGACGAATGTTGAACTGTGAAGACTCGCAGTGTAAAGCCAATCGTAAGGTATGGTGATTTAATGAGATTTCGGCGGGCGCACACGTGGCCATGTGGAACCAGTGAGGATACATATTGACAACGCCGGGTCCCTTGGAAATAGCTGGCCGAGTACACTTGCGGCACGCAGCAGGATTGCAAGCTCATGCTCGTGTAGTTGGGACTTCTGGGACCAAACCGCCTCATTATATGTGGACATAACTCCCTTCTTTCGCACTTCTTATCGCATCTTGTCATCGTTCCCAGCAGTCAACTGCCAATTCGTGATAAAAAAAAAAAGAAAAAAAAAAAAAAAAACACGCCGCCGGCGCGACGCAGCGAATCACGACATGGCCGCACAAAATGCGCTCACGCACCATCGCCAATCGCTCAGCACCTCCAGGCGCGCGCACGCGCGAGATCACTATTATATTGAGACAACGCTTGTGTGCAGATGCGTGTTCTCTCCCGATCGCCCTCTACATCTTGTTTGCTTATATCGTTACGCAGCCTCGGCGCCGGTCTTTCTTCCGTTGAATTTTTTTTTTATTATTATTTCTCCTGTTGTTTCTGCCCCTTTGGTTGTCGAGCAGCCGATCAGCGCGCGGACTGTTTGCGTCCCGACGACCGACCGAATGGGCCGCCGCACGACCGTGGAAAACGGCGAACGGCAATTGGAGGCTCGTGAGCGGCGTCGCGAGTCCAGACAATGCGGCATTAACCCGAATCGCGTCCAAGAGATCGTGCAGCATGCTGGGATCGCTCGCTTTGCCGCAACGTCGATTTGCAAAAGTCTACGCACGGCTAACCCCCCCCCCCCCCCCAACCTCCGCTTTTCCTCCTTTATGTACACCTCCAAACATGACCTGGGCGTCGCACTCTCTGCCCATCCACCTTGTTATAGTTCCTATACTTGTTTTTCATTTCCTGCCGCGGAGTAGTTCAGAGAGTCTATTGCAGGCCGCCGAATTGTTTTTGGAATATTTTGCTTCATATACAGCGACCCTGAAAACTACGAAAGTTCAAGGCCCCTCCCCCCCCCCCCCCTCGCATACACACACGCACTTACAAAAATGTATACAACTGTACAGTTTTTATAAGTTTTCCGCCTTGACATCATTGGGATAAAAGAAATTATTCTTACAGGGTGGTCCCCTATAGTGCAGGAGTCGCTTTAGGTCCCGAATACAAAAAGAGCTGTTCGCATCGGGAAATCCGAATGCAGCCATAGACGACAGCCGCCAATAACGCGAGGGCCTACGCAGCGGCTAATCGCGATACGTTCACGCGCATGTAGGCTGCTTATAGAGCGAAATTGCAAGTCAGTGAGCCCCAAACGAGCTCACTGCGGGCGCTGTTTTCTTGTTTAAGTGGAAGATCTCTGTCATCGGTCACGGACGCTGTCTGGTATTCACAGGTGGACGACGAAGCCTGCAGCGTTGCGAAATGATAGACGTGACACCGATATCTTTCGCCCTTCTTGAACTCAGTTCCTTGGGACTGAGGGATGCGGAATAGATTAGGAGGGGAGGGTCGTCACGGTTTCGTAAGAATAACTTGCAATCGCTTAAAGGGCCAGCCAAACGTGGACCGATCAAGGCCTTGGCTTGGTCAAAGGGGTGTGCGGGTTCAACAGCAGCGCAGTAAAACTATCGTTGTGTCTCAATTTCAGCCTCTCACAAAAAAAAAAAAAAAAAAAAAAAATGAATCAGATAAAGAAATTGACAAAAAGAAAATGTTACCGCATCATTGAGGAAAATGGCTGTCCCCTCTGCAGTCCACCAGACCTGATTTTATTTTTTTTTTACTTGCGCATTTCTGCATTCCCATATCCGCTTCGCCGCGTTTTGGTGAGTTCAGGAGGGAGAGAAGCCTTTATTCAAGGTCAAATAAATACCTTACAAATGTTCTTCCTCTGTATAGACTAACGCCAGCTGGTCAATGTGAGCCGCCGAGGCGTGGCCCGAATCACGGCATTACGTTTAAATGTTGAAGCAAGTTTTCATGATTTCGGTAAAGTAAATTTCTCTGCGTGTAATTTGTTCCATACAAAGACAAAAATATCAACTTCCGTCCCCGCTCCTGAACAATTGTTCACTCTCAAGATTATTCTGTTCTCTATTCTTTTTTTTTTCTTTTTCTTTATGGCTTTTGGTAGCAGTCTAATTGCAGAACATTAATTAGCGCCTATGAATTAAAAAGACGAGGTTAGCCGCCGCAGGCGTATACGATGAAGAGCGTTAGCTCGATTGAGTCTCGGTGGAAACGGGCGGTGGCGAGGCACTTTGGGCGAGTCTGACCCGATGAATCTCGATGGTAATCTTCGCATCTAGTTGACTGACGAGATTGGGCAGCAGCTCGACGCTTCCGAGGTTTCCGTTTACTCACACGTTCTTCCTCGAGTCGGGCTGCTGTTCTGTTTCGGCTTCTTGGCGGGCACGGCATTCCCTCACGCGGTCTCTTTCGAGTCGAGCACCACGCTGCTCCTCGGTTTCGGCGGGCACGCCTGGCTTCTCGATCCACTCAAAGTGCGTTCTCGTGAAGCATCCGTTGCTCAGAATCGTCAACGCCGCTCGGCGATATATGACGTCAATGCACTTAGACCCGAAGGTCCAGCCTCCATCGCGCACCACGTCCCAGGTGAGGAGCCCCCCTTCTCATACACCTCTGCTCTATGACGCAACATCTAGGCTCCCTCTTATAGCGACCTCTCTCGCACAGAATTCAAACTACTTCGTTATAACCGAGACTCCGAAGGTCGCCTCATTACAGCTTCGGGGAACAACGGTCGTCGGTGCGAGTCCCTCACACACTATGAGTCTTAACTCCACTGATTATTATGTGCTCCTTGTTTGCTACACTCTGAATTCTATGTGCTAAACGGGTGGGCCACAACTTTGACAGCAATGGTGGCTCTCGGCCCAATCTCGGAGCACGTCCGGGTCTCGAATGCTATATGGTCGAACGACAACAACCTGGAGTGTAACTGGAGTGTACTGGAAAAGCATTCCAGTACACTCTAGTGTAACTACTAGCCCGGTGGCCGCGCGCGCAAGGAAGGAGCACTTGTTCTGACGTCACAGCAGACGACGACGACGACGACGACGACGATGATGATGATGATGATGATGATGATGAATTGGTAGATTGATATAGTGGCGCGCCATCTGGTAGTTTTGCTTGATAGTCACGGTTTGTAATTGATCATGTGGTCTGCCGCCATCTTTAACCCTTCGAATTAAAGGACAGACAAGAATTTTAGAAACGTGATTAGTAAGAGCTAACGCTCTTAAAGAGATGTCGTTTGCCTAACGACACAGTTTTCGTATCCTGCTTCGCTTCAAGAAAAAACAAATTACGTTTCCTTGCTTCTCAGAGCCAAGTATACGCACATTTCCGCCCCACTGCCCAAAATCTAGTGATGGCTCTCGCACAGTTCTCGTGTGCCCCTTTCACTCTCTCGTATGCCACGTTTCCTCAACTCCAGCACTATCATGCGCGCATACCAGCGCCCCCTTAATTCCAGACATAACGCAACACGCCAGCAAACATGCATACGGCGCATGTGAGGCTGTATTCTTTTCGCAGTTCATTATTTTCCTTCTGGGCCATCGATCAGTCCTACCCCTACAATACCGGAACCGGCTTCGCTTGTTTAATACCGCCATATATGACGTCGCAACTCGCAACTGTGTACCAGTGAAAGAAGAGCGGAGAGGATCAGTCGAGAAAATGATTCAGTCACAAAATACGGGTCCTAGTTCACGTCTATTCTTCAGGTATGTGCCTCCAGTCCACGTTTCTTTTTTTGTCTTCAAAGCACCCACTCGCATCGCTTTTCGCACACCGTATATAACACATTGTATGCAGTGCCGCACGATATACCGTATGCGCATAACAATACGCGTCACGGTATCGGTCGCCATCTCCCATTTCTCCGGCGTAGGCGTGCGCGGTCGACCTCGGGCGATTAGCGTGCGTCTCTTCCGGGCCACCGCAGAAGCGAACCGTCGCGATAAAAGGGGGCGCACCTCTGACCCACCCGCCGCTGTTACGGGGGCGAAGCCGCCCCCACAGAGCGCGTTTACAGCAGTAATTGGCGCACAATGCACTGCGCTGCTATGTGCGCGCATGCGCAAACAAACACTGCAAGAAGGAAGGAAAGAGCACACGCGGTCAACGAGGGGCCTTTGTTAAAGATATATGCATTAGTCGGGACTGACCCACGTTCACTGCCTTCTCTTCCCGGACCCTATAGTACATGAAACAACAGTGCGTAACAGCGTTCTCTCTCTTTCTCTCTATGTGTGTGTGTATGGGTCTCCTCCCTTTTAACCGCGAAGTTCATCCGTAGGCGTTGCATCCCACCAAGCCCTTTTTCAGAGTTGCTTCATAACAGTTTGCGATCGGTCAGGAAATAAAAAGCAGCAAACAAAGAACCGATCTACCGGAGTTCGGGGACTCAAAGCGTCAGCCTCCTATGAGTGCCGAGACCTACGTTCAACCAACTGACCGCCCTGCGAGCACTCAAACGCAGCATTCGATGAGGGATGTGGAGAGAGCGCGCTTTTCTGTAAAATGCTAACAAAACGCGCTGAAAACAACGTAATTTTCCTTTTATTTACTTTCTCTTCAAGTAACTACAGTCCGACAATAGAAATGCTTACGATATCAGCGCGTCCAATCTGTATCTGAGCAAGAAGAAAAATAAAGATGAGCAACACCACTAATAAAAAGTGAAACGTCTGAGGCAAGTTTCACTTGCTGCGACTATAGTAAGAAGATATTCAATGCAATCGCTAATGCCGAAGTGCGATTTTCGGTCAATTCTTTCACATGCTGCGCGTACTCGGCAAATTCGGTCTGAGAAACTCGCAAGCAGGGTTCTTGATGTTTGCGTATGCAATCCATAAATAAAGGCGTGAGTTACGGATTGCATTGATATTGTTATAAACGTGCAAGTTTCTGGGTGCAAGGCAATATTTCGAATATTTGCAATAGAATAAGCAGTTTTATTCCAAACCCTTCCCTCATGGCCACAAGTATGTATACGTTGTTCTCTATCGGTTAGTCGCAGATTGAGCACACCGACGTTACAATTCAATTCAAACCGAGACAAACCTGTCGAAGACCGTTTGCGGCTAGACCGACGCGCCCTTTCTTGTCGTAGACCGATGGCAATTGCAACCGTCGCGAAATATGAGGCATGCGAAATGGGCCTACGACTTGCATGTTCCTTAACTCCGAAAAAGGCCCTCAACTTCTTCTAAAGCACTGACTATGATAGCGGTGATGCTTGGGGGTCCCTGTTGCGGTCTCTCTGGCACTATGAAGGACCCGCGGGACAGCGCACGGCTCTAGAAAATAGCGTAGTGTTTTATTGAAAAGGGTCAAAACAAGGTAGCTAGAACTGTTGTTGACAGAATTGCCGGCTAAAATGTAATGTGTCAGTTGTCAGGAGGAATTTGAGCCTGTTACAGAAGAGCCGTGGAAAAAGAAAATGTTTGGTCTGCATGGACTGTTCGTAAGTAAAATACATACAATGCATAAATACAATACATGTTTAAGTGCAGGGCACAGTATGAGAGCGTGTTATACTGCTGGCCCGCAAGTATCGAAAAAAAAAAAAGAATTATGCAAAACGGCTGCTATACGTGCTGTCTCATGATGAAGGAGGATGAGAGATGTATGGAAAGAAGAATTTAAAGAACCGGGAGAGGTGCACTGAGCGGCTTTGGGGCGCGCGATGTCGAGAGCGGATGTTTAAATCTTCCTGTGCCTCTTCTTCCGTGTCTGATACGGACGTCCCCAGTCCAAACCCTCCATCGCTTCTTTCTACGTGCATACGTCCGGATGCGGCAATCGAGAGGTCGGATCGGTGTGACCTTATCCCGGACCGACGCGCCAATCTTATCACGGGGCAGGAGAACGCGAGCGGAGCTCGCGGTCAAACCGCTTTCAGTATCGGCCAACAACGCTCTTCGCGGGATGTGTGGGACGACCGTCCGAAAGAGGGCCGAGCGGGAGATGCGGCTGCGAGAGGGGCGTGCCATGCCGGGCACGGGTACTACACAAACGGCCTTCAGATGGACGCCAAAGGCGTAGAGGCGAGATGTGGACGTGCAGGGGTGTATAAGAAAGGCTTTATGTACCACCGCCCACCGTATAAACGAGCTGGATCGGAGGCAATGTGCGGGTATAGTTGCGCACGAGTGGTTGAGGCCGGTCCGTGTGAAATATTTTCGCCGTTCGACCAAGTTTGTTGGCTTGGCAGACAGAGGAGAGAGAAAAAAAAAAGGGGGGGGGGGGGGGAGCGGAGAGAGAAGGGAATTCTTGTTGTTGTGATTTATCGTTTTATGAAACATGTCGTTCTCTGTTCGGCTTAGGGAAATAGCTTAAGTCAGAAAATATCGAAACTCTGTCTCTTTCTGTGTCTCACGGCATACGAAAGAAGTCAACAGTTTCGATAGCTCTTGTATTATTCGTTTACTTTTAGTCGTCTTTGTTGTTCGTCTCTGTGAAGGACTCAGGATATAGAAGTAAATACATGCATAGCTGAGTAGATGCTCATATGGGTCTAGTATGCATAACTGATATCACTGCAGGTAAGGAGCTATATCTTACTGTTGACATGCCACACGAGTCTGCCCAGCTTCTCGTCACAGCTGTTTGACGTATGGCTATAGGCCTAATTTGGCCAGCAGGGCCCGAGCATACCTTGCATCTCTTCAAGTCGCGACTTTCAAGGTCAAATTTCACCAAAGTCAAACCTGCAGCCATGCCATCTCACATTTTCTATTTTCTATATACTATAGGCGACGTTCTGCGTCAATGTTGTGCCAGCTACAAAAGCGAGCCGATAGCTAGTTCGCTGTTGTTCGCGCGTGCGCGCTTAAGAACGAAGGAGCACGCTTGTGAAAGCCGTCGCTTTGCGCGCATACCTTCTACAGAGTCCCACGGAATAACGTCTCTAGATCTGAGGAAACCTGTGCACGTAAATTTGTTTTGATGTATTCACGAAGACACGGCTCGAGTAGCAAACAGATTCGCGTAGACGTGGCCAGATTGAAACGTAAGCGCACGCAGTTGCTCAGCCTTTGACAGAAATGGCATATAGCATCGTTGGTATTCAGAGTTTCTTCTGTGCAATGTTGTGCGGCTGTCCCTGCATCACTATTGCGCTCCAAGTATCTCCAGAGTAGGCGGACAAAAGATCGATGGTTCCGACAAGAGCTAACTGCGTGGCCCGAATGCCTGTTCTTTCTTGACCAAAGGCGCAAGTTTTCATCCCTCTCTAAATTGTTGCCTGTGTTGTTCGATTCCTTTTGCTTTCTCTAAGAATAATTCCATGAAAAAACTGACATATCGCTGCGAGGTCAGCGCAGGAAGCTTTGGCAGCAGCGAAACATCCAACACTGCAGTAATGCACGCAAGCGTCCGTTGGCTAATCAAACGCAGATTAGCTGCCAACACGGCGGATGGGTGGTCAAAGGCAGTCCGGTATGAAACAGCCGCTAACCGGCGCGAAAGGATCGATGCGATTGGAATTAACCAGTAGATCCGCGTGAGCACGCCGGTCTGCGCGCTAGGCCTCCCGAGAAAGCCCAACACCCCACGTTCGTTTCTTGGACGCAGGGCCCCAGAGCCGAGGGCCCATGAGTACGCTCTGGCGCACCGACGACCGGGCGCCGGCCGGCGGGATGGTCGGCCGCGGAAATCGCTCGGTCGCATCGGGACGACGGATGGGCCAACCCACCATCGTCCGCGCGCTTATCGCGACCCTCGGCTCGCCGCTTCCATCGTTCATTCCGGCGCCGCTAATGCTCGCCTCTCGCCGACGAAAGCCCCGCGCCAACACGTGGGCTGGGGGAGGGACGCGAGCACTCGCGCGCGAACCGAGGTGCGTCGGCCGCGCGCTAAACGGGCTCACTCCACCTCGCACTCTCGGGATCGGTGCAGCAATGCACTGCACACGAACCACGAGAAGGTGCTAACGAGAAAGCACATCGCGAGTTTTGTGCGGCTCCTTCGATATCGCTCATCTCGACTAGCTTGAACAATACGGTTGAAGGTTTGAGAGATGCGTCCGGCTGAGGCGTCGCTACGCATTGATGTAAAACTGAGCACTGGGGTTATCTCCGTTTGCCCCGTGAGCAGTGACGGCCATCTATAGTGCTATGGAAGAATATCGAAATGTAATCTGCGTGGTTATGTTGCATAATGCCGCCCTATAGTGCATAATAGAAAGGGTGGAACACAAGGGTATACGAGCAATAACAATTATTTGTACCCGGTCTTCTGAATAATTCCCTCTCGCAGGAAGTGCTTGAATCCCTCTCCCCTGACGGAACGTTTTCCGGCACTCGTATTCTTTGTAGACTGCGCGCAGTTGCACCCACTTATTGCACGCAACTGTGTGATGCGAAAGTGTGCAGAGGACGAGAAGCTGTGAAGAAGCACCTCCTCTTCCTCCTCTTGCAGTTCGTTGTTTTTCACTTCTGTATATTTGGATGCTGCTGGCAACTGTGTATATCTGCAGTCGGGGCGCCCACGCGTTGCATGCTCCGTCTTCCAAGTGTCTCGAGCGGGAAATACGAGACGACGACGACGACGACCAGCGCCCCTCCATCTTCGCTCGACACGGCCGCGATAACGGGCTTGCCTCTGCTACAGCTTGCAACTTGTAAGCGACGCGAGTTCCTTGCGACCCGCGCGTGCGTGGCTGTGATTACTCTTGTGTCGTGTAGTGCGCACGTTAAACGAAGACGGAAATCGCCGCACGTGCTTATGACTGTGGCTTCACTGGTTTATATAGGTATAGTTTCGGATTTCGTGTGGACTCCGCGAAGCTGTCATGTTTTCGGCCATTGGTGTAGCTACATGCGATTTAAATTAATTCAAATATATGCCTAGCTATCTTTCTATTAACTCCCTAGTCGTAAGCATGGCTATTGGTCCCTTATCTAGGCAATTTAGCTGCCTTTCCGCGTTGGCTCCCTGTGATACAAGTAGGCAACACCGATATTTGGGTGAGTTGGCTGAATGGTTCATGTTCATGGTGAAAACAACTGGCGCAGAGGGAGGGCAAATACGGTGAGGAACAATGGGGACAAGCTACGTTGTCCATGTCGTTGCTGTCCGTCATCGTATTTTCTTTTTTGGCAATGTATTTCTCACAATTTAGTTTTAAGTAAATCCTGTGATATGCAATCAGTTAAGTGCACTTTAGCTGCCCATGCTGTTTACGTTTTTCCACGTTGCTCTCTTTCCATGCCCAGGAATTTGCGGACTCGGTTATTCCTCTCTTTCACGCTCGAAGGCAAGGTCAGTTCAAAGTGTGCGTGCCGTAAAGCAGAACGGCATGTAAAACAGCTTACTGCGTGTGTGCGTGCGTAAGGAGCATAAATGACCTGAAGCTGATTGCCGGTTACGAGATGACGCCACATTGAAGGGCTTCAGATTACGCTTCAACCACCTGGTGTCCCTTACCCTTAGCACACGGACGTTTTCCAACGGACTTTTATCTAATGAAGGATTATTGCTGCCCGTATCGAGGGATTTGCTCTCGACTCGTTTGTCGGAGAGGTTCAATTTCACACTCTGTCTGTCGAGCTAGAGAAAGTGGAATCACACACACACACACACACACACACACACACACACACACACACACACACACACACACACACACACACACACACACACACACACACACACACACACACACACACACACACACACACACACACACACACACACACACACACACACACACACACACACACACACACACACACACACACACACACACACACACACACACGCACGCACACGCACGCACGCACACACACACACACACACACACACACACACACAAAGAACGGGAAACAGGCACCACAGCGAATGCCCACCGCCGATATTCTTTATCGCGCGTCCGTGTGTTACCGCTCTGGTTTTAAACCATTTCGGATGTAGGAACAAGATCAACCTTAACCTCGCTCACACAGGTAGCTCGGAGCAAACAGCGAGTGCTCTGCACACAAGGACCTGAAGAAGCGAGTCCCAGTTGGTTTTGGCGCAGCAGTATTCCCTGGGTCCACTAAGCAGGAAGGGCGGGAGCAGCGAGGGGAGCGTCACTGGAGGGAGGATATATCACAGCGCCTCCGCGGTTTCTTCGGAGGCAACGACGTTCAAACACTCGCGAGGCCACGGGGGGACGAAAGGGGTGCCTTGTTTGCGCCATTCCGAGACGAAAGGGGTGCGTAGCCACCGGCGGTCGCGGCGATCGGGGTAAAAGAGCGAAAACGGAAAGAGGGTAGCGAAGCAAATCCGTTGGGCTAATGTGAATCCAGGCCTGCGTAGTGGGGGGAAGGGAAGCCGCCGACGTCTGGCTGCGCGTCTTCGCCTTCCAGCCCCTTTCCTGTGGGTGCGCATCGATCGTCCAATATCCAGGAATGAAAGCAGAAGGCTCCGCGGAAGGAGCTTAACGGAGCAGGCAGCAACAACACTGGCGAAAAGAAATAGAACAAGAGGGGACCGCACAGTTGGGTGGAGAACCACAGAGGAGAAACCTCCAATCATCTTCCATAGCTGTTATAATGCTCAACGTTATCTTTTTCTTTCTTTCTTTCTTTCTTTCTTTCTCCAGGATGCAGCTCTTTCCATTAATTAAAAGAAGCGTATTTCGCAGAGATGCACACCGCACTCACTCTCGAAACATTTGACAGGAAGAGTGCCGGGTTAATTAAACCCTCTCAAGATACCACCTATATCTCGTCCTCCGGCCTGCTCCTTTTGTATTTTAATTGATGGTGAGATACTAGTTTCGCTGCACAGCCTTCCAGCAAATCAGAGATAGCTGCTCAACAATAGCCAACAGCTGCAGACGATCAATAATAATAATAATAATAATAATAATAATAATAATAATAATAATAATAATAATAATAATAATAATAATAATAATAATAATAATAATAATAATTGGTTCAGAGGAAGGGAAAGGCGCACTGTCTGTCACACTTGTTGCTGTGGATACCTGAACCGCGCCGTAAGAGAATGGAGGAAAGCGGGAGTGAAAGTGGAAAGAGAGAAAGAGAAGCCGTAGTGGAGGGCTACGGAGTAATTTCGACCACCTGGGAATCTTTAACCAAGTTCTTTCTGCGGACTTTTTTTTTTACCGGCATGTTAACATATCCCACAGAGCAATCGGTGCTTGACCATGTCACCTGCCTTATACCACCTGACATATGCGGCATGCCCGTCAATTGTCCCTCAATACACCGACGCCTGATTTTATGGATAACGGACGCTATCGCGCTAAACGCCGCAGTTTATCGTCTTCTATGGCTACCGAGTCTGATATTTCATTGATGTAGGTATTCGAACAAATTCTCCATAGCCGTGTTTCAAGAGGACAGCATATAAGAAAGACCCTTGCCCTATTAAAAGGTTTCAACGCCGGTGATCGTCCATCCCCTCATACGCCCTCGGAAGCGCTGTCTGGACAAGCCATGCATGACCTCCGAGATCACCCTCGCGCGCGTTTCTCTCCGGCCGTTCCAATCGGCGCGCGCCCCAGCCAAATGTAAGTTCGTCAGTTCTTCCAGGCGCCACCAGGCGGCAGTGCGCGCCTATGCGTCGAAAAATAGAGGAGCCTTAAAAGCCCACTGTCCACCCTCCGGTCGAAAATATTTTCTTCCCCGGTGACTGTGAGACTTCGCCCCTAGAACGCAAGGCCGCAAAATGTTTTTGAAAAAGAGTAACTAATAACGCAGTTACAGCCACCGCAATCACCCGATTCTGCCATGCTTCTCTCCTTCCGTTCCCTCGCAAAGGTTTTTCACTCTCCTGCCCGATGTCGTCTAGCCTCCGCAAGACAAATTCCCTTTCCTCCTCCGCGTTTGGCGGGAGGTGGGGCATGGCACTCCGCGAGCGTGAAAAAAAAAAAAAAAAAAAAGCGGCCGAGGGAGCGCGCGCCGCTGGATTCAGTCTGGCCGTGGCGAGGGAAAAGCGCGCAGCGAGCGGTAGACATCCATCCTTCTCCCGTCAGTCAGCGAGACGGACCAATGGGCGTCGTTCGCGGTACGTACGTCATTACTGTGGGCCGTCGGGCCAGCGCAGGAAACGGGGAAGCTGGCTTCCCAAAGGAGAGCATGAGAGAGCTTTGAATTGTATTTTCGATGCTTTACGGCGCGCGTGTCACTGTAGCATTTTGCACAGACTATCTCCGGTACCTGATCGAAACACTGAGCTCCATTGCTTAAAAGGGCCTTCCCTGGACAGTGGCCCTTTAATGCGTCGATGCATCGTCCAGCCCGCTCGCGGCGTATCTCCGCTGGCGGTTCTCGTTTTTTTTTTTTGCGCGTGTACACTGACGAAAAATTTGTTACGAGTGTGTCACGTAGCCTTGCATTTTTAGCTGGTCTTCCAGCGAAGACTGACCGCAAAGTGTGTCCGAAATGTTTCACAATTTGAGTGTGGTGTTCACTACCGAAGCGGAGTGTTGATGTTCTTGCTGCGTTCACATAATGCGTTCCGTTCTACTTAGAATTTACGCATGTGCTCGTGTAGACAGTTTTCTTTGCTTGTGAAACAGTTACTCGTCAAGACTACCTCGTGTAGGTGGTAGTCTTTGAGTGCCTAACGGTCGCTCGTGAAGTCGGCAGTCAATCAACGTTACGAGCGTATGCTCGAGTGGTCAAAGGCATGCATGTTTCTCAGCTGCAAGGACTTGTTGCAGTTTGGTGAACTGGTGAGACATTCTTTTTCCTCCCGATTTTTATTCCTAAGTCTTCTGCGCTTGCTTGCAAATATAACAAATTCCAGTGGAGCGTACATCGCTACATTCCATGTGTGGCGTACATGTCGCTAGCTTATGTTGCTTACTTCGAGAGGTGCTTTCTTCTAGCTTCCTGCACCAAGAAAGGACCACGCCACTGAAACAACGAAGATAATCTTAGAAAAGCTGCTTAGGCCACAGCTAATCAACGCAGGAAAAATAGTAATTGAGCAAGCAGCTTACCGGAAAAAAAAAAAAAAAAGCCTGCTGAGCAAGATAGGAGCAGCGTGTTTAGTCTGGCGAGTTTTATCTTTACGAATAGAAAACTACGTAAGTAGTCATCATGTGGTGATTGAACTTCGTAGATTACGAAATGTTTGTGCGTACTTCTTGATTGTGCTTGCCCATATTGTCTTTCTCTTTGTCCACCTCATGAGTTTTGTAAATAAAGAAACTTGTACGTCTTTTTTAAATTGCTCACAGTGTTTGCCTCGTAATTTTGTTCAGAAAGTGGCTAGTATCATTACAACCGGCGGATGTTTAGTGCCAAAAATGTTCTTATAAGTTTTGCATATCATTGAAAGTTAATGAAAAATTGCTAACTAGTGTGGAAGGCGTGTATATGGTGCCATTCTATAGTCTAATCATAATTCATTTGAATTAACCCATTTGCTCGGTTTGGCCCTCTGCGTGTATATGCAGAGGAGTAAAAATTAAAAATAAAAGCACCGCACCCAGTCTGTAGCATATGCAAACAAGTGAAAACAAGAAATAAGCTGAAGCTCGCGTGATTATCTTCTCACTTTCGAATATAAGCTGATCCGTTTTTATCTGGATCACTTCCGAAAACCTCGCATATACTCATATGACGCCGAGGTGCCTGAACGCGCCCCGATTACCCTTCACCTTTATCGAACTTTTTTTTTTTATTACGCAAGCTTGCCATAAGGCATATTATAAAAACACATGTAAATTGTTTTCCGTGTGGACTCTATCGAACTTGCGTGCTTAAGATCTTCCAAGGCTGCTTTTAAACAGTGCGAGAAAAAAGATAGCTATCGTGGCATGCATCTAAGTAAGCAATAATCATATGTGGCTGTGGCGGAACCATTTAGAGAATTGCATTTGTGTGATGGATGTTTATGTAAGTCGCCACACTCGTAAATACTGTATTTAGCGAGTTAATGAACTCGCAAATGTACAGCGTGTATATACACACTGACAAAAAAAAAGAAAAAGAAAAGACGCGGAACCGCAGCATAGAGCGCCAGAGCACGCATGCAGCTTCGGGTAGTCGCTGCCTAACTTTGCGCATGTGGGCCTTATATTATTAGTACTTTAACGATAGCGAAATTGTTGGCTGCCGTCTTGCCCGTGGCATTTTAAAGCTGGCAGCTCGACTGTGGTACGAGCGCAAGCTGAGGAAACTTGTGTTTTATAGTTTGCGCCAAGCTGCGGCGGAACACTTTGATGCATAGGTGGAGAGCGCCGCGGTGCGGCGAAAGACGCCGCCACGCCCATTTTCCAACTTACGCTCTCTAGGGCCGATTGGAACGGCCGAAAAAAAAAAAAAAAAAAAAGAGATGGCGCTAGCTACCGTCATCGTGGAACTCTGGATATGAACCGATAATTCACACATTAAACAATTAGATGTAGGTTATAGGTATTGCCAAAATTTATCTCAAATTGAAAGCTCTCGGATGCCGTACAACCGCATTGCGATCGAATATACTGCCCCTACAAACAGATGTTTAAAAAAATAAGACCGCTATCCCCCATATTTTGTCTCGCCGATTCAGATAGTAATTTGCTTAGGGAACCTTTTTGGCACGTTTTTAACGGGCGACCTCGCTAATTAGTCACAAAGTGTTCATCATGCTGACAACCCAGACAAACCACGCTTATCGTTGCTCGAAACGCTATTTGCTCAATATTTATTTCGAGTTCAGTGCTTCCCAAAGCAGGAGATGGTTACGTCAAGTTCATTAACAATTAATTTCCTAAAAAAATTACATCGAAACATTAAAAATCTGGCACTGTCACACAGTTCCACTCTTTGAATGGGAGTAAAAAAAGAAAAACACTGGACAGCTAGAACTGTTTCGTCGAAGAGAAAGCCCGTTAGCCAAGCTGAATCTAGTACCTGGGGTGTATCGCGCACCATGCTCTCCTTTAATAGCCAGAAACTCGAATTCCCCGTACAAAAACAAAAAAAAAAAATGAAAAAGAAAAAGTTTTGTTAAAAAAGCGGGTATATCAAGTTTCAGTAATAACGTCAAGAGTCGAAGGAAAATTGGAAACAGAGTTCCAGACGAGCAGTCCTCCTTTTTGGCGAGTGCTACATTCGATGTTCAAAGGATTATTTAAAAAAAGCCGTTTCAAACGTGCATAAGCCCACACATACGCACTACGCACGCACACCCAAATGTTTGCGTTGCCATCCAGTGAACATTCGATAGCCGCCGCGCTCCCGCTCTACGGCGATTTTTTTTTTTTATTTATTGTCCCGCTGTACGGTGATGGTTCGAAAAAATTCGCTGCTGGTTTCAGTGTCACCACTAGCCAACCGCGTTGGCCCGCTGCATCAGGGCGAGAAGAAAAAGAGCGAAAGTTATAAGAAAACAAAACCAAGAGAATCCATACTGGTGATCTCGACATATACTACCGGCTAAGCAAAACAGCGGCTGTTCACTCGAGAGCACGACATCGTTGTCGAACACGCTCCCCAGCTGCCGACACCGGGGTTATATAGAAATCAAACGGCCCCGCTCTGTCTCTCTTTCGCCCTGCATGTTTGATTCTTTCTCTGCTTACGTCTTGCTCTCTTTTCTGTTCTTTCGCGAAACAAAGCCCTATCGCCTTTCGCCATCGGTCGTGTTTATCACTGCGCGTGCGCGGTATGGTGCGCCCGTGTTGAGTGACGGCTTAATGCTCGCGCGCGGTGCCCCCCCCCCCCCCCCCCCTTTCCCTCTTTCACCCGATCTCTAAGGCACCACATCCGGCTCTGAGGATTCAATTGCGTGCATACCTGTCTCCGTGTAAGAGGAAACTTGTCATGCACCGTCTATTCTTCGTGCTGCCACCCATGGCAATGCCGATGAACGCCCGCGATACCAAGGCCTGGCCATCCAGTGTTTGTGTTGCTTGGCCGCGGACCGCGGTATGATGGCGTTTATGTTTCCTTTTCTTTCTTTCCTGCCTTCTCAATTTCCCAAGAGCTTGGTCAATGTGTTTTTATGTTCCACTATTAATTTTATTACGTGATTGTGTACACTGCACGCTTCATCCCTATGTCCGGTACATTGAGATGATGACAGCCCCTGATTGGATTAGGACACCTTGATCGAGATACAGATGCTGATCAGTAAAAGCTTCTTTTTCTGCACTTTCAGGTTTAGACAATATGGATCTGGGTTCGCGCTATCTGCTAAAACCGACACGTGCCGACAGATTCGCGACGAAGCTGAGGGAATAGGAGCAACATATTGTGCACACAACTCAGAGAAACAGGAAATCCAAGCAGTTGCTTTGACGTTCCTTCAGGACGTGCCTTAGCGTCGCTCAGATTTCAATATCCTGCTGATGTTGCAAGCGTTGCGCATTACGTCTTCACGTATGGGAGTCACGCCTTTTGTGTCAAGCTGTCGCATGCCGTGCGCGTCTCGACTGAGTCATTTATAGCCATACCACCTTATTCCTCCTCTCTGCTCCTCCTGCGCAGTATATCGCCAACACCGGGCGTTAGCCAGACCTGAATCTCTCGTTGAGGTTTCGTGTCGAGTCAATGTTCTTCTCGCTCACTCACGAAACCTTGCTTCTGCTTCATCCTCCAAATCCGCCTGTAAAAGAATTCGCGTCGAATGCTGAAGTAAATCGAGACGTTGGCAGCTATTGTGAAAAACGTCGAGGAAAGCAAAAGGAAACACTTTGAGCCTTTCCATCATCTCTTCCTCTCGAATAATCGGCTATAAACCTGCTTTCTGTCCACTTCATTTAAACGCCTTTTGTGAGTATTCCCCTTCGGTCTTTGTCGTTTTTGTCGCCAAAGGCAACCCTATCCCCTCCACTAAGCGGAAAAGGGGGGCATCCAGCACCACCGAAGCCCCGCACCGTGATGAGCGACCCCAAGCGACGTACGCTAAGGAGATGAGGTAGGCACAAATGAAACAATAATAATAAGGAGGAAAGTGAAGGGAGAGCAAGGGTGGGCTCGACGGCGACCGCTCAATCTTGGCACGCCGCTGCAGCAGCCGCCGAATAATCGAAGCCAGAGGCTGCTGCAGGTAATCCCAGAACAGTTCCTCCCCTCCCCGGCATCCGCAGCACATTCGTTCGGCGCCGGAACTGCATGGAATCCATACGTCGATATCGAGTGAACACGCAACATCTTCGCCGAACGAAAGGCAGACCGACGGGAAGGAGGCTGGGAAGAGGGAGCTGGTCCACCGCAGTTCCGCCCGAGACCACTGTGCGCATAAAAAGCTAGGTATAGGCACAACAGCTCCGTACGCGCTGAGGGCGATGTCTTGCTCGCATTCTTTATTTTCTGCCCCTGTTTTAGCTTTGTAATTATTTGCTTTATTTCTCCCTCTTTCTTGGCTCCCGTATCTTTTTTTCTTTTCTAGTAATATCTCGCACTTCTGTTTTATCCCCCGCCAGGGGAATGTTTGTCACTTGACGTTCGGGCGTTTGCTAATAGCGTAGAGCCAGCCCGGCAGCTTCCTAGAACCTCGGAGGGCAAGGATGCCGTCGTAAGAACTCTCCTACCGTAAAGCAGTTCCCGACATTCAAATACCTACAAGCACGTACGTGTTGTCAGCGTAACTGACCATTGCAGTCCGTACCCTCATGGTGACCTCGACATGTCTCACGGCATCCAGGAGTCCATGCCGCGATTCTTTGTATTTTATGACTGGGAAATGTTGCACTTGTGTCTTAGCTTCCGCGTTCAAGTTTGCCTGGCGCGGGGGTGTGCAAATTTCGTATCCTACGCCTCCTCTCTCCTCGTTCCACCCCCGTTCATCTCACCGGGAAGTTTTAAAAGCAACTCTCTTTTGCAAGTTTCTTCCGGCGCTCACACGCTAGCTGCACGAGGAGAAAGCGACGCGGTGAAAATTCGTAATGAAAAGCGACCTTTTCAAACACACTTAGCTTGGCAAACAGTCGATATATGCGTAGCACACGGAATACGTATCTGATTATAGCTCGTTCCTCGGTCACTCAACCGCGCTCATGTCATCCCTTTTTTGTTGTTGTCTTTCTTTCTCTTTTTTTCGCTGTCACTTCGAGGTAGCCATCACGCTACTCGGGTTCCATTGTCGATCACCGTCTTGGGGGCGCCTCGGAAGGCTTCGGTGAAAGAGATGGTTCGTGAATACAAAAACGGGGCAGGATCGGTATGAGGAGGGGTGTATCCCACCGGGCAACGGCTCGTGCAGTGGGAGCAATGAATCCCAGCCACAACAAACCGTTAGTCGCCCCTGGCAACGGAGTAAGTCAGCCGTGGCTCGCGCACGGGCTCTGTGTACGCGCCGGCGATGTACTTCTGAGCCGAGACGGCGTTTGCTTGCCGAATCCCTTGCCTACGGGCGCCACACGCGAGCGCCCGCGGCGGCAACGATACGACGCGTGCTTTCGCGCCGCCTTGCTCCCTGAACGTCGATACATATGCCGGGTAGCGTATTCGAAGCTCGTCTCCGGAAAGCACATGATTTCCTTTGGTTTTGTACATGGCTCCCCAGGGAGCAAATGCTTGGAGCAATAGGTCAACGACCCCATTTCTTGCAGGCTATATAGACATGTTAGGCATGGGGATGTTTGGTCAAGCTGGCATTGAGTCGTTAAAATAGACATAATCATTAGTTATGATAAAGATCGGGATTGACAAATGACGTGGGCGAGGAGGCATAGAAGAGTCCTTGGTCATATACGGCTGCCATTACACAACCTGAAATATTTCCTCTGAAAGCTGCAGAATTGCGACTAGAGAGTTCGAGAAATTGCACATATATAGAAAGGCTTCACGAATGCCGGTTCTGTTCACTGGCCCCACTCAGTATCTGGTGAATCACGTGTATACAGTCCCATAAATGTACAGTCCATGCACGAACAGATCATCGTGACGTACTGTCTCGGTTTTTGTGACTGGAGACTCGGACCGTAAAACCGGGGGGAAATTCTAGTTTGTGCATGCTAAAAACGCTGGCGCAGAGTTAGCACTGCTTAATGCAGAAATGCTTTTGACGGCTACATTTCCACCTCCCTTTGCCCATCTGTCTGTGTATCTGTCCATCAACCTATGTATATAGCATTTACCAGAGCAGGCGAGCTGATGGAATGAACTGCGTTTCGTCGTACCGTGGCCGGCTTGCGTTTCGACCCGTCTCGCTTCTAATACTCTGCAGAGAATTCGCGAACCGCACATATTCATGGATGCGTGCCGTAGGGAAATTGCGCGCGGCTACGTGCTACACACCGTGCGTGCACTGCTGATTGCCCTCTGTCACGTAGCAATGCCTGAAAGCGACACATGGAATGAAAGCACTCAATACAAAATATTGCAGTACTGGGCGTTTCCCCTGGTGACATGTCTCCTCCATATCTGCTTTCTTTATATTCGTATCAGGCTAATAGGTCTGCCTTTGTGCCTTAATATGAAGACGTCCAGAGCAACCCTAAAAAGAAATATTGCGTGGATTCTTTACGTGCAACCGTATACGTGATTCGGAGACACTTTCTGGGGACTGGGCTTTATAGGGGTTACTATTTTGATTTATTTGCAATCTTTATAAGAAGAAAAATAGGAAATTAAGGGTACCAGTTGAGCACTGTTTTCGAAAAAAAAAGTGCAGTAATTTTAACGCAGTGCATGTAGCATACAGGGAACTTCCTGACGACTCTCTCCCTACGCTTCACAATCCCCAGGTGTGCCTGCTACCAAAAAAAAAAAAAAAAGGATGTTGAAGGTATGGGGTCACAACTACGCACAGCCGGCGGGGTAGGCGAACGTGTATCCCCACAAAGGACACCAGGAAACATATGTACACTTAATGTTGTGGATATCACTTTTGAATGATCACATCCTCGCAGAAATGGGCATTTCTATTCTACGCTAGCAATGACAAATAAAGTGGATTGTATCAAGCCATTATAGAAAGGCGGAGGGCCACTCCATCCATTTCTCTCAATAAAATCGATAGAACACTTCTGATTTGCATGTTTCGCAAAAGTCAGACCGAGACGAGTCGTATCGGAATTCAGCATTATTGCCGGCAAATGTGCCGACTGCGACAGCAACGGGCAAGCTCATCGCCCTGAAGCGAACACGGCTGCCGATTCAAAGGGTCGTGCTAAATTTTCCATATACATGCGCAACGTGCGCAAAGATTAAAATGAAGGCGTGCTTTATTTATCACGATGTTCTTAATGGCAGTCTGAATAGTCTGTATTTGCCATTCCACTAAGTACGCAATTAATCTTAGCCTTATTCTTTAGTGACGCAACGCCGTAAGCATGGATCTCAAACGCATGCCAAAATAAAAATACTGCCAGACGCGAAGAACACGAAACGAGCGTTCATTATAGTTAAGAACTCCACCATAACCACGCGAACGACACGTCGATGCATAAGCGGCTGTAATCGAACCATGCATGTGCAACAGCTGAAGCCTTGGTAAAAGAAATGTCCCGCACTGCACGCGATCCGAGGCAGTATGGGAAGGAGAAATGGAAGCAGGTTGGAGAGGGAGTAACCAAAGGGACGAACCAGGTAGTCAACGGGGCGATTAAAGAGCAAAAACTTGAGTGCATTCAGGCTATATGGACGCTCAATAAGCAGCACTGGAAACCTGGTGCATCAGTGACGTGGAACCTATCTTGGTATAATAGCGACCACGTAGACTCATCGCTGTAACCGAGAACTGCAATACTACATACTGTTCTCTAACCACGCATAACAAACTCTAGGTAACCCGGTAACCCAGCGGTAACAAAGCGAAAAGAAGTAAAAGGCAGCTCGGCACTCAGAGGAATACACTGAGCACGTGCATAGGCCCGCAATCAGTAGCCGTGCTCACTTCGCTTTTTGTTCCGTGCAGCGCTAACGTAATTGAACAAGCCTAACGTAACGCGCTGTGGCCTATGCTGCTATGAGGTTTCGCCCTACACCCTATCGAAATAGGTGTGGCATTGATTTGCAAATACCAGACTCACCACTTTATTAAGGACCATCAATGGCTATTTGTGCAAGAGCTGCATTCTTGAGAAGAGTGAATGAACCACTGTAACAAGATAATAGTGAAAAAACACACCGTCGCTGTAAACAGAGGGCGTGTCGGCGGACAAAATACTGCAAGAGTGATTTTTGTTTATTTGTATGTCTGTTTGCAGACTTAAAACAGTCCTCTCTTAGTTGCAGAACTCATTTCCCTATTAGTAGTGAGAAGTAGTCAAAAGTTGATTTCTTTAAAGTTGCGTGAAGGAAGAAAGAGAGAACTGGTGGTTGAAATTATCCGGAACCCTTCTCCGTGGCGTCCATCATAGCCCTAAGTCGGTTTCGAACTTTGAGACCCCACAAACCAATCAAAATTCGCCAAAACGCCCACAGCGCACGTAGGAAGGAACAGACGCAAAGAGAGAACGGACTTATACTAGACGCCGGAAGGAAGGACAAAAATCTTCGGGTGTATATACGTAGCTCTCTCCCGGATCAATCAGAGAGAGTGCGTGCTGCCCAGAGGTCAGTCTGCTCGGATTACAACCGCGCCGACCAATCAAGGCGCGCATTGGTCAGATGAAAGCCGGCAGACATTTGGAAGACGAGCACAAAGGAAGCGAAAGGAGAAAAGGGAAGCGCGTCGAGAAAGAGCAGAACACCGGTGTGTATAGTGTAGTGTAAGAGAAGCGTTTCTGGGCTGTATAGCAGCAAACACTTCTTCCTAGTGATCGAAACACTTTTGTCTTCACTTTGCCTGTAAAAGGATGAAACACATGGGCTGCCCGCGCTGCGCGAAACAACAAAACTTCCCTGCACTGGGCGCAAAATGAGAGAAAGCAGGCCCCACGCCACGTACAAACAGGCGGCTAATGGAAATTGTTCTTCCGCTATCGCTCGCTCTGCACTCTTTTCTCGCCCGGGCGTGTGCGTTCATTGATTTCTCATTTCTGCGTTGCCGCACTGACCAGCGTCGTGTCGCTCGGGAAGGCACATCTCTCCTCGGTGGGTGCGTGCACGCGTACTTGGTTTTCGCAGCCTACCTGACCTCCTCTCTCGCTCTCTTTTGCTGCCCTCTCCCACTTTCGTGCTCATCTCCAGCCGCCGCGTCGCCACCACTAAACTTCATGAACGCCCGGTTTCTTTAGTCGCTATGCTGTATCCGCTAAGCGGCTGACCGCCTAAGTGGTGGGTTGTTAGCGCATACCGCTAATTGAGTCCCAATTTATATAGGGTCGTACGGTAATGTGCGCACGCATCAAAAAACACCGGAAAAGCTTGATGCTCCATTTGCGCACGCGCCGTGGGATCGTCGCGTGTTGAGTGCATATATCGTGCATGCCGGGTTTGTTCGCTGAGGGGATGAGAAGGAGAGGTTCATTAAAAAGAAGTGAGCCTTATCAGCCAGCCTGCACCGTATAACCGAGCTGACACGGCAAATATCGATGGCTTAAGAGTGACCTGGGGATATTTGCCAGAACAGGGAAAGATCTAAACTCCCTCAAGATTGCCTTTTGCTCTCAAAAAGCTGTCCGGATTGTTGCTTATGGAGGCAGGCTGGCAAAGAAAAAAAAAAAAGGCGTTGACGATGCTTGTTTGTTTCGTGAAGAGCGCTTTTGCATGACAAGAGGCCATAACGCTCGCAGTCACGCTGCAGCGGAAGCCAAAACAAAACCAACAACTCTGTCGTAGCGTCACTCTGCAGGAAAATTGTTTGCACACAATATGCCTTCCTCCCAACAATCATGCAGTAGTCTGTCAGACGTTTTTTGAAAGTCCACTGCGTGCGAATACCCGGCGCGCAGCAATGCGCGTTTTTCGGGTTTTTCTTTTCTTTTTTTTTTTTTTTTTTTTTTTGTCAAGCGTGAGCATGGCTTACGCTTTCCTTGTGGCTTAGTACCGCAGTTATAAATCCACACGGGCACACAAACCTCATCTACCCATCGAGGGAACGGCCGCGACCACAGAGTCCGTCATTTGGAGTGAAGCTGTCGCCGACGTTCGCATGGCCTTCAGTGTAAGCATCACGCTCTTACTTTGTTCGTCGACATTTTTATCCTGGAATAAACACTCAGTTGGTAGATTGCGCTAAACGTCTATGTCCATTTCTTTAGCACATCCATGTCCGTCTAAGCAACGCATACTTTCGAATTATTTGTATTCTGCTGCATATCATTAAGCTGAGCTGTATTAATCTTTCAGAATCTTCTTTCCAGCCAGTAACGGAATAGTGCGTATGCTTTAATGCTATATAAGTGACTACTGCACGAAGCCCGCCGCTGTAACTCGATCAGCGGCCGAACTGAAAAAGCCGATGGCAACACCTGCGTTCCAATTGAGGCGCGTTGCAAGAATTATCTTGCATTGGTATTAAACATGTTTTTACTACTACTAGTTTTGTACAAGTAAAAAAAATAAAAAATCTGTGTGATCAAAATTAATCCGGGGCACTACGCTCTACCCATTCGCCCAGACTGATGTTCGCGCACTAGAAATCCATCGGTCAGCCAGCGACCAATGCACCGCACGGGCCGATCGAAGGACCGGTGTGTGCGTGGATGGTTCACCTGATTTGGCCGCCCCCTACACGTCGAGCATGTCCTTAAACTTGCAAATCCACACCCGCGAGCTCTAATTTATTTGTACAGAGTCCGCAGTTCAGAGGCAGTAACGGCAGACTGCGACGGATGCAACGGCAAAAAAATCGGATAAATCTTCTACGGAAGGTCAGTTTGTTCCAGTAAAGCAGAGCTGCCTCGATAGTGAATTGAGTTGACGGGACCAAAGCTTCAGTTCAAATAAAGATCGAATTCGAATTAATCGAGCTCCAATTTACAGCGTCCGACGTCGTTCGAACAGAGAGAGAGAGAGGGAGAGAGAGATACGGCGCATGATAAGCCATGTTTCAGTGGTGCGGCTTCACTCACGCCCACTGCACTCCTGCATTGTCGCCGACCGCCGCCACAACCAGCGCCCTGGCGCCGCGCAGATCAAACAAGCGGCGGAAAGGCGCGGTCCGGTTCAGCGGCCCCGCACAATAAAAGTGAAGGGGGGACAGGCACGCGGCCCTTTTACACGGGCCGAGCAGCACACAATAGGTAGCCGCGGCGACTCGTCCGGCTTCCACTCCACCCCTCCGTTGTCTTTCTTTCGTCCACTCCTGTCCCATCTCTGCCTTTTTGACTTGGGGCGTGAGAGCGACAGCTGCGCGCGGTATCAATTTCACCTCCTCGCGAGCGGCGGCGGCGGCCTTGTGGAGTAGCCTCTCCGCAACGGAAGCGCAGTGAGAAAAACGAAGAAATAAGAAGCGAAATATCATCTGGAAAGATGGCGAGAAATATGACCCTACGCACGAAGGTACACTCGCAGATGGAGGCGGGCTGTATATATACGGAGGGAGGTGCAAGCGAGACTGAGCGAACAGTTCGCTCTTTTATTCCACAGTCGCGCTGCGAAAAAGCACAGCGGTCTGTGTAAACAACCCAGTGTACGAACGAAGAAAAGTGCTGTTACTGCTGCGTCCGCTGTCTGCCGTCTCAGCGGCGACGTTTGGACCGCGGCATTCAGAGTTTGGCTGAAAACTGACGCGCTCGGGACAGAGGAAGCTGTGATTTCGATGGCGTTGGGAAGCTTGCGAAAATATATATATAGAAAGAGATGGCGAGAGAAGTCAAACACCACTACCGCCTACGCAGCCGCCACCGCTGGGGCAAACAAAGCGTTTCGCTCGGAAAAGCGGGAGAAACGACGCAGAAAGAAGTGGTGGCGAGAATGGGTGGAGTGCAAACGTGAGGCCTTCTTTCTACCCGGTTGACGCTAACCTGCCACGTTTTGGGCCGGAATGCAAAAACGGGCTGCGAGGCTTCGGAAAGGTGGATTCGCCGAACGCAAAGCAACACTTGGCAAAGCAAAGAATGAGCACGATCGGTGCGGCAAACTAGACAGTGTCGTCGCACGCGCGGGGAAAGGAGGTGGAAGGAAAAGGAAGGAACGTAAATCCGAAGTCCAAATATCGTTATTCGCCACCGCGTGTTGCTAGCTTCCAGCCACCGCCCCACCGCCAACGCGCTCGCTACCCGAGTCGTTCGGCGGCTGAGAAATAGCATACGCGCGTGTGAAGGACTGACGGTGTTGCTGCTGTGTTGGCTGGATCCGAGAGATGTGCGTGCGTGCCCGCTGGTGCGATAGCACGTTTGCGCCGACATTCATGCGTGGTCACGACGGTCCACGAAGTACAGGGTTTCCGTAGTGGCGTGTGTATGTGTGTGTGTTTATGAGAACGTCTCGCCAATACCTTTGCCCGATGCGATTCTCACGCGGAGGGAAGGAGAGGGTTCCACGGACGTATTCACCTCCTGACAGCCGCAGTCTCGTCGTTCCCGTCTGGCACTGCGCAAAGTCCGAAAGGCAAACAACGGGCGACGCCGCGAAGATGAAATCCGAGAAGACCGGCATGCAGGGAAGTGTTTCCCTTCTACTTGTGGTTCTTGCTGTCCCTTTGCTTCGCCGGTTGATTTTGTGTTTTGCGCCGCGCTGAGCGTTTCTTTTTGGTCCGCGCCATCTGGCGGAGAGAGTTCCGCTCCCATCGCGGACGGGACTGACTGCGCAGCATCGCAGAGGCCTTGAAGGGAAGCCCACCCTTTCTTGCTGCAAACACGCTCGTTTCCCAGCCACCACCTTCTTACCGTTGGGGTTCGGTGACAGAACTCATTCTTCGGCGTCGTCTTCGGTGGGACGCGATGGTATCTCATTTGTAATAAGGTTTCACGTCGGCCAAACTCGTTCCCCATTCTTTTGCTGCCGCTACACGGATGTGCTGCGCTGACAAGATTTCACGCGAACCTGCAAAAAGAAAGAAAGAGCGCCATAGAAAAGATTTCATGCCGCCTTAGACGTACAAGCTCAGTGCAGAAAGCACGCGAAACAAAGAAAGAAAGAAAGAAAGAAAGAAAGAAAGAAAGAAAGAAAGAAAGAAAGAAAGAAAGAAAGAAAGAAAACGCATTGAGACGACTCAGTCAGTGGTGCACGGTCTAGAAGCGCGTCGCCTTCCGCTTCGCCTGGCTGTGCAATCTAATGAGACGTCGTTCGCACTTCATTTCCTCTCCTGTCCGTCTACGTTCCTCGTATCTACAACTCTTAGCGGTGCTCAACGCTTGCTTCGTTTGCCTTAATGAAATCGCAGCGCATTTTGCTGCGAGGAACATCTACGTTTTCCCTTACCTTTATTCCCATCGCCGAAATGCTAGAGCAGCTATTAAAGTCAAAACCTTCCTCTTGCTGGCTTATTTGTTTTCCTGTTATAGGGTAACACCTTCGTTCCCACTGGCTTTCATGTCAATTATTTCCGCTGCCACAGCAATGCAGAGTATTGTACCGCTAGCAGTGCACCTATTTGTCCTTCACTAGTGACAAGTTTAGCTCTCGACTCACGTTTCTTTGCCAACTGAGATCAGATTTCAAAATAGGGCGGTATTTTGAAAGTATTTGGTTTGTAATGTATTGTTTGTTTTTTCTGTTCATCATTGGAAGCTGCCACCTTAGATGTCAGGGATGAAGTCACAACGATGCCATGTATGCGCCGACTCCGCTAATACGTACCCACAGCTGATTAGACGTGAGTGAAAAACGTTTATTTCTGATATGGCGATTACATAATGAGGGACGAGGAGTGGTACCCTCAGTCCAGGGTCCCAATAGCCCTCGCAGCTGCTTCAGCCCGGCGAACGAGCAGACGCTGGTCCTCCAGGTCGGGTGCGCGAAGGGCATTCTCCCAGTCCGCCTCACTTGGCGTGAGTATACGAGGGGCCGCTTGAATAGCTTGGCAGGCCCAGACAGTGTGGTATAGGGTTGCTAGAGACCCACAGAGAGGGCACTCAGGACGATAGAGAGTTTGATGGATACGGTGTAGACGAGTGAGGCAGGGGAAAGTCTGTGTTTGGAGCATTCGGAGAGAGACCGCCTCGGTCCGCGAGAGGCGGCGGTGAGGTCGCGGGAAGGCGCAACGTGTCGCGCGGTAGTATTCAAGGATCTCCCGGTACACAGGGAGTACAGGGTTAAACGCTGCCGGAGAAGGGCCCGGCGAACTCGGCGGCGAATCAGCTCGATAGGCAACAGCGCGAGCCCAGGCATGTGCCTGTTGATTACCGTCGAGAACGTCGTGTCCAGGGGTCCAGACTAGCGTAGTCGGTGGGGCGGGAGTCGGTGCATGTTGAAGAACGGTAGCGGCGGTGTGGTCTACGACTAAGTCGCGGTACCCACGACAGGCGGAGGCCTAGTCGGTAAAGACTGTCCGGGATGTGGGTGGGTCTGGGGTAGTGAGAGCCAGAGCGATGGCCAACTCTTCTGCTGACTGAGCGCTGTTAGTACGTAGCGAGGCCGCAGTGAGGAGGCGACCCGTGTGGTCCACCACGACCGCTGTGAAGGCAGCCAGCGCTGATTAGACGAAACTCCTTTTCAAAAAGTGACTAGTTTTGGAATGCATTTTTCTGATGTTAATGGATTGTTGCGCCATCTAGAAGCGGCCAATAAAAGCATTCTGCTCGGGAAGCCATTGCCGCTTCTGAAAATAGCTTTTTTCCTTCTTCTTCTTAATTAGCTCTACGGCTGTTGCGTTTTGTAGAGGTTCCGATTCCGCGCACAATCGACGCCGTCATCTGCAGTCAGCGGATGTTACGTCAGCAGGCTAGCAGTGCCACCCTCCTCGGCAGGCACGGCGGGCGTGCGTGATGGAGTGCGAAATAAAATCTCAGTTTCAAAACGTGGCGGTCGCATTCACGTTTCGCTCCTTTGTCTCTCATTTGCGCCCCTATACGTTTAATAGCTGGTAATACTGCATCGTTTTAATTGATTTTATTGTCCAGGTGTGTGTGCATTTTTCAACAAGCTGAAACACTGTGGCTTAGACAGTTTCCTTTAGTGACCGCGGGCGCCGCCACCACCCGTGAACACCAGAATTTGGTTGGACCAATCAGAACCGCTGTTTTTTTATAAATGGGCCCTATGGGAAGTTTCACAACAGCTAATGTTAAAGATATCTGAGACGTGTATGCATGACAGTTTGGAAATGCACGAAAGAATAAAACGCGAAAATGCCCTGACCAAAATGCTTTTATCTGAGACCTTTGTTTTATAGACCACATGCCGTCTTATAAGAGTCTTTAGTATTGACATATGTAATTAACAGACAGCAAACACTAACGCAAACTTAAAATTATAACGCGAATAAAATGGAATAAAATTTTTAACGACAAAAACGCAGAGCATTGCCTACCACGTACTGCAGAGGTACAGAAGCAGTACAATTAAAAACGACTTTTTCAGCTCAGTATTTGCACTTGACGACCGCTTCCCTATTGGCGCCCGAATCAGGAACGTTTTGTTTACATTTAGAGAAGGACGCAAAGGTACATAAGATCCCCAAAATATGCCGAATAAGTTTCTGAGTGGTTTGTGGGGTATTGGTTTCTGTCATAAGGCCGGGCTAATAATTTATAAGGCGTTGCTTGCTCTCAATCTGAAGCCGCCAGGTCAGCGTTGTTTCAACTGGTCGCCGCGACAAAGTTCAGCGTCATATTATATTCGAACGTATGATTCTTCCAGAAGCTAATAACTTGACGGTATAGCTTTACTAATGGTACGTCCACAGTAATATAAAATTACGACGGAAGCTTTGTGAGCCGTTCCTCTGAAAGACCATGAAAATATCACTCGCTGTGGTACTATGAGCTCTCCGCATTTACATGAACTTATGCGTAATTATCTAAGCTGGTAAGTAAAGCACGCGATACTTGGTTCAATGCTTGACCGTGGCCGTGCGTTCGCAGCTTGTCTGGCCGATCGCAGACGCACAGGAGTAAGTCGATACTCACGGTGGAGACAAAACATGTTTTTGTAACGGCGCTCTCTTCGGCATTCTGATCGTCTCTCTGGCGCGGCACTGAGCACACACGCCAATAGAGACGAAAGAAAGGAAAAGCCTACCTAGACCAGTTCCGTCCAATAGTGTCGTGGTGCTCAGGACATAAACCCTGTAGCGCGCATGCGCGCCTGCGATAGCGCCCTGCTGAGGACAGCTGCTGCTGCTGCTGCGCTAAGCGGCTCGTGGCGATCTCGGCGCCACGCTCGGCGGCGTCGAAAACCGATCAGCGGAGCGGCGGCGAAGTGAACGCACTGAGCCGTGAAGCAACTTCCGCGCACGCCATTACGTCCATGCCATACGACGGCTGCTGTGCCGCTGGAGTTGGTTGGTGGTTACGTGCGTGCGTGATGGGGTGCATTTATACATGACGGGAGGACACAATTCAGCCCAACGCTGCTTGCTCTCCTGTACAGGCGGCGCGTGTGTTGGCGATGGATCTATCAAACTGTCGAGAAGACCTATACTACTGCCAGCCAAAGTCGGGCTGATGGTGGACGAGCGAGTCAATAAGTGGGTATATCAGAGGACCCATCGCCTGGCTCGACGTAGAAGGGGTCGAGATGTTTTGTGGCCTTTTTTATCGACTGTATCGAGCCTGCCGATGAGGTTGGTACTGTTGATACAGCAATAGCTGGCTCTTAAACTTCTTAGGCAAAGGAGACACGAATCTTCTTTCCGGTCCTCCAAGACACACTGCGGAGTTCGAGCTGTGAAATTTGTATAAACAAAACGTCCAAGTGTTGTCCCATAAGATGAATGCTGAAAAGGTGCAGGTGCGTTTGTGCACGCAGTTATAGAGACCTGAATGCATTAAAGCAACTCAGGCTATATATTAGCGACGCAGCTGGATAATGTTCTAAGCTGAAACTTATGTAAACAAGCATGCAGCACTCGCTCGAATCTAGCGCGAAAGAAACATGTTCGTGGTTCCCACTGTGCGATGCACTTTTTCGAAACCATCAGGTACTCTAACGTTGCCTCTCAAGATTGTGAAAAAGCAGCACGGAAACCAATGGTCGTTAGTATTCTCGCCATTTAGTTCCTCATTAAACAGAACTCGAGAAAACTATCCAGGCGTTTTCTTTCTTTCACGGGGGACTGCCGTGTGTACAAATGGTTCGGCGTCCATGGCATTCTCTTCAAGTTAAGATTTTAAAAATGCCGGCACTTCTTGAGTAACGATGCGAGCGCATTTGCATTTGCACAAGCTCCTTCCTCATCTGCTTCGTTCAGTACGCATGGCATTCATCGCTCACGACATTCCAGCTTACGTTCACAGGATTCGTGCCTCAAGTTTTGCACTTACAATGCGGAAGAAAGAGCACTTCTTCGTCAAAGTTCCCTTAATGTTTCCTTACTCTTCTTTAAGGTTTACCGAAAATCTGCTGATTCCAAAGTTTCGTTCGTGGACGCACTATGTGCCCTCGAATTCAGCTTTGGCATCAACAGTCGACTGCGGCAAAACAAACAAAAATGGGAAATAGCAACCCGCTATGCAGTCTCTCCCATAGCCGGACTCCGGAAACGGCACGCTAAGGAAAAACAAAAAAGGGGGAAGGAGAACAGCTGTCTCAAATGCAGACGCTTCGTCATTATGCTCGCATTGCGCTTAAGTAGCCAGCCTCCCTTTTCCAAAGAACGCAGCGCCACAGGGCGGTGGCGACGCACTTTGCCAAGAGCACACAACTCCCACAGTCCATCGGAGCCACTGCAGCACTTAATGAATTCTCATGCGCCGCCGGGGAAACCGTTATACATACACGCACTCTACGGGAGAAAAGAGAGATAAAACAAAAAGCAAGTGATCCGTGAAAGCAAACAACCCGGAAACAGTTCAAAAGGCTACAAAACGGGATCCGTGCTCGCATGCGTGCGTATGCGTGATGGGAAGTTAGGGAAGCTCGCTTAATGCGCAATTCTCCCGAATCATGCGCCTGTGCGGCCATTCTGAGTACCGCCCGTCCGCCTGTATCTTTGATCTTTATTTCCTCCTTTCTTCATCTTCTGTTTCTTCTTTTATTCGTGTTCTTATGCTGTCGTTTTGAAATCAGCTGCGCGAAACGAAAGCGCCGTGTATGCGCGGGTCAGCGCTTGGGGTGGCTGGCGAAGTTGACCAAGCGGCGCCACCTAGCCGCGCGTGGTTCCCAGAGTACTTTTGTTTTTGTGTACGCGCAGAGGGTTAGGAAAACAAACTTACGGTATTACCATACGCAATGCCAAATAAAAAGCTATATTATGCACGAAAAAAAATTCTTAAAGACTCTTCTTTCCTCCTTTTTCCTTCCCCAACCTCGTCATTTTCGTTACGTACGCATATAGCCTTGACCCTCTCGCGGTAGAGTGAGGAGGGAAGGGACATCACTTGCACGCTGTCGGGCAGCGTTCTGACCAGGGCCCTCCAGAGGATGCTTCGCTGTAGCGAGTCTTCGCGAATCGGGAGGCGCGCTTCTTTGGCATGAATATTCAGGAGATAGCCACCTGCACGTATGGCCTCCCACTCTCTTTCTTTCTCTCTTCCTAGCTTTACCCTTGTGCATGATTCACCGGTGTTCTTAGTTCAATTTTTTTTTCGGGCTGAAGCATGAAAACAGGAAATGAGGAGTGCATGTTTTATAACTCCTTGGCGCAACGCACAACAATGTCGCCCAGTGCGATGCGCATTGTATCGCCGGCTGGTGAAGGCAGCAGAATTGATCGATGGCAGCCGGTCATGTTTTAAGAGCAGCACAGTGTCAAGCATAAATGCTTCTGTCTTCTGACTTCATAGACATGTGGTGCGGCAGCACTTTTTCTTTCTATGACTCTTAATTTCCTTTACTGCAACTCGTTAGTAAAGGAGGTGGCAGTAACTAGTGAGTATAATCGCATGCGAATGGGCTTCAGAAACAGAGAGTGGGTGGTAGGCGAGCTTCGCTGTCTCCGGCTGTAATATGTTCGCTGATGCGTGATGAAAGGAAAATAAGCCCTGGCGTCTCAGTGCATCTCGCATTAGTTTGGCTGCTATGGGCTCAGTGCTGAGGAAGGGAAGGCATCACGATGATGGTACATTGTTCTGCTGCGATCTCAGCAACGTCTTCTAAAAAAGGGAGCAACCGTATTTATTTTTATTTATTTGCAATACTGCTAGCCCCAAGGTAGGCGCCGGGGCAGAGTGGGAATGACAACAGTGAACATCAAAATAGCAAAAAAAAAATAATAATAATAAAATCATGTCCAAAAGGATAAAATACGTGACACCGTAGACACATGAATAGAATTACAGAACAGAAAAGTGACTGTAAGTGATATTGACTAAATTTCACGCACTAAGTTCAATGAACGGCTGAAATTGCTGGATATCTTCCATCTCAAACCACACACCATCGAGGCCGTTCCCCTCCACAACATTATTTTTCGTTTGAAAAGGAAGCAAGGTAAAAGGACTTCTGCGTCTCGTAGCATAACCAAAAGAAAGTGTGACAAATTCATGAGTGTTGCTACTTAATTTGCCTTTTACAACTTTAAACAAGAAACGCCAGCGTGCTATCTTATTTCTGTTTGATAATGCAATCAAACCTGCTCTATCCCTGAGTTCCGTAACCGGCCTTTTTGCCATATTGATTGAAAATAAACCTGACTGCTTTCTTTTGCACTCCTTTCCACTTTATTAATATTAACTACAGTAAATGAATCCCATATTATATTGCCGTATTCAAGAAGAGGTAACACGGGAGATTTATATGCTAGCAGCTTAACATCCTTTGACGAGTTAAGGAGACATCGCTTCAAGTAATGTAATTTTGTCGTGCATTTATTAACAATGTGTGTAATATGATGGTCCCAAAGCAAATTGAATGACTCGGGCTTAATAATCTAGTCGTCCATCTATACACGAGAAGAGACTGAGATTGTTCAGTGCTCATAACAGGTGATAAGTCGTTTTTATCAGCTAGAAATTTCACAGTCTAATGCACCCAGTGAAAAACTCTGAAAATGTTTTTTATTGTAAACTTGCTTTTCCACAGTGCACTTTTGTATTGCGGGAAAAGCAACTTAGATAAAGTGAAATATGATTATGGTAGGATTAAAATTAAAAAAAAAATACAGCAATTGATAACTAAGTGCAATGCCCCCCCCCCCCCCCCCCCCCCCCCGTGTGTATTTCTGTGCTGAACAGTAAACAGAATCAATTTTTTATGTTTGACTATACCAAGCAAGCCAAAACATCGAAATTATTAAGCTTATAATTTTCATTATAGCTTTTTACGCGCAGCGTGTTGCCATTCCCCGAACACTGCAGCAACGGAAATTCCGGGTGCGTTACTAAAAAATAAAACGCAACAAAAAGGAAGTCCATAAAGCTATGTGTTTTGTGCACAATGCAGCAGCAGTACATAAACTAGTATGCATACGCGAATAATTTAGTTTGCTGGAGTAAAATTGCTTGCAGTAATCTTCTGATCATTCCAGTTGCGTCCGTCACGCCATCTTTAGTACGTTGAATCAAAACGAAGAGCGTATTTAAAGACCGTACTTCCCGTCGCTTCTGCGCCGCAATGGTTAACACCACGTACTTGATTGTAAAATATGCGCTCGATTCCTGTGTAAGGGAAATTCCTGTATGTGCTCAGAAAATCACCCGCCCCCACGAGCCGTGTTTATCTTTGTTAAGTTGCTATGATGACGTATACCTCGCTGCAGGAAGCTCTGCTTTATTTTCTCTCTGTGCCCAGTCTCATATTTCGTACGCGCTCGTATGCACATGCTTTCTGTATATTATTTTATTTATTTTTTCCTTTACGTAGCCATGGTGCCGTTCAATCCAAAATCTAAATAACTCTCGAACAACCTCTTCGGAAGTTCATGCAGCCCGCAAATGTGCTCATTCGCGTCTTTCCAACTACAGCCGATGGTTATGTCGAAACCGGCTTGCTTTTGAAAGCATCACCCTATACGACGCAACATAGTCCACATACGCTCAAAAAAAAAAAAAAAAAAAAAAAAAAATCCAGCGCCATGGAAACGCGGGCGACATGGAAAGAATAGATGAAACACCTGGCTTTAAACATTAATAGCCGTGGAACAATTTGGCAACTATTTTCTTTTTTTTTTGTCCATCAGTAGCATGCCTCCAAGCCTGCACTAAACCGTTTTACACCCGGGTTAAGTGGAGAAATATGGGAGAGGCCTCCGCCCTGCAGTGGGTATAATCAGGCTGATGATGATGATGATGATGATGATGATGATAGGAATAACACTGTTATCGTGCTAACACCCTATGTGTAAGCAGCCCTGCTTCACCGTGGAACACCCTTCGTTGTGCAAATATAATTTGTTTGGCGTCGAAAAGCGGATCCTGTGTCCTGTTGAGGCTGCAGCGCGCAGCAGCCCTCACAGGGCTCAGGACACTGCTGCAGCGGTTTTTTTGGCTTTCAGACCGCATTTCTCTCTTTTGCTTTTTTCTTATATGCCCATTTTCCAATTTACACAACGCACGGTAGCCAACCGGAAACCCTTGATTGTTAACCGCGGTGCCCCTGCCTTGCAGTCTTTCAAGTAGGGTGTAGCCCACGGGGACACTCCAGCACTCTTTTTGCACCCAAAAAGGCGTAAAAAGTGTAGAGGCAATGCAACAGTCATGGTATACATATACTGAAAGTAGTGATAGGAAAAGTAACGTCGTTCCGGTGGAGATTCGCTTTCTTGGATTTGATCAATTGAAACGTATTCCCAAGCTTCCGAAATACTGACATTAAATGACAAATACTTTCTTCATGCGCGCGCGCTAGGCAATATCACGCAAGTGGCAAGCCCGCGCACCATCGTCACAAAAAGACAAGCATCCGTTTCACTTTGCGGAGAAGCCAACATCGGTTCGGTGTCAACCGTGCACGCGGATATATCCCGTTGCCACCATGCGTAGTGCGCCCGACTTGGATCTCTTTCTAGTAGGTTTACTCGGTGCCCTCCAGGGTGTATTCGTGCGCGGACGGAATGTATTAGGCGGCTCAGTTCCTTCTGATTCGATTAAAACTTTAATCATCTCGGACGCGGATGACGTTTTCCGCCCGCAGAAATCTCCTCACAGCCAGCGCTTGTCTATGGGCGTCACGAATGAGCGCCCGGGCTCTTTTACGCAAAAAGGCGTGCACGCACACAGCGCACGATGCCGGCGCTGAGCCGTAACTTCGGCATCACGAAAGGCCGCGTGCTGGCCTGAGCTGGAGCTCGCACCCGGCGGATCCGGCCGCGCCAGACCGGAAGTGCATCCGCCATGCCGGCCATGATGTCCGCCGCTGGGTGCCGCTGAGTATTAGACCCGCACGCTAGCCGAGTCGGGAAAACGAACGTGAGTTATTACTGCATGAAGGAAGCTAAGGCCACTGTCCGTTTTTTTTTTCTTCTGTTTTTACCGCACTGCACTTCCTTTCTCTCTAGTCCCTCGCCCATACACTGTAGACAATTTTGGTTTAACACGACGTCGCTCCCTTCATATTTGCCTATTTGTTTTAATTTTGAATAAATTATAGCAATTTTAGGTTCAATACACGAAGTATCAGGTCACACTTAAAAACACTGAGCGCAACATTTTACGTCTTCAGTGTCAAAGTACCGAGCAGCTTTTATGCGCGCATAGCAGGTTTATAATTTATCGCCTCTTTCGTGGGCACTTAAATGTATTTTGGAATTCAATTCATTTTTATTTTCAACATTCAAAAAGTTGACCGATTCCCGACAGAAAGCTGCAAGAACAGCTAGATGAAGTCAGGGAGCCGGCGACAGGCACCAGCAGCAGATTTTTGTAACATATGCAGAATAAAATATGAACCAGAATAGCAATATGAAGTATGAATAATAGAAAAGTTCAGGTTACTATGCTCCCAGTAACACAGCAAGATACACGCATAAATAACAATTTTAGGCTCAAGACAGGAAGTAGCAGGTCATGCTGAGAACGTTGAGCCCAACATTTTACGTGTGATGTAATAGTATGCGTAGTATTGGAAAAATACAATTTATTTAGTACAGATGGCATCGTATATTTAAAGGACTGTAGAGGGTAATTAGTTCAGTGGTACGGAATCATTCATTTTTCAGAGGCGTGCGTGTTAAAATATTGGAAAGTAGCGTTGCTCCTGATTGATTTAGCAGAAATTGTTGATATTTTTTATATGCAAAGTGCAAGTGGTAAAGAAGACGGTAACTATAGGGCAACGTGATGGCGATATTTTGATGCTTACAAAATATCTCTGTTGAAGGATGTAAGTACGGAACATTGTTTACGCAACGGGTGGCTTTCTTTTCTAAACGCAGAAGTGCACTGATGTCTTCTTTAGAAGTCGTCTCCCATATAAGCGTGCAATAGTTAAGGTGTGATCAGAACAGGGCTTGGCAAAGTTGTAGTTTGATGTGGATCTGAAAAGCGTGTCGGGTCCGAAATAGGCCACCTATAGCAGACGACGGTTTCTTTGATAACTGGTCAGTATGACTATCCCATGTCAACTGACTTGAGAATGTGACACCTAGGATTCTATGTTCTTTCACGATACACATTTGACGACGTCCTTATCAATGCATGGGCCAGAACCTGAATGCTTCGTGTAATACAAGTTTCATAAGGCCTTCTCAGTCAAATGAATTCGCTGAAGTGAAAGTGAAATCGACAGAAGTGAAACGACCAATATAGCCGGAGCAAAGAACTGACGCGCGAACCGCTAGCTGAATAAAGTACTTCAGCGACTGCCCAGCTTCACCAGCTGTCATCCGCCACGTCCAAATGCCTCCATATAGACATATACAGAAATGCTGCATACTTAATGCTAATGCTCGATACCAGCCTCTGTTGCTCGTTATATTTTCGTCACAACGTCTCGCCTACTCTTCTTTTCAAAGCCAGAAGCATGCAGCAGCCCATATTATAGGTCTGCTTATATACTGCCGCGGCTTCGCCCACTTTCCAATCCTTAAATTATCCTTTTTTTTTTTTTTTTTTTTTCATTCCGTCTGCACGCACCCGTAAGCATTTTCCTCCTTTGTCCTCTCTTATACATTCTGAATTCCGGTAATCGTTTCTGCAGGCACCTTTCGCCTTGTGTTCGCGTGCACTTTGTTTATTACCGTCTTGTTTGTTTTTTTTTTTTGTTTTTTTTAATCCGGATAATCGTTCGCGCAATATACTGTCGATTATTCACCCGACGGCCAGGACAAGAAGATAAAATATGAACTGAGGGGGAATAGGGTTGGGAGGGTAGAATCTATTGTCCCTTCTTCGATCGGGGAAATTTCGCTCCTTGCGAAGCAAAAGAAAACAAAGAAGACCTCAGTGAAGAGAGCACGGCTTCCCTCCGTGAGCTTGGGAGGTGCAAACCGCAAAGCTCGCGTCCTCTCGGTACTTCGCCGGTCTGTGCAGACGGAGCAGCTGGCTTTTTCAAGTCGCCGGGAAATGTCTCGTCGACGCCTAATACGCGCGCGGTCGCCCGTGGTGGCCGTAATTTGCTCCCCTCGGGAGATCATTTCTGGGTGGAGTCACGTCACCCATCCACCCTCTACCTCCTCCCGGGTGATCTCTCACTCTCCCTCGCCCACTAAAGATTTCTCCTTCACTTGTATTCTTTCCTTTTACTCCACTATTTCTCTTTCTTGGTGGGCTCCCTCGCGGACGGAGGCACGCACCGACAAGAACAATGGACACGTCCGTCGCTACGACCATATACCTACTATACGACACGCATAATTCTCTTGGCAGCTCAGGTCTGGTGGCATGGCACAAAATACCCGCACGTGCAGCGCTCAACTCTATCTTGATGCGATAGACTTGGAGAGAAGAGAACCGAGCAGAGAAGGGTACCTATACATCCCAGGATCAATCTTCGAGCCTTCTCTGCCACCCAATGAGAGGCGAGTCAACACCTCGCACTCCCCCATACTTCGAACCACTTCTTGGGTCGTTCTTTCTTCTTGCTGTTCTTCCTTTCTTCTTCACTCTTTGTCTCGTGCTTTCACCGGGAGTCACGTTCGCTGAAAGAAGCCCGCGCCTTTTTCTTCCTCTCTCCCTTTCAGAAGATCCATAACTGCTTCCCACAGTTTTGCTGCGACCTGGAGGAAGAGGGCCATTGGCTCCACTGCGTCGATATAACGCATCGCCGTAGTGTTCTTGGCGAAGCTAGGCGAGGACCCGAGTGTCCTTCTGCGGCGAGAGGACATTGGCTTTCGCATCGATATACGGCTGGAAAAGCTCTCTCTTCACTGGGACACTCACCCAGGCCAGCAAAACCGCACCCACCATCCAGAGGGGCTTAGCGAGGAAAGGGCCTTCTTCGCTCAGCGACAATTTGTCCACCTTGCTAACTCTCTCGCTGTCGCTTCCTATACTCTTTTTTTTTTTTTTTTCTGTAGTCGTTTACCCTTTTTTGACCTTAATATAGAAGAGAACAGCTGCGGTTTCTGTGGCGGGTCGAGGCTCTAGCAGGGCGTTGTACTCCCGTAATAGTTCCAAGGAAAGAGTGAATGTGTGATGGAGGAGACAGCGTTTATTTATTTTTTTTTTCTTTCCTACAGACAAGAGTTGACTGTGCGGGCCTTTCTTACGGGCGTATACCCGGCCGTAGCGATGACTGTGCGGCGTGTGTGTGTGTGTGTGTATGCTGGGAGGCGGTGAAAGGAACGCGCTGTCCAATTTGTGCAGTAATCGAGCGCGGCACAGCAGCTTCTTTCCTCCTGATGTGACTGAACAATGAGGGCCGTCGTCTGCTGCCATCATCGCGACGCCAGGTTCCGCGTTCGCTGCGTGCTCAATGCAGCTGCCTTCCGCCGACTACGCGTCCCATGCCAATTGGAATACGTGTTAGGTTGGCTGTGTAGGTGACGAAGCGTGGAATGTTGGGCTGGGTAGTAGTTTCGTCTACCAATTCAACCAACGAGGAGTAAAAACCACAGACGAAAAAAAAAGAATATGCAGAAGAATCGGAAGTTGGAGGTGAAGGTGAAGTACAATCCGACCAATGAGGATAATGTTCTTCACTTTTCCTGGCTTCCCGTTCGGGGCCGAACCGTCAAGAGTATTAGGTCGATTTAGAATAAGGAAGGCGCGGATGGGGGTACCCAATGTGGAGCACAGTTGCGCGAAGGTTTGCCACTAAGTCGCAAGCTCTGCGGGAAAACCGCTTCTCGTGTGCCACGAACCACGTTTACGGCATTGCGAATGAAGTTCGGTATCTTGCTTGTTTTCTCATAACCCACGACTTATGATGATCAGGAGCGACGCGGTTTTTCTATTTTTCCTCAAATGCATGGCCCCTGACGTAAGAGCGTAGCAATCCTTCGAGGAAAAAAAAGAAAGACAATGCGGAATGTTTGGCTCGCAGTGGCCTACGAATTTCTACTCCAGGCAGTGTGCCGGCTGTTGCGATGGTTCTCGGTACCATCCTCACCTCCGCTGTCTCTCACGTGTGAAATTGTGACCCCTGTGTTCTGGTGGTGTGGTAACCTTTCACAGGGCTCGCAATTCTAGTACCCCCAGCCGCCAGTGACATCCCCAGTAGCAGAGGTCACGGCCAGATGGCGCCCGGTTCCAGTGCGATGTAGAGTTACTATATAGACTTTGCCAGAGTTGCACGAAGGTGCCGCATAAACAACAAAGTTGTGCAGCGAAGCCATACGTCATCTTTGCAGGAGCCGATCAGGCAGATTTAAAAGCGATCGAGAAGGAATTTGGCTGTCCTAATTGAAATAAGTCACCGTCGCTACAACTCGCACACAACACGTCACGCCATACGCACGACGGATGATGCAATGCAGCCGGGGTGCCCGTTGGGTTGGCTTCGCGGTGCTACGTGGTTGCTTAGCGGCGAGAGAAAAGGAATGCGGAACTCTGGCAAAGCCTAGTGCAATGTAAAGTCACGTAGTCGCTCAGGGAGATCTGCACATGCGAAGGAGCAGCTATGTATCTGTAAAGTTGGCTGCGCCGCATCAAATTGGAGCGTTCGACGAAGTGTGCGGCGGAAACAGTAGCACAACTCTGCTCTCAGGAAACCCTAACCCCACCCTAATCTCTTTCGACATCAGTTTCCTGCGCATACGCACTGGCACCTCGCTATTAATCATATACTCTCTGCAGGGCGAACGCTTCTCCCACATTCCTCCAATTAATCCAGTCTAGTGCTAGCAGCATCCACTTGACCTCTATAAACTACTTAACCTCATCCGCCCATCTAACTTTTTGCCGCCCCCTGCTACGCTTTCCATCCCTTGGTATCCAAATTGTTGCCATTTTTGACCATCGGTTATCCTCTCTTCGTACTACATGTTCTGTCCATGCCCATTTCTTCTTAATTTCCACAAGAATGTAATTAACTCGAGTAATTTTTCTGGCCCGTTATGCACGCTTCCTATCTGTTAAGTACATCTACCATTTTCCGTTCAAGAGCTGTCTGCGTTATTCTCAACTTAACTTCCCCGCTATTCTCGCGTCCTTTTAACCGATAAGGTCAACCCATTCTTAAACTCGCTATTTTCGGAGTTTCGTCTTTCCGTTCATGTTCATCCACTATCAGACGGGTTTTCATCAAATCCTCGACTTCAGATTCTGCGTCCACCACTTTGAGTCGGATTTTAAACGATAAGTCTTTTATACAAGATGAACCAAGTTTCTACCTCGTCCTTCGTCGCACTCGGACGACAAGCCTTGGTGCACTGCGGGCCTATGCATAGTGAAATGTGCAGAGAAGCCGTCTTTTAAATGTGATGCTATAGATTTTGCCTAAACATCCCTGGAAATTCTCGAACCATTTTTCAAAGCTGCTGCTTCTGTTCCTCGCTCTTAAAGCATAGAACTCAACGTCTTGACGCGAAGTTCTAATTAAGTACCTTCTTTATTTTTCCTCCTCGCCAGAGGTACAGGAAGCGGAATCCGCGCGCTTGACTTTAATCTTCGCGGCGCCTCCGCTCGACCGACCGTGTTTGCACCGCCATCCTTCTTGCTTGGCGATAGCGCGTCGCACTCGCTTCGGCCAACAACGCTATAAAAATGTCATCGCTTTCAACGTCCGCTCAGCAAGCGCCCGGCTCGCCGCTCCTGCCAAGCGTGAAATCGGGGCACACGAAATTAAACCCGCTTCGTCTGAAGCCAGTGCGGTTAACAGGAGGCATGCTCACAGCCACACGAGGGGTGTCGTTATTTCACGCTACGATTCTTGAATGCCCCGGTCGCGTCCTTCTCTGAAACCTCGTGGACATGCCAGCAACCCACGGCACAGCGTCCATCCATGCGCATGGACACTCGGGCTAGCGCGCACGGGGAGTGTAACGCCTCCAGATTCGCCGCACCACACACAAACGCAGAAGGTCTACACTTGTCCGCTGAGGAGCAACCGAACATCCTCCTCACTTCCCTTCGTCCTGTCGTCGGAAGAAACTTCTCAACGCTGCGCAACAATCGCATGTCTACGTCGCGAAAGGAGGACGGGACGGTCTGGGCTTGGAAACTTCACGCGCCGATGCGTTCGCGGCTGGAAATTAATTACAGCACTGGCTGGCCTCCCCCGCGCAGTGTCGGCAGCAGCCCGGAATCTCGTCGCTTGCAATCCACCTCGCGTACAGTTTTCTCCCTCAGCTTATATCAGTCTCTCGCTCAAACGCCTTTCCTCAGTCGACGAGGCACTCCCGCCTCTGCCTCAGGCCAAACTTAGTTAGCATTGCGGTATTCTACGCTAACGCAGAAAACAATTCTGCGTCGCTAGATTTTTACACGTGTCTGATTTGTTTCCTTATTTACCACAAAACAATCGCGCCTAAATGACAACGCTGTCATTGAACGCTTTTCTTTTCCAGTCTTATGCGTTGACTGCAGACTTCACGGTGGCGCATATTTCATAGTTACAGACGTAACCTGTTGCGCTGCACGTATCGAAGTAGCTTGCCTCTGGGTGTGTACTCGCTGAACGGGCTCTTGGTGTGGAATGAAATATTCCGAAAAATATATATATTCGTGCTGAACAGCTCTGCTTTCGACGTGCGCGGCCCCGCGGCGTCAGTTCTCACTCCGTTCCTCCGTGCTAACCGGGCGGTGTGTTACATGTAGGAAGGAGGCCGTGTGATGTCGGGCGCTGATCCAACCGAGAAATGCTGCGGCTGGAGCCGATGAAGGCACCGCATGAAGAAAGAGAAACAAACAGAGAGCCTCCCGGTACACGTTTCGCGAGTAATAGTAGAAAAGATTGTTTTCTTTTCTTCTTCTTTTTTTCGGACCAGAACAGTTAAGGAGAGTCAACTTGCGAACATCTTCCATTTGTTTCACTATGCAGTAGTACTCGCGATCATCAATAGGGGGCACTAGTTTACATACAAGTGGCGTCCGGGCTGCCGGCAGTAGTTTCTGGCTTGCGACGAAGTCAAAAATCATCTGACAGTTAACCAACCAAAACGACGATGAAATACCACCTGCCATGATTAACAGCATACATATATACAACCCGAATATTGATCGGCACTTACAATGCTCACGCACAGAAAGCCTCATGAAACAAACAAAGCCACAGTGACAAATCGACGCGCCTCTCGCATGCAGATCGAGAAACTAGGTAATTTCGCGAACATTTCCCCATCACCCTAAAGAGATATCAGTTTTGGCTTTCCAGACAGGCAATAGTTATAGCTTATAAGTTACACCATGCTCCTTACTCAACCGTCGTACAGCTGGGCAGCGACAGCGTTGGGTCAGTGTTTCGGGCTGGACGGGCTGGAACACCACATGACTGAAATTAGGTCGGAGTTGTCTGCTACGTCCTATATATGATAATGAGCTGTATCCCACGAGCCTCCTCGAGACATGAAGTCATGCCATAGAAAGCGTTCATTTCTATCACGCGTGGTTTGCTGCCAATGTGGGGATATTTTGGTTTGTCGGAATCTGTACGCGACTATTACATATGCGTACTCATCCCCAGCCATATTTTTCAAACTGAAACTGGAATGCGCACTCGAGTTATACACATGTAAATGCGGCACATGTAAGCTCCACACAGGACAACGGACGAGGGGGAAACACGCACAGTGCATGAGGGGGATGAGAGAGGGGGAGAACCGAGCGGTCACTCGGCAGCGCCTCGGCGACCAACGTTGTAATTTGGAAGCCGTGGTGGCCCGCCCTCAGCGAGACACGCCGAGGCAGCCGGGCGCGTGTGCCAAGCTAGAAGCCGTGGTTATGCGTCCGCCAGCCTGCTGCTGCTGGCCGGCTTCGCGGCACTCTGCGAACGTGGTACGCCCAGTGACGCTTCTCATCTCGCCTGCATGCACGAAGTGTGTTTGGCGTTCATCCGGAACTGCGGTATCATGACTCCGTTTGTGTAGCCTTTCTCGCGAAGGTATATAACTCTCTCAACAAAATTTCCAAGCAATTTCCAAACAATTTCGAGAAATTTCGATTTCTTCAATTAGCCAAATTCATGTAATTTGGTAGTGTACCTCGACATGATTTCTACATCAGCTTAGACAGCAACAGGCCGCGAATTTGATAATATGCAGTCTCTGCAAGAACATAGGGGCCAAGCAGCAGGTGCCTGATGACAGGTAACCTCTGGGCTTAAAACTAGAATGTTCTTTAATTTTGTCTTCACTTTGCGGCTGGCTACAAACCAAAGTAAAGGCTCTTTATTTAAAGTTCTCATGCAATGAATTCGTGCTGCCTACAAGCGGTTTATTTCGTAGTCGCTCCGCAGCGCAGATCCTTTAGCGCCTGTGCGGAAGCTTCGCTCTGAAAGAAAGCTGTGCTATAAAACTTGATTGTTTTGCTTCTGACCGTATCCACTGTTCAGACTACCTGGCGCACGATACTTTGTCATTAGGCCATATATATTTCCACCTAGCATTGCCAGGTGGCTCCTCTCTGAAGTAGAGAGGAATAGATGGTGGATGTGGTAGACAGTACATATTGGATGTGGCAGTAGTATAGTAGTAGTAGTAGTTCGTTTCCCTTTTTGACTGCCATATCCGGATCACTTATAATTTGACGCAGTATTGTTATTGTGTTCTTTTTGTCGCCGTATCCTACGTCTGATATCGGCTAACACCCAGCACTCTCCCCATTCTCGGTCTTGCTACCTTGGAATGTCTTTGACAGGTATTGTTAAAAACTGCTCAACACATCACAGACAAAAAAATAATAATATGAGCGATAAATGATTCTTATTAATAGAACTCGTGTAAGGCGCCACCGAACCATGTCAGCTCCGAAACGGCGCTTTGTTTGAACCACAGCGACAATATGCTACGTAGCTTCCCGCACGAGGGAAGGAATGTGTGAAGGCACAGCGCTCCTTTCCAGCCAGAAATGCCGCCTTCACACAGTGAGGTGTTTTCGGCACTAAAATGAGAATTCCGACAGTCCAGACACGGAGCTGTATAACGTCATCACGGACAGGAAGCCACGATGGTGCCCCCCTCCGTGCTTACCTCCGAGGAAGCCGCCGCGAAGGCTGACCGAACCGGTGAGGAATGCCGGAAGAGCTGCATCGTTTAGAGCCGTGAAAACAAACGTGTTCGGGCAGAGTACTATACCACGGATGGGTGTAGGTAGCAAAGGAAACCTGCAGTGAGTCGACAAGAGGCATCGGCTGTACACGCCTCGGCTAACGAACATGTCCACGATAAGAAACGAGCTGAAGGGGAAAGCGGAAAGAGTCCACGTGACCTGAAAAGCCAGGGACGAGTAAACAGCACTATGCAGTGGAAGAGGTGGGATGCGCTGAAGGCGAAACACGTGAGGACCTCAGGAAGAGTACGGGAAAGAAGGTGATGGCCGGAAGGAGAAGGCGTCCACTCCGCAGAATTTAGTAGCGTTAGGTCGTCCGCTCCTCACCGGCAGTCGGTGAGCCTAAAGAGGTCGCGAGCTGAAAATGTTGCGTGCAGTATACGGCATCGAGAAGAGGCGGCGGCAGAAGGGACAGAGCTGGTCGTCCTTCAGAGTAACATCAGGCTGAGATGCGTGATGGTCCAGTGCAGATAGCTTGGCAGCAAAGCGTAGCTATACATGACATACTGATTATGTAGTTTTCTTTCCCACATTTAACAGCTTTAAGTTCTCTAAATCTGACAGCGTGATTCTCTCTTCACCGTTTTCACAAATACAAGTGCTTGGGAAGTGCTTAAATTTCTGAGGTGCTAAATTTGACGACTTAATCGCAATGCTAGCAAAAGAGCGCTCGAAACAACAAAACGTGAGTCCTGTCTGTACTACTGCCTTGCCCTTCACTGGCCATCCTGGGCTCTGTGCGCATGTCTGTCTCTCGCACGCTGAAAACATTTCGATAGTCTGCAACGCGGTTGCGTTCTGATTAAGGAGCTTTCGTCGCGAGCATCGTTGCTTGGCCCATTGTAAAACTCGTTGAACCGAGGGGGGCAGCTATCAGTCAACGGAATTAATTGATCAAACAATCCCGTGACATGTGACGCACGCCGTAGTAAAAGGCGAGCCGAACCGTCACCACATTTTCTCCCCCCCCCCCCCCCCCCTTCCTTTATCTTCCTCCTCGGTTCCTATTCTTCTTTTACACTGGGGACCCATCGTACCTTCGACCCGTTCGCATCCTTGGGGTATCGCCACCTGTTGCATAGAGCCCTCAACTAAAGCTGTACCCTCTTAGGCACCTCTGTGACATTCAAGGTACTTTTCTTTATCACCGGAATATAATCCGTGTAAAAAAAAAGAAAGAAAGAAAGAAAGAAAGAAAGAAAGAAAGAAAGAAAGAAAGAAAGAAAGAAAGAAAGAAAGAAAGAAAGAAAGAAAGAAAGAAAGAAATTTCACGTACTAATCGAGACAATGCGGCCATGTGCAGTCTTAACCCGATCGCTCGTGCTCAGAAGGCAGACGCCACAAGCACTGACCTGCCACACTGCTACAGACGACTTCAGAGACCGCGAACATGGGAGGTCACTGAACGCACCGAAGTGACGCGACACTTGGAAACTTTCTCCGTCCTCTCTTGATCGCATCAAGCTCGTCTCTTGGCTTTCTGACGCGCTGCACGGAACTGTTATCTCTCTCTCTTCGGGGCGTAGCGCGCTTCGAAAGCCTTTCCCGCGCGCGCGCCGGCATAGAGGCAACGGCTGGCGGGCGTTCAAAGCCACCGCCAGCGCGGGTTTTCCTTTCGTCGCTGGTGGCGTTAATGGAATTCGCACTGGTAATGGGCGCCCCCACGCAGACTGTGCGCGCTCGTGTGTGTTCTTTCGACGGCGCGGTGGGTTCACAGCTCTATGCGGGCGCTGAGGCAGTGTGTAAGGCTGAAAAGCAAGACCACACGAAAAACGCGTGCGGAGAGCCGAAAGCCCCTCGGGAAGAGGCGACGCCAGGGAACATTGTTGCTTGTCGAGGCCACACGCATAGGGGCGGCAGAGTTGGAGGTGGGAATCGGGGTAGCTCCGGAGGCCTGTAGTGGCCATATAAGCAGGCACTAACAACTAAATTGCGCGTAAGAGGCAAAAGAGGATACGCTGGACTTTTATTATTATTTTTTTTAAGTGCTTGCTGCGCATGCTCGTCATCGATTTTATTTCCTCTTGTTCTCGCTTTTTTTATATATATATCGCTTTTCCTTTGGCACAATTTCTCACGTGTGCGAGCTTGTAGTAAGTCGTGATGTGATGAAAATTCACTTCATTCAGGTGTGGCTGAAATGTGGCAGCAAGACAAGAACTGAAAACGCTTTGGCGGGTTACTTGGTTAACCATAATGTGTCGCGTTATTTGATGCAGGAAGTCAGCAGACTCTCAAAGCGATCCGAGACCGCTTCCTGTCCATCTCGCTTATTGCGGCATTCTAAGAGTAGCTTAATTGCAAGGCATCTACCAAGATATTCAGGACACCAGTATGTGCCCGAAAACCATGCACTGAAAAACATCACTTATTTAGGACACTGGGGTGAGGTGACGACTCGCAACTGTTTACTAGTCGGGAAAGGGGACTAAAAGAGCTTACATAACTAATAAAAAAAAAAGGAGGAGGAGGAGTGAAGGCGGAAGCGTGGAAAGCAAGAGGGAAATTAAATGTCCCGGACACTGCATGGTGAAATGCGTGACTTATAGACGAATGAAGTTTGGTTTTTATTCACCACTTCCTTTCACCTGATATAACACTTGTTACCCTGAGGCATCAATCGGTTTATTACAAGCAAACCATGCCGACTCGTGCTTCGTCCCAATTACGCACTCATTTAGTTCTACAAGTACATCACCATGTTTGAATTCACGTTAATGAGGACAACCCGGTCACATCAGGTAACGAGTAATTCTGTCGACCTGGCAACACTTTCCCCCGTGTCCAGTTTTCGAGTGCCCCTCGGGGTGTGACTTCTAAATTGTAATACCTTCACACTGGCTGCCGCTCGCGCACTGCGTTCTGAGGAGGACAGAGCAGGAGGCTCTCCACTCGTCATTTTGTGTTCGGGGAGGGCAAGGACAGAGGGAGAATAGGTCTGCCTAAGGAAAACCTCGTAGCACACATGGGGGAGAGAGAAAGGCAAACCCCATCGCGCCCTCTGTTCAGCAGAGCGAGCAGCGGAGCCTTTCCGTAATGAGCGTAGAGCGGATTAAAAACGCGGATTATGCGGGCCGCAGCGAAAACTGTAGCGCGCAAATGCCGGCCTTGGCCGTTCGTGTCGCCCCGTCCACTCGGCTGGTGGGTGGCCTCCGCAACGCGTGATCACCGCGGGCCACGCAGCTGCAGACGCGTCACGCCAAATGCGCCTGCGCCACAGCGGCTGAGTCACGTTCCGAGCAGCTATATCGCAGCCTGGGTGCACACTTTCCTTCGCCCCCTGTCTCGGTGCTCTTTTTTTTTTTTTTTTTTTCTTCAGTGCGAAGGACATTGCGTCGTCGGGGCTGCCACTGGTGTCAGCTCGGGACGGGGCTGAAAGAGACATGCTGCAGCGTAACAATAATAAACAAACAACTACAGCGAAGCCTCGGACGGAGAGGGACATGCTCTTCGAGGACATTGGCGTCCTGGTTTTCACAAAGGGGAAGCCCGAAGAAAAGGAAGAACATCCACCGATGACGAAATGGCCGCTCATTGGCGCGCCGACTAATTGCCCCCGCATTCTGTGTCGCCGGATTGCACTCTCTCGTCCTCTCTAGCTCTGTTCACTTTCTATAGAATGCGCATGCACTCACGATCCGAGTGGGTCGGGGTTCGCTAATCGCCGGCCTGTTGTGTTCAGCGCTTTTCTTATGAGGGGCTCTATGAGTATATCTCCCTTTCACTCTTTTTCTATATCTCTCTCATTCTTGCCTGCACATCCCTCTAAGTAGCTGCCGTGTAAGCTTAACAGGCTGCCTAACCGTGAAGCCACCGGCTTTTGTAAAATTGGCATAACGTTCTCAGTGGAGTTCGCGAACTGTGAATACCACTCGCTTCAATTTGCTCTCTCTACGAAGGCTGTGTACTTCATTCATTATTCACATGCCTGTGCCAGCGATTATGGGTATTAAAACCCGAATTTTTCTTCGGCGACCCTCGGTGGGGCCAGTCAGCAAAATTTCCCCGCAAGTTCTAAATAATTAACTAGAAAATCGCACTGGCAGGCAAGGCCCAACTTTCCTGCCTAATTCGTCGGCCATTTCGCAAAGTCAGAAATGGCGGCCTCTTGTTGTAGCTTGTTTGTAATAACGGCAGATTAACGATGCGCGTTAAAGTATGCAGTGGCAAACGAAACAGCTTTCGAACGCCGAGGCCAGTGACGAAACCCCTATCGGTTAAACTGATGCCATGACACCTAATCAATACTTGGTGATGCCTTAATTGAAAGTGTGTGTCACCGGGGTTATTAATGACGCTAGCTTAGCTTGATCAGCGCCCACTAAGCGTCCTATTCTTCGAGAGATATAGCCCTAGTGCGATGACGTGATCAAGGTCGCTGCGGTTGTGCAGCTTTGTGGTGTCTGTAAAAAAGAAAAGAACGATGTGTGCTTACGGTTGGAATTGTCTTGAATATTTTAATTATCATTTCTTTTTATGCTTCACATTTGAAACAGCGAAAGTTTGAGCAACTGAGTTCAATTTACATTAACTAAGCTGACACTGCTCGATTAGATTTTTCCTGATCCTTATACGTGTTTCTACGTTTCCTAATTTTCTTAATAGGCAGAGGTATCACATTCTCGGTTAGTTCGCCGATTTACCTTACCCGTACTGTTTCATATGGTTCCTCACTCAAGAATATTCTAGCTATTGATTCTCATGTACAGAAGACAACAAAAATTATGTGGCATAGTATATACCGGAATAGAGAACTAGAGATTCAAGAAGGAAGAGTGAAGTTGCTGTTTCTCCTTCCAAATAAACCACAACAATGTGGCACTTGTATGGACGGTAGGGAAAGACGCCAATCTGGCCCATGTGCAACGGCATCTTAGTTGCACCCTTTCAAGTTAGACTGCAGCGCATCTGGCTGCATAGGTGTGTGTTTTGGTCAGATTACAAACTATAAGCATTAAAAATCTGGCGCGAAGGGGCCCAACAATAACATGTATTTTCCAGGCGGCTACTATGAAGGCTTTCGTAGAGAAAGCGAAAAAGTTCCGTGCACTAAAGCAGTAAAAGCGGCTGAATCTAGCTGTTAGATGCACAGAACTAAACGATTGCATTTCGAATCAAATCTCTTGTGACACGGCAGACGTCAGTATCGCACATCAATGCGTTGGCAATGCGTCTCCACGATGGTCTCCTCCCCCTCTGCGATTTTAACTTTCAAGTCTTCGCTGTCAGAGTTAATGGCGATTCATCACTACAGCGTTCATTCTCGTTTTTCGACGTAATCCTACTTTCCGTGTATTGGCGAAAGGCTACGGTTACGCGATAATGTAATCTAAACCGCGAAGCACTCTTGTTGCTTCGCTCTTCGACGACAGGCGGCGCCATGTTCGCGTGCGCGCGCGCGCGCCTCCTTTTCGCGGGACCACGAACTCAACGGGGCGCAACCAGCGCCCTCTCGCGTCAGCGTGGGCGACGCTGTCGTAGAGAGGAAAACGGACGGCTGGTGGTCCGCACGGGTGCCTCATGAAATTATTCATGAGAGCAGACGGAGCGCGGGCCGTCGACGAAGAAGAGGCACAACATTGTTGCGCGCCTCCGTCGGCACGAGATTGGAAAAAAAGAAAATAGAAAGAGAAGGCGAGACAACGCTAAAGAAAAGCGCCAGGCAAACGCGCATGGCATAAAAGCGCGCTGACTTGCATCGGCGAAAGAGGAGACGTCCCATGCTGCCTCACGTCCTGTTCTTTCTCGGGCATGCCTTGTTAAGCCCCCCTGTACACTGTGCCGACGCTGGCACGCAGCCGGCCAACAACATGGCTCTTGTTTTGCTCCTTAACGCGGGTAATTGCCTTGTCGTTCCGTGCTCGTGCGCGTGTCTTTGTTCGTGTGGCCGGAGTCGCGCACTTTTTGTCGTCAGTGGGGTTGGAGGCAGGGAAGAAAAGCAGTTCCACGCAGATGAACAGATGATGTCCGAACTTCCAACATTGTTCGTTATGCGCGCGTTTTCAGCTGCCGGATGGCGCTCGTTACCGAACACGAGCGGCTGCCATTAACGGCGACAGTGAAGCGTACAGAACGAGTTGGAGATAACCGATATCGGTAGACGCATAAAGAGCGGACTCTGAAATCCACTACTACACTATTTGCACTTTTAGGTGGAGATATGCCAGAAGAGAAAACCGGCATTATCGTGACAAGCCACTATAGCCGATGTTTTTCAAACGTTAATTCCGCACTCCGCGATCAGAGCGCAAACTTCAAGCTGGCTTCGTCGCACAAATGAGGACTGTGAGGTGAAGCCAAAGAAGCAGGAGAGCTTCTTTAATTTGCATGCCCAGTGAGTGAGTGAGTGAGTGAGTGAGTGAGTGAGTGAGTGAGTGAGTGAGTGAGTGAGTGAGTGAGTGAGTGAGTGAGTGAGTGAGTGAGTGAGTGAGTGAGTGAGTGAGTGAGTGAGTGAGTGAGTGAGTGAGTGAGTGAGTGAGTGAGTGAGTGAGTGAGTGAGTGAGTGAGTGAGTGAGTGAGTGAGTGAGTGAGTGAGTGAGTGAGTGAGTGAGTGAGTGAGTGAGTGAGTGAGTGAGTGAGTGAGTGAGTGAGTGAGTGAGTGAGTGAGTGAGTGAGTGAGTGAGTGAGTGAGTGAGTGAGTGAGTGAGTGAGTGAGTGAGTGAGTGAGTGAGTGAGTGAGTGAGTGAGTGAGTGAGTGAGTGAGTGAGTGAGTGAGTGAGTGAGTGAGTGAGTGAGTGAGTGAGTGAGTGAGTGAGTGAGTGAGTGAGTGAGTGAGTGAGTGAGTGAGTGAGTGAAATACCGCATGTGTATTCGGCAAGTCTACGCTATGCGCGAAATCATTCAGCGCAATTTCCCTCCGCGCCGGCTGACTCACAAGTGCTCGCTCGCGTATAGATACGAGACTTAAGCGGACGGGGCAATTTGAACACGGCGGGAGCTGGCCCCTTGATGTATCAGCGCCGTCTAGTCTGGGCCGCCGACGCCGCAGGCTGTACAGTCGCCGGGTAGGCCGAGCGAGAAGCAATATCCTCCGTTCCCAGGATGGACGCGGAAGTCGTCAGCTGGCCCTCCCACGCATAAGGAGATTGGGCTTCCTTTCCTCTCCTGTTGCCCGACTCCATCCGGGTGTACGGTTTCGTGCGGGAGGCCGTTGGCGCGCTTGCCGCGGCTGCTGTTCCCTGTGCAATCGCGCTCGTGTCATTGCTAGACAGGGCACTTACGAGCTCGCCTTATGCGCGCAACGGTTTCGGCGCTGCAACGCCAGCCCTGTTGTCATCAAATCCCAGCTCATCCCACAGTTCAGATTCTTAGATCGTACATTCACTCGGAAGATTTCAAATTAGCACGCTACCTGCACCGAAACTCAGTTACAGGTGCTAAGGCCATGTCAGCGGCCACGCCTGCCACCAAGCGGCGAACTTCTGCGAAAGCGTGCGAAAGTGATTTCCAATTTCTTTCTTTCCCTTGTCATGGGTAGCATACTGACCTCCGCCTTGTTAACTCGTCTGCCTTTTCATTCTGCGTTTTCTCTTTTACCCTAATTTTTTTGTGAATGTTTTGTGCATTATGTACTTCGCTATGCTGATGCTCGTAATCAGTACTACTATTCGTTACTGCGGTTGCGGTTCCAAGAACTAAGCCGAAAGAAAGCACCGTATTCTATGTCGCATCAGGTACCTTGCTCAGTTCCACTGTGCTTCACGCTGTGAATATTTACAACCTCACACGGGGCTCAAGCAGTCAATCAATCGCTTCGATACACCACCGCTCTAAGTAGCGTAGTATAGCAGCACGAGCTTTAAAGCTGACCTCGCATTTGTCTATGCTCCTGGCAGTCGGTGCGAAAATGGTCACCTTCGCGCCCCATCCGTATTGACCCTAACCTGGACGACAGGTCGCATCTCTAAAAGCAGCCACTTGTAGTGTACATGGTGTAAGTGGCGGAGGTCGTGCCGGTCAGCCGCTTATGCTACGCTCGCCGTCCGGCCACACAGCCCGGAGGCACGGGGTCACGACGAGCTGCCCCCATGCACGTCCGTGATTGACCTCCCACCGTGACCTTCTCCCCCGCAAGTGTAGGAGGAGGCCACCGCAGGTGAATCGTCCTACCTCGCCAGCTGGTTCGCACCGGCGACGCGGCCTCTTTCAGTGCGGCCCGCTGTCGACCGCCGCGCGGCGGGGGCGGAGGGCGCAAGGCGACGACCACCTTCGCTCTTCGCCGCATGCCTATCCGTTCAACTGGATAGGACGCGCGCCGGTAAAAAATCGTGCTCGATTGAATGGTGTCGCCATCCAGTGGCAGCGACTGACAACAAGCCGGGTGAATTTACGGCCTGCGCTCTGCGTGGCTCGGAATGGGCAGCGGGCAGCAAAAGGGAATGCGCTCCAGGTATTTTCTAAACTTTATTCGCTAAAAGAAGAAAAAAGAAAGAATTTAGGAGGTTGGAGTGGTACTTCGACCGCAAATTCCTCGCTCCAGCCACTAACTGCGGGCTTGACGAAAGTCGCTCAGCCTAGGTAAGAATCGTGCAGTCTAAAACTATGTTCTTAAATGTGGTCTTCAATATACCACGGGGGTTCGCTTGAAGGCGGTTAATAACTTAATAGAGAAGCAGGCTTCGAAGCAAGTAGAGACAAACCGCGTCTTAATTTGCGGTCAAAAAGAAACTGCTCTGAGTGCAAGTCGCAACATAAGTAAATAAACGTGAAACACGGGCTCTCGGCGCTGCAGTGTGACAGTGACATGACTTGCATTGATGGAAGTAGTTTACGGGGGTCTAATTTCAGTACCACCTACAGACAGAATAACACCCTTCTGGTTCTTGAGGTAATTTCGCCCGTTTGCTTTCGGAACTGCTATGACCACCGATAAAACTGATAATAAACAAAGTTCGATGGAAGCGCTTAGATCTCTATTAAGTGTGGTGTGGTAACAGTCGCCTTTCCAGCGACTGTTAGCGCTTAATCGCCGTTTTTTTTTACTCATTTTCTTTTTCTCCTTTCTTTTTCTTTTTTTTACTGTCAACTTTTATCTATTCTGTATTTGTTTACTCTTTTTCACTTTTACTACTTTTTTCTTTTTTGTGTGTGTGCTTGACTGTTTTAGATCTTGTAACTCAATGACGAGGCCTGACAATAATTAAAGCTTTACAATGTTTTTGCATGTTTTCTGCATAATTTTCACGCATTGTGCACAGTTTCGGTGTCCGTGGCAGTTTTGACGTCTTCACACTATATAGCGTCCATGGCTATTTTTCACGTTGAATTGGTTCTAATTAATTAATTAATCCACATGGACGAAATTTTGCATATTAGAGACATTTTTTTTTCACCCTATACATCGTATAACCATTTTTTGCTCATAAATCAAGTCATTCTTTGACAGGTAAGGCGTGACACCCTCTGCAGACGGACACTTTCCACGCGCCCATAAGCCTATGTCTCCTTAAACTAAACTCGCTAACCGCGTCACTCAACGTAACCATACAGGTCTACATCTGTATCACTGTAACAATGGCTGCACATGTAAAAATAGGAGCGCGCTTAAAGTCTTACTCGAAGAGCAGAAAGAGCATCCATTGCAAAAGCGTTGGCTGTGCTCAATTGCTCATACATCCCTAAACGTTCTGAGAACTTCAACTGAGCACCGCTGGGGAAACCATATAGTTGCTAAGCTCTGTGGCATATATCGTTAAGCATCTCGCACCTGCCCACTATCTTTTGTGGACTTGTTCGTATTGAAAACACCGCTCTGGGCGCAGCAACGTGTGTGAGCGGACGAGCTGCTTCCGATTATTGGGATAGCGCGCAAGGCTATAACAATTACGCACTATGTCCTACTATTATTTAGTGTGCTAAGGGCATCCCAGGAAACCTGGCGCACTTTCGAGCGCACGGACCGCTTGCTTTCTACTTTTCGCTGGAGTTAAAACTTTGCGACCGATTGCAGCAGAGCGCGGAAACAAGTGGTCCGCTTCTGTTTGTCGTATTATTTTGGAGAGCGCGCTAAGAACGTACAGTCCCCGGCATTTGAGCTATACTCGGTGGAATATGCTAACGGTATATTCCGAAAAGAATGGCGCGATCCCCGACAGAGAGACCACTTGCGCACAGCCTCTTACTGGGATTTAAAACAGTGCAAGTAGTCTGAATGCAGTCAAGTAATTTAACTAATACTTCAGAAAGGAAACGCGTTTTGATTATTCCACTGGTGACTGCTCTTTAAGTATAAGCGGCAACAGTGCCTTCTCCTGTATTTGAAGTTTCCTTCCTCTGAATCGTATAATAGCTATGAGAGATTAGCATTGATGCAAAGAACGTAATCCAATTTTTGTGCAAACAGTTTTCCCCGTAAAATTGGAGCCGCAACGCTGAAAGCGTAGACACTGCAGCTTAGAAATTATACTTTATTAATCGATTGGTCGATTTATTTATTTATTTATTTATTTATTTATTTATTTATTTATTTATTTATTTATTTATTTATTTATTTATTTATTTATTTATTTATTTATTTATTTACTTATTTATTTGTTTATAATAAAGTAGAACTTTCTGCATTGATCACTGTCGTTGAGGGCTCTGATTGTATATCGAATAATGTTAGCTGGGTACTCGTGCGGACTTCATAGGTCGGTGGAATAACTCATGAGTCGACTTGGGTCCACTCATGCTTACATCATGATCTGAGTAACAAGTGAGCACGGACTCGCAGCCAGATTAATATCTCAGTTGTGAGTCCGGAATCACGTTCAGTCCTGAATGAGCGTCCAGACTCAGCCTCACATCACTATCTGTGTTTTTGCGACGATGGTTTGCGCCTCTCTTATATATATATATATACATATATATATATATGGGGGGGGGGGGGGGGGGGGGGGGCGAGAGAGAAGGAGGGAGCCTCGGCTTACCGGTCCTTGGTGTTTTTTGCGCATTTCTCGCACGATGAACGTTCCCACTGATATAAAGCTTTAAATGGATGGAGGCCTCGGAAATCCTTTCTGACTTTTTGTTTATGCCTACTGACAACCTATAATAATAAACTTCGATAACAAAGTTAAAATCACATATGGCGCTTCACTCGCGTGAAGAACTATCAACCATATCAAGTCTAGACCTCTATACTTAAAAATAATTGTTTTGTGCCACTTGGCCTAAAGAAATTGCTCAGCTCATGAGTCCAATTCACCTTTGAGTAGAAATTAGGAAGCCCAAATGAGTGAGCCAGTCCAGGTCAGTCGTGAGTCGAAATGAGTGAGTGAATAAGTCCAGGTGACTCATAATTCGAGATGAGTGAGCCCAAATGAGTCGTGAGTCGAAGTGAATCAGTCCGGGTGAGCTCTAAGTCGGGAAGAGTGAATGAGTCATAAGCCGGAGTGAGTCTGAGGGAATTGCGAGTCTAAATGAGTTTGAGTTCGGTGAGCCCGAGCATGTGTGAATCTGAGTTTGAGTGAAACCGCAGGTTGAGAAAACATGTTTGAGTTAGACTTAGTGAGCACTCGTTATTTTGCCGAGGTATGGCGGACGGCGAGCCAGAAAATGTGGAAAACAAGCGCACGTCAGCGCCGCTCGCCGCATATATCCGTGCAAGGCCGCCATGAGTCGAAAGACAAAATAAGACGCCGGCGAAGGACCGCTGGCACGCTGCTGATTGGACACGCTTCAGGGTTGCGATGTGACAGCCAAGTCAATGAGGCGTTGCTTGGCACGTCGAACGAAGAAAGAAGCGAATATCAAAAAGGGAAGAGGAAAGAAACGTGAGAAACCGTGCAGAAGCGGCGCGACTGGTGCGTCTCGGCATGCAAACGAGTTATACGGCGTCGCGTCTACAACATGGGAACGGAGCTAAATAAAGATGCATGTGCCGCAGAGATTTATGGCTCGAGGAACGCGTCACGACTTTTGAATAAACCCCACCGCCCAGTGTGGTGCGCCTGTGCGAGAGCTGCGGTCCGGCGCAAATTGTCCCATCACATGATCTAGCTGAAGTATACAGAATGAAAGAAAAGATTTGCGGAAAGAAGTGATAGTATGCTATGAGGCGACGATCGCGCCGCACGAAATTCGACACGCCCGGCCACAATCGACTTGGGGTAACAATGCATGGACCTATACTTATGGCTAGGTCGCGACGGCTTTGTCTGGAATGGCAGGGAAAAACTGTCGCGCTTGTTTTGCTCTCAGGCAGCAGGGAAACCGCTAAAAGAAGTGCCAGGTACAGACTCGGGCATTATGGACATCACAATTGCGTCTGTTGCACTTCAAGCTTTAAATTGCGCTGTCGGCCAGCATCTGTAAAATAAAAGAAAGAAAAACTTTGAAAAGATTGAGACTTTTGAGGAAAGGCGACTTGAATAACTCATTTTAATCCATCTAGCCCTTACCCCCTACTTCTTCAACGCCTGATCGCCGGGGTGGCGCAGTGGTTAGGGAGCTCAACTGCTGTACCGAATGAAGGGGGATCGAATCGCGGCCGCGGTGGCCACTTTCCGATGAAGGCGAAAAGAAAGGCTCCCGTGTACTGTGCGATGTCAGTGTGCGATAAAGAAACCCAGGCGGTCGAGATTTCCCGTGTCCTCCACTACGGCGACTCTCATATACTATTACTGAGTCGCTTTGAGGCGTTAAACCCCTAAATTAAACCAAACCAAACACTTTATATCGCGACCGTCGATTCTTGGTCTCCTCTCCATTTGAAATTTGAAGTTTGTTTACGGTTCCACGGACATCCGCTGTGTGAGATGCCTGGCAGAGCCTCTGCGCCCCCATAGTTCAAGGCGACTTATGTCATTCATAAGAGGAATATCACTCAAGAGCAACAAAACTCAAGTCACTTAAAAATGACATAAATCCATGAGATATGGCTTATATCATATCATAATAGTTTTAAATCAATTCAATTGAAACCTTGAATTGCTCTTGAATATTTTCTTGTCTGCTTTTTGGTTGCCCAAACTGATAGTGTTTTTGCCTTACTGCAAGTTTCACATTTCATTTCATTCATTGGCTTACTTCTGTTGTTTATGTTTCACTTTCCCAAATGAAGAGCTCGGTTTGCATTTCGTTTAGTCCTTGTTTTGCTCATGTTCTACTGCCCATAGAACAAGTGTTTTGAAATTATTATTTGTTATCTTCGTTCTATACGCTGATGTCATTTGTATGCCCCTCCTGCTTGGGCCGTAAAGGCCTGCAGTATTGAATAAATAAATAAATAAATAAATAAATAAATAAATAATAACCACACTGGTATCTCAAAACACACACACACACACACACACACACACACACACACACACACACACACACACACACACACACACACACACACACACACACACACACACACACACACACACACACACACACACACACACACACACACACACACACACACACACACACACACACACACACAAAGACAGCGTTATTTTATTCAAACGTAAGCAGCATATTTTTGATAGTATGTAAATAAGAGCTCTTCGAAAAAATCTACGAAGTGTGGACTAGTGTAAAATGAAACTAGCATGACAATCTTAATAATGCAGCAAATAATGATCGCTGTAATGATCTGCCGACATTGGTGTGTCTGCTGTTTGTGCTGCTCTGTAGAGGGTAAATAAAAACGGATGGCCATCTTTCTTTCCCTTCCATTGGTTCTGTCATCAGAGACCCAATCGCAAAAGTTCAAGTTACCGGACGCTTAGCCTCTGTGATATGCTCGAAAAAAAAAAAAAAAAAAAAAACATCGTTTGCTAACTATACCTATATGTGATTACAGCGCTCAACAGGAAAATAAATCAGTTCTTTTATTTGTGCACTATATTAACAAGCAAGGGAAATGATATTTCTTGACCCCATAATTTCGTCTGGAAGATGCCGGCAGTTCTTGTTGTTTGTATCAAAGCTTCATCAATGCACTACATTTTTTAGCAGTGGAAGCTTGTGTGGCGCTAACTGCGGACTTCAATTGTATCCGGCTGAGCGAAACTGTGTTTCCGGTTTTCTGCTTTGTGACTGATCGGCTCAAAGTCGCGGCATATCTGTCTGCTATCAAAAAAGAAAACGTCCGTCAACAGCCAAAAATCTTGAAATGATTGGATTCACAAATGCTAGACTGCAGCCTGTTGCGACCAAAAGAGGAACAGCCAGTCAGGCAGCTTTAATCTTCTAATTTTTATTCCTTCAATTCCTTCCCTATTTTCTGTCTTATTTTCCAACAATGTTTTGCGTTAGGTTTGTTTTGCATTAGGTTTGTTTTGCATTTCTTTGTTTTTCTTCAATCTGCGTTCAAAGTAAATAAGCAATTGTATGGCACGGACCGGTCGCGTGCCTTCTATACATTTCCGCCTCATTTCTTGCACTGCGTATAGATGAAGATATGAAAAAAAAAAAAAATCGTGAAATCACTCCCAGCCGAGCTGAGATCTTGAAAAAGAAATTAGGAAGTAACTACGCGTCCGGCAGTTTCTCTGCAACCACTTATCATCGACGACTGATGGAGATGGAGGAGGACTCTTCGCATCACCTGCCGATACCGAAACAGGCAGCAGCCACAGGCAATCGTCAAAGAAAACAAAAAAAAAAAACTGCATGAAAGCAAGCGAACTACGTGATCGCACCAATGACTAGTGCAGGAGCGGCGATGTATCGTTCTCTGAAGAAGAAGAAAAACAGAAAGAACCAAGGAAGCCTGAGTTGACCCGGAGCCAAGAGACCGACCATGGACAGCGTTCACCTGCCGTCCCTCTCCACCGGAGAAGCCGCGCCAGCACCGGTCACCCGAATACCAATTAGCCGCCAAGGATGGGCGGAGAGTGAGGGCGGCATTTAAAGGAAAGACAGGAAAGACACCGGCGAGATGCCTAACAGGCGCCCGTGTGTAAACACTGCCGCTCGGTATCGGGACGAAAAAAAAACACCTGCGCACAGCGGGCCGCCATAATATTTAGTTTTTGGTTCGGTACAGTGCGAGTGAGGTGAGGAGGAAATAATGTATATAGAAGTAAGCTGCTATCATATAGGGTTCTTCGTTTTGGGGTAAAACTCGATTATTCCTGGTTTCTGAAACTTACTGTGCCTCAGAACTTGTATAAAAATACTAGTATGAAAGACCCAAAGCAGAAGATATTCGAGCGACACTTTCTGATAAAGAGGTTCTTTATGTTGCAACAGATGTTTGGTTTGAGCTAGTTGGTAGCAGTTTCTTGAAGGCATAGCGCAAAAAAGATACGGGGACAACACAGATGTAGACGGGACAGGCGCTAACTGACAACTTTATTTTCGAGGAAAACCGCAGCACAATTTATGTCAAAACTCACGTGACAATCAAGGGGCCTTATACTACGACCAAATGCAGTTTGACAAAGGGCGGCCGACAATTTGGTTTATCCGGGTCAAGATTGTCGGCCGCCCTTTGTCAAACTGTATTTGGTCGTAGTATAAGGCCCCTTGATTGTCACGTGAGTTTTGACATAAATTGTGCTGCGGTTTTCCTCGAAAATAAAGTTGTCAGTTAGCGCCTGTCCTGTCTACATCTGTGTTGTCCCCGTCTCTTTTTTGCGCTATGTCTTCAAGAAAGTTCTTTATGTGAAGGCAGTCTTAATGACAGATGCACTCGAGCCACTTTTAGATGTCCAGAAAATGCTTGAAAGCGGAAAACGTCTCATACCAAGCTTCGATCACCTCGTGAACATCAAGCAACAGCAGACTGTCAACGAGGTTTTCACCATGATCGGTAAAAGAGATCGAGCAAAATGTGTTTTGTCTATGTTACCTAAGAGCAGTGCCTCATTAGTAAAAATCTGTGAAGAGTTTTGGGGCTGCACTCTGAAATGGAACGTATCAGACAAAGAAGAAAATCAGTTGACAATGTGGAAACTTAGTGCCATACTCGATCCATAGAAGAGCTCCTGAGTCAATACTTTGATTACTACCGACCTCTCCTTATTTCAGTGACGGGCGATGTAGGCTCGCTTCGCGAGGAGTTTAACCAATGCTCGTTGGAAGCAAACCCCACAAAAAGTATTGAACTGATGGACTATTGGAACGATGCAACTGTGCGCTACCCCAGGCTAGAAAATGCAGCGTTGAATTGTTGTGTCTAGCTAATGGCAGCTGTGATGTTGAGCGAACGTTATCTCAGCTAAGATACCTCCAGAGACCAGACAGGTCTCGGATGGAATCCGAAATACGTATTGTGCATGCAGATGATTATTTATGCTAATAAGGGCGTGTAAAACGTCGATGACCAGCTCACGTGAATACAATGGTTCTTGTTCAAAAACTGACCGTTGCACGTCACTGAGAGTAATAATTACGACAAAAACGCCAAACTATGAAATACTTTTATGAAAGCAACGCAAGACATAATCCTAATTGCCACCCACCTAAATCGATTAGGAGAAATCGAATAAATTATTATTTTGTAAACTTAACCAGATAAAACCCGAATTTCGAAGTGTTTCTATGAAAAACCCCGATTTCTCCTCTATTGTCCAGTCGAAAAATAACGCCCGATTTTTGCCCCCCGAATTTGAAAAAAAAAAAAAAAAAAAGTATATATATATATATATATATATATATATATATATATAAAACCCGAAAACGAATAATTCTGTATACAGAGCATCCTGAGAGATTCTATAAGATATAATGACCGATCATAGATGTAAAAATGACCGCATCCGCGACTGTATGAACTTCTCCACATCTTTCTGCCCCCTTGTCAGGCATGTGTATACGTGCGAGCTTCGCGTGTCTGACGCTGAATCATCGATGACATCGTACGAAAAGTTAAGAGTGTCATGTGAAAATAAGGTGAAAATTGGGTTACTCGTTGACAACGTGACGCAACGCGACTGTACAGGCAGTTTCATATTATTATTTTTTTTATATCTGGCAACGAATCGCTCTGTGATTTTTTTCAAATGCTTTTAGCACTTATGCACGGAAGAACGGTATAAAATATGGAATCTTTTCACAGTTTAGCTTGCGATGCAGTATATATAATGGTTCATGTGAAAACGTGTAACGACTGATTCGAATATGAACCACTTCTGTCGCGGCGGAGAGGCGGCGTTCTAACCTCGGTTAAGCATAACAAAGGTTAAGGTGGCCGTGTAACTATATTAAAGTCACTAGACAAGTTAACAGTTATCCAGTTACTCTACTCTGCTTTCAATGCAGGGTACTCGTGTAATCAGGGCACGCGTGCAACGACAGTGGTAGACAATGTCATGCATAACATATGGGCTTCCATGAAATGGTATTGGAAAAGTTTAGAACGCCGTCACTGCTGCGCTTTTACTGGCTTTCTTTTTGCTATCCGTTGAGCTCCGTCAGTGTTGTATTTCTAGCGCTCTGAACAAAACAGGTGACTTCATTTATACCGCCCTATGTTATCATAATAGAATAAACATCTTCCTTGCTGCCCAGAGGTAAGAAGCTCTGACTCATCTCTATCATACTGAACACTCGTTAGGACGGCATGCACGCTTAAGCCAGTCATTTGCGAGACGCTGGCACTCCACACGCTTCCCTTTCTGATTTAAATATTCTAATTATGTTAACAGCTACAACCAGATAAGAAGATTTAATAGTGTTTTATATACGGCTCGTTGCAGCTGGATATATTCGAAATTCTCTTTTGTATTGCCTTCGATATATTGCGTCAATTGTTTTTGGGATGACCGCAGTTAGCAGTCAATAATACACGAGCAGCAGGGGGACCAACGAAAGCTTCCGTTTTAACATCAGTTGAAGATGGCTATCGGCCGTAGCCAGGACACGTTATGCAAGGCTATTTTTACGGCCTGACAGATAAAAGAGACTTGGGGCGCGGAATGCTTAGCGCTGTGCGCAACATTCCTTGCGCCAGCTGTGTATTTGCATGTCGAAAGGAGGGGAGTGATCAAAGAGAAAGAGCCAAGGCAGGCGCCGACATCATCAGCATGTGCTTGCTAAACTGCAGTCTCCGACTGGATGCTTACAGTATGCCAGGAATTTGGGATTGGAATACAGCATGTGTCTCTAATGAACAAAAGGGAGTCTCGACACTCTGCGAAGCACAAGTGTTGCTAGACGGTGGTGACTGCGAACGTTTATCTCATTTACAGATGGGGCGTCACGAGAACTCGCGACTCATGAAGCATAAAGAAGTAATAATGATAACAGGTTTCTATAAATTCCTAATAGCAATTATCGATGTTTCAGCGTATGTTCGGGCGGTACGCAGACCAATCAAAAATTAGTGGAGAGCAATATTTGCGAAAATGTTTAATTTAATCGTCGTCTTTTTTCTTAATACAACATTTTGGGCGAGTTGGTTACATACATTCATTATTACAGCGCTAAGACGGACGGGACAAGAGGAGGACACAACAGCGCTGTTGTGATCCTCTCTCCTCTTGTCCCGTCCGTTTTTGCGCTGTAATAATGAATGTATTTTTTCTACTGAGTCGCCTTCGATAAGCCTTTGACGGCGAGCGTGCAGTCATTCTTAACTAATGAAACTCTTTAAATCTTCTAAAGCGCTGGAGCGTATTTTGTGTATATCTGTCGATCAGTGCTGTTAAAGCTACTCCACTCAAAGGCAGAGAAATTGTGTTCCATTGCTCCTATACGTTCCTGGTTAAGCTACAGAGAAGGCATGTGAGCTGAAGTCAAGTAGTGCAGAGAATTATGGTGAAAACACACGTGTCAATCACCTAACTGCAGAGGCTGCCTATAGCCTAGGTCATGCGAATATATCAAAGGTACGTCTCTCATCACTCTCTTTTATTTTGAAGTCAAGTCGCGCACTACTTGAACGTGCGCTGAGACAAACTTCAATGGTAATCTCCTGTTTTCCCTTCGGTTTCAGCGATTACAACGTTGATGACTTGATATTTATTTCAGTAAAAAACACCTCGATTCTTCTTCTTGAGAACTTCCCTGCACAAGTAATAAAATGCCGCGTCGCTAACTCTTTTCACTCATCGGTTGTTAAGCCTCTTGTCGGCGCATTCATTTAGCGAGGATGGGTGCGAAGTTCTGAGACACTGTTTGCATTCCACTTCCTTCATTGCAAAGGAAGATTCCGTGAGAGCGCAACATGCATATTTCACCCATTCTTCGGCCAATGGGACTCTAGTTTGCTCGGCCCTGTTTCGTGCTCCGAAATAATTAGTGGGCAGTGCTCTCTAGAATGGTTAATGCACTCTTTACACGAACAAAGGCTTTAGGATGCACTAGCTGTCCGGTTGAGCACGTGCGATGAAAATGAAGTGTAACTTTGTCAATAGCGAAATTATTACTAACACGGAATGTTTACAGATGGGATCTTCTTTAACTCTTCTTTCTTTTTATTTTGGCTAATATATTTGAAGAAATACGAAATAGCATGCATTAAGCCTATTTACCTCGAACGAGAGTGATGCGCCCGATGAGAATCTCTGTCGGCAAGGGGCAAGGCTGTCGTACGCTTCCCGCAGCTTTCTCTTCGATGCACACAACTAGCTCATGCGGACACGCGAAACAGCGAGCGCCCTTGAAAGCGAGTGAAACCTCGCTGTGCCCTGCAGCTGGGCAGCTGCGCGCAGGTGACCAGGAAGACGGGAATTCATTCGCTGCCTCCGTTATGAGTCTCATCACCGGCGCACCAAGAAGCGGCGGCTCATTGTCTCCTGCCTTTCTCTCTCGCTAGGGATATGCGTGCCATAGCCTTGCACCCTGCCCCGTGGACTCACATGCAGTGGTTCCCGTAACGTGATTGGGTTGCGCAGTTTCCGGGGCGCACCACCTCCCCTTTTCTTTTCCTCCTCTGCGGGACGTCCCGCTAAGGAAAATTGCGGAGCACATCCTGCGCCCCTCTCCCCCTGTGGGACGCCCCGTAAAGAAAAATAACGGCGCCCTTCCCTCTGGCTTGCGTAAAGGCCGGCCGCCGGACGGTGCTAACGTGACTGCGTGCGCGTGGCTCAGCCGTGCGCACGCAACAAACACGTCCACGCCAGGCTGTTTTTCTGCTTCAACGCCGCTGTTTGGTTTATCTTTTACTCTGTGCTTTTCTTGGTTTCACTTTGGGCTTCCCCTACTAGGTCAGCGGTGGTCAAAGCAAAGCACCACCTGCCTCTTCGCGAATGCTTTTCGAGCTTTCTCGTTCGGCGAGTTCTGCAGGAGCGCTGCAGCTGCCGATAAGGGCGCAGAAGAAAAGACAGCAGAGAATTGCGTCTCTGCACGCGTGCTGAATTTCCTGCAAAGTTACTTGCTGTCTGGCCGCAGACTCCACCGAATGGCATGCATACGCGCCTTCTCAAGAATGCACGTAGATTCACTTTTAAAAACAAATTGCCTAGTGCATAATAGAAAATTATTTTACCCTGCGCACGACAGCGTTCGAAGACAGCCGTTGAAGCGCCGTCTGAGCACGACGCGAAAGTACCCGCGAGGGTTTGTCAAAGTTGTATCAAAAAGGACAGGTATCATTTGGGGATTCGTATTCGTTCCTCTCTCTCTCTCTGCAAGCCAGGGAGAAGCGGTATTTGACGTACGTTGGATTTATTGTTTTTGAAATAAAAGCTTTCAAAACTCTTTGTACACACTTTCCACTTCCTACACGTGCTACAGTTCAACCCCTCCCCCGCCTCCATTTTCATTTCTGTATAGTATTCCTCGATCGGGTCTCCTGCATTAATCTCCGTCACATCTGGCTGTCATGCCTGTTATTATATTCGTTTTCTTGCTATAAGGCTGCACACACCAGGAGCCGAAAAAGTCATTTCCCCAGTCACCTTTATATTGCCCCATACGCATTGCGTAATCTTGCCGCGCACGTCTTTGACCCAATCCGAGACGGCTGACTTAGCCCGGCAAATCGTGCCAGCCACCAGATTGGAGATATGCAATTTCGCAGATGGAATAAAGGCTTGCGCCATAATCTTGGCGCGAACAAAACGCGCACACTGCGTGCATCGATTACACTCGCCTCAGAGATTTTCTTCCAGTGATCGAGCGAACCCCTTTCTTGTCGCGAGCCCAAGGGAAGATATAGCGCTTCGTCAGAGCCCATATATTCTTGTATACTGGAAAAAGAAAAAGAAAAAAAAAACAGTGGAAACGCCCTAGCACTTGTGAACATAGAAAATACAAAGTCGCCACTGCTGCTTTGTAGGTTGGCGTCTACGGGAAGTTAGTAGTTGAAATTTCATAAACAAGGGTGAAGGAGTCTTGACGGCGTGGTCAAAGGAATGCACTGAATGGTTTAAAAGATGCAAAAAGCGCAGAGAAAGCGCAAGAATATAAGTATAATAGGTTCGGGACGAGGTCTGTTGACGCGGGGCCACCTCTCATTAAGATACACACACACACGCACACACACACACGCACACACACACACACACGCAAGTAGGCGCACACCTATGCACGCGCGGACGCAGGCTGAATCCGGGCCTTGATTTGCGTCATGTTGTCCCTTCTTTTTCGCCGTCGTCTTTGCTGCTGTCTGCACAGCGCACTGAACTCCGGAGAGACGGAGCAGTTGCATTCGCAAAGACTGTGTTCGTCCTGTTTTCTAAATGTTCTCAAATCTTCGTTCCTGCTTGCGTCGCAACGCTGAAAAATGGGCACCGCAACCCTACAAGTGTCCTCCCTGATTAACGAGTGATATGCCCCATGTAAAGAAGGAGAGAGAGTGGGCCACGACAGAACGCTTCAGGCAACACAGCATAAACCTGTCGGAGGAACTGCTCGTGTCATGTAATACACGCACGCACTCCACCCACGCAAGGCACGACTGCCTGGAAATGCCTAGACGCAAACAAATGGGGTGACGCAGCCAAAGGTTGGGGCAGCACCCGGCCGTGTCTCGGGAGGCCACGAAGTGTGCGAGGGCCTCGTCGCCGCGGCAGCACCAAGCCTTCAATCCCGCTCCACATTTTTCCACGACGATATATCGACGTGCCGCGAATTCCGCCGGTGTTATATGTGCTCCGAGCATGCGTTCTCCTTGTTCCTGTGAGAGGCGGGCGCGCATGCCGCGTGTTGCCCTTCGGAGAAGCAAGAGGTGTCGCCGTATATATATTTCCGCGAGGCACCGCCGTGGGTCGCGTACTTTTCTTGCATGCATGGGCGTCGGTGAGAGTGGAAGCGACAAGCAGGAGCGCAGTGGTAAACAACCCTTCTCCCACAGCCCAACCCTTCTTCGCTATTTATTTATTTTAGTCTCTCGCGTCTAGTCGGTATTCTCTGGCTAGTATGGCTCAGCACTGAGCGAGCGTTTGTTGCAACTTGTTGGGGTAAATAATGAACCTCCATGATCCTAACCACGACTTTCTTATCAGACGCCACGCAATAGAGGTTTTCGGCGGCGCTGCCATGTTTGTTGCTGCAGACGCGTCCAATGTAGCTTCTGAATAAACCTTACTAAAACAAGCTGGTTGTAGTAAAGTTGTTCCGAATTGCGATCACTGTTTTGTCTTATCCCGACTGTACACCATTTGTTTCTACACACTGAATGTGTTTAATGGCTCAGCGAAGCGGCACGGAGTGTCGTTTTCCAGCTTAGCTCGTGGAATTAGCTCCATGGGTAGCTTACAGAAACTGGATGCAGGCGATTGTTGCCCGCGCTACCTGCACCACTAAGATAAGAAGGAAGTCGGTCTAACCGTATACGCATAAAGCACGAGCCGCAATCCCATTAGAGCAGCTTTGACTAAATGAAAGGAAACGGAGAGATTCGGCCTCATTTGTAAGGAAATGCTTCGTATACAATACTCTCACAAAATTTTGGCGAAACTTTGCAATGTTTTCACTCTTTTGCCGAGACGTCGAGCGCATCTCAACTTCAGCATTTGAGGTGTCCTGCGCTCTTCGGTATGAAACTTACCTCAACAGCTGCAGGGCGTTACATCGGCAGAAAATGGGGCAATATATTTCATCAAATCGATTGCAAAAAATGTTACGATTGTGAAATTGAAAATAAACTGCAAGTCTGGCAACGTGCCACATATATACTAAGCCACGGGTATTACATGTAACAGACTAGAATGCATGGGTATTATAAATCCAATTACATATCTACCTGACTGTAACATATCTACTGGGCCGCTTGGCTGAGAGCATGCGTAAAAGGAGCCTCATTACGCATTCTGGTTTCCTTGGTAACCTGATAACCTGCTATGTCCACCAGTGGCAGCCTGCTGGCTTGTCTACGTTCTCTGGTACGCATAACGAATTCGGAGTCCGCTAGTTCAATATACAACGTAGAAATGGCGTTTTTTTTTTTTTTTTGCTTTTCTTTAACACGATAAAAGCCTCGTTCGAACAAGTCTAAAAGTTGGAGGACGTTTCCTTTTTTTTTTTTTTATACGTCTTATTTTAGTCAGGTATGAGGGCTATGAACACAACTGTGCATGTTTGTTATATATGTTTCTCTCAGGTCAAAACCTAACATGCGCTTTTTGCTCGCGTGAACGAATCTAATCTTTGTTTCTTTCTTTGTCCTTGCAGGTAAGCCAACCTGCGCGTTTTACAAAAACCGGGGCCTCGGTCTGCGCTGACTGCATTGCCAAACGCAACACAGAGGTGGCACAGGTAGGGCAATTCTGGGTGTGCGAATTCCTACACCAAAGCGCAGCGTGCAACACAGTATGCGCCACACCTCATGAAACATAAATGAAGCACTTTCTCAGGAGGAGCCGTGTGCTTATAATGAAGATAAGTATTGGCTACATTGCCTGTTTTAACAATAAAGAGCTTGGTGTTTACTTTTACCATCTATGTAAATGAAGGTTAGGAAGTGACAAATCAGAGTTAAACGAGTGCAGTAAATATATTCAGTGCGAAGTGGAGATTCAAGGGCAAAGAAGAGGAACGTCGGGCTGATTTTTTTTCATCCATTTTTCGTCTTTTTTTTTTTTTTTCTATTTATAATCATCTTTACGCGCTTGCTGTTTTGAGCAAAGCCAGACCTATACGAAAGGACGCTACGGAAGTCTGTGGAGGAGGCTGCGCCATTTTTTTCTTTCTTTACTTCCTTTCACTGTAGCCATGCTTTGTTGAGAATTCATTTTACACTTTGAAAACTGCGAAGTATAAACGACTAGGTCGCAGGTGTACACCTTGTAGTAAACGTTAGTATTCGGAGATTACGCACTGATCCATTGAAAGTACTTTGTAAATGTTTGATAACGAATGAATATACCGTGTTTTTCTCCTCTTCTGAATCGAGATGGTTGTGATACACAACCCCCCCCCCCCCCCCCCCCCCTCCCCACTCCCTGCAAAGTGTTTTTAAAACGGCGTGCAAGTGTTACTGCCTGTACACTGCATAGTCAAATTATTAATCCCCACTCGTTTCAAATTTTCCTCACTGTGAAACAGGCGTTTGAGATCGTGCCCAAAGTTCATTAGGGCTTCTTGCCAACGCAGCCTAGTACTTCTCGGACGGTCTGTGACATCAGCTGCGTCGTTAGGGGAGCTTAACAGGTGCGCTCAACCAGACCGACCGTCCTTCTTTCGGGAACACGTTAACGGGCGGATCAACGGAAATTTCGCCTGGTTCTGCTCTGAACCTGAGAAACGCACGCTTCGTGCGTTTTTAGGCACGCACGCAATCTGCCATAGTTCTGGCGAGCAAATAGGCTCGCGTGCACGCCATGATTGCAGTGTGGGGCTCGGAACAGAATACGGAAGAACAGCACGCCGTTCTATATACGCATGGCTGTTTTCCGGTCTTTGAGAACGTCCTGGCAGAACTAATCATGTTTGAGACAAAATAAACTAAAGTGAACTAATGCTCTGTGGATCATATAAACGCGACTATTAAAGTGCGTGGGATTTAAAACGAATCATAGGGTTCTATAGGAGAGGGAGGGAATCGAGAGTCTAGTCGCATATTTCTCGAGCGATGTCACAGTGGTAAAAATCGCCTAAAGAAGACGAAGCTCTGTATAACTTGAAATCGTGACAGGCGTATCAATTTTATGCAGTGCCTATATTCACTACCCACTCGATAGATTAACCACTTGAATTGGCGACCTCGAAGTCAGTCTCTTTTCGTATCGACACATAATTAAGTCACTCAGTCAGGAAGCAGAATCAAGCAGTCTTTCTTTTTCTTTCTTTTTTTCGATGACAAGTTGAGGAGGAGGTGGGACATTAGTTTTTTTTTTTTTTTTTTTCGAAAAGTTTGCCACAAGGCATAAGTTGAGAAAGGGGGACTGGGATTCAATGCAGTTCTTTACACAGACCCTCTCACTGCCCTTAAACAGCTTAAGGCCGTTCGACGCACATTCCAAATAACACAGTCCATACATTTGCTCTGTTCAAAGTACCCATGTCCTGTGCGCATACACTGGATTCGCGGCCATGCTCGCGATCCACATAATATTCAAGCGGATGCTATGACGCACATAAACACATCAAGCGATCCACCACCTTCCCCTCTTCCCCCAGATCCGTTCCTGTCCCACGTTTCCGATTCGCAAGTTCTGCGCCAACGAACACGCGCTCTCATTTCTCCGTGTTCGCACCCTCTCCCCCGTAGTCTTACTCGGCAGGAGGAGCTAACAGTGCGCCAGATGGGTCTGACCCCATCTGTTCGACATCGATGGCGGGAAAAAGATCTACCAGTGACTGACAGGTGCCCTCACTGTGACACTTCACCTGACGTCTGCGATGTGCGTCACTTGTGCACGTGTCCATCAAACTCACATTAGGCAACGGATAATCATGAAGGTGGGCCTGCGGTGGAATCGCGATTGTGACTATGAGAAATGGACAATGGACAATCGCTACATTGCCAACCTTCTCGAATACATAAGCGCAACTGGGACATTAGTTTGTTGAAGAGTCGATGGTTGAAGACCCCGTGTGACTGTCCTCGTGGGACTGCGCACTCTTGGCTGGACTGGCTGTTCCGGGGGACTGGAGTGGCGTGAAGAATACTTTTTTTGCTTTGGATATAAACCATTATGACCACGGTGTAAGAAGTTATGACATAAAGATGAAGACTGCCCGTCGGCGCCTGTTTGAAACCTCGTGAAGTGATGTGTTGGTCGGTTTAATATCCAAAGGTCATTCAGGCTATGACAGAGGCCACAGTGGAGGGCTCCGGACATTTCGGCCACCTGAGGTTCTTCTTCAACGTGCACCTACACCGCACAACACGCAGGTGCCTTGCTTTTGCGAGGTGTGTGTGTTCTCCGCAGTGCAATGGAGAGAGAGAAAATTTATTTCAAAAAGAAAAAGAAAAAAAAAGGGGGGGGGGGGCAGTGAGTGGAGTCTTCATTTCAAGACCCCGGTGGCCTGGGCTGCCGCTCTTGCCAGAGTTACTAGCCTACGCTGGGTCGCTAGGACAGAGCATAGCAGAGTCGCCTCCCACTGCGCTCCGAATGGTGTATGTTTATGTCTGCAGTTTTGGGGCCCGTGCACCCCCATGTGACGTGGTAGGCGGTGGGCTGGCCGTTGCACCAAGGCCAGATGTCTGTGTAGTGTTCTAGAAAAATGATGCTGTATTGATGCAGGTTGGGGAAAGTCTTTGTTTGGAGTTGTCTCCCGTGTGTCCTGTGCATTTAGCCCCTTGTGTGGAGGGTTATAAATCCGACGTTGTTCTCGTAGGTGCATGCTTAAGTAGCGCGCCAAGCCGCGGGGACAGGAATGCTAGTTATGAGATCGGGGATGGTGGCCACTCGGTTTTTGTGACCTCGAGCTAGCCTGTCCGCGACCTCATTACCTTCCAACTCGGAGTGCCCTGGGACTCAAGTGATCTGATGTTTGAGCAGTGAATTTGTAGCCAATGGGTTAGTTGTGAAGCGAGCTAATTTTGTAGGCATTCTGTCTGCAAGAAGGAGCCGACACGCCGCTTGTGAGTCAGTGATTACGTGAAGCTCTCGGTTGGTCGCGTCTCCGTAGGTAATGGCCAGCACGATCGCCGCCACTTCCGCTTCTGTGATATTACAGTGCGGGATGGACGTGCTGCAGACTTCTGTGTAAGAAGAGCCCACCGCCACGGCTGCTGCTGCGGTCGATGTATGCTCATATTGAGCGGCATCCACATAGACAGTTTTCGGACTGCGTTCCACTGCGCGCTTAAGGTAAAAAAAATTATGCCAGGGGCCGGGTTCATCCTCTGGCGCACCGCCTGCTGCAAATGAACACTCCATACCTCTCCCGACGTGTTGAGCGCATCTGGGTGCCTGCGCACTCGGGAAATCCCGGCAACGAGGCCGCCTACTCCTTAGCCCGAGGGTCAAGAAACCGGGTGCAGGCGGACCTCTTGGGAGATTTCTCGAAGGAGCGTATGCACTCGTTTGCTGAGTTCACTGCAAACTCTCGCGCTGAGCGCCTCATCTATCCATTACCCCACCCATCCCTCAATACCAGAGAACAGTCAATCTGGCGTCGCCTGCAGACGCGAACGCTGCCGACACCAGCTCTACTTTCCAAATTTAAGCCGGTATCCCCCATATGCACTTTGTGGTCCCACCCCAAGGCCACCCTTACTCACATTCTTTTATCCTGCCCGGCGTCTCCTCCCCCCGCCGGGCCGGTGCCTCTCCGAACCTGGGAGGACTGGGAGACCTCAGCGGATCCGGTCAGGCAGATGATCGTCGTCAGCCGGGCCGCATACGTCATGGATCAACATCACATGAACGTTTAGATCGCGAGTGGGGTCGTACGGAGACCCAGGAGTCCTGCGTGCCTGGAATGCTTCGCAGAATAAAGTTTTTCTTCATCCTCCTCACTCGGGTGTTTCTTCTGCCTTCGATGTGGACTGGAGACATGTTCTTTGGGAGCGGGGGCCACATATGCTCTTGCCCGGTACGAAACAGGAATGTAAGTCGTTGACTGGATGGCATGTACGTTCGAAGGATAGCCAACGCACTCTAGAATTAGCCGGCCTGTCTCAGTTGACAGATGGCGTTCCCTCTGGGACAGGAGGACAGCCTCTTGAATGTCTTCAAATGTGTTGTGCAGTTCAAGAGCTTGCAATCTGACGTTGGATGTGTATGATGGGAGGCCTAACGTGTTCTTGTAAGCTGCACGTATCATTGCATTGACTTTGTTGAAATCTCTTCGGTGCATGAGTGAGGTATAAGGTAGTCCATAGGAAAGGCGACTGATGACAAGCGCCTGCACCATACGGATCGTCTTCTTCCCGCATGTCTTTTCTGTTTCTGGCCACCCGGTGGATCATTTTAGAGATTTGCTGAGTTGTAGTCTTGATGAGGTGGAGCACGTGGTTTTCCTTTCTGTCGCTCTAAAGCCAGAGACCCAGGATCCGGATGAGTGGTACTTCCAGGATTGGGACCCCATGCAGGAGGATGCTAAGAAGACTGCCTGGTGATGTACATATAGTGGTATCCATGTATGCGGATGACCGGATTTATCGGGGGAGCATTGGAGCCCGCATCGAAAGGCCTCTGTTTACACGCAGGTTGCTGCTGCTTGAAGTCTTTCTTCCTTCTGGCCTAGAGAGCCGGTGGTTGTCCAGATCGTAATGTCATCAGCAGCATACAGGGCGTATCCGGTGTTCGGGACCTGTTGCAGAGCTTTTGCGATCATGGTGATGTTGAAGAGGAGCGGGGAGATGACCGATCTCTGTGCGGAGCAGTGCAATGGAGGCAGACGACGAATGGCAGCTTTCAGGCGAAATAGCAAACTTTATCTATTTTACATTTTTGCTAAGGTTTAGAAAATACTTGCGAGCCCGTGCGAGAAAGTAGGCCAGAATAAACAAATATTGAGCCCAACTGCTTCGTGAGCATACAGTGGTCTGCTAGCCTCTTCATAGACTCCACCACACCCTATCTTTCGCACACACGCACGCACACAAACCGAGAGAAACTCTCCATTTCGCATCACAGACGTAAGGGAATATCCATCCGCCTGTGTAGTCACCGGAAGCCGCCACCACACCGGCGCCTCTTGAGTCGAAGTTTGAGGCCAAGAAAGTGTAGAATATTCCTTGCTCATGCGTCGAGTTGCCGGTCATAACAGCGATCAGAGGCGACAGGAGGGGCGGCATGAGTAGGTCACTGATATGTATATTAACTTTGACTAAAGAAAACAGTCACTCATACTATTATGTCTAAGCAATACTCGGCGAAATAAAAGGGAGCAAGTATGACTCAGTTAAGAATGGCTAAGGAAAATTAAAAATGGCCAAGCATGAGTCAACAGAAGAAAAGACTAGTCATCACTCAGCAAAATTAAGCACGACTTAGGATTAGGAATCAATCGAAACATCGGGCGAAATATATTGCCTGTAGGTGACGTATGTATGTCGTATGCGCTCTTCATCACTAAAGAAACGGAGTCGAAAATGCGTCAGTGCAATTGATCAATGCTTACTATTTGATTTCTTCGGAAAATCTGGAATGTCGGCCTCACCGGATGCAGACCGAACTGTGTTGGTCGCGAGGCTCTGCGGCCGCGGAGCTTCCTTTGCGCCGCTGAAATAGGATCATCATCATCATAATGGGATCAGTAAGAGATCATGCAGCCACGGCCAGTGAAGCATAATCTCCGTTCGCAAGACTCGTCTCCGATTCCCCCCTCCTATTAAGGGCGGCCAAGAGCTGATCACGAGAAGTAGCATCACAGTGCGCATCGGTCACATCGAGGGAGGATCGCACAGCAGCTGTCACGTGCCTACATGGGCGCGCACCTGTAACTATGGGCACACAGGTGCGGTCTGCAAGTCCACGCGATAAAGAGCGGTGGTCAGAGTCCAATGTCAGTTTCGAAAACGGATATCAAACAGAGGTTCCTTCCTCCGCCTACAAAGAGAAAGGAAAGAATGAGAGGTCTAGAAAAATCTTCGCGCACTCCTGTCTCGCTGCCAGTAGACGATCGAAGGGGCGAAGATTGAATAAAAAGATCGGAGAAACGCAATCGGCGTGAGTCCGGCAGGGCCGGGACGACCACAGACCAGTAGGCCGTGCAATTCGGCGCGGAGAACAAGAGGGCGTGTAAACGACCGCAGCCGGCGTCCGCGCAGACCGCAACGGTGCTATGAAAAGAGTGACGAGCTGCGGTGACCGCCCCTTTTCGGGAGAGGTACACAGAGAAAGGGAACAAGGACAAGACAAAGCGCACGGGTGATTTGCGGCCTCCTAAGCGGAGACTGCCGCCCCCTCTCCCCTAACCGTCAGTAGTGAGAGACAAAGAAATTGGTGGCCCGCCGACGCAACCCGGTCTTTATCATTTCGACCGTCGCTGCTGCCAGCAGAGTCAACTGTCCGAGGCGCGCGTTCTTCTCCGCCGTGCGTTGCGGGCGATCCGCTTCCCGCTTTTGTCTCCCCGCCTCCTCGGATACCTCCGCTGTCCTTTCCTTTTTGCTCGCGCGGGGCGATTCTGAAGCGTGTACGCTGCGGACGCTGACCATACTACATGCCATGCACTGCGATGCCCGCACCTCATCTGCATATACTAACGAGCGCGCTCTCCCTCCGAGGAGCAGCGCGCCTCGGGCGAATGACATTCGCCGGCGGCGGAATGACTGCACCGAGGCACTCGCGTCCGCTTTATTCGCATTCATTTGGTCGGCTGCTCGTTTGGCTGTCTCCTCTGCCTGCGTGGGGGCATACACGGACGCTTTTCTCGTATTCAGCTGCAAGAGCACCTGCTGCACGCGGCGAAAGTGGGTCCGTCGTGCTGGGACGGCAGCGATAAGGAGTGGAGAAGGAAGTACGTGCGTATGCAAAGCAGCGGCCGTTCGTAATCTCTCGTTAATAGGCCGCGTGTCCTTGTTATCGTGCTCGCAGAGTCAGCGGTTGTGGGCCGCGAACAAGCTCTTCAATTACCCTCTTCATTGCCTCGTGCTGCTTTGTTCTGCGCCAATTCCGAGCTTGTACCGCGGAAGTCTGATAAGAACAACACGGTGGCACGGAACTGCAGCTAGGGAAAGTCCGGGGCCTGTCTGCTGGCCCGATACTGTCTCTCTCGAGATTACGTTTTTGCAGTGGTCACAAAATAACTGGCTGCGAGCACAATGCGTGCATTGCTGATGAAGAGCACCAACAAAGGTCGAGAAGAATGCCTGCTGGCCAACGTTTTGACAAGAGAGACATTGTATTCGCCTTTCGACTCAAGCCCCTCTTCAAAACGTTGATGGATAAACGGGGCTTTTTTTTTTTTTTTTTTTTTTTTTTTTTTTTTTTTTTACAGGAAACAATGCTATGCTTAGCGGCCCGCATTCATATTTATTGCATCGATAGCTGGTGCATGTCTTCATTTTCAGTCTGACGAGGAGCCACGAGAGACATATGTAACCACCGTGCCGGAGTTTATCATCATTCTTTTTTTTTTTTTTTTTGCCTTGTTGCAAAGGCGTCCGTGGCACGCCTTTGGTGGCCTTTGCAAATGGCGAAGACTTGGGGGCAGGTGAGCATGCACCGACAGGGTATCTGCGTGCGTATTACGTGCTGAGGCCGTTGTTAGCGCACTATTTATTTCCCACGCCCCTTTCGCGAGGCGTTTAGCTCTGACGTTTAGTTATTGGGTCCGAGGCCGTGAGGTGAAATTCGGTCGCAGTGGCCGTAGACGAATGGAGGTGAATTTAAATTAAAAAATACATGTACGGTGCCATGTCGCATGCTGAAGAAACCCCTGCACAACTGCTCCTTTCGTAACCCCCAGTGCAGTTTTTGGATGTTAAGCCCCGCATGGCATAGACTGATCTACGTCGTCCGGTTGTGATCAACCCGGGTCAGACACGGTAGGCGTCTCGACTTTACCCCGAAACTCTCTGCACACCATTGCTCCCGCTTCCTCTGTACAGCAACGAAAAATGATGGTTAGAACAAAGTAAAGGAAAGGTTCCCTTTAGAAGGCGGGAAAGAAGTGAAGGGGGGGCACGCATGTTTGGCATCCTCAAAGTGCGTGAAGCTGGCGCCGGACACGTGTCCGCAGCTACTTCGGTACACACATACACCCAGGTGTACACTGAAGTACAACGCGCCCCTCGATGGCTGCGGCAGCTCCGCACGTCTGGCGCGAACAGTGGAAGCCGGAGCAGCAGCGAAAACAAACGCGCGCCGCGTCTGGTGGCGAGCTCAAAGTAGTGCGAGACTGCGCGGTGCTGCTCCCGTAGACGCACGGAGCCGGCAATGGCGCATCCGTCTCCAAATTATAGACAGGCCGTCCCGCTGCCCCTCCCCGTTCTGCTCATCTCCTTCTCGGGAGGCCTAGCAGCCCCCTCCCCCGCTTGTTCTCGTCCTCTGCGCAGCTTTGTGCGAAAGGTAGGTTGAAATAAGACAGAAGGAAATAAAAATAAAAAAAAAAAACGACCCTCCCAACGAAAGAAGGAAAGAAAGTTCATGCTACTGATATCTCGAGGAAATGAGGGCTCGGCTTTGCTGTGACCTGCGCCTACCTCCGGTGCTCGCGCATTACGGTTGGAGGGCAGCCGGAGCATGTAGTGCGCGCAAGCTTATACGGCAGGGAAATGAAAAATAAATGAAAGGCATAATAACAGCACTCGGAAAGTATGCGAGGAAACGGGGAGAAAGGAGGAGAAAGTGAGAAAGGGATATGGCTGGAAAGCACGCGAGCGAAGCTCCATAATTTTGCGTTTTCCCGGGAGGGTGGATTCCGGCCTTTTCTCTCTTTTTTTTTTTCTTTTTTCGAGGATGGTTAGGTTATCGTTTTCGTTTTGTTCGGCAGCCAATGCTGGACAGCGTTACCAACTTCGCTGGATGAGGACATTTCAGAGAGAACGAGTATAGCGGATACGAAGGCAAAACTATCCCACAAGTTATGTAGGTAGTATTTGTCAAGTTACGCCTAGTGAGCCTATAGCTTTTCAAACGAGACTTGAAGAGCTTCAAACGAAAATGAGCTGCAGTGAAACAAGTCATGGATTCAGCTTGCGTTATACAGGTAGCACTTTTTTTTTTTTTTTTTCCTGAGTGTATGGGCCTACAGGATAATTATCCACCTCTACAGTTCGTGCCTGCGCATGAACCAAGCAATTCGCCATGAGATTTAAACACACGCATCTGACCTTATTAGTTAGTCCTGATCCCGTTCCATCGTCAACAATTACCTAACCACGATGAAAATTCTTAGCATAAAAAAAAAACGACAGAGTTAAGACGGCGTCCCCGTCTTGTTCCAGGACTCTAAAAACCAATTTTTCTCATTATGTATCCAGCGCGTGCTAACTCAATGTAAAAAGGAACAAGTGATCTATACAGTAGTAAAAAAAAAAAAAAAAAAAAAAAAAATCTAAGGAGCATAACTAACAGCTAAGCTTAGTTACAGAGTGTAATTAGGATCATTTCGTGCCCCTACATTTCTGGCCGATATCCTCACAGCTGGCCGAAAAGACGGCTTTGCGCGAAGGTCGCTGTTAAAAAATATTTAACGCGAACTGTTCGTGTTGCACTTGATATTGTTTTCATGGTGTACCTGTTGCTCCAGTTATAGGGCACTCCTGAACGCGCTCCCTTTTAGTTTTCCTAAGTTAGGCCCGCGGCGCATTGCCTCCCTTGGCAAGGCTGCAATTACACACCGTTCGACAAAGCGTGCTATCTATGTGCTAGCTATGAAAGGCGCAAGGAATTGTGTTCCGAGGTAGGAGGGAAAGGGGAGAAAATTGGGGGAGGAGCTGTCGAGGTGAGCTGCACTCGGACGGCGCCAGGAAATCGAGAGGAAAATAGCAGAATGAGAAGGTAGAGACAGAGAAGAAAAGGGAGAGCGGAGGAGGACTTGAGCGTCCGTGCGGGCATCGAGTTTCGCGGTATGCGTAATTATCACGCAGCGAGTCTGCCTCGCGTGCCGCGCTAAACCGTGAATTAGGGAGGAAGATTAATTAGCCGGCATAATCGGCCGTGAGTGAAAAGTTCTCATGCTGGCGCCGCCTTTTTCCGCAGAAAAAGGGCGCACTTGCCCGCACTGCCAGTCCTTCCCCCTCCGCTTCTAAACTTTCCTCACCTACACGTAAGATGGCGCGCGCAGACTGCTGCCTGTCACCTCTTGTTTACGTCGAGCAACAACGGAGGGATTTGGAGATGGAAGAGTATATACCACGCCCCTTCGCTCCTGGGCGGTGCTCGAAACCGAGCCGGTCTCATATCTCCCGCACTCGTACCCCCCCCCCCCCCCTTTATTTTTTCTCTTCATTTTGTCGCACTAAACACGTCTCGCGCTCTCGCGTGATTTTCAATGCACAATATTACCTGAAACTGTTCTTTCGGCTCCAGAAGTGGTTATTTTTCGAAATATGCCAAGTCCAGAGCAGAAACCGAAACTAAGTCGAACATCGCGCTTATGGAAGAGTCATCCTTAGATTTCGCTTCTGCAAAAGGCGTCAGAAAGAAAGGTGCAGAGGAATTACCAGAAAATGTGCGCGCAAATGCTGTCTTCACCCAATAATGAGCCACATTGTGCTTTCATTATGTCAGGCTGAAGGAAGAAAGCCTATCAGGGCAACCGGCGACTTATCAATATATATTTCTTTATCGATATCGCTGTACCGTTGAATAGTTCACTGAAATGCAAGCAGTCTCCGAACATGCAATAAAGCGCCAAATTTGGTCGAGCGAGCGTCGCCTCAGCCAAGCGCGGACCGAGCACGATTGCAGGGAAAGAGACGAACTTCTTCAATCTGTCGCTGATGCCGCAGCATCTTTCTTCGGCTAACCGCATCGACAAATACGCACTTTCCAGTCATTAACTGTGTGATCAAAATACTGATCACGCAGTGAACGTCTCCGTACGTGTGCTATTAATTTTTGGGTTATTTTCGGTAGGGGCCATTTGATATATATATATATATATAATACACCAAAATGAAATCTTGGCCACGGTCAATAGTAGTGAAAAATGAAGACCAACGTGTGAAACAATTTATTGACGTTTCGGCTGTGGAACAACCTTCGTCAGAATGTCGGCACTGAAATGGAAGTTACAGTATTTGTACAAAGATATTACAAAATATTTGTACAAACCGCACGGAAAAGTATAGACGCATCGGGCACGTGACAACAGGGCGATATGTGGGTCACTGTAGGAGGTGATAGCGTTTTGGAGTATTGTCTATCATAAATGCGGCGGCAGCAGATAAATATACATACCTAGAAACATACATGTGCGAGATATTCAGTAGGCGTAGCATCAGTTCAAAGATAACCATGTACAAATATTTTGTAATATCTTTGTACAAATACTGTAACTTCCATTTCAGTGCCGACATTCTGACGAAGGCTGTTCCACAGCCGAAACGTCAATAAATTCTTTCACATGTTGGTCTTCATTTTTAACTACTATATATATATATATATATATATATATATATATATATATATATATATATATATATATATATTTGTAGTTAGATCAGCTGAGCCCAAGTACCTCAAGAAACAGAGAAAGAAGGCGCTCTGTGTGCCCTCGAGTGCTGAATCCTAGTTTCAGGCTAAGGAGGCAAGAGAAAAAAATACAATGCCAAGCAACATGAACTCGAACGTCTTTTCAGAATCCAGAGGGGTAGCGATTACCTCTGAAGTAGGTGAAAAGAAGACTTTTGTTCTCTTGTGAGTATACTTGAAGATTCCATGCACATGTAGAAGCAAATTTAATTCTTCACAAAGAACTGACCGCCCTAGTGATGTTTCCTAATAAATTTATAATCATTCAGAAGACAACTCACGTGTCCGTATATTTTCGCTTTGAAAATAATTGTGCCATGGGGTTCTGAGTCTCCATTGCTGATCAAAACACGCAAATGGGAATGTGACAAGCATCGAGGTCCGCCCGACCACGGGCAGCAGATACGGCGTGGTCTCCACTGCAAACTTTGGCTCATTTGCTAAGAAACCGCTCGACACCCTCGAGAGCGCCATCAACGCGGCAGACTGAACTTGTGCTCATATTTTTCCTTACTGCTGCTCGATAAATGCGGTCAGCAATGGAGGGAGAAGCTCGCACCACTTCTCTCCAAAGCAAATATATTGCTACGCGATGACGACGACGAAGTGTGTCCTCTTGCCTCGCGGAAGGGACAAGGTGAAGAAGAAGTGGGACTGGTTCTGTGTTGCTGCTCGCTGCTGTGCCAGTTCTGACTGTGCTGCAAATACATCGAGTGTCCACGTAACAATATGTAGGCGTGACTGAAAAGGCGCTGCGGCATAGCTTGTTTGCCGAGGAATAAGCAAGCGACTTTAGAGGCAGTTTCTCTTGAAAGAAGGATCTGTGCAGTCGAGCAGTTCGAGAACTTGTTCAAACTAGTCTTCCGTAGTGACTACTGCACAAACATAGCCGACATGTTGCTTCCTCAACGGTGCACGCAATTAATAGAAGGCGTGAGGAGCGCGCGCGGGCCCTTGTCATCAATTATGCTACCCGGCGTCGCAGCGCGCTCGTCGGCCCGTCACCGCGCATGGCGGAACACAAAGAGGGCTCAAGAAGTGCGTCCAATCAAAAGCTTCTGCGGTCCAATTAAACGCAGCCGCAGCCGCATTCTCCGCTGCTCATCAGACAAGGTAGCCAGAAGAAAGACGAATGGGAGAAAAGGGCGAAGGGGGAAGGAAACAGAAAGGGCTTTTCGCGGCACGAACGAAAGAAGCGGTGAAAGAAAAGCTTTTCAATCACGCTGGCGCACGCACACTGTTCCTCGCTTGATGCGCGCGGGCCGGCCGCGCTCGCTCGCTTGCTAAGCCTATTGGCATGAGGTTCTTCTAATATGCGTCGCTCGTCAAAAACGAATCCCAATGGGCGACGGCCCCCACCTCTCTTCCCCAGTCTTTTTCCACGGAGAATATCGTTAGGACGCGGTATTGCGAGAGATAAAAGGAAGAGGAGGGAAGTGGAGGATTTCTCTTCTGGTCGTAGTACCTTCTTTCTCTGTTCGTTTTCCATTTCCTTCCCGCTCATTGTTCGGCTTCGATTCGATCTTTCTTTGCGCGCACATAGCACTCATGTAAAGCACGATAATTCGGCTGTTCGTTTGGCTCGGAAACACAAGTATCCTTTGCGTTCTCCGCGCAGCTCATTTAACCTAAGTACACAACCCTTATGGTTGGTCATTGTGATGCAGGCTGTTGAGCAGAACAGTTACGATAGTTATCACGGGCTCATCGAGGATAGTATAACGTACGCGCAGCCGCAAGTCTGATTTCGACGCTAATACTTTCTCTGTACCACGCGCACAGTACTTGGCGTGTGAGTCTGTGAGATGCCACTAACCCTCATGGCGTTTGGTGACAAGTCGAGCATCCTATGCAAACAGATAAAACCTTTCACGCATTTATTATTTGGAACGTCTCGAGCTGCCACATCGAAAAAGACGTGTTAAGGTTGGGCTATGGTTCAGGAATGACATTTTGGTGCGTACACGCGCTTTTTGTTGTACGGAGCAATCAACTTGTTCGTAACTGAGCTCGATAAGCTACGGGTGTTAATTTGACGAGGTCTGCTATTTGCTTCTGAAACCGATACGCCAGTCATCCGAGAAGGGCAGAACTTACGTGTCCATGCGCAAATAAGCTTTGAATTCATTTGAACCAAGAAAATTGGTTTACGGGCTATATAGCACACATAAGCGAGATTTTTTGATACATCTTCTGTAAAGCGCTGTGCAATGCTGCCGGCAGTGAATTTTTGTCTTATTTTTTATTCGTCGCTTTGTATAGATGAGCAGTGCTTGTAACCCTCAAGGGTTTGAAGGAAGCAAAACGTATCTGAAATTTTTTTATAAGCTGATGTATTCTATTCTGAAACTGAAATCGGACGCAAGAAAGGACCTCGTGGGAGCAGGTCACCGTAAAGAATATGGGGGCTTCGATATAAGAATTTTTCTATGCCATATGTATAAAAAACGGTCCGCCCCTATTCCTTGCTTTTTTTTTATTTTTTAAATATGAATTCAGGGGGCGTCTTCGAAACACTGTTCGGAACGTCACGCCCCCATTAGTTCCCCAACCCTAATAGAGCCGTCTTCCAAACAGCACACAGTCCTCATACGATGGGGGTCGTCCGCTCTGCACAGAGCCCACACACTCCACTCCAATGTTACTATGCTCCACGCTGCCTCGTGTTCTTTGTTTACAGATTATTCTTGCCCGGGAGCGCACTCGGCGTACATACACTATGGGGCACCTACCGGTGCGCGGTGAGTCCTCTCCCACACCCAACCACGCACTGTGAGAACGATAGGTAACAGTCACGTATATTTATAATCCCTATGGGAAGAGGGCCCTCTTGTGACGTAATTACCATACGAGGCACGTCCCAATAAATTCGAAACCTCTCCATGTACTCAAGTGGCACCTCAGCATCGCCCTGCTTACAAAAGCACGCGCACACAAGAGATAAAGCGGAAAGAGTGCCTGTGTGCACAAGATTCGGCCAGAATACGAAAAAAAAAAAATGTAATAATAAAAGCAAGTCTACACGATTGAGCAGGAAACGTGCAGCCTTTTATATATTGAGCGGCCGGATCGGATTTTATTACCCTTATCACCAGCGCACGGCGACTGGAAGATCGGCAGAGTCTGCAGCGGTGGCGTCTGCAGGAGAGGGACGAAACGAAGTTATCGGACAACCGTACACGGTGACCGAGCTGTTGGCCGCGCCTACGCACAGCAACACACGTGCGAACAAGACCACTTGAGGAATCACTGCGCGCATTGCCTCCGAGATCGACGGAAGTTCTGCACATGGTCTCTGTTTCCGCGGGAAGTGCAGAGGGCCCATTAGAAGCGGCTTTCGCGGCATTAGTTTGATCCGCTGTACCCGTAGAGTTATATATGCTGATAAGAGCTCCTTACATCTCATGGGTGCTAGCCTTCAGCGGCCGGCTAAAGACTCGGAAACGGTTATCTGCGCTCGTATGCGCCTAAATTACAAGCGAAGCGGGAAAACCAATTAAAAGATTTGTGATCGGCATGTTCCGCAAACCCTGACCATGAAAGGAATATTACTAGGAGAATAAGATTGGGATAGAACGCATTTGGCAAGTACTATGGCAAGCAGCCTACCCGTATCGCTCAAGGGGAAAGTAAAGTATATACCATGTTTCATCTATCTGTACTCACCATATATGGGGCTGAAACGTGGAGGCCAACGAAAGGTTCTACTTAAGTTGAGTACAAGAGATACGAAGCGTGCCGAGTGGGTCAGAGAAACAGCTGGAGTTGATGACATTTCAGTGGAAATAAAAAAAAAAAGAAATGAGCATGAATTGTCATGGACAGGGTATTTAGTGCAAAGAGAGGATCACTGCTCAATATGGGTAACGAATTAGATACCAAGTGAAGGAAAGCGCAGCAAGGGCAGCAGAAAGTTAGGCGGGCGGATGAGGTTAAGAAGCTCACAGGGATAAAGTGGATGCAGCACTAATTGGAGGAATGCAGAAGAGGCCTTCGCACAGCAGTGGGTATAGCCGGATGATGATGATGATGATGATCGATATATTTAACACTGACATCAAGTCAGGCCCTCAACATGCTGGATGCCAATAAGTTTGTGAGTTTTGATGACTGACCCTGCACCACCCGTCCTGCCAGTTAGGGCTGTAGGCAAGCGACGTCGGAGTCGACAGCCGGGGAAGGGCTTGCTATATCGAACCTTCGTTCGTACCTGAGGATCGTTCCTCTGCCTTCTACATATGCGTACGTCAGTAAACGGAGCACGCTCCTATAGAGTCAGAAGGTCAGTGCGGCACACCATTACCATAGACCTGAAAATACCTATTATGTTTGTATTGCGCCCACTGCTTGCTTATAGTGTTTTCACGCGATACTATATTTGGGCATGCAGTACCTAATAGTCGGCCCCTTGTTATGTGTGCTGTTGTCGATACGTTTAGATTAGAGTAGACAGAACTTGTTTAGAATGTTGAAGCTTTCGCCCCACTATTGCCTCAAGACTGGAGGGCGGGACACATGTTCGGTATGATATAATCGATAATCGGGACCGAGCACTTCACTGAGGCTACGAGCTAGGCAGACTACGAAGGATAGCCCTTTTTTGGGGAAGGAATTTACAAAGGTTTGGAGAAATACGCGCGTCAAAATAAGATCAAAAGTAAAAAAAAAAAAAAAAAAAAACCGCTGCTTAATTTGCGTTTTAAATATAGGTGGTTGTTGTCAGGCGTCTATAGCAGGGAATCCAGCTACTTGACGAATGTCCAATGAGCCTCTGGCCTCAGCATCAGCTCCCATCCCCCTCTCTCTCTCTCCCTCTCTGGATCACACGCATATACACATACGCGCGCACACGCGCGCGCATGCCAAAGCAGGTCTTGACGCCTTGCAAATGGGTGCTGTTTCGGTTTTAGCAGTGGTACCATCCGGGCGGACATGATGCTCTATTTGCTTCGCTGTGGGAAACAAAAGCCTGATGTGTCCGATCGGTGAATTGTTCAGTTTGGAAAGAGGAGGCGTTCTTCTTTACTCCCGCTTCGTCCAGCCGATCAAGAGCAATCAGTCGGTGTACGCGCCTTCCCTGTGCTGTCTCCGCCTCTCGGGTGGCCTATCCGCTGGCATCCTAGAGATAATTAAGTGTTCCTATAGGCTTCGAAAAGGGTCCTATTGCGCGTCGCAGACGTATAGAAATCTCTGTTTTGTCGGAACCATCGCTGGAAGCCGCCTCATGCGTTGTGTTGCCGCTGACTTTCGTAAGACTGGCTATCAAACAAGGGGAAGAAGCTACACGAGCCCCTGTTTGTTACTATACTTTCAAACAGCGACCATTAGGCTCTGTGAAAGTAATAAGTAACCGTACGAGTATCTCGTTAAGCGCCCGTCATCTTAGTGACTAGTTACTAATCCGTTATCCTCTATAATCTTACGCCAGTGGTGACATGCACGGTTATTGGCACTCGGTGCGCCATGCGTAAGTCATGCCTCAGGATGCGCGGACGAACTTTCGCTCAGTGCGGGACCCCCCTGCGTGAGATCAAGGTCTTCGTCGACTCGACCGTCCCACCCGCTTCTGCCGTTGGACGTGTGGATGTGCGGCCTGTCGATGCCAAGGCCGCGCATCGAAGACACGGCGCGCATAATACAGAGGCAGGTGCAGGCGCGCGCTCTTCCACGCGGTCAGCCGCTCCAAGGCCGGAGACCATCGCGTATTATACGTGACACGAGTCTTACATGCGCGACGCAGGGCAGTCGCCATCAACCATACGGCTGCAAGCTCCATATATTTCCTCAACGAATGGCGTTCATGACGTCTCCCTCCTTCAGTGCGCGACGTCACTCCTTCAGACGCCATTGTTCGGCGATTGTTGGCTGCCGTGCCGACTGCCCGTCGCACGTATGACGCTGAGTGATGTTTAGACGCTACGACTGAGGTGCGCGAAAAAAATAGTCGCTTTTGCTTTTGTGGAATGTCATGCGGATGTTTCTTCCCCCGTTCAGAAGCATGAGCTGACTTTTTCTTCCTTTCTGCCAATGTTGTGGCACTGCTGTTTGGTCGCATGCCATGGTACCCACACCCCAAAGCCTTCACCATAGCTGCAGGTAACTACAGCTGTGAGCATTCACAATATAAAGCGACTGCTGTGGTCAGTGCGCGAACACGCCTGAAGCAGGGCAGGTGGCGCCAAGAGGCGCCTCTGTCGCCAAACCACTGCTTCGTGTATCAGCGCCGAAGGCTCGCGGACGGAAAAATATGCGCAGGTGGCACAGACGGCAAGGGAGGCGGGAGCTGCTCCTGCCGTCCACTGCCCCGCGGAGCCGATCAGGCGGCGCCGATTTTTCACCTGCTCCACCTCAGGGGCAAGCATTTGCACTTGTATGTGCGTCTTGCAGGCCGAGTAGCTCTTATCTATCACTTCTTTTTTTCTTTCTATCGGAACACGCGTGGAGGTCGCGCGGCCCTAGGCTAAATAAGCTACATATACGTCGTGGCAAATGACGCAGGCGGCCTATCAGACGTGTATACGTGTTGCTTTGCGGCAATTCTCGGCCAGATCACCCGAGGGGAAAGCCGATAGGTGTTACTGCAACTAGATATATATTGGCCACGGCACGCGGCATTACTCTTGTTTTTTTTTTTTTTTTTCTTATCGTATTTATTGCCGTGTTCACTAGAGCAGGTGGCCAAAGTTTGCTCTTACGAAATGGGGCAGGTGTGCGATCTTTTTTTATTATTATTATTTATTTACCCGCTTTTTCTGCGTATCCTTAGACGAGTACAACACCGCTTTTCCCATCTGACGAGATGTATCCTGAATTTTGAAATTGTACCACAGGAAATGTCAGCCGTCCCAGGGCTCGGCGCTCATGATTTCAGATTACTTTTCGTGTTCTGCAAATGCTGTACGCATTTTAATATTCACAGTATAGGTGCGTGACGTCATGATGCTGTATGATTATTCGGACTCTCTAATGCTTCGGTAATGATGACAGGTATAGGGAGACGACATCCTAATCATTATAGCCAGCGAGAAAGGCGGTCGATTTTATAATACAGTTGCGTTGGGTAAACTGCACACCGAGGGCTAATTATGCAGTGACTTTCAAAATAAATTAGCAGTTTCCTCGAGTGGGCGGGCGATCGCATTTATAAGTAAAAGTAAATTTTTTTGTTAGTAAAGTTTTAGATCATCTTCTATGGGGACGAGCGGCATCCGGAAGACTGGCCCTACTGAGAGACTCCGCCAGCCGTCATAAAGTGTATGAATATATCGGGCTTCGCTTAAGGGCGCCCCTAGCCACCACTGCTGTAGTTGCGGTTCGTACGACTGCGGCTAGACGCGAGGCCTCGACAACCTTGAACGATCCGGTAACCATCAAGGGCAAGTGCAGGTCGTCGTTTCGGGAAAGCTCCACTAAAGCTATTCTAAACAAGTGTGTGATAAAGAAAAATAGCTTAGTATTTATTTTTTACTTTACTTGTGTGTATCACATCACTATAGTGCAAAGGCGCTAGCACAGCTACGTCCAGTAGTCAACTGAAATTGTTGAGCTTCTTAAACGTCCTTTCTCTATCTTTGTTATTCGTATCTATGGGTATAAGCAGGATAATGCAGCTGAGAAACAGGCGCATGTATTTCAGTTGTCAGCAGCCATCTTTTCTTTTTTATCGGGGCAACTGTTTTCTTTATGGGGGGCTCATGTGGTCATCCGTCCATAAGACTTATCCGTAGAACTGCGCACACGTCCTAACCAGCAGATTAGGACCCATGGTGAGGTAGGATATATGCCTCGGAAGAGAATTGAAGCAACTCCGAAGTTCATGACCCGTTCACATCGCTCGGAGAAGAGGACGTGCAGTCGTCGTTGGCACATTATCGACCCTCATTCAGAGGTGTCCCCGGAGGAGCGGAATGCAGTTACCGCTGAGAAAGCTCATGCTATAAATACTGTCTGTAGTCACTAGTGTATATAATATATTACCATAAAATACGCTGTACACGTCTCGCCGATGCACCTGAGACACTCCTGCGTGGGAGCTGCGATGAATAACTCCCACCCACCCTGCAAAGTGCCACGAACTCGTCCAGGAGATCTGAAGAAGGATTTCACGAGCTGCGCGGTTGGTATTATTCAAAATGGCTTCTCTCACTCTACTATTTGAACTATATTTTGTAGGCAACAGCATGCAATCAAATGTATGCAGGTCCGACAAGCGCATGGTTCAGGATATACTTCTTCCCATGGCGTTCTCTGAATAAAATAAACGCTAAAGAGAGCAGCGCTCTTCTAGAAGTAAAATAAATATCTGCGTGGGCATATAGTATAATAAACGAGCTGAGGTGTTCGCATCAAGTGGAGCGGCCGCCCAGTCACAAACGCACCTCATAAAACTCGTTCGTGGCACTGGCGGCGTTTTACCGGCTTTCATCAGATAGCGCTAGCACACACCACACCCTGAGACAACTCCGTCTATCACCCGGCCTAGCATAACATGACTGCCGCAACGACGAGCATTTCCGCCGCATTCGTCTTCTTGGAAGAAGAGACATTCTAGTCTTGTCTTTATATTCATTTCTTCCTGTGTGCTTTCACATTCTTTATTTCGCCAGCTGCCCGTCGGACGAAGTTATGACTGAGTCGATATCGGCACTTCTTCGTGCCCAGTCCCCTCTTTAGTCGAAAGAGACGCAGGTCGACTCAGCCAGCTGTTTCACTTTTCTCAAAGCTCTCTTTAGTTGACACCGCTTTTATATTGTTTTCTTTTATTTCATAAGTTTGTCCTTTGTGCGGATGCGCGTTTCTCCAGTGTGCTGTCAGTGATGACTCCGTGCCAAACTCGTGCGGCGACTCGGCGTGTGGCAGCGGCCTGGGGCTGCGCGGTCGCTCGCTCAATGCGAGCCGATAAGGCAGGCACACTGTAGCAGCAGCTACAGAAGCTCCCGCTACACATCGAAGGCGGGAGGCCCACAGAAAAAAACAATTCCCTGGAAACACCCCTTTCCTTCCTCCTGTACCTCCTGCTGCTCTTCCCTTTCCTTCGCCCTTCGGAGTCCACGGCCACTTTAAGCAAAGACAACGAAAGGAAAGGGCGAAGTAGATACGAGCTAGAAAGAAGAAAAAGCCGGTTGAGAAAACAACAGCGCCAATGTCTTTTCTGTTGCGCTGCAGAGTTGCAACGCGAACTAATGCACATGAACGCAAAATGCGAGATGGCACAAAGGACACAAACAGTGAGCGCGCGCGAGGCAAGGATGCAATCCGCGCCCCTGTCCAAATCCGCGCGCTAGCATTTGGGGCAGCCGCGTAGTAGCCACAGAGAATAGAATTACGACACGACGTTATACACTGCCGCTGAGTGCGGTTGGAGAACAAATAAAAACGAACAAAATCCGCGAGAGGGTAAGGGAGCGCCTCTGTGTGTGCGCGCTAAAGAGATTCGGGTGCAGGCTCGGGCGGTGCGGAGGAGAAAGCCACGCCTAAATCCGGTTGTCAATTCCGAAGCCTCTTTTCTCCGACTTCGCGGTGGATCTTTCTCCTTCAGCGCCCGTTGTTTCTTCTCTACGCGCGTCTGTTCCATTCCCTTTGGCTGCTGTCCTGTGTTTAGTCGCGTCTCTACGGATACCGCCCTCCGATGCATGTTTCCTGTTTTTGCTCTAGCTTATTTACTTGCGCCGTATGGGCTCTCTGGGGGCAAGCTGGTGCCGCGTGTTTCGCCAGCTGCATTTTCCTTGCTGGACTGCCGAACGCTCAAATGCAGCACGCGTGTTGATTGACAGGCGAGGGATTGCTCTCGTGTCCTGCTGGTCTTGTTGCCCTCTCGGTTTTTTCCTCTCGGGGCGCGTGTCCCCGGATTCTTGAGAAGTAGGCAATGGGGAGCCAGAAAAATGTGCAGAGCGTTGTCCCGTATGCGGATGCGGCCTGCGTGTCACCGTTCGACCCTGAGCGTTTGGAAATACCACGAATCGTTTTCAGGGGAATTAAGTCAGCCTTAGTCAACCGGATAGCGCGTGACTGCAGAACTCGATGAAGATTTGCCCTGATAGTACTTGTTGGCATTATCGGCATCAAATGAAACAACGCGAACGGCACATCGGAAGCCGTGACAGCAAGGCATGATGATAAGGTTTATTGAAATGGTTAGGTACTCGAGCGTTGAATTCTCATCTCTGAACACGGTGACCTCTTCGATATCCAACAGCATTCTTTTTATGCTTTGACCCCTCTGCTTTTAATATGGCGCAGATAATGTGTCTAGAGAGAGAATATGACTCTGCTACCTTTCTTCTGAATGCAGCACAATTAGTGCCCTTTGTTTGGGTACAGTGTTCGGTGCTTAATTGCTTGCTTAGAATGGTGCAAAGTATACTATTAGTGCCGCTGAACTTGCCGTGTGCACATCATATACGTGCGCAGCGGGCGCCAGCGGCAACGGTTGTGCAGTGTATCTAAAACGCTCTAATGAAACATTCCAGCACGCTTTTGTGTTCGGAGCCGTAAACAAGTTTGTGAGAGACTGCGGCAAGCACGAGCAGGCAGCAGCTAATAAGACCCGTTTGTGCCGAACTCTTTATCACAGTTTTGTTTTTCTAACATCGTGAATTTCTTGCCTCCCGTGGCTGGAAATGATTGAGAGGACGTATTGTCAATGGCTTGTTACGCTCAAGAAAAAAAAAAAAAAAGCAACAACGACATAAAAATAAGTTGAAAACGCGGAATAAAATTCAAAAACTATTTTTTAGAAATCATATTTCCGGCTGAGTGAACCGAATATTTCGATGTGGCAGCGAGGAAACCCATCGCTCGTTCAATGCTGGTTCTGGCTGCATTGTGCTAATCATGGCTGCACTCACGCTCGCTGTAAAAGAAGGGCCATCCGGAATTGACATTCACTCCACCCGTTTTCATGCCCAGTGTGCCGCACGCATCTGCCCAGCGAAATCCCTCTTTATTCACTCGCTTTGACGACCCGGTGCAGTGGATCAGTGTGGTTAGGGCGCCCGACTACTGAGCCTGGAGACCAGAGTTCGATCCCGGCCGCGTTCCCGACAGAGACGAAACGCCACACACCCGGGGACTGAGCGATGCCAGCACACGTGAAACAAGTCAAATCAATTTTATTCGTCATCAACAAATCTACACAAAAAATGTCCACGGGGCGATTCAAAAGGTTTGAAACTAATAGCACACTTCTTGAAGAGGACTCACGCTATATCAAAACAGGAGGATGAAGATTTCAAGAGTATACAAAATAAAAATCTTTAGTTTCTTGTTTTGCACAGCTGGACATCAATGAAGACACGCCATTATAAAATTGAAAAAAAAAAAATGCGATGACAATACAATTTGGGACACATAAAGATAATAATAATAACTGGCTATCACTAAAATCACTACATGCATACATACATACATGCATACATACATACATACATACATACATACATACATACATACATACATACATACATACATACATACATACATACATACATACATACATACATACATACATACATACATACATACATACATACATACATACATACATGCAGCGGTTCACTGCTAAAGGGGACGTGCGATCGCATGGCTATACACAACGTTGCCACCGACAACTGGCGAGATTGGACAGCACCATGTGCAAGCTGGAGAAGAGCAACCAGAGATGTATAACTACCCTCCGGTCCCTAGATGACGAGATAGGCTGGCCGTTGCTGCCGTTAGAAATTGTTGCCGACTGCAGAGCTGTTATTTGAAGACTTATGCGCTACTACGAGCGAACGGTTGAAGCACGGCCAAAGAGAAAGGAATGTGAAATCGCTAATCAAGAAACATTTATACCGTGTCAGAAAGAAGTCGTTTATAAGATCCCCATTTCGTGCGGAAAACGGGGTGATTTGTTAAAAAGAGGCTCCTGGAACACCATAATGACTGTGGGAAAATCAGCCACCTGGGGAATCTTGCGGAGCATTGTTGGCGGTGCAAAAAAGCTAAAACCATTATTACACAGTACTGAAACTGTAGGCAAGCAAAAAGAAATAATTTAAAGGGCAATCGTAGAAGCCTTTTTAATTGAGTCCGCTGAAAAAGAAACATGCGTTAATAGACCGTCTGTGGCTCTCACAAAGCAACAGCTAGATATGATAGCGGTGCAGATACGGAGTTGTGTTCGTCGCGATCACGCGCACGAATAATGCTTGGTTTGCCATATGACAAGAATGCTATTATAAGTACGTTTTTGCGATAAGAATAGAACAGTTATAGATTTGCGCTTACGTCACGTGTCGTTTCATCCGTCCCCTCGTTCAGCAAGGAGCGCATAAGTCCCCAAATATGATCAACCAATTCCTGTGTTAGCATTGTTGCAGAGCTCGACACCAACGATACCCACCTCCGGCGATCGAAGGGGCTGTCGATGGCCGACGACAGATGCAGACCTAGTCATTGCTCTTTACAGCGCTCGGCTACGGAGCCCGAGGATGCAGGATCGAATCCCGGCCTCGGCGGCTACGTTTCGGTGGAGGCGAAACGGCGTGGCGTCCCTGTGCTGTGCGATGTCAGTGCACGTTAAAGAACCCCAAGTGGTCGAAATTCACGAAGTCCTCCACTACGGCGTCTTTCACAGCCTGAGTTGCTTTGGGACGTTAAACCCCACAAACCAAACCAAGCCAATCTTTATTCCACAGGGTGTGAGTCCCCACCTTCATCCACATCATGACCCCACTGAAGAGGCTTGGGAGGCCTACTTCCGCGGGTGCTCGTCGGTCGGGTCGGGGCCCTGGCCCGCCGTGTTCGCTAGGCGGCTGGCCCCTGCGGCGACCCGTACTGGGGCTGCTGACCAACTGAGGCCGGCGTTCACCATCTTCACCGGCTCACGTACGCCATGATTGCAAGAAATAAAACGTTTCTTACACAAGCAAGCATGCACCTTGAGACATTGTCAGCGACTCTCGGGGGAGGGACAGCTTTGGAAAGCGCTGCAGCCACGAGGTTTCATGTTCCCTTATCGCACTGTACATACATACACGCACATACATGTACTCACACACAAGCACATGCACACATAAACCACTGCTACTATACAGGCGAGTTGTTTTTCTTTGGAATCTAGTCACAGAATACTTCGCAGCCGATTCTCGCTCCTTAATCGTTCCACTATTTTTCGCCTGCTTTCAACGTATTCAAGGTGAGCGCTTTGTATTGCAAAAGTTTAATTAAAAGTTCGCGTACGAAGGCTGATTTAATGTGACTGCCAGCAGCGCCGGCACATCTTTCATTTGCGATAAACGTGTGCGCGTATCATCGCGCTATCGCGGGGAATGACGTAGCTTCGCAAAGATATTCGCAGAACAGCAAAATAGGAAAGATAACCGGCGCGAGAAAGCGGCGCAATAAATTTACAACATCCGTCTTGCCGCATGCGCCGCAGTTATACGCGCCCTCCAGTGTGACTCACGCTCATACTCACGTAGAGCTTTGTCGTCGGCGTGGGAGGAGGGGAAGGACTGCACGCATGCGATCGTTATTTTATTTTTCTTTCGGCACTGCCGTTTCCTCTTCATTTACAGAAGCCGGCGCGTCCTTCCATTAGCGAGTAATGTGCGACATCGTCGTGTATATGGCAGGGAAATCACGCCATTAACAGCGCCTACAATGTCACGCGCGCAGGAAGGTACACGCTACAGGCGAGCATATATACGCCACAGCTACGCAAACAAAACGTCGCGTTCAGCTGCCGAAACTTGCGAGAGATCTGCCGCCGAGGCCATAGAGCGACGACTGCAGAGCTTCAGTGTGTCAAATTGCAAGGCCTGCCATGCAGGACCCATGAAGCGACTGTAGCAGGCGAGCGACAGGCCTATGATGCGAGAGAAAAAGACGCATAAATAATAATAATAAAAAAAAAAACAGTCACGAAGAAAGACATGCGCTGAAGATTTTAGAGACGTGGTAAGTCTACGCGTGTCGATCGTTCATCGCGTAGAGGAGCCTCGGGAGCCTGGCGGGTTCGGCCGTTCGGGAGAACTTCGAACAAACAAGGAAAACGCCGCGCAGATGAAAAGGTCGACGCACTACACGCTCAGGCGAAATCTGATTTCGCCTTGACACACAGTTTCAACCGGTTTGCTCTCATCACGCACGCCTGAAGGGGTCGTGTGTGTCCGTCTTTCTTTGAGCTTCTTTCTCACACAAGCTGCGCCCGACGCATCAGAAAGGTGAGGTCACAGCAGAGGTGGAGATGCGGAAGAGGGGGCAGAGAATGCGTCAAAAGCGCAAAACAGTTCGCTTAGCTCTTCTTTTTTTCTTCGGTGCGCATGCAATCATCGTCGACGGCCACGAGAGAGCTCTGCACTGCGGCTTCCATTGAGCAGCAGCATTGCTCTGCTCGCATTGGATATCACAGCGCCGAAAATGAGCGCTGAGGAGTCTGATGACATGCGCGCACATATACGCACGGAGCGTAGAAACAAATGTTCTCGAAGGGAGAAAAAAGAGATTACCTAAAAGAGCGCGTGGGGCTCTAATGCAAGGGCCGAGAACGTGGCTTCACGCTGGGGCGCAGGTTCCGTCCGGCAAAGTGTTCCCTATCTCTCAATCCGCTGCCCCTTCCCGCGCTGTAAGCGGAACGCCGGGTAACACCGAGGAGACAACAGGACCTCTGGGCGTTGGAAAAAAAAAAAGAAAAAGAAAAAAGCATGAAAAAGAGCGACTCCCTTTGTACTGACCTTATCTCGCGACTCGGCCCTCGAGCGCGCCAAACAAAGGCGGCCATTCTTCTGTGTGCGCTGGCGTGGGTACGCGAGGGCGGGGCTCTTCCTGTCAGCCGGTGTCCATCCACCCCAGTTCGAGGAATCACTGCACGCGCTTTTTCGAGAACGCTCGCAGCTCGCATTGCATGACGGGTTAAAGAGAGAGAGAGGCTTTACAGAGCAGGGACACAACAGGCGTACGACACACCTACGCCTGCCTCACCTCCCGAATCACCAGCGCAACCCGTACAGAGCCAGCCCACCCTGTTGCCCGTGCACTTATCCCTTCTTTTCCGTCTCACGTTGAAGAAATAATTGACAGCGGGCCCATCGGCCTAAGCTCCCTCCCCGCACAATTCTTGGCGTCAACAAACAAAAGGACCGCAACTCGGCACGGGGTCCCTGTCGATGTGATAAGGCGAGCGCTGAATCCGATTGTTTCTTCACGCACCAGCGTCCCAACAGAGAGGCTAAATCCCGTAACAACACCGCAGGTGCGGCATTCCGGCGCTGTGCACGAGCGCGATTGAACAATAGACGATGGGGGCACCCGTCCGCTAGCGAGTGAGAGTTGTTGCATCCCCCAGCCACTGTACCCCAGCACCGCCTCGTCCGGAAACGCCGTCGCAGCGCCGTGAGTGGTGGCGATATCGCTTTTCGCGCGAACGAGCGTGTAATCTCTTCACCCCACCACTATAACCCCACCGCAAGTTGTGAGGTCTCTGTTATGGAAACCCCCGCTGTCGAATCGAAGTGCGGCTCTCGCTTTGGGCTTTGGACATAGTGTCGCTTCGGAAATAAACGTTTCCCGGTATTTGTGCGAGAAAGTTTTGAAAAAAAAAAAAAAAAGCATCGCGCTTCGGGACAATGCGTTGTTAGTGCTTCGTTCTCACTCTCTCTCATTCCGGGGACTGAAGGCACGCACGGGGCTCGCTGTACGGTGACGCGAACTTTTTTGCGGATACAAGAGGAGGATGATCTGATATGAAAGGGATGGGAGTCCATTCTGCCCGAAGTTACGGTCGGTTTGAAGCACCAGATCACGCAGCGTGCAGATTGAAAAAGGCTCGCAACACCCGTGGTTTAGGACACACTATCTGACTTTCAAATTCTATGAGAGTTCTTCTCGGTACTTGGCATCGCTTCCTCTGTTTTGTAACCCAACGGTTTTCGGAAAGCAGTTTCGTTGGTTCAGTCACCTTCATCATTTGTAGCAAGCACCTGCCGTCGAATTGCCAACAAGGCACTGCCACTATATAAGCAGCGAAATGTCTTCGTTGTATCAAAATATGTGCAGTTCGAACACCTGCAGAATGAAGCGGCAAATGTACAAGTCCCTCATCAAGAGAGCTCTGCAGCCATTGCCGTATGCCGATTGTCATGACGTCACAGTTTAGCGGTTTGTGCGTGGTTAACCTCCTTGCACCCTGCGTTGTTGCGCTTCCAGGTGTGAGTGGGTTGGTTAACCGCGAAGTGATGATTGCTGTTCGATATGCCATGCAGTGGACCGGATACAACTCAAGAAAATAGGGGCAGATGCCCATCAAAGAATTCCCTTCATCCAATGGTGTTGATTGACCTAACGTTGCGGTTGATCCTATTAAATCCTTTTTATGCCCTCATGCACCTACCAGAACAACTTAATGCCATAAAGGGAATCCGCCACGCCCTCTACGCGGATGACATAACCATATGGACAACCATGTGGACAACGCTTCGAGTCGAGCTTTTCTTTCCCGGAATCCTTCTACTTCCTTCCTTAGCTGATTTAGGCTCCCCCTCTCCGTTAACAACATATTCAGAGATATTGCAGCATTCGCGTCTTGAAAGGCAGACATTCCCGAAGCCCGCTAAGGGTCTTAGTAAATCAGAAGAGTGTCACCTTCGAAGGTTACAAACTATGTCATTTAATAATCCAGCAACACTTACGCTATCGAGCCAGAATCTTTTTCGGCGCAGTGCAAATTTTGTGGCCAGAAGGCAAGCTTATACCATATGGTATAGGCTTGTCGACAAAATACCAGTATTGACGTAATAAATCAGCCAACGTGGGAAGGCGGCCCTGTCCAGCTCGGACCTCGAGGAGCTCTCGTCGAAAGAGCTTTTACTAACGGTGTCCCAGACTAGCGACCCGACCAGCCTTCCCTTAAGCCAATGTCAATAAATGTTTTCATCATCATCATCATCTGCCACCTCCTGCAACGTCCCGCAAGCAGGTACAACTCTGGTTTTTTCTTGAGCAGGTGTGCCCAACTACACTGTTGTCGCTGTTCCTTTTTCGTGCATAGGTGGTTCTTGTGTGGCTAATTTTGGTACACTTTCATTTCTCCTGTTGGTTTATTCTCTTATAGGTTGCATTCTGGGAAGCTCGTCAGCTGAAATCGCTTCATTGAAAATGAGTTTTTACTCTTCGTTTATTTGTTTTTTTCCTCTCTGCATTTCGCCTCTGGAAGTGTTATTTATCAGGTTGCATCCAGGTGGTCAAGATCTCTGGGCCCCTCCACTACGGCCTCCCCGTAGCCTGAGTCGCTTGGAGATGTGTTCTTCAGGCAAATTTGCCGTTTTAAATTCATTGACACGAACCGGAAGGCGAAAAGGGAAATTTGTGCACGCACATTGCCTAAGCGCGAAGGCAGCATCGAATGTCAGTGAATATCAGCGAATTTCAGGTGATATACGTATACTTATATGGGTTGCGGTCGGGCTCCTCAACGCATACAGCGTCGGCAGAAAGATGGAGTATATATATATACATATATACATATATATATATATATATATATATATATATATATATATATATATATATATATATATATATATATATATATATATATATATATACATATATATATATATATATAGCATTCAAAGGAGCGAACAGTCTACGAGTGCAAGGCAAATGTTCGTTTTTTTTTTTCGTTTATATACTGTTGACATTTACAGAAATTTTGTCTTATGGTGATTATTGGAATAAAGAGCATAAAGCGTGGCCTTGTGGAGAGCATCCGCCTAGTGTTCGGGAGGTACCAGGTTCGACCCCTGGTGCCGCCGGGTACCCACCGGATTTTCAATGGGTACAAGCTTTACCCCGCCCTGGTGCTCGGCTCTTTGGGGTGAAATGTTTGGGAAAGGGTCATATATATATATATATATATATATATATATATATATATATATATATATATATATATATATATATATATATATACAGATCATACCTGGTTAATACGACCCCCGTTAATACGCACGCCTCGAATTATAGACAGTTTTTCTGAGGATCAAACTTTTTCCGTCTATTTATGTGTGGTTAATACGGAAACTCGCTGTCCGGACAATGGACAAGGAGAAAATGCAGAGGTTCCATCGTCGGCCATGTATTTTTGTCGCGTTATTATGGACAGTCACAAAAACGAAACCGTTATGATACTTCAAATAATTTTTTTTTTCTTCTGGATTTTGTGTCATTGCCACTACATGAACGTAGTACCAATGACTGAGTGATTGCCATTTTCGCTCGTGGTTTCATATTTTACACTGCATCCCACTTTTTCGCATTGCATGAATTCACGCGGGGAAAACTGCCTGCAGCTTGCTCCTATAGTAGATAGCCGCATTCAGCAATTTTCAACCGACTGAAAGCTGATTTGTAGCAGGGCTTCGTGGGAGATGAAAAGTTGCAAGAGTAAAGTAATTTATTCGTCAAACGCCATCAAGAACAATATATACAACTGCATCACATTATTTTCAATAACATTACATTTGAAGCATAACGGCGACTGGGATAATTTGCTTGTAGCTCCTACTTCGCTGGTCTCCATTATTCTCTAAAGCAGACCGTATCCTCAGCATTTTCTGCCGCCCAAAAAATTTCCGATTCGTTGTTACGGACGACTATATTTATATATATATTGTTACGTCAATTACGCTGCGCCGCGCGGTGTTGCACATGTGCAAGAGAAGGACAGAGTGGACGGTAGCGCTTGTGAAAAAGGAGAACGAAGTGGTGGCGCGCAGACTCGTTATATATATATATATATATATATATATATATATATATATATATATATATATATATATTTCGTTTGGTATATTTGGTTGGTTTGTGGGGTTTAACGTCCCAAAGCAACTCAGGCTATGAGAGACGCCGTAGTGGAGAACTCCGGAAATTTCGACCACCTGGGGTTCTTTAACGTGCACTGACATCGATATCCTGACCGCTGAACGAATAGCAAGAGAACCCCGCCGGGGTGGTGCTGTGGTTACGGCGATCGACTATACTGTTCCCAAGGGCGCGGGATCGAATCCCGGCCTCGGCGGCAGCTTTTTGGTAGAGACGAAAAGCAAGGCGTCCGTGTGCTGTGCGATGTCAGTGCACATTAAAGAACCCCAGGTGGTCGAAATTTCCGGAGTCCTCCACTACGGCGTCTCTCATAGCCTGAGTTGCTTTGGGACGTTAAACCCCACAAACCAAACCGCAAAACAAACGGAATAGCAAGAGATGGATGTATAGTAGAAGCAACTTGTCACTGCGTCAAGAACAGCTTGTCCAGGCCCCTCTGATCCGAGATCCTAGACGAGCACATAGCAACAGCGAAATACTATCGACAATGCTGAAAAGGCGCTGTCACAGTATAAAGGAGGCTATGGCGCTGTATATATCAACATCAAAACACAAAACAAAGAATAGCAAAGCAAAGGATGACAGCTAGAGAGCGTGGTCTTGCCGAGCCAACAAAAGCGAGAACTGTGGCATCATGAGGGTGCCTCGATGCTCTCTTCTAAACGCGCAAGCGAGCAGAAGCCCGGCGCGTGGCGGGGTCCTCGCTAGGGGAAATACGCCCGGGCTTCGAAGCGTGCAAATCCTGAGAGTTCCTGCACTGGTGGCCAAAAAATAAAAGCGAAGAAAAGGATTGCAAAGAACGAGAGGAAACGCTGAACCCGGAAACCTCCGGGCGAGTTTCTATCATGGGAAGAAGCAAGACAGCCAGCAAATGCCCAGAGGCTGGCGCGTCGCTTTGACAGGTGGACAAGAACCGGCAGAGAACAGAGCGAGAGAGATAAAAGAGAAAGGTGGACACCTCCTATTTCGCGCGTTCCGCCCTGCTGGAGCTCCATCTACTCCGATGTTCCCTTGACGTCTTTGTCGTATCAGGTGCAGCGGTGCGGCTGTACTCACCCCCCTCTGACGAAGGGTGAGGATCTAACGCGGTGCCCGCACTAACGGCCATTGTGGTCTCCGCTTCACTTCGAGACGAGTACACACGGGCATTTTCTGGCTGAAGAGAGTGGAATAGAGTTTCGCAAAAATTGTCACATACACGGCTGAAAAAAAAAAATAATAAAATGTTCATTACTATTGGTTTATTCAGTTAATGCTTGCTGTTAGAGTCTCCAAAACAAGTGCTTTACTGCATGCGTTAGTGGGCGGAAATGCTTTTGTTTTTTTGTTTCCTGCACATGCAGACACCGACCCATCCACACACCGTCTACCACGGCTGGAACCACGCCCCCGCCAACCTTCAATTTTTTTTTTTTCATATTTTTTTTTTTTTTTTTTCAAAGCATCAGAAGTACCATGAAGGTGAAAACTGTCCGCCATGTGTCTAAATCCTCTTCCACTTGCGCACTTTGCGCTGTCACCTATATCGGTTTATGCGGTTTGCACACGAATAAGAGCCGTGCACATGCCACAGTGGACAAGCTGCAAACAAGTAGTAGGAAGGTCTTTTCTTTCCTCTTGTAGAGGAGAGAAGAAAGAGCCAGCGCATGTAACGTGAGCCTCGCATATAAAAAAGAAACTCCTATATAGAGACTCGCATATGTAAAGAATGATAGAGTAGAGGATATAACGAAATACGTTATTTGGCTCCTGAATACTGCATAAGCGGAGTCGAGAAGGTATCGCAAGTTCATCCGTATGAATAAAATTGATCTCCCCTAAATTTTATTGAACAACCAGACAGTGTTAATTGCATGTTAAAAGCTAAGGAAAATGCTTTGACTGGAGCTGCACAGCGTTTTCGGGTAGCTGAAGCCGCGAATATGCTATTGTTTCGAATCAGCAGAACATGGCTGTGATACCAGCAATGCAAGCAAGATCTGGCATATATGATCAGGATGCGAAACATGGTATAGGGTTCAGGTAGGAAAAATGCCGTTGAAAGCACTTAATAAATAACTTAAAAGACTTAATATCGAGGAAAAGGCTAGAGTACGCGTTCAAATTTGCTCGCAGAATGCGTACTATACAAGCATGGCAAAATGCAGCTGCAAATAACCGTCCAACAATCTACAAGGAACAAGGCCACATTCTAATTATCGTGCGCACAACCATGAAACTACCAAGGTCTTCGGTGCTGAGGGTGAGACTCCTTCGCAGACTCAAAGTGAACGATGACTTCGGGGTTATGGAAACGCGCTTCACTGCGTGGCTCAAAAGAGATCACGTGGTCTGACAAATTTCTACCGACCGTGTTCGTGTACATATTCGAACGCCAGGGCGTCACTGCTCCGGGCCCGTGCCGGCTCGGCCGTGCGTTCGTACAAGTCAGTGTTTCAGGGTTGAGCTCCAAATGTAGGCCTCCTGCACAGTGGCTACGGTGTCATGTGTCGCATTATAAGCTGCCACTTCACAAACAGTGAAAGGTTTGGGGGCCGCATTGAATATACCTGCAAGACGCAGTCATGACTTACCCGAGGATCCCGTTAGGGCCTTACCCTAGCTCCATGACTGTTCAGTTTTCATGGTGCCCTGTATTCCAGACAGCACTGCATGCTCAGAAGAAGCCTCTGGCCAAAACACTTTTTGCGGAGAACATGCATAGATAGCACCAATATTTGCAAGTTGTGTGGCTGAGTAACCGGTCAGTAGATGGAGGAATTGAACGCGCTAGTGAACCGTACCTTCACAGTGTGCACTGATCAACGGCACGCTGCCTGTGACGTCTAGAGAAGGACGCGGCAAGCGTTGTTCCCATCAGATTTTGGGCGAAGAAAACAGCCCCCCCCCCCCCCCCCCCCCACACACACACATATATAACTATCGTTTTGCGGCATATGCGTTTGTTATTTGTGTTAGGTTGTATATGTCCAGATTGATAATGTATTATTTCACTGGTCTGTCAAACTTTGCTTGGGTGCCGATGCCTCGTCAGGTTTTTCAACCTTTTGCCTCGGCTGCCCCTTTCTGTAGAAAAAAAAAAAAGAAATATAGAAAAACAAGAAATATATATATATATACCGGGAACCAATTCAGAACGGGGTGTGCACGAAACAAGAAAGTGTCGAAACCCAGGTCGCTATTCCCATGCAGTATTGCAAATGCGTTATCTCCCCCGCCTTCGAGTCCCCATGCTTTTAGAATCTCTTTGTCCTTCTCCCACTGCGGACAACCCCTCTTGACGACGCACCCCTCCTCACTCCTTGCAACAATGGAGAGGGTTGGGAGAGGATGGGTGGGGGAGAGTAAGGAGGGCGTGCTACTCTTTTTTGCCTTTTGTTAGTGTTGGTTAGTTTGTTTTCGACTGTGCGGCCTTGGAGCGCTTGCGGAAGAGAGCCGGGAGCGCCCGTTCGTGCGGCTGCATGATGGCCTGGTGTCCATGTCACACTCAAGAAATAGCCGTTGAGAGTCGCCTGTGCTAAACTGGAGTATTTTGTCGTTCGCCACGGTTAATTACTTAGTACAGTTAGCTAGTTTCTAAACTATCGCCCTGAGAGAAGAAGTGCCAAAAGAAAGGTTGTAAGTCTCCCCGAAAAACATCTAGCCGTGTTGTTTTCATCAAGCTAGCATTTACGTAAAGATTTTTCTTTTTTTTTTTAACTAGCCAAAAACTATATTCTGCGCAATATTTAAAAAAAACTTGCTCGTGATAACAGCGCCACTATAAAGCTCCGAGACGCGTCGCAGATAACAAGATCCGTTTTTAAGGCGAAAGCCTGTAATGTCCGTTCGGTCATTCTGAGAGCCACGCCGCGCACGTGAGAAACGTATCTTAGTTCTTGTCTAGCGTCATGCCAGCACAGTCCCCATGGAGACCGCCACCGGTGTTTACTGGTAGATAGCGAACGATAATGATAGTGGCAGTTAGCGATAGTGAGTGATGATGATAATGAGAAATGACTGTGACTATAGCGTCATCACCTGGTGGCGCCATGATGACGTCACATCCGGTCATGGCGTCCGTGCGGCGCCTTTCATATGGCGCTTCCTCGAACTCAGCATAGAGAAGCAGGCGCAGTGCAGCAGGCATCAGCGGCGTTTCAAATTGGTCTACAGGAAAGAGAAAGGCGCAATATCTCACAATTCTTTGCGGACGCGTTAACCGAGCCATAATGAAAAGGAGGAAGGCGAGAATGAAAAAAAGAAAGAGGTGCCGTAGTGGAGGGCTTCGCCTCATCGCACTTTAGTGGTCCAAATAATAATAATAATACTTGGTTCATAGGAAGGGAGATGCGCGGTAACTGTCTCTCTTGTTTATTTGTGGACACCGCAACCGCGCCTTAAGGGAAGGGAGGAAGGTGGAAGTGAAAGTGGAAAGAGAGAAAGAGGAGCCGTAGTGGAGGGCTACGGAATATTTCGACCACCTGGGGATCTTTAGTATGCGCTGACATCGCACAGCACACGGACGCCTCTTTATTTCGCCTCCATCGAAACGCAGCCGCCGAGGTTCGAACCCGGGTACTCCGGCACAGTAGTCGGGCGTCTTACCACTGTACCACCCCGGCGGGGCAGTGGTCCAAAGTGCCCACTGGAATTTTTCTCGGCAGTACTCTCTCCGATGAAGCTAGGTGTACGCACTTAGCGATATGATTTCAAATAACGGCTGGTAACGTGACAGCATTTTTTGAAGGCCTATAAATAGAGCTGCGTAAGTCGCAGCGTGATGGAAACAGCGTAGCTAGCCGTTGCTCGACGCGGTCTATAACATTTGCATTGACATGTTTTTTTATCAAGGCAATCATTTAAAATAGCTAATTAGTGTTTACTAATTAATCAACCTAGGGGGCGAAAAAATACTAGAGATCAGCATAGGTGGCGATTTCACTGGGCTGGGGCTATCACCGTATCTTGAAAAATTGGTTATATATATATATATATATATATATATATATATATATATATATATATATATATATATATATATATATATATATATACACACACACACACACACACACAATGTGTGTATGTGTGTGTGTGTGTGTGTGCTGCTTTTTTTTTTCAGGAGCGCATGAAAGCGGCCATCGTTTGGCGCACGCGAGTCTACAATCCTATCTTTTGAGCATCTCGGATGTGGACGCTTGAACGGATACACCAAACGGAGTCGAGATGGCACAGAAACACGAAGGGGGAGGTCTCCAGCTGGGAGGGGCAAGGGGGCTCTGTTTGCCAGCTAAAAGCAGACCACCGTGACAGTGGTCCTGCAAGGAGGGGGCTCTCGCAGCGATGGAAGCCCCTGATGAAGGGCAACTTGGGAAAAGCGCGCGCCAGCAAGTGGGTTCTCAGGCATTGCGCGTCTTCGGCAATGGGGCGCTCTTGGCGGCGGAGCCAGTGCGCATCGAGGTTAAGTGCGAGACGAGATGAAGACGCTGGCAGTGGTCGGCGCAATGCCTCGAGTTTTCGTTCCCGATAGCCTTTCCTGCACATAAATACGTACCTTCCAGAGAAGGGAAATCAGAGTTGACAGTTTTACGACTGCAGAGGTGGTGGCAGCGGCCATCTTATGGCGGCGATCTTGGGTCCGCACACGCGCGCTTGCACGGGCCGTCGTAAAAGCGTAGCTAGTTGACGTGTGTACCGAGGAAGAGGCTGCAGATGACAGAGAGATTGGGGCCCGCGGCCTTGTGACCAGCCGGCTTTAGAAGCCGTGCCCACGGGCGGCTGAGGATTCCGCGTATTGCTTTCAGAGGATTTTTTTTTTTTTTTTTGTCTCGTGGCGTAGGTCATTTCATCTTCTAGGAAAGGGAATTTTTTTGCTTCTGTCGGAGCTGCGCTTTGTGAAAGAAAAAAAAAAAGTCATTTTTAACCATTAGTGCTAAAAGCTATTGACAGCCATATGCTGAAAGGCTCGGTGCAGAGCAAGAAAAAAAATCGTTGAAGGGATGTGGACGGGACTAGGGGCAGTGTAAGAAAACACTAGTGTGCCCCAACCCTCAGAAAAAGAAGAAAAAAAAAAATAAATGAGTTGTACCAGAATCATTTACTGTGTTCAAGCTGCGTCGTGTTTCTTGATTTATTTGTTAAAACATCGTTTTTTAGGTGTGTGGAAGTTAGAGGCTACGGAGAGAATCACAAAATAACAAAGCAGAGACGTTTTTAGAGGCTCAGGTCCGTCAGTGGAACAATATATATATTTTTTTCTTCTGCTGCTCTTTCCGAGGGTCCCGCGACGTTATTTTAAAGAAGCGGTGACGACGACACGCTGTGCTGGGACAAAAGTGTTCCATTAACTCCGTCAGCTCGGCTCCAGGGCTTCTTCCCTTGGCCTCTACGGCGCGAACAGCGTGCATGCACTAGCACAGGTGGTGGTCTTGTCTCCGCAAAAGGTTTCAATAAAGGGTGAAAAAAAAAAAAAAAAAAAAAAAAAAAAAAACTGTCGCTCAGGAAGAAGCATTCCCCGAAAGAGCCACAAGCAGCGGCTGTTCTAGATGACACGTTCGGTACGGCGCTGTGCAGAGAATCGTCCACGGCAACATCGACGACAACGGGACGAACAATGGTTAAAAAAAAAAAAAAAAGTCCTAGCACTGCGGGGGCGTGAGTGACCCAGCGGGGCGCACGGAAATGGGAAAGAAAGACGTCTCCGTCAATGTTTCGGCTGAAGTGCAGCTTTTTTCTTTTTTTTCTCTCTCTCTGGCCGGAAAGGGCTGAGACGTTCCGCGTGACCGCAGCACCACCTCAGCGTCGTGCGTGTTGGATACGCGCTGAAAGATGCACCGTGAAAACGCCGAAAATGTCCAGTGGCGTCTTCCGCTCGTGCGGGACGCGGCATATGTGTGGTTTCTTTTTCCGCTCTGGTTCGCTTCTCGGATGCGCCGCCGCCAAGTTGCAGGGGAGGACACGTGTTTTCGCACTTGGCAACTGCCGAACCGTCCAAGCACTCCTTATTCATTATGCTGATTTTTTTTTTCTTTTTTGTTCCTTTTTCTTGCCGGCCTGACATGGCTGTCTTGAGCACCGCGGTGTCGCATATCAGCGAACCGACTGAATGCAGGTGTGCTCTGTGCCCTGTCTGTCATCTCTCTCGTTCTGTTTTTCGCGTGCTTTGTTTGCCAAGGGAACCTTTGCGTGTCACCCTGCGCCGCGGCGAACGTTAACACTAAGAAAATTGCTGCATGCTGGGACAGGCCGCGGTCCGACTTTCGATGCATTTCGATGGTTGGCAAAAGGAAAACACATTACGCTTTAACGTTCCAGCATTCTAGGCTCCTTTGGCTGATCGGCTGTGCGATTCTTGGCTTTTAATGTACAAAGCTGACGTGACTGCCGGTTATTTATGCCGCAGCTGCCTCGGCCCTTCGCACCATTACGACCATTGTTCTTTCGCGAGCCTTCTAAAGGACTGAATTCCTCTGGCGTACGCTGCCCTTTTCATCTCTCGGTGATTAATTACTGCTGCTCTGCACAATACGTAAAAAGGTGTTTGCTCCGTGCAACAGAGTTCGTGGCACGTTTTTTTTTTTTTTTTTTTTTAAATTGTAAATTGCAAATTGGACTTGTGAACCTCACTGTTACGGAAGGGAGGAAAGTGGGAACGAAAGAACGACAGAAAGAGGTGCAGTACTGGAGGGCTCAGGATTCATTTTAATCACCTGGGGATCTAACGTGCACTGATATAGCACAGCACTCGGGTGCCTTCGCTCTTCGCTTCATCTACAAGCGCAGTCGCGTTCGAACCCGCGCGCGCTTGGAATCAACAGTCGACCATCCTGATTCCTAACCATTGAGCCACCACAGCCATAGCCTCCTTTATACTCGTAAGTATAAAGGAGGTTATGCCACAGCAAGGCGGTTCAGGTTGGTGGTCTGTCGGTTCGTGAATGGGAAATCTCGGAGAAGGAAAGGGCACGGGTATCTTCCGAATCCTTCTTCGCGCCGAGGAAAATGTAAAGGGTTGCGTCATCACGCGCTTTCCAAAATACTTTTTTTTTTTTTTTTTCATTGCAGCCACTATGAGCGGTGACGTCCACGCACTTTGTGCTCATGCCTGTTCCCGTTAGTGTGTCGCTGTTCATTTCAGCAGATTTCTAACTTGAAGCACTCGTTCGTTCGCAGCAGTCCGCACGGCTGGAGGTGGAAATGACGGCACTGATACAGTGGAATGCGTTGACGTCAGAAGTGTGTCTCGGTGTGCTTCGCAGAACAGTTCGGAACTGAGTACTAAGTGCGACGTTTCACTCATCTGATGGTGTAAGGTCCGGCGCGTTGCCGTTTGTATTTTTGGCATCCTTGACTGGGAAGGAATGTCTCGGCGGGGTGCCATGGTGCGAACTGCCCGTCATGGTCTGTTTTCAAACACTTCCTAGAAGGAGACCATTAGTTCAAGAGCACAGGCTCTTCGTTCGGACCCCCGCCACACGTATCCCTTTGTTACGGGAGACGGGAGAGACCCTCCGCTTCCCTCAAGCGGGACCTCATTAACGCGGCCCCCCCGCGGTCCCGTCGCGCGGGTGAGAACGGCCGGAGGCCATAAATCCCGCGAGAGGGGTCTGGCTTTCGTCCCGCTGCATAACGTGTAGCCACGACTGTCAGTAACCGAAACGGTCGGACAGGCTGCGACGAGTGGCCCACATACGCGGGGAAGAGCTAGTTACTGTGTTTTTATGTTTTTACGTGTGGAAAGGGGCGCGCTCTCGGCTCACCTCTGGAGCGCGGGACGGGCCCCGAGTGTTTTTTTGGCTGGAGCTACTCCTGGCGTTAGGACGCTCGCGCTGGCGAGCGCCGGGAGTAGCTAGTGGTTGCTTTGGAGCTGGGGCAAGAGGCGCCAGCTCGACTGCGTGGACGCAGAGTCCCTTGTCGCTCTGTTTAGCGGTCGGCGCGGCCGACCACGGCTAGTTTTCCTGTGTAAATATAACTCTTGTACCTCTTATTCTTTTGTATAAAGTTCTCCGGTTGTTTATCAAGTTGCTCCACCAACTTACTGGCTTGCTCCACCATCCAGTCACCCATCAACATCCGAACCAAAAACTTTACTGGCGCAGTCGCGACAGGATTGGTGTGCTGCAGCTCAACCGAGAGACAAGGTGCGTGAAGCATCGGGCGTCGATACGCCGAAGACATCGAGCAGGTACAAGAGGGTGCGTCAAGCATCGGGCGTCAAGGCGCCGAAGACGAGGACGTCAATGAGCAGCGATACGAGCGACACAGAAGCTTGCAAGCGCAAGTGGACGCGTCCGTCGACGGACGCGAGCGGAGCCCTCGAGTAGCAACAACAGCGGACGACTTCAAGCGGCGCCACTTTGACGATCGACGCCATTCCAGTCCGAAAAGAGGACCCGGCGGGCAGCACAGAGTGAGTTCCCTGGTCCCTTTGTTTTTCTTGGCGTTCACTGTTTGATGTGGCTGGTGTAGTTAATGCTGACCAGATTTAGGCATCTTAACCCCGACAAGGCACTGACAATGGATAGTGACGGTGACGAGGGGGACGGTGGCGACAAGGGCAGCACTGAGGCGCCGAGACCTCAGTGTGGTCGAAACATTGAAAAAGAGTTAGAGTTGTATGAAAAGAAGATAAGGGCTTTAGAGCTCCAGATGCAACTCATGCTGGCTAACGGGCAAAATGCGGCGCCTTCGGAGAACGATCGTCTGAGGCAGTACGCTAAGCTACTCGCCGGCGCGTTCCCCAAATTACCAGCGGATGGCGAAGTGCCGGTCTGGTTTTAGTCGGTGGAATGCTCGCTCGAGGCTTACAGCGTTCCGAAGGAACACTGGGCGCAGCTCGTGTTCCCGATGCTGGCCGAGCGAGTGACCTACTTGTCAACTCGGTTCACCGCCGAGCAGCACCGGGACTACGACAAGCTGAAGGCGGTGGTCCTAGAGGAGCTAAAACTTTCAGCCGCAGAGTACAAAAGGCGGTTTTCTGGGGCCACCAAGCGCCGCGAAGAAACCTGGAAGGCATTTGTCACCCGCCTCCAGAGTTATCTAAATTTTTATTTAAAGTTTCGATGCGCGTCATCATTCGATGAGCTTGTAAGGCTATTGGTAGCCGATCAGCTCAAGGCGGGGCTGTCAGAGGAAGCCAACAAATACGTTAAGCTGCGCGAAGGAGAGAAGTGGCTGAAGGCGGACGAGATAGCCGCGCTGCTACAAACATATGAGGAAGCCGCTGGAAAGGGCAGCGCTCAGAGGAAAGACGACAGCTTTAAAGCCCCTGACTCGCGTCCAAGGGCCAGAACCGATTCCGCACCTTTGCAGAATTCAGGGTCGGAGCGAGCAGAGAGAACTGGAGGCAGGACAGGAGGAGAAAGGAAAAGGCCATCGCGATCGAGTGGCTGTTTCCGATGCGGGAGCTGGAGACATTTTGTTGCGAATTGTCCATACAGTGGCGAGAACCCAGCCGACAAGCGAGATGATCCGCCACGCGAGGATAAGTTAACGGCACGCGTGTCGACCCACGATGAGCAAACCACGCGTCCTGCGCTCAGGGACATTAAACTCAGCTGTCGGGAAGCTGTTATCAGCGCCATGGTAGACACTGGCGCTGACATCACTGTCTTGCGTGAGAGCATGGTGCCTGAGGAGTTTGTAACCGCACAGGGGACAATCGATCTCATTTCTGCTTTCGGAGAGAGGGTAGAGGCGAAGCTGGCCATCGTCCCGTTGAGTTTGTATCGTGGTAATTCGTTAATCGAAGCCGGGGAATATTCGACATCGGTGAAGTGCGCGCTCACCGACAAGCTCACGCATACAGATTGCCTAATCTCCGCAGATGCCTGGGAACAGCTGCAGGACTCGGGCGAAATTGGCAGCGAGAGTCGCGTGCAGGCAGTGGTAACGGTGCCGACACCGGATGAAATACCAGATGAATCTGGGCTAGATGCTGGCGCGGAGCCCGTCTTGGTGTCAGAGAATGAAATGCTGCCGGATCAGACAGTTGTCATTAATGCGGTGGAGGAATCACAAGATGACAACGTGATTACTGAGCGTAGCGGGGTGCGGAGGTTTCGGGAGGAGCAGCACGAGGATGTGACCCTGCGTCAGGCCTGGCAGAATGCTAGGCAAGGGAAGGCTGGCATGTCAATTGTAGAGGGAGTCCTGTGTCATAGAGACCAGGTGTTAGGTCAGGGGGTGCAGCAGTTAGTATTGCCAAAATCACGACGCGAGGCCGCACTGAGCCTGGCAGTTGAGTCCTATTGGGGCGGACACATTGGCTTTCGGAAAACTAAAGCTCGCCTAAAGTTAAGTTTCTATTGGCCTGGCATGGAGGTGGACATCCACAAACAATGCGACAGCTGCCACCGTTGTAAAGTTCGGTCCGACCGCCGGCAAACCGACAGGGTACCGATAGCGCATCCCCCACGCAAACAGATCTGGACAGGAGATATCGAGGAACCCGGGGAGCTGGCGGAGGCCCCTTATGACTACTTGAAAAACCTTAAACCGCAGCTCGAGATCGCGGCCGACATCGCGGAGCTAAGGAGCAGCAAACAGCAAGAGGCGCACGCGTTTCACTGCAACAGGCACGCGATGGTGAAAACCTTTCGAGGCGGTTCTCGTCTTTGATGACAAGAGACCAAGGAAATTGTACCCGAAGTGGCTCGAGCTGGCGGTAGTGAAAAAGAGATACCGCGAGCACTCGTACTATGTACAAATGAGTGACGGTCGCCGCATGCTAGTGCATGCAAATAAGTTACGTCCCTACATCGGCAGGGTAGACTCAGTGAGAGTCATATTTCAGGATGACAGCGACTTTGGTGAAGTCGAGTATACTCCGCAGGGGTATGGTCTCAATTTTGCAGATATCGCTCTGCCACTGACACGCCTAACGGGGAAAGGCTCACCGAATAAGATACCGTGGCCAGATGATGCGGACAAAGCCTTCAGCGCCTTAAAGAGGGCTCTATGCGAGGCTGTTTTGGTGACTACTCCGGACCCGCGAAAGCCGTATCTGCTTTTAGCGAACGCGTCGGCAGTGGCCGCCGGTGCCTGTTTGGCGCAGCTTTCTGACGACGACACGGAGGCGCCCATAGCCTTCGCCAGTCACACGTTCGCTATAATGCGAAGGGCTACAATCGAAAGGGAGGTTTACGCCTTAATATGGGCGTTAACGAAATTTGAGATGTGGGTGTTTGCTGCCACCGTACCCGTTGTCACCGATAGGATCTTCTCTCATTCCTTACGAGTAGTGTGCCCCAAAGCACGAAGCTTACTCGCAGATGCCTTGTATGAAACCCCCAACGTTTGTTGGAACAGGCCACCGGCTGACATCCCGCAGTGAACGCTGGGGACAGTGGGCCAGGGAATGGTGCGCGAGAAACAAACTGGAATCATTGGATTCGAAGTGTGCACGCCAAGACCGAACTCAGTAATCCTGTGGACCATCTGTGTGTGTTTATTTTTTTTTTTTGTTCGCATCATGTGTTTGTGGATGTATGTGATGAAGGGTCGCGCAGCCATGCTCACCGGCTTCCATGGCTGGCGTGAGCTTCAGGACTTAACCGCCACTTGCCGAACCTTTTTCTTGTTGTTTTGTCTCGGCTTATCTTTCAATAGATTACCCGAGTCTTGGGGGGAAGGTGTAAGGTCCGGCGCGTTGCCGTTTGTATTTTTGGCATCCTTGACTGGGAAGGAATGTCTCGGCGGGGTGCCATGGTGCGAACTGCCCGTCATGGTCTGTTTTCAAACACTTCCTAGAAGGAGACCATTAGTTCAAGAGCACAGGCTCTTCGTTCGGACCCCCGCCACACGTATCCCTTTGTTACGGGAGACGGGAGAGACCCTCCGCTTCCCTCAAGCGGGACCTCATTAACGCGGCCCCCCCGCGGTCCCGTCGCGCGGGTGAGAACGGCCGGAGGCCATAAATCCCGCGAGAGGGGTCTGGCTTTCGTCCCGCTGCATAACGTGTAGCCACGACTGTCAGTAACCGAAACGGTCGGACAGGCTGCGACGAGTGGCCCACATACGCGGGGAAGAGCTAGTTACTGTGTTTTTATGTTTTTACGTGTGGAAAGGGGCGCGCTCTCGGCTCACCTCTGGAGCGCGGGACGGGCCCCGAGTGTTTTTTTGGCTGGAGCTACTCCTGGCGTTAGGACGCTCGCGCTGGCGAGCGCCGGGAGTAGCTAGTGGTTGCTTTGGAGCTGGGGCAAGAGGCGCCAGCTCGACTGCGTGGACGCAGAGTCCCTTGTCGCTCTGTTTAGCGGTCGGCGCGGCCGACCACGGCTAGTTTTCCTGTGTAAATATAACTCTTGTACCTCTTATTCTTTTGTATAAAGTTCTCCGGTTGTTTATCAAGTTGCTCCACCAACTTACTGGCTTGCTCCACCATCCAGTCACCCATCAACATCCGAACCAAAAACTTTACTGATGGATATATCTTAAAATCAAAAGTCTACTACCTTTCGTCACTCACGGCAAAGTTGTTGAGCTTTTACACTCGAAGGCTGCCCCTTAGGAGTTCGCTCTAAACGATAAAGGAAAGAAGAAAGCGGAATGAAGACAAATCGTGTTTTATTACCTGCCAGAAAGATTTACGAGCGGAAAGTGAAACGTCTAAAAAAAGGTGCGAAACGACGTTAACGACCCTGCATGTGCCGGCTCCTCTCAAAAGCGACCCTACTAAGCTATGGAGAGAAAATCCGAGCTCTGCTTGGCGGATCTCAGCTCTGCTTGGTTGGAAGCAGCGTCTTTGGTTGCACTCGTTTCCCCTCCCACGCCATTCCATCGCGCCCCCCGCCGCCAAAGTGACATTATGCCAGGACGGAGTGGCCATCGGAGCCCGGCTCAGCAGTCACTCGAAGACGAAGGACAGCCTCCTCGCGACAAGCGCCCGATGTAGTAGGGAAGGAGGAGGATCCTTCCTCCTCTCCGAATTCGCACTTTTCTCCCTCTTGTGTTCTCTTCCTTCCCAGAGGCTTCTCTCGCACCCAGCATCACATCACTGTCCATAAAGAAGTAGCACACGACCGGCCGATCAGCAGCCGGCTAAGAAATATAACGAGAAGAGACGATGCTGGGATAATAAAAAAAAGAACCCAAGATAGCGCTGTCGCTGCTTGCTTTGTATCTCTCCCATCCTCCTCTTGTTCTTTGCCGGAGGCGCGCCTTGTCTTCTTTCCCGTGTTGCGGAGGACGATCGGGCGATCGGGCGAGGGCGGGCAGGTGTTCGGAACGCATCGATATTCAGCGCGCGTCGCATCCGCGCGGCCGCGTTCCTCCTCCTCTGAAGAAGACGAGCGGTGCCGTAATTGCCCTCCGTCCGAGGCAGGCCGCAGCTGAGCCGAGCCACGTGGGGATATATGTCCGTCGCTAACACTGGGTCGAGGGCCACATTTTGCGGAAAATTGGGTAATCGAGAAGTGATCGATTTTGACTCCAATAACCGACGCGTACTGATAGCTCGTATACGCTCTGTAGAAATCGAAATGAGATGCGTTTGATTCGTATCAAACAAAAATCAAACCAGCTTTGTATGTATTTGCGAGTCATGTATGCTTTAGAGTATGAGGACTGCGAATTCAAGGCTTGAAATTGTCAGCATATAGCATACAGAAGCTGCATGGTAAGCAGCCTCAGTTGAACGCAGTAGAAAACGGAGCTGGCACCACCTATTTTTGGAGAACGAACTAGCCGGTAATAACTGTTAAGGCAACGCAGATGCACAGTAATGAAACTGCCGTCTTATTGCAGACGTAATGGACGTAACTAGACAGTCAGGTACACAAGAAATGCACCACACGGCACAAGTCCGGCCTCGTCGTTTGCGCTACTTGCGTCATGAATACAATTCAATTGAACCAGCTTACCACGTCGCAGTCATTAACCCCACTTTGCGCAGGGAAGCAGCACACTTTCTGAAAGAAACGATCGACTGCTCTTCAGGGTCGGTCTAACCTCAACGCTTTGTTATTCTGCGCTCCCGTTGGACACGCAAGCAAAGATATTCTTGCTTATTGTTGCCACCTTTTGCGATTGGACCGCGCAGTTGAAGGACAGTAATATGCCCTCTTCCGATAAATAACTCTTTCTGATGATTCAAATTCGATAGCTTGACAGCATGTACACACGATAACGCTGACTCCTCCTGTCTGGCGAACCTTTTACATTCGCAAGCTCTGCTTTATCCCTTCGCGATTAAGGAGAGACGCCACCAGACAAGCTCTATTACAGGCCTGCCGAGACCGCAGCACTCGATCCTTGCAGATCCTGCGGTTGACCGGCCGCCCGTCCAACGGCTAGCCAAGGGACTCGCTTCATTTGCCGCTTCGGGTGGACCGTCCGCATGAAGCACACAACAGACGAGGGCCGTAATAAACGCTCTCCGGGAGCTCGGCAAATTCCCCGAGTGAAGAGAGAAAGAGCATTGTCTGAATCAGGCTGCTGCGGCCAGCTTCAGCCGCGCAGACCCTATTTCCGGGTTGCCGCCATCTAGCTCACTCCATATAAACGCTCACGCGACGCGCGCATCAGACGCAAGCTTTCGTGTTGGTGCCGCACATCGATCAACGGACAGAGCAGCCCCACAGACTTCATCCCCCCTCGTCTCGGGTCGCCTACGGCCTAAAGATAAACTCTTATCGCTGTTCACAATCCGCAGCGACTTCTGACGCTATATGTGAAAATACTACCGATATTTTTGTAATTATTATTTATCTTTTTTTTTCTTTTTACCAGCAAGCGCCAAGTATGAAAGTGTGTTACCGACATCGACAGATGGTTCCTACCCGCCTTCTGCGAGTCGCGTTTCCTGGCACCGCGCAGTTTTCTCAGCATCTTTCGGGCCTAATAGACTACACGCCCTACGCCCCTTTTTGACACGCGTTTCTAGCATAATAGGCAGGCACGACGGAACAGAGATAAAAAAGGAGGGGTAGAAAATGCGATCCTCGATGCTAACTGGCAGCCACTTATATTCCTTTCTTCTTTTCATTCGGTCCCTCCACAAAAGCAGTGCACACTCGGTCACTCCCTAACCGAATTTATTGGCGCGATCAAGGCGCTCTCTGCTGTATGGCCTGTTATCTCACATCGCCGTTCTTTCGTTATCGCGCTCATCAAAGGACTTTAATCTCCCAAAACGGTTTGCCCTATTTCTCTTTTCTTGAAGCGTTGATAAATGTCTCAGAATTGTTGAAAACGCGCGCGCACTAGTCAGAAAAGACTCGAGTATGACTGAGATCGCTGGCTGGATCTCTGTATAGTCCCTCTGCCCCTTTGAATGGAGGTGGATTCGTACCCCTCTTTCAGAAAGGAAGGAAGAAAGAAAAAAGAAGGAAAAGAGAAAAGTTAAAGTTTACGGCTTCGTTTCGCGTAGGGGAGTGAGCAGCTCTCTCCTACACTCTTTCCCCAACCGTCTACCATTCTTCCTGAACTTTTCTACTCTACTTCAGTCGGCACATTTGGTGTTTATTTACTGTCGGGTTGTGTCTTGGCGGACTACCGGTTCCTGAGCAAAGCCCCTTCCTTTGACCAGACGACCCGGCGCGGGACAACGCGTCGCCCCCATTCCTTCTCAAATCGCAACTTCATAGACGCGGCCGCGCTCTTTCTTCCTGCGCCACCAACGCCCCCCTTCCCGTACCCAGCATTCGCTCCACCATTGCCTCCCTGTCCACAAAGCGCGACTGCTCTGCATACGCAGCAACACGCGAAGTCAATCTTGCGATTCTAGCAAACACGAAAAGCTAAATATTTCTTTCCTTGGAAGGAAGGGAGGGGGTGATGAGGAGGAGGATGAAGGCAGTGGACTGAGGGAGGTGAGGGGGGAGTGAGCAAAACTGGCTGCTTCCTTTCATGGGGTTTACACGTGCAGTTTTCTCCCAACCATCCCGCGTCGCACCATCGTCACAGCTGAGCCTCCCGAAATTCGACACACGGGCTCGGGCTCAGCGCCCGGCGTGCTGAATGCGAAGCCTCTGTGCCCGAGCACCGGAGCGTAGGTAGAGGGAACCAAAGCTGGAGTTTGCTCCGCGACGCCAGCGCTCGGTTTCCAGCGGAGCGGAGAGGAACTACAAAACCTACGCGCATCCGCGCCCGCGCTGCGCGTGGCTGTCTGCGGAGTCTGCGCAGCCCGCTCGCTCGGGAGCGCGTGCTACGTTCAGCCGCGCGTGCACGCGGAGCGGGAGAAGGAGAGTGAGGACGAGGGGGGTTGGTGGCGCGTTCTCGCGCGCAAAGCCGGCGCTCTTTGCCAGTGGGATTTCTTAATTTTGCTTTTTTCTGTGCCCCGGCTGACATAGAGGCTGGCTGGAGGCATGTTTTTTATCGGTGCTTTTGAAAGCAAGAAATTATGATTAATTGATCGCCGGACATTGTTTTCAAAGAGCGCTTGTTGGCAGGCTCAGACATACATAAAAAAAAAATGAACGCGGATTCGCTGCTTGAAGGCGGGGGGCAAACGACGGGTATCTTGAAGGACTTGAGGCGGCACCTCTTGATGCCTCTGTCCATGTTCACAGAATGAAGGGTCCAGCCTTCGAGTGCTCCTTTCTTTCCCTTTGTGACTGGTCACTTGAAAGGGGCCTATTCAGCCTTTGGGGACAAACGTTTTAGGCAGTGCTGCCGGCGCCGTGGGGCCTGTTTTCGGCGCGTTTAGGATGCGTTCCCTACAAAGGCACAAAGCATGCCGCCTTACCCTTTGGTTCCTGCCGACACCGGCCAGGGGAAGTTCACTGCTGCGGCGCTGCCATCCGAAATCAATGACCTAGCTACCGTTAACGATGAGGGGTTTCTTAACGACCTGGGTCATTCCCCAGAAGCCGAGGCATGCCATTTTTGCGGCAGTTTCATCTCCACGAGACGAACAGCGAGGAAATGTCTGACGACTTTCCATGCAGACGGGGACATCTCTCCACGGAAATCTTTGTCTTCTTAATTCCACTGTTACGCTGCGCAATTCCTAGTTCAGTTATCTCCTATAGCGAACGCGCAGTTTTGAGCTCCCGAAGCAGGATCGCGTATGAGGATAGGATGATTGACGTAAAGTGGTCGCATTAATGACGAATATCTGTTTCTTGAGGCCGACCCGGTTCCACGATGGCTGCTTCAGCACCGCCAGTTAGAGAAGTACGACACACGAACGGTACGAGATATCCCCCCCCCCCCCAAAAAAAAAAAGAAAAAAGAAAGGCCCACAACCATCCCGTTACCGTTTCCACACAAGCTTCGCGAAAAAAGTGCGCCGTCATTATTTTCCTTCCAGTTCTTTTCTTTCTTTCTTCTTCCCCCCTCATTGTTAGAGCGCGACGGTGGCCACAATGCGCAAACACGTGCTAGAAAGCAGCGCGGAGCAGACGACAACATGCTTTTCTATGCGGCGGCTAGCAGACGACGCGGCCGGGCTGCGCGTAGATTTTGACGGGGTCTCCATGGAGGGCGCTGACGCACAGAGCGGCGCAGCGCCCCCTGGCCCAGGTTTTCTCCCCTAGAGCACAGCTCCCAAAAATTCCGCCAGTTCCGTCCGGGCACGCACGCGCTGCACGCGTTGCTTTCGGGCACCGCAGTCCCGTTGAAGGAACCAGAACGCTCCCGAAAAAAAAAAAAAAATGCGCTGGGGAAGGAGCCTTCGGGAGGCACAAGAATGCGCGGGCGCTAGAGAGCAAACGATAAAAAAAAAAAAAAAAAAAAAAAAAAAAAAAAAAAAAAAAAAAAGTGAAGAGGGAGGGAGGTGAGGTGTAGTTCGCAAACTGTGGGTCGGGTGACGAAGAAAGGGGCGGTTTGCCGGAGGAGGAAGCCCAAGAAACCCCGGTGTAAAACGTGAAAGGAAGTCGGCTGCGACGGCGGCGAAACCTTCGTTTTGCTTGCGTCTCACGCCAGCTCGCGCAAAAATAGGAGGAGAGGTGACCGAGGGAAGAGCAGCGGGGAGGGCGTGCACGCGCCACAAAGGACGGCCAGAGCATTGAAAATTAGAACCTTCACATCCCCCGCCCTCTTCAGTCTCTCTTGCGATTCTGTTTCTGGAGGCACTGTTGTGTGAACTGGCATTTTTCTGCGTTTGTACTTCGCGATGGTGAAGAAATCCCTCCGCCCCCCTTCGAAAACGACGCTGCAGTAAGCGTAGTCGGAGGGGAAACAGACGCGACAGCGGGAGAAACGGCGTCGGAGAACGGAACAGAAATGTAAAGATCAGAGGCTGCGGGCGACACAGAATGCCACCGCTCCTTTGCCGTGTACTCCGCCTCCTTCTTCAGCACCCGGCAAACAAAACGAGAGGCATGCAAAGCTTGGAAAAGTGAAGTAATCACAGAAAGGAACTGGAAGAAGAGATGGGGGACCGGCTCGCCGAAGATGGATTCCGACACCTGGGAACGAGAGAAGACATGCGAGCGGAGGCGAAGGAGGGCGGCGAGAAAATAAAACGCCTATAATAAAGATGAGAAAGAGTAGGTGCGCCCAGGGCAGGAACTACGGTGGGCACGGCTGCAGATGCAACGGAGGATGCAGTGGCGCCGTCGAATAATACAAAAAGAACAAGGCATGAGCGAAGGGGAATAAAGAAGACGTGGTGGGCCTGGAAATCGCGTGGCCTCGCCTGCGCCGAGGATGCGTTCTGTTAGGGAAGCCACGCAGGGGGCACTGCATCCGACGGAATATATGTAAGGCCGACGAAAGTGCGCCGGCTCCAGCGGGAGCGAAAAGCAATAACAGAGCCGCAATCAAAATCGCTCTCCTCGATCGAAGCGCAAGGCCAAACACGGGCGATCGGCGATCATCTAGTATGGAGTGTGGGGGAAACAATGCCCGAGCGAGCGAGACGCATCGGACAGAGATAACTAGCGCGGACCCTGCACCTCCTTCTTTACCGGCACTACTCTCGCCCCTGAAGCAGCATTAAGTTCGAAGAGATAGACCGATAGACCATCCGGCGCTAGCCATGATAAGACAAAAGCCCGGAAAAGAAAGCGCACACGTGCGCGCAGCTCCGGAGAGACGGGGCGTGTACGTAGTGTTCAAAGGTGAGCAGAAGAGAGAGGGAAATGAAAGAAGGACCGGCATCTTGCCCTTGCCTGTTTATTTCCTCCTCTCTTTTGCCTCCGCACAGCCGCGCCCGTTGTTTGGCTTCTCTTTTTTCCGCTTGGTGCATCGCTTCGTGCGGGCAGGTGGTAGGAAAAGAATTCCAGCGGCGGCGCGCACACACGCACGCACGTTCTACGGAGTCCGCAGAGAGGAAGAGGAGAGAGACGAGCGAGAGAAGGCGCGGATGGAGGAGAGGCGAAAGAAGCGCTCGGCTTGTGCCGCCGCTGCCGGCTTGCTGAGCGCCCGCGACAAGCCAGATTGCCCCCTGAGAAAGAAGAGAGAAAGAGGGAAAGATTAGAGTGAGAGAAAGAGGAGAGCGTGAAAATGCCGGGCACGCCGTCGTCGTTTCTACCTCTCTTTTCCTCTTCTCGCTAGGAGAGAGCGCGTTTTCTTTATCCTTCCCAACTCTGCGGTGGCGAGCACGCACAGTCAACAACACCAGAACAGTCGCGCTGTGTGCGAGGCGATGGCTGGACCTGTGCGCGCATGCATTGAGTCAGTTGCGGCAGCCGCGCGGAGGAGCGTCATCACGCGTACGTTGCCGCCGACGACCTCGTCGCCACTCTGCTTGTGAACCGGCCCCGGAGTCGAGCGCTTAGCGTGTGCGTTTTGTCGCTGCGATTCCGATTGTTTTGGCGCGGAAGTGATTTTCCGCGTGGATCTTTCTCAACGTAGTGGTTTCGACGGTTGGTGTCCCCTTTCCCGCGGAAAGTGCTTTCCATTTGAAACGGTGTTGTCCGTGGTAGTGCGTCAAGAGATCGGTGTCAGTTTGTTACATCGCCGATGGAGTGAAGAGGATCCGACTCCTGCCGCCGACGGAAAGTTATGCCGAGGGACAGGGCGGACGAGAAGCGGACCATGGCGAAGATGTGCGATTGGATGTACGTCGCCGACCCGAGGTTCATGAGTCGCGGAGGGCCAACCACCGTTCGCCTAGACATCATGGTGAGTGCGATGGATGACACTTAATGATTTTCGCTTGTGTTGGGCGGGTCTTGACATGCCGGGTGACGCCTGTCACTAGATGAATCGCTAGCCCGAATGCTCTGCCTTGTATTTTGTTGGGCGCACTCAATAACTACGTTTTCTCCTCCTCTCGCCGTTCTGCAAAACTTTATGTACTGGAGCAGTATTGGTAGTTGCAGCAAAACGATGTTCGTATTTTTAAAACTGAATTGCGAGCGGCTTCTAAATCCGACTGACTTATCGCTGTCTGCAGTACTCGATGGTGTCTGAAGGTCAATTTGGGTAGCCACAGGATAACCAGCCATGATGCCATCGGTGTCTGCGCGCACCGCGAGATGCTAATATGAATAATAACATGGGCACTTATGAGCATGCCCCGTAGCAGCTGTTGGTTTCACTCCGCAGTGCGTCGAATTTAAAATAGTTTCGATGACCCGCCGCGCTCATTTCATCTTAGAGCGCAGCTCTTTGGCGCTCGTTCCTGGGTTTCGCGTCGGCCTCGTATTTCTTACAAACACGGAAAGAGCAAAAACAGATCTTCCGTCTACAGGGACAGGTGGCAATCATGTGTAAACATGCTGAAATAGAGCTGATTAGTCTTCTCGGTACCTTAGAAAGAAAGTAGAAAGGCGTAATAGCGTCTCCTCACATTTCTACCAGGCGCAGCCAGTAGTCTAGGCTGCACGCGCGGTCACATTTTGCGTGCCTCTAAACGTCTCACCTTGGAAGAAGATATTCTCACCTGGAGCACTGACCTCAGCCTGCGTTCCGGACAACTATCAACGCCTATCACTGTTCCTTGCATCGAGTGGCATCTAAACAGGCACGCTTGAGGATGCAGGTGGACGAGATAAGAGGGCGAACGAAAGGCAATTGGGGTCGCGACCCTTTCGCCACCGTCTCGCTCGATTCGGCGATTAATGCAAACGCATTGGTCGTAAGCGAGGGACGAGATACGCGGGGAAGCTTTCAGTGTTTCCCGTTGAGAGGAGGAGGTGTCTGCTCACCGACACCTCCGCATGACCACCGCTCTTGCGGCGGCCTCTGCTTGGTGCCCGTCTCAGTCATGGCGCTTGGAAAATCGCCCTTAGAATCGTGATGCGCGCTTTGATGAGTACCCTTCATCGATGGCGCGGTTAACCTCCCGGCCACCATCCCCCCACCCATCGCTGGTATCCGGCGTCTGCGGCATTACAGGGAAAACACCAACAAACAACGTATTCGCAGCGCTAGCTCAAGGGTGAAGGGAAGGGCGTTTGTTCGGCACTGGCTGTTTATGGTGTGCCCTCCCTGCCGGGGGCGCGTCGATGACAATTGCCCAGGCTTCCCCGCCGTGCATTCGAGCGGTGAACGGCCAATATTGCTGTTTGGGCCCGTGGGCCGCTGCTGGCATTTCTGTCGTGAGACACGGTGTTATTTATGAGGTATGCTATCTGCCCAGCGGATCCGGGGGAGGGGGGGTGGTTTGTGTGCTTTGAAGTCATCCCAGTGGCAGTCTCTGCGTTAATGAAAGACCAGTGGTCAGAACTGTAATTCCCGCATTGTGCGCCACTCTGTGACTTAGCTGCGTCTATGTGAACAGACGTCGTGCGGCTTTTCTTATTTTCCTGCCATTAAAATTGGTTCACAGGAAGGGAAAGGCGCAGTAACTGTCACACTTGCTCTGTGGACACCCGAACCGCGCCGTAAGGGAAGGGAGGAAGGTGGGTATGAAAGTGGAAAGAGAGAAAGAGGAGCCGTAGTGGAGGGCTACGGAGTAATTTCGACCACCTGGGGATCTTTAACGTGCGCTGACATCGCACAGCACACGGACGCCACTTCGTTTCGCCTCCATCGAAACGCAGCCGCCGAGGCCGGGATTCGATCCCGGGAACTCCGGAACAGTGGTCGGGCGTCTTACCACTGCACCACCCCGGCGGGGCTTTCCTGCCATTAACACTACCCATCAGAGCGGGTACTGGGAAGGGGGGGGGGGGGGGGGGGGGGGAGGGAAGTCACGTGGTCAGCATAGGTTATTGCATTTGTTTTTATTTTGAGTACACATGTAACGAATGCGTATGTACCGTGGCAATGCTTGGTTCGATTGAAAACGATGCTGAAAGAATAACAAATAAAGCACGCAGAAAGAAAAGTCGTAGAAAAGTGGAAACGATGCACGCAGCCATCCTCTCTTCCGCTACTGTCTTTTTTCCCTATCGTCCTCCGACAGCTGCTACCTGTTCGCAGCACATGTGTTTGGCCGTGGCGTTCTGTTTTTGCGATCTCGCGTCATCAGAAATTAATCGATTCGCCGATGGAGTAGCGGCAAAAGTTCATCCGCTTCCCTGCACTGTATGCTGCGAGACGCTTTCCGGAAACTTCGCCCATGACTACGCGAACCGGTAACCAATATGGCCCCTAGCGGCGAAAAAACAGTAGAGAGAGATTTAGGAAATATTTTCATTCTCTGGCGTGCTCAAATGAGGAATCGACGTATACATATACAAACTGTTAGTCTAAGCATCAAAACCTAGTTCGAGTATGATGTGCCTAAGCTGTGAATCGCTGACATTATATCATTTTATTTTAATTTTTGAACGTCTCTCAACTGTGACTCTTCGGGTATGCTTTTGTCGCACAATGGTGACCATAGGAGTGCAAGTGAAGAACATGGATGCAAACTCTGGTGGGCTGACGTTACGCCAGGAAAGGAACACGTTTCGCATCGGACAGGGGTTATCAGGAAAGTTGAAAAAAAGAAACAATGCTGCAAGCGTCCTGGCTGAACTCTGTCACACCGCGAGCGCTCTGTGAAGTGGAACATGTTCAGGGCGTATCGCGTGGTCTTGCTGTTCATATTTGGCTAGCAATAATAATGCGTTTTTGACTCGTGAGTTTGAAGTGCCACTCACCGAGATGATGTGTGATTTTGTACAGAACTAATCAACGGACATCCAAGCCTTTCACCTCACTGTGTATGCACACTTTCAATAACCTTGCTGTGCGGTATCCTTGATAGCGGGATTTTTGGAACCTAGAGGTTTGGAAACTTTATGCCAGAGCACAGACTGCGTAGATTGGCGTCCGCGACTCTTTTGGTTGCTAGTGTTCTGAGTGGCGCACAGATATGCAGTTCCTTGCGTATGCGGTCGCATACATAGCGGCTGGAAGCGCCTAGGTGGTGTTCTTGTGCCGAGACAGGAGTGGAAGAAGCCCCTTAATGCTTCGCAGCCGATGTTATCATCTGCCTCGCCCTGGCCGTGACCTACTCCGAGCGACTTCGAACTGGAGCGGCCGCACACCTCGCACACACAACTGCCTTCGTCCCGGAGCCTGGTTCATTACACCACTTGGGAAGCACCAACTAGGCCTTTCCGTTCGCGAGAACGACACCCTGAGGGGCCTAAATTTGGGCACAGGATGTAGCGATGGCCGAGCTTTGCCGCAAACATAAATTCCTTTCTTGTGAGCATCCCCCCCCCCCCCCCCCCCCCCCCCCATGCCCATGCTTAAAGGGTTTGACGGCAACTCGAAGCTGAGATCGTGTTTTGCTGTTATCCGATGTTTAGACAGCTGCAAAGAGTTCATATGCATAGTGTACCCCGTACCCACAATATATTGGAAGCTTCGCAATCTTCTACGCACCTCTTGTGAAGTGACGTCAGGTACGTCTGTTAATCCGGAACAATAAATGTAGCGGACGAAACCCGGCGCTCAGGTTGTTGCACCTTACTGCAATTGTTACACGGTTGACATCCTGCGCTCGGTGCAGCGAATACCTCACTCATTAGTCCATCGCATGCAGCTTAGAATTAGTGCACGTTACGTCCGCTGCTCCGCAGATGTACCACGGAAGCGGGCCATGCATGGCCATCTCATTAGGCAGTGCCGCCCAACAATGTCACCGCGGAACGCCACGGTTACCGCAGGAAGGTGGATGTTCATGGGTCCGGATTCGTGACGGCGGGACGCTGTCTCGGCTCGGTGGGTATCAGGAGCGACCACGGGCTGGGTAGTGGGCGCGACCTTCGCCATGCCGAGCTTGAGAGAGAGAAAAAAAAGAAAGAACAGGGCTCGTGATAGCTGAGCCGCCGTACCTATTCTCGTCTTAGGATGATGTATGGCGACCGAAATATGCCATATTAACGTGCCGATCTGCATACTGCTCCTTTTTGCGGCCCACGCGTTGCACCCCTGGCCGCATAACTCTGTGCAAAAAGGCAGCGGGGAAAGCTGATATCAGGACGGTTACGGTTAATCGCGGACGACGGCGTCGCGTTTTCTGCGGGTCCTGTGGGCTGAAAGCTGCGGCGGGCGCCAGTCCTCCGCCTGCCAAAAAGACATTTTCGCTCAATGCAATCGAGGGGCTGGCCGGAGCGGACACGTTGTTTAAGTAGAACTGGGGGGAGAAGTGATTGATGCCCCTGTGACGATGCGTTCAAATGAATGAATGAGAGCAAACTCAGCCGCCCTGCGACATCAGGATTTCCGGCGCAGCCGTTGCTCTTTGCCAAGCGCCATTTACTATAGGCTCTCTTGTGTAGCTGTTCACATGGGCCTCCCTCCCACCAGGCGGTGGCACTGTTTGCGTTGGCGCGACCTCCGTGAAACCGCAGCGTCACTGGTCCGAGGGTCGCATGGCCACAAAAGCGTATGCATGCATAGTTGGCTCACAGTTAGGAAGGTGCCCCCTTCCGACATGCATCATCCGCTGATGCCTTTCCTTCTTGGTCCTGTTTGCGAAACGCCGCTGCTCGCCGAGAAAGCGGTCTGAATAAACTGCATTCAGCGCAGGAAACTTGGAGCAGTAGGATGGGATCGCGTTAACGGAAAGCAGCTTTATGCCTTCAAAGTCGAACACGAAGACAGGGCTTGGAAGGGCTCCTTCTGACGATCAAGCTTCGTCTTTCGACACACTCGATGCCGGAACATATGCGTAGCGTGCTTACTTATGCCGCACACGACTCGCAGAGTCATCGATTCAGCGTTCCGCACTTTCCAATGGGTAGATAGTCAATTCTTGGCCGACGTCAGCGGACCCGCGCGTGTTTGTATGCAAAACGAAACTCTCCGACACGCCGCTCCCAGCAGCGGAGACGAACATGCGCGCGCGGATACGCTTTCTGCGCCGGAAAGAAAGTGCTTGCCTGCGTCGTGGATCAACGGAGAGCGCACCGTTGACACGACGCTCTACTACCGCGCCCCCGATCCGACATCTCTATTCCTTCTCGACCGTGTTTTTCGTCGGCACACCACGCCATTTTCGGTTCTTTTCAGTTTTTTTTAAGGACAACTTCATAACTCTTATCTGCATTTCGACAGTGTCGTACTCCTTTCCTGCATCGCAGCGTTCTGTACGCGTGCGCCCTCTCCTAGGGGTGCGCGCCTTGCGGCATGGCCACATCGGCTGTTCTATGTAAATCTTCGGTAGAAAAGGGAATGGGCGAGCGGAGGCAGAATGGGATCAAAGCGAGTGCCGGGCGAATATGTCACCTCCGTGGCAGCAGCCATGGTGCGGCCCGTTTCATGTTCCATGCCCAGCTTGAATCCATCCTGCCAGTGGCCGGCGCTCTTTGCGCCTCTTCCCTGCATACTACGCTACGCCGGCGTTCTCTCTGCGGTGCGGGCCTCCTCTCCTCCAGCTCCTCCGTCCGGAACTGCCTCCGCGCAGCTGTGAGTGGTGCATATGATATGCAGCATGCCGCACTTCTTCCTGCTGCCGCCTCCGCATGCACAAGCGTCCGCGGCGAGCGTTGACGGGAAGAAAGTGATGTATGCGTGTTATGCGGCGGTGCAGCCTCTTTACGCGGGCGTCGATGTGTGGCGCAACAAGGGCACGCGGTGTTATGCGGGCGTTGCGGTGCCGACATCGTAAAGCTGCTCCTGCGACTCCACCTTCGGTTCTCCCGTGGCGGGGTTGTCCGTCCTCGAAAGACGGGAGAACGGCGAGAGCTGATCTCACAAAAGACTAGTGAATTTCAAAAATGTCCTGTGGGATGCCCGAAAAATGCGTCGCATTCCTGATTGGAACATGTCATGTTGCCTTTAGTCTCACATGCTTTGAATAAAAAGGAGAAAGGCACTTGTACTTTTGGTGCGATGACTCTTGCGAAGCCCATTGCTGAAGATGGCTTTTCGAAGCGTCAGCGTGCGCAATGCTTCTCGGCCTTGTGCCACCGAGTTGCACGGTTTGTTAAAAAAAAAAAAAAATCAGGTGCAATACTAACAAGCCTATAGCTTTGTCTACTCCGCTGGCATTTCTTTCAAAGACCGGGTTGTTTCATAGGTTCTCTTCTCTCTGCATGGTGTATTGCAACGGTTCCCGTGTACGAGCAGCTTCATATTTATTTAAAGAAATATTTTTTGGTCGATCGAACAACTATTCGATCGATCAAGCAGCGTGACGGGCTTGCACCCACTGACGCACTTGCAGAACAAAGAAAAAGAATAAACTTTTGGTGTCGACATAGCGCTCCACGAAGCGAACAGCGCATCACTCTAATGCTGCACTGAAATCCTATCATACGGCGCACGCACCCACATCTTCGTGTCGCGTAAAATACCACCTAACCTGTACGCGTACTTGGCTGGACTCCAGCTTGCAAAGCAGCACTCCTTCTTCGGAAAACACGGCGTCAAAGCGGAGGCCCATCCTCTCAGCTGACACACCCGAACGGCACGAAGGCGCCGACGCTCTGCGTCTTTTTACTCTTTATTTTCCTCGCTAATCTGTGCGCGAGGACCCCGTCGGGCCGTGACGAGATACTCAGAGTGTCCTCTTCATTCGAGGCTCTCTTTACGTCTTTGCAGCTGCAGGCAGGGGAGGCCGGGAGATGATCCGAGCCCAGAGAAGTCGAAACGACACCCTGTCCCGCAGTTAAGATATCGCGATCGATCTTTTCTCCTGTGCGCGCCGCCAACTGCCACAGCATCAGGCCCCTTCTTAGCGGCACACACCCAATTCCTCGCCGGCCGGCTACTTTGTTTTGCGCGCTCTTTCGGTTTTGTCATTCTGCGCAGATTTCTCTCAGTCGCTCTCCCTGTCCTCAGCAGTGGTCGCTGCTACTTTGGCAGAGACAGCTTAATAGGGCCGCCAGCGAAGAAGGAACGAATAAAAACAAAAGAAGGAAAACGCGAACCGGCTCCTCTCCGCTTCCGTTTTAGAGTCGGCTGGATGCTCTCGCGGTATCTCTCTTCAGCCAGCTAGACAGCGCCGTCCACTTTTGTTTTATCGCTTGCTCTCCTCCACTGGGCTGGGCGGCGCCACAGAGACGCTTGCTCGTTTCCCTACCGTAGTCCTCCCGAGCTGTGGGGCAATCGTTCGCACCCTCTCGCACGCAGACAGACCCCCTCCCAGGGCGATCCGAGGTTCTGGTGCCTTCTTCCCAGAGGTCCGCCGCGGTCATGCCTGCCCAGCCCAAGTTCGCGCTGCTTGAGCGGCTTATCCAACGCCCCGCCCCCTCTGCCTTCCGCTCCCACTTAGGAATCTGTACGCTCTCTCTGCGTCGCTTTGTATCCACAAGTGTTACAATTCGCAAAAGCGATGAGCCAGCTTCACGCGAGTCCACTGTCGGTTTACAACGCCGAGCCGCTTATGTTGTACACATGCACGGTCGATACTAGTGTCTATAAAGGTTTTTCCGCTTGGAGTCGGATCCATATTCATAAGAGAGAACGCAGAACGGACGACAGTGGCTTAGAGGGGTGGTTTTGTGTGTGTGTGTGTGGAGAGGAGGGAGGCAGTAACTCCTCCATGGGTGAACAGCTCAACTTTGTTGGCTTCTAAGGCGGAAAATGTTTTAGATCGATCGATATATGAACGATCCCGTGGGAAATCGTTGTCAGCGTAAGCGGGGGCTTGCGACAACATCTGGCGTGAGGCAGCAAATGTACTGTAGACACAACTGGGGCACTCATTCGGATCGCCGCAAAGGTTAACGCTATCGGCGGAGGTTTTCACTCACTCACTGCCAGCGTTGCTGTGAATCGATTCGTTATAAGATTTGTAAGGTTGCAATCGAAGGCCGTCGCGCTAGAAGATAGTGGTTCTACATTTAGGTAGATAAAATTTGTTAGGCTTAATTTCCGAATGTTTACAACAGCTCTTCATCTTCGACTTCATTTAACGCTCTCATGAATCAGTAAACTTGTTACAAACCTATCTACCTTCGTCAGATCCTAAGGCCAAATTTGGTGAGCGCATGAATTTTGCCAGTCCAGTATCCTTGGGCCTTTGTGCACTGCATTCGCCCGGCAACAATGAAGTCAGTCGAAAGAAAGAAAATAAGTGGAATGAACGAGTGAGGGGAGTGTAACGCGAGCTGAAGAATCGCCGAATTCGTCGAAGCGTCCCACGTTGCCCCCTCCCGCGACGAGTAGGGGGCCGGGAGGACTGGGCAAGATCGAGGGGGAGTGAAAGTGGGGGCTATGGCAAGCGGGGGCCCCGCCGCCGTCCTTCGCAGCAAAGCGGGCGCGTTGGGGGGCTGGCCCTCCCGACGCGTCACCGGCGGCCATTAGTGTGCGAGGGGAAAATGCTGTGCCACACATGAACGAACCCGGGCCGCAGCAGCCGCCTCGTCCACTTCGAGAAAAGACCTGCAGCGGCGGCAGCAGCAACAACCGTGTTGGTGGCGGCCATTATTTCCGGCCTTATGAATTTCTAATCAGCTTCGCGGTCGGCCCAAGGGTCGCTGCACACGGTATAACCGGAGACCATCCGTCCGGACAACAACAGTGTCGACGGGGCCGTCTGCAGCATCCGACTCCGACCCAGGCTTTGCTTCTGCTTTCTTCCGCTTGAGTTGCTGAACATACAGGATGAAAAGAATGCTCGAATGACATCAGACAGAATACAGAGAAGTGGAGGAATAAAAGGGCTCAGTGGGACGGACCGCTCTATTCCGTCGAGAGGCGCACCGGTGCTATCGCCTCCGTTTTCGGTTGCGCGGCAGCAGCTGGAAGCCCGGATCTGCCTCCTCTCGTGTAGAGCACGTGCTGCTTTGCATTTGTGAGAGGCTCGACTGGTGCTCCGCGCTTGTCGTCTGCTGTGTCGCGCTGCGATTCTTCCAGCACACTCACGGTGCGCGGGCATGCTGTTGCGAACGGAGAAAGGACGATGGATGTGCTAGGACCAGGCGTGCGAACGGAGCGGCGGAAATTTCGAGAGAGGCCGCGACTGGAGCTTATTGAAATGCTAAATCTTCGTCGAGAGGATCGGATGGTGCGCGACTCGCTCGAAACCATAGCCGGACCCTCATATTCGTCGTCGTGTGTTTATATGTGGACGCTGAAGCGGCTGTGCCGGCAAAAGTAGTGCTGAATGGAGGAGACGTCTCCTTTCGAGGCAGCCTCATTGGTATTCGGAGTGTGTCCGGATGTGCGAGTGGTCCATCCAGGTTGCGACGCAATTACTCCGGCGCCGAGAGCGCTTGGATACGATCCTCAAGTTAAGGGCCTCTCTCCTTATAGTCCACATTGATCAGCTGCCACACGCTCGATGTGACTGCCCGGAAAATCCGCCGCATCTTTGCTCAGCTAGAGCGTTTCGACGCCAGTGTCCCTTTGAGCATGATGCCACCGATAAGCAGCATTCGACATGCCAGCGAAGCACGAGACAAAGTAAGAAATGCGTTTTTTTTTTTTTTTCGATCATGAGCCACGCCTCGCTTCTCCGTCGCAGCACACGATCGAAGGAGTCGATGATGGCGGGCATATCACGGTGGACGATCTTCCTTGCCCTGTTTACGAAGCATATCGTGTCCTTGAAGAATATATATATATATATATATATATATATATATATATATATACACATACACCCTCATAACGTGACCAACCAGTGGGGCACACAGCTGGAGCCGTCATTTTGATCGCTAACTGCAGTTTGACTCTTCTCTTTTAACGCATCGGAAACAGCATCAGGCTAGTATACGCTCGTTTACCACATAACAATATGGCTTCCGTGAGCACACATAATAAGTAGCGTGACCTCTTCTATATAGTCATTACAATTTTCTTTTTTTTCACTGTCATGCCTTTCGCAGTGCTACCCATGTCTTTCGCTGTTTATCCAGTTGCGGGGAATTAGCATTCCGCCTTTCTTCTCTCTTCCCATGTGCGTACACAATCCCAAGCACGCATTCTCCTTCCGTGCGCTCCGTCAATCTCGCCGCACGCCAGGCCATATAACCACTCTATATCCGCGTTGCGCCTGAATCGGCAGATGCAGCAGCGTCTGGCTTGGCGATGTACTGCATACCTCGCGGTATTACACAGGGCGGGACGGCCCCGTAGTGCGCGCTCTCTCTTTCTCCTAATTTTGCTTTCATCCTCCGATGTATTCCACCCGCATGAACGAAGAATCTCGTATTACGCCAGTTCCCCCGGGGGCTATGGCACAAGGCGCGCGAGAGCAAGGTCAACGAAGGAGAAAATATAGGAAGTATAAAATCAACGGAGACTGCAGAAAAGGGCAACAACAACAGAAAAACGTCGAACCGCTTGCAAACAAGCTCAGTGCATGCACAACTCGAAGCTCCACCGTGCACGGCGCCGGCTTTCGCCTTTTCTTTCTTCCCGTGTGTGCATGTGTACACGCACGCTTGGGATACACGGTGGGCGCGATCCGAGCGTGCCTCGCGTGATCGAAAACGGAACCGCGGAGGTTACCCTGCGTGCCCGGCCTCCGCTCGGTTTCGCCGCACGCACGGGAACGCGGCCTTCCCCTGAAGTTCGAGGCCGCCATATGAGCCCGCAGGTACTGTATGGATGAGTCTGAACCTTCCTCCTGTGCCGAGTTCGAGAAACAAGTAAACACGCCATTATGATTACTTGATATACATGTGCCTGATGGCGGTCATTAAAAGTGAACCGGGAGAGACGCTGTAATTTTAATGCACCTACACATCGTCTGTTGGAAAAACGCCTCGCTAGGCTCAACAAGTGAAGGCAGAGAAGGAAGGGGATTTCTTGCTTTGTTACGTGTATTCACGACCTTTTGTGAGGGCGGAGTTGTACTCTTAATTGTGCTTCGTATAGTTTGCTCTCAAGGGAAGAAGAAAGTATCCGTAATATCTGTCGCTGCTGCTCTTCGTGCCCGTCACGCCCCTACTCTGTCTTTTTTCTTTTTATTAGTTTCGTTTCGTTGTTGAGGGGCCCTCTTCCGCTGACGTCGTCAGTTTTGCGTGTTGGCAGCGAACAGGTGTTACGAAACAGGTGAACAGAGGTAGAAGGAATTGCCTCGTAAGCAGAAAAATCGCTCCGATGATTTCTCTGCTAAGTGAGCCGGTTTCAGCGGCCCTCACCGTTCTTTTTTTTTTTTTTTTCTTTAAATGTCACCTCGTAGGACAACGCCATGGTATTATTTTTATTGCAACCATCCCCCCCCCCCCCCCCCCCCTTTATATATATATATAATATTTTTTTTGACACAATATATCTCTCGGGTTCTGTCACGAGCAACTGCGGTGTCAGCGAGGCCGTTGTCGCAAGTGCGCAGTCATAGATCATCCTTTCACGAGATCGATGACCAGAAGAAGGTGGAAGAAAAAAAGAAGGAAAGAAAAATGAAAAAACTATAGAAACGCCCTATGGCGCAACTGCTCGCGCACGAAAAGCGCTTCAGAGGTGAAATTTCACGACGACTTTCGTTTCGAACCAAACCATTCCGCAACGGCTGTTCCCTCGTGTCCGAAATTGGGGCTATGGCCTTAAGTGGGAACAAAACGGGACCGAAAGTGGTATCGCAAATGGGGAACACACAATCAAGTCTACGATGACATTGGGTGGATGAGCGTTTTTGCTTTTACGGAGTGCACTGCATTCAAAAACGTCACTGACGCTCATTGCCCAATCCACCCCAAGGCACGCGTCTACGCAGTCTGTAAAGCGCAGCCTGGACGGCAGCCAAAGCGTAAACCAGCGCTGAAAGAAGCCTAGAGGCGAGAGTTTCCGCGGGACAGCCTGGCTTCCGGCGATGGTTTTGCGCTAGCTGCTTTTTTCTTCCTGCTTAACGTGCGTTCAGAGAGCACCGGTGCTGCTATACCCGTTGCTCAGAGACCTGCTTTACCGTTGGCGTTATTTCTGTAACCATTTTATGCTGTCTTGTTTTGCCCGCTTCCATTTCGTTCGAGCACCTTTTAGGCGCCTGTGCTCGCGGCAGGAACGCCTGCAGTCCAAGATAACAGCGCTTCGAAACCTTCGCGTGTACAAGCAGTTAGCGGAGCGTGAGCTCGGTAACGTCGCCGCCAACTCGCATGGTTCAGAACGCGTTCTCATGCAGCCCCAGCCCTAAAGCACCCGACAAAGCTTCGAGCGTTGTGCGGCAAGGAGGGAGAGGATGAATTGTTTCGTGTGTGCTCGACATGCGCTTTCCTTCTCCGGGCAGAAGGAGAAGAAGGGCGAGGAAGGCAGACATAACATCGGTGCCCATGGAGGTGTACCTTATTGAGACTTTCTGCTTTTCTTTTCTCTCGATTTGAAAAAGCTGGAAAAAGAGGAGGTCTGTTTTCTGGGCAGGAAGAAAAGTGTACCGCGCGTGTGTAAGTAGGTCACGCGTCGGCGCACCCTAGCGTCGTCGTATTCAATTTTGTGCGCCTCTATTAATAATTGAACAGCGACTTACAGAACTGTTTCGCCGGTCGTGGCATGTCGCCGCGTTGTGATTGCTGCCTCTCACGCCATTCCCGGGCACGGACGGAGGCGATGCCGGCTGCCGCTGCTCGAGCTGCTGCGTCCGTTTTGTGTGTCGCGTGAGGCACCCCGTGAAACCATCCTCGCGTGATCCCCGGGTCTAGCTACCTAGGGAGCAAGCAAGCCGTGCAAACGTATATCCTCCGCGATGAGGACGCAGCGCAGCCACTGCCACCTGCGAGGGGTTTTTATTACAGGCGTCGCGACAAGCAAGCAAGCTTTCCCGTGTACTTACAAGACGTGCGTGCTCTCGAGCTTTCTTTTCTGCACGCGACGCGGGGCCAAGGGCAGCTTACTTTTCGCTTATCCCTCTGTGCACGCGGGAAGACGCTCAACGATGCATGTGGTTTGTTCGCGTTGGGCTCGCGAGGCCGACGCTGCAGGCTTGTTTTCCGGCCCTGTCTCCCGGCCATCCAGCAGTCGGGGCGTCGTCGTAGTCGTGGTTTTGGGGCTCTATAAACGTAATTTATGGGATGTGGACGCGTGAACCTCTGCGGTCTCGCATGCGGGAGGACGGGTCCGTAAACAACAGCGTCCCCCTCTCCCTCTTTCCCCCTCCGTGGTGGATCCTTTCTTGCAGCTCTTGCGGAACAGCCTCTTTGGGGGCATCGCGCCTCATAAAAGAGTATGTGCGCAGGGCCTGTTTTTCTTACTCCTTTATGCGGCTACCGTTTCTGTTTTATGCGTGTGTATTTCAACGGGAGGTGAGATGCTCGTAGGCTGCCGCGGTAGGCTCAATGCCAGATGCATGCGCGCTTTGGGATTGTGGGTGCTGTGACGATGACTGCCCTACGCCGCGCGCACCGAGACAAACATTTAGCGGGGATTCATTACAATGGCTGTTTAGTTTGGGTAATGTGTGCGTGTGTGGGTGTGATAGAGAGAGAGAGAGAGAGAGAGAGAGAGAGGATACAGGTTAGAACAAGAGGAAGATGGCTACACAGCATGAAAAAAAAAAAACTAAATAAGGGTTTAAGGTGAGGGTCGGATCGCAAGCCGAGCCGATGTTTCGACAAGGGGACTTGTCTTCGTCTGGGCTAGAGAGAGGGAGAGAGAAACTATTTATAATCTCGCAAATACGAAAATCGTCCTTTGTCCCGTCGTGTATTTTTGTAGGTGTCGCTTCTTGTGCAGTGGCGTGACGCGGCTACGCGCACTGATTTTCGATTTTCTGTTTATTGCTCTATTCATTGCACACCCTTAATTCCTTTTGCGGGAGTTTATTTAAACGTGCGCATGCATGGTTTGAAGAAATCGCCTAACGTGAGGCTCTGCATTAAAGTTTTTCGTTTTGCCACAGTTTGAAGCCATGGTGTTTGAAGCTCTATCAGAGCCGGGCGTCAAATTTGTGTGCTCATCGCATGTTCTTCACTGAGAACTTCATCGCCGTAAACGATGGCTCTCCTCCAATCGCCACGCATGTAACCTTTGAAAAGCACATCGTTACATTGCGGGCCCGGCAGCTTGAACCTTGAGGGGTACAGTTAATCAACGAAGGAGTTTTAGTTGAGCGGTAAGAGCAGTACAGATGCGCCTTATAGGATGGCAGATAGGAGGGCGTGTTTATATTATGCATAATATAAAGTGTTGGCTCTCGGCGATTATTAGGCACTCTACCTCTTCCAATAATCCATCAATAAATTATTACCACTACCTGTCGCTTCTCCAAGCTTATAAGACAAAAAAAAAAAAAGCATGCGTGGAGCATACACACACAAGACCATTGCATGTATCCGTGCAGCAGGCTTGTTCAATAAAGGCGCAGCCGTAACTTAGTTGCATAAAACAAAATCTATACAGGGGGGCTAGACAGGTCGATGAAATGAATTACTTGTTATACTCGCATACATCGTTGTGTGTTTTTTTGTTTTTTTCTTTCGAGATATCATCTCGTTATTTTCCATAGCCACGGGCGAGCTTTATATGCACGAGCTATTTTCTCTCCGACGTCCGAGCCCGGTGTATCTTCATTACTCGTTGGCGCATGTAAATGATTAAGAGGACAGGTGAGCGCTCATATAAAGAGAACAAAAAAGCGTCTTCGCTCCGGGATCGTCCGACGCATACGCGGCAGCGCGGAAAGCGGCGGCACGTTCGTGCGTGCGTGCACGTATAGCAGCTTCGAGCACGGAAGTTACGGCCAAGGCGCCTGTCAATCTTTTCGCGGGGAAGCGTCAGCAAGGGTAAGTTTCATTACAGCAACATCGGAACGGTGGCGTGGCCGCGAGCTAGGGCTGAACATGGCGTCCTTGTTTCTCCTCTCGTTGGCCGCGGAAATTAAATGCGCGCTGACCCTCATTAATACACGTCGTCCGGCTTCGACGGAGAAGCGTCGCCGTCACTGCATAGTTGATGATGCACGCGCGAGATGGCGCCGCCCTCTACCCTTCAGTAAAGCCCCTCAATAAACTAAAAGTAGCGCCATCTCCTCTCTCCTCCTCCGGCGGCGCCGCTCCTCCTCTCGCATTTCGACCGTGGCTCCACCTACGGGGTGCGCGACTAGCGCGCGCTCTGCGGAGCAGGCGCCCTTCACAGCCGTCTCGATCAGCGCCGCGCGCGCGCCGATCGAGGCGGCCGTGCGCCGGGTCTCACCAGGGCCTTGCATTTCGTCGCAATGTGTTCAGGTTAAAATATTGCTCACTGCTGAAACACAATTACCGAATGTTGACAGGGATTTCCCGCCAGAATAGTTTCAGCTGTGAGTGTCATACACCACATATACGCGATTTCGGCGCTGGTTCAACTCGCCGTCATCTCCGTGTGTCCGTAGTTCGTCACATTTGGCCACTCAGCGGCATTCTTTATAAAATTTGTAACTAGGCGGCGGACAGGAACAATTTAGGAACAGTCTGTGTATGGTTTCTTCGCAGCGTTGACTGGATTGCGAGCTGCCGGTAAACTTGAGAAGTGTGGCAGCAGCTGTCTTCCATGTATTTTCAACTTCAGCTGCAGATCAAATTAACTATAGGCGGCGGAAGCTGCAGTCTGTGTGGAGTCTTTGCAGCTTTGATTCACTTGTGAGCTACCGGTAAACTTGGGGAGGGAGGTAGCAGTTATTTTTTTTTTTATTTGGATTTGAGACGGTGCCGTGTTCAGCTGCCATGGTGTGTCACCATACGTACACGATTTTGGCGTCGATTTAACTCGCCTTCACCTCCTTGAGTCCGTCAGCCGTTGACAAAAGTGCGCAACATGCTTGAAAAAAAAATTAACTAGGCTGCGGAAGCTGCAGTCTGTGTGGTTTCTTTGCAGGTTGGACTGAATTGTAAGCTACCATGAAACATGAGAAGCGTGGTAGCAGTTTTTTTATATTTTGCGCTGAAACGGTTTCGTTTTCAACTGTCAGTGCGTGACACCATTTGTACGCGATGTCTGCGTTGGTTGAACTCGCCTTCACCACCGTGCTTCTATCAGCCGCCGGCCAAAGAGCGCAACATGCTTGAAAAAAAAATTAAATAGCCAGCGGGAACGATTTAGTAGCAGTCCGCGTGGCAGCAAAACACACGGCGATATGTGCCGCGCGCGCGCCGCCCGCCCCGCTGGAAAGGAGGAAGCTGCACGCCCAGCAAAAAAAAAAGCGCGCGCGCGCACGTGACGGCGCTCGGCCAATGAGAGGGTCGAACGACGAAGGAGAGCGCAGGAGAGGAGGCGGGCGGCAAACTTCACATGTTGGCGCTACTTTTAGTTTATTGAGGGGCTTTACCCTTCAGTGCTTCTATTTATTTTTTTCTTTAACGTTTTCTTTTTAATAGAGCCCCATATGTGTGAACACCGCTGCCTCTTCGTATGTGCAAGCGTTATGCAACGGGTCTGGAATGTGTTCAAAGAAGGAACGTCGCAGTCCCGAACATCATTTACCATCTGCCGATGTCGCCTGAAGATATGCTCTCAGTTTGGCGATTGAAAGTGCGTTAATTGGCAAATAGCCGCGTGTACTTGCGTTTACAGGTAGGAGTGAGGAGATGGCGGTTCAGAGCTTGCTGTTCGTCGTTCTCAGGGAGAGGTTTATTTTAGATGGTGTTAGAAAAAGTAAACAGCTTGTTTTGGTGTTCGATCGATTGGCGGACCGGCATCCTGGGTTGATTTTATGGTCAAAATTTTATTCGTGCGGTAGCATATGTGCGATAGCAAATAATAGATAGCAAATAAAAATTCCATCATATGGCCCTTCAGCTGTCGACCTAGCACCGATTAGAGAAAGTATATTACTGCAAACGTCTATCATGCATTTCCGGCATTTTCTACCGAACATGAAATGCAAGTTATTTCCTTTCCACCGCGTGAATAAATGCATACTTACGTGGGCACACTGTGATCAGTTCAAACTTTTTTTTTTTACTTTTTTCTTTTTTGCTAAATTTACATCTCTCTGCCCATTGACAACGAATCGCAACGTCATTCGTACGTGTGTACAGGATGGAATAGAGCTTTGGAAATGGAGTCACTGTTCTTGATCGTCTGCAGCGTCTGCTCGGCCGCGTCTGAACCCACCCCTTTTCGGCCCGCGGTGCAAGCTCCGCCTCTCGACGGGAGACTGCATTGGCACTGTGCCTGTGCAGCCTCACAGACGTGCGCTATTTCCAGGGTATTCCAGCCAAGAAGGAGCGCACGCAGACATCGCTCACTCTTTCGCCCGGCCCGCGTGCGTACATGCGTGCTCCATTCAGCCACTGTCCGACGGCCCATCTGAACACACACACCTGCGAACCCGTGTTCCCGTCCGTCTCGCGCGTCCGACATGCGCTGGCAAGCTGCCTTCGTCACCGACAACGACAGTGCATAGCGGGGTCGCCCATAGCAACCGACCGTGTCTGGATGACGGACAAAGCTGCCGCCTGTATGAGGGCCGGCGGAAATAGATGAATGCGCCGCTTGTCTTTTGGTAGTGTTTTTTGGTTCTCTCGCTTTCCTTTGCATAAGCATAGCCGAGCTGGAACTAACAGCGCTGGCGGGGCCGCACCGAGTTGTTTTGTTACACTGACACGGCACACACTTGCAGAGTTTGGCATATAGCATGTCATTGTTCTGAAGTTAGGCTTAGGCTTCGTTATTGGAGCTTTTGGTAAAGGGCCTTGTCCTGTCGCGCACGTAGCCCGGCTGATGACCACTGTATTCTCGATATTGTCAAGTGGACAGCAGACAGTCATGTAAAAAAATAATCAAAAAAAAGTGGCGAAATCAAACTGAAAAGCGACTATGTGGAGTTTACTACGGAATGGACGGAGCTGGTGTGAGGCACAATTATTCACGCAGGCGCTATTTTTCGCCAGGAACACATTTTATCATACGTGCGGCGAAGGGCTGCTCGCTACACATGACCTCTAAAGTGAAAAAAAAAAAAAAAAAAATGTATCAGACAGCATGGACGGACTTGATGTTCCACGTATCCGCGATCACTCTGTTGAAGGAGGTTGTGCATGGGTTGGGAGAAAGGGAATTCAGGAAGGGAAGGAGGCGAGGTTGTAGGAACGCGATAAAGAACCCCTGTCACAAGAGAGGCGTGGCCAAAGCGCGTGAAGAAGGCATTCTGGCAACTTCCTGTGACTGCCTGGCACTTCTTGCGCGATGCCCAACCTCTGCAGGCAAGGTATCTCCCGCTACAGCATGACACACGCACGCGAACATCCTGGCGTCCCTCCCTACAAACTCGTAGTAGTCATGCTAAAACTCCCCGCATACTCCGCAGCAGCAGTGAGCAGAAGCATCTCGCTCGGCAGCCGTAGGTAGCAGCGGCGGAACCCGGTTTATTTATAATACCCTCTCCTCCCAGGGTGCCTTGAAGGCCTGCGGTCGCGGCTGCCGGAATGTGTGGCGGGCAACATGTCGCCGGGACAAATCGCGCCCCCTATTCTCGGCGCGAGGGAGCAGCGGCGGCAGTTCGTACGGAAACGCGAGCGCGCTGTTGCGACGTCGTTACGCTACGACAGCTGCGTCGCGTTTACTCTCCGTGAGCGCACAAGGCTCCTCCGCTGTTCTTCCACGACGCATTCTTCTTTCCCGGGGTGCGAGGTCTAGACGCGCGGTGGCTGCTGCAATCGTTTTGATGTGGCATGGCCACTCTAATGGCCGTGGTTGTAAGAAGTGTTGGCCACACACTGCCGTGTGTAACGCTTGAACCAGCCGTCGCGTCGTCATCTTACCGCAAGAGAGGGTTGAAGTGGGTAACGAAGTTTGTGTGGGAGGTAATTGCGCCATGGGCTGAGGTGAACGTAGTGCTGAGCCCGCCGAGTACTTCCGGTGAACACTCGTTTCGTTCGCCGGTGCAAGCACTGGCACCAGCAGACAACGTTATTATATTTGGGGAAGAAAAAAATCTCCTATCCAGGGCAAAGAAGTAGCTCGCGGTTTTACCCCCAGAACGGATTAACTAGGATAGGTTGGTACTAGGCTACGGCATTTCATAACGATTATATAATAAAGTTGATTCTATCCATTCACGTGGACAGAGTAGCTCGAGGAGAGACATGCACTTATCCGAGAAGCGAAGTCGGCTCGACAATGAATTGCTTTGCGTATCATCGAACTTAGGTGGTTCATCATCATCATCAGCCTAACTGTACCCTCTGCAGTGCGAAGGCCTCTCCCATATTCCTCTAATTAACCCCGCCCTCTGTTAGCTGCATCCACTTGGCCTCTGTGAACTTCTTAACCTCATCCACCCAGCTAACTTTCTGCTGCCCCCTGCCAAGCTTACCTCTCCCTGGAATGCAATTTGTTACCCTAAGCGACCATCGGTTATCTTCTCTTCGAACTACGTGCCCTGCTCATGTCCATTTGCTCATGTCGTTAACTCGAGTTATTAACTTCAACTTACGTGGATAGCCCCGCCACGCTTAAGGATAGAGGAACTCAATGCCGATGCACCTCCTTATTTCAGTCTCAGCGCTAACGTGGCGAGTCATGCGTGGACCAATCTGGCGCAGCAATGTAGGGGCACTCCTCGGACACGATGCCGATAAGCCTACACGTGCTCCGTCGAGAGTGCCAGGGCGCTTCGGAAGGAGCGGGGGGAGATGTATCGTGTAAGGAATGTGGGCAGCGCGCGCATTCCGAGTCCGTGTTCGCATCTTTCATCTCTACTCGAGTACGCGACGACATGAGAGACGCGACAATCCTATCATTGTGCAGAGCATGACGATGACAGCTAAAGCTCATATGGCGAGCTCGTTCGCATACATACACAGCAGTCTGCTTCCCCTCCCTCCGCATCGTTCTCACTCGCTCAGTCGTCGTACTGTACTGCTTACTGGAGTTTTCTTTTTGCTTTGATTTCTTTTCCCGCGGATCAGGCAGGCATGCGTGCAGCGCCGCCACCTGGTTCAGCAACAGCTGTGCTGAAAAGCATGTCGTGCTTTCGCCGAACCTTCTCGGTTTTGGCGCAGTTGTGCGTTATTGCCTTCCGGCTGTTAGCCGTGGCGCGATCAAATCGCGGGAGGCTGAGCGGTTGCTCTCACGTGGAGGCCTCTGTGGGGAGTGCCTTTTGCCGTCTTCAATGCCGGTAAGTAAAGGCCCCGCGTGACGCTATAGCACAGAACGCGCGGTGTGCTTATATCTGTTCATTGATGGCTGTTCATTGCTTCTTCAGGCCCTTTATAATCGGGCGTTCTACTCTGACTGCTACCTCTGTTCGTTTGTTGTTGTTGTTTTGTTTCTGCGGTGTTTGTACTGACTAGTGCTCTTCGTATGACTGTCAAGGAGATTGCTGCTGTCAAAGTGAGCTTAGGAATAGAGATGTGTGCAATATGTTTCGGAAAGGAGGACTGTGACTGTGTATCTGGACTTAGCTGTCTCATAACGGATACTCTGAAACAGCGCTGTCTCTTCTTTGAGGCAAGTTATCTCGACCGTAGGGGTGTTGTTAAGTGCGCGTTTGAAGCGCCTTGGTCGCGGGCAGAGGTAACTCGAAAAGGCTGCCATATGTGTGTGTATTTTCGCTGGCGTTGTGTTTGTGGCAGACGCCTCCTCCCTCTGTACTGTCCCAACTTGTGAGGCGGCCTGCGAGCTGGCGCCGCACGGACGACCAGCAGAAGAAGAGCGTCGCTCCCGAAGACATCCGATCTGCCTGCAACCATCCCCGCCGAGCCAGCGAGGCGGCTTCTGAGAATTCGACGGGCGCTGGCGGTCAACGTTTGTAACGGGGATGGAAGGCGTCTTCACCGGCCACAGCCGCGGCGAAACGACGGGGGAAGTGAGGATTCCCCAGGAACCTGGCGAGGATGAATTCGAGGGAGAGAACGACTTTGAAGCGTCTGAGCGACGCGGCAAAACACGGGAGACTCGTTTCGGGTGCCGTGACGAGAGGCCGCACCCTGATTGAAGTTGTGCTGCAATTTGTATATAGTGTAAATAAATTCTGTATTCTGCAATTAGAGTGAATTCCGGTCCATGTAATCGGGAGATGAGAGAAATTTGAAGAAAACAACAAGAAAAGAAGAACCTGATATTTAACTGGTGTACTCAGCTCTCGTTCGAAAACCGATTGTCTTCTCCTTTTACTCCCAACGTCTTCGCTAAACTGACGTCCTAATGACTAGAATTGTGTCACTATGTACATATACAAAGAGACTTTATTGCACCAGTGGGCACGTATTGTACTCCGCCGCGGTGGTGCAGCGGTTAGTGCGCTCGACTGTTGTGTCCAAGGATGCGGGTTCGGATCCCGACCGTGGCGGCCTCTTTTCGGTGGAGGCGAAAAGCAAGCTCGTCAAGGGGGCCAAACGCGTGTGCTGTGCGATGTCAGTGAACGCTAAGGAACCCCAGGTAGTCGAAATTTCCGGCGAACATATCACTACCGCGTCTCTCACATAGGGCCTTCAGTTGCTTTGGGACGTTAAACCCCACAAACCAACCAGACGCGTATGTTTTTTTTTTTTTGTATGTTTTTGATACATTTCGATTATACGTCCAAACCGCGATGATATATTGTCGCGTAAACAGCGACCTTTACAGTTGCGTCCGAGGTCCAAGGCGTGGCAAAGGTTCTACGAACAGCGTCAGAGTTCAGGCTCGAGGTTAGCACACTTCTTCCTCTCACACTTCTGCGCTTCTTTGTCGTCAACGCATGCTACATTAGCCCCCCCGTGCGAAAAGCATCGTCCCGATGCTATATTGAAAGAGGGACAGAGTAAAAGGGGCCGCTATCTGGCTTCAAGCGGACCACGTGGACCACTTCAGAACGCTTGGGACGCCGGGGCTCTGGTTCCTCGTGCGGAACGACTTCATAGTCCAGTTCACTGACGCGTCGAAGAACGCGGTAGGGGCCGAAATAACGGCGCAAGAGTTTTTCGCTGAGTCCGCGTCGTCGAATGGGGTACCAAACCCAGACAAGGTCACCTGGCAGATAGTCTGCAGTCCGCCGCCGCAGGTTGTAGCGTTGTGCATCTCGGCCTTGCTGCTGCTGTATTCGCACCCGTGCAAGTGGACGGGCCTCTTCGGCACGCTGTAGAAAAGAGGCGACATCATCATTTGGACCTTCGTCTATGTGGGGCAGCATGGCGTCGAGCGTGGTCGTCACTTGTCGGCCGTAAACTAGGCTGAATGGAGTCATGTTGGTAGTTTCCTGAACGGCGGTATTGTATGCAAATGTTACATACGGCAATACTTCGTCCCATGTCTTGTGATGGACGTCCACATACATTGACAACATATCGGCAATGGTCTTGTTCAAACGTTCTGTCAGGCCGTTTGTTTGCGGGTGGTATGCTGTCGTGCGACGATGATTGGTGCGACTAAGAACAAGGATATGCTGGATGAGCTCTGCAGAAAATGCAGCTCCTCTGTCAGTAATGAGTACTTCTGGTGCGCCATGTCTCAGGACAATTTGAAGAACGAAAAATTTCGCAACTTCAAAAGCGGTAGCACAAGGAAGAGCAGCGGTTTCTGCGTAGCGAATCAGGTAGTCAGTAGCTACTATAATACACCTGTTCCCACAGGTGGAAGTAGGGAACGGTCCGAGCAAGTCCATCCCTATTAGCTGGAATGGTCTGGACGGTGGCGTAATGGGCTTTAAAAGACCGGCTGGCCTCAGAGGCGGAACCTTTCGACGTTGGCAGTCACGGCAAGTTCGAACATAATGCGTTACATCGCTTGGCAAACGAGGCCAGTAATACCGTTCCTTAATTCTGGATATCGTCCGAGTGACTCCCAGGTGGCCGGATGTGGGTTCGTCGTGGCAGGCTTGAAAAATCTCATCCCTTAAGCTTGCTGGTACAACGAGGAGGTATTGGCGACTGTTGGCTGTAAAATTCTTCTTGACGAGAACGCCGTCACGGAGACACAGAGAAGACAAAGTACGACGGAAAGGGCTAGGGACCATGCTGCCGGCACCTTGAAGAATGTCGATTACCTGGCGAAGTTCGGGATCATTCTGTTGGGCATCGGCAAAATTGTCTGAGCTAATTGCACTCAGAAATGCGTCGTCGTCACCCGAGGCGTCCGAAGCTGGTTGTACAGGAGCACGAGACAGGCAGTCAGCGTCTAAATGCTTACGACCTGACTGGTAGGTTACAGTGATGTCGTATTCTTGAAGTCGTAGGCTCCACCTGGCGAGACGTGCAGAAGGATCTTTAAGGCTTGTCAGCCAACAAAGCGCGTGATGGTCGGTCACCACTTTGAAGGGTCTGCCGTACAGGTATGGTCGAAACTTCGAAATAGACCACACGATGGCCAGGCATCCCTTTTCAGTGGCAGAGTAGTTTGTCTCAGCCCTAGACAAAGCCCGACTAGCGTAGGCGATCACACGTTGTTCACTGTTCCGTATCTGTACTAGGACAGCGCCCAAACCGACATTGCTTGCATCCGTGTGGAGTTCGGTGTCTGCGGTTTCATCGAAATGTGCTAGAACTGGAGGTGACTGCAGGCGACGTTGAAGCTCCTGAAATGCGTCCATTTGCTGGTCGCCCCATGTGAACGGCATATCAGCCTTAGTAAGAAGTGTAAGGGGGGCGGCTATTTTAGAAAAGTTTTTCACGAAACGTCGATAATATGCACATAGCCCAAGAAAGCGTCGCACCTCTTTCTGGTCCCGCGGCGTCGGAAAATTGGCGATGGCAACTGTTTTTTTCAGGATCCGGCAGAACTCCCGCTTGGTTCACGACATGGCCCAAAAACTTCAGCTCTTCATAAGCAAAATGACATTTTTCGGCTTTCAGAGTGAGGCCCGACGTTTGGATGGCGTCTAGTACTGCGTCTAGGCGACAGAGGTGCTCCTCGAAATTCGGGGCAAACACAATTACGTCGTCCAAGTATACAAGACATGTCGTCCACTTCAGATCTCCAAGAACGCTGTCCATGAGTCTCTGAAAGGTTGCGGGCGCGGAGCAAAGGCCGAAGGGCATGACTTGGAATTCGTATAGCCCGTCAGGTGTAATGAAAGCAGTCTTTTCGCGGTCCCTTTCATCGACCTCTATCTGCCAGTATCCAGACTTGAGATCCATGGAGGAGAAGTATCTTGTGTTGCACAGACGATCTAAGGCGTCATCTATTCTGGGCAAAGGGTAAACATCTTTTTTCGTAACGTTGTTCAGTCGGCGATAGTCTACGCAGAAACGAAGTGTGCCATCTTTTTTCTTCACAAGTACCACAGGTGCAGCCCAGGGGCTGCGGGAAGGGCGAATGACATCGTTATCGAGCATTTCCTTCACTTGGTCTCGGATGGCAGTACGTTCTTTAGGGGAAACTCGATAAGGCGACTGTCGGAGTGGTCGAACAGTTTCGTCTGTAATGACGCGGTGCTTTGCAAGGTGGGTTCGACCGACGCGTGATGATCTGGCAAATGCATTAGAGTAGCGACGGAGGAGGTGCCGTAGTTTCTCTCGATACTTTCGAGGTAAGGCCGGGTTTATATCGTACAGAGGTTCAGTGTTGTCGGAGGGTTCTGTTGCTGAAGCGCTGGTGAAATTGCATTCATAATTAGTGTCAGTTATGGCGTCGAGATATGCGACAGTTGTCCCTCTGTTCAGATGTTGATGTTCATTGCTGAAGTTCGTGAGAAGAACATCAACTTTGCCATTTTCTACAAAAACAACTGCCCTGGCAACGGCGATGCCTCTTTCAATAAGCAGTTTCTGTTTTGTCTCGACGACACCTTCTGTATCCTGGATTGGGAGGGAACCCACGGAGACCATAATGCTTGAACGTGGGGGCACACTAACATGGTCATCAATAATGTGGAGTGCAGCGGGGAGCAGGCTGTTGGATTCGATAGCATTCTCAACTGAAAATCTCACGGACTTATTCTGCAGATCGATAATGGCGCCATTTTCGGTTAAAAAGTCCATACCGATGATGACGTCACGGGAACACTGAGCCAATACGATGAACGTCGCCAGAAAAGTTTGCCCTTGTACAGTGATCCTCGACGTGCACACTCCCGTGGGCATAATTAAATGTCCGCCAGCTGTGCGTATTTGCGGGCCACACCATGATGTTGTGACCTTTCTGAGAGCTTTGGCGAAGTGTGCACTTAGAATTGAATAATCAGCGCCAGTGTCGACTAGAGCAGTGACGTCTACGCCATCAACGGAGATCTGCAGGTCGGCAGTTTGTTGTGTCGGGCGGCGACAGCTTCGTGGGGTTCGGTCTCGACTTCGATGCTCTGAAGGAGGGGTGGGGCGAATGTCGGCGTCGTGGTTACGTTGAGGATCAGCGGAATTTCGTAGCGGCGTCGATTCTGCTGGTGGCCGTATGTAACGAACTGTAGTTTGCAGTGAAGAACTGTCGTGGGTCTGTGGAGGATCTTGAAATTTTCGCACTGTAGCAGCCGCACCTCCAGAGGCTGCTGCATCTAGTTTCCCCTATGGGGACTTTGGAGTTGCTCCTGGCGTCCAGGAGAGCTGTAACGGCGAGGCGACGGCGATCGGAGGCGGCTTGGGCCTGTGTTGGAACGCGAAATGTATTCTGCGATTTCGCGTGGCTGCTGACCAGGCAACGGACGACGGGCATCAAAATAAAACCCACGGAGGCCGAGTTCCCTGTAGGGGCAGCGGCGACACAGGTGTCCAGCTTCGCCGCAATGGTAGCACAACGGTTGGTGATCGGGCGTTCGCCAGATATCGGTCCTTCGGCGGCGTACGCTCGGCCGTGAAGACACATGGGCGACCGGTGCGCGAGGCTCGTAGGATGCTGTCGAAGGCGGCAGGTAGCGGCTGGTGACCGCGGCGTAGCTCAGGGTCTGGGGCAGCGGTGTAGCTACGACGGGTTCAGGCGCGGCGACGGGTGCGGGCCCGGGTGCGTGCACGGTGACGGGTGCGGGAACACCCAGCGCCTGTTGTACTTCCTCACGGATGATATCGGAAACTGTGGCAACCTGTGGCTGTGGAGGAATCCGCAGGTATTTGGCCACCTCTTCCCGGACTATCGCCCGGATCGTATCACGCAGCGATTCTGACGAAAACTGTACGGCTTCACCTGCACTCGCGGCGTTCATAGACATTGTAGTGCGCTGGTATTGCCGGGCGCGCATGTCAAGTGCCTTCTCGATGGTAGACGCCTCACTTATGAATTCGGCGACAGTTGTTGGTGGACTTCGCACCAGGCCTGCAAATAACTGCTCTTTAACACCTTGCATCAAAAGGCGCACTTTTTTCTCTTCCGACATGGTTGGGTCCGCGCGTCGAAAGAGTCGCTTCATCTCTTCGGCGTAGGCCGTAACAGTTTCATTCGGATGTTGTATACGGCTATTTAAAAGCAATTGCGCTTTTTCCTTGCGAAGCGTGTTGGTAAACATACGCAAGAATTCTGCCTTGAATGTATCCCACGTTCGGAGTCCGGCTTCTTGATTTTCGAACCATGTCCTCGCAGAATCCTCCAGTGCGAAGTAGACATGGCGAAGCTTCGAGTCAGCGTTCCAGGCGTTGAAGGCAGCCACCCGGTCGAACTGCTCCAGCCAGTCTTCAGCATCCTCATGTGGCAGGCCGTGGAAATGTGGTGGATCCCGCTGGTGGTTGAGCAGGACAGGAGTTGTCGATACCGGGGGATTCATCGCGCTGAGAGAAACGCTCCTTGTTGGTCTGTGGTCAGGGAGAGGACCACACTCGGGAGGCAGACCTTGCAGTCGGCGGCTGCTCAGGTGTACTGGGGTCTCCACCTTAGGGGTGCGTCCTGGGCTTGTAGGGGGCGTCCGGCTCATGAAAATCGTACCCGGCAGCTCCACCAGATGTCGCGTAAACAGCTACCTTTACAGTTGCGCCCGAGGTCCAAGGCGTGGCAAAGGTTCTACGAACAGCGTCAGAGTTCAGGCTCGAGGTTAGCACACTTCTTCTTCTCACACTTCTGCGCTTCTTTGTCGTCAACGCATGCTACAATATATATAGCTTCTTTTTTCTCCGAATAGTCATTCTTCACCTATTGGACGGAGGCTTGCTGTCTCGCGCTGCCTTTCTCCAGTTCACAACTCTTACTTTTAAGTTACCGTTCTGCTGTTGTTGAAGCGGCGGACTCCAGAAACGGCTGAGCACATGCATGCACCGTTGTAAAAAGCTGTTTCGCGCAGCCCATCAGGCAGCTGCATGCGTAGGTCCGCGCATTCCTTATAGCCTCCACGTACGCATGCGTGAGCGTGTCTATCCGGTATCCGCGTAGGATGCGCTGTTTTATGATGCTCCGTATCCGTCCATCAAACGATGCGTCATCAGTCGACTACTTCGTAGCGGCGCCATTCACAAAATGCGGCGCAAGCAGTCACACCAAGTAATAATTAAAAAGCAAACACAGCAGAGTAAAAAGGCAACGCGCGCGAAAGGAAAGGGGCGTATGCGGTGTACAATTGCATGCTAAATAGCTGTCACCTGGAAGCGGAACGCGCAGCTTTCGCAGGTTCATTTTGACTCATGCTGATAAGTCTTCAAGTACTCCTTTCCTATGTGCAAGTGAGAGTTCCTCGTGCTATCAGCTTATCTTGTGCTCCCAATTCACGTCCGATGACGGACACTTCACACCAAGCGATAAGCGCGGGGTGAGTTGGAGAATTGTTTGTGATAATTGAACTTGGTATGCTATATATATATATGTATATATTTCCTCGAAGGCACTTATCAAATTCCATGGCTACAAGGTTTGTATCGGACGGCCAGAAAACCTTTCGTAATGCTCAGCCGCTATAGAATCTTGACAAAGGAAAGTCAGACATTTAATGAGAAAATGTCGGATTCAGGTGACGAATAAGAAAAAAAAAGGGGGCTCTTCTTTTCAGCTTTTAACCGGTAGCTAACAACTAGGAGTTGGTGGGGACGCATTCCGATTGATGTCCCAGATCGAAAACTAATGTCACCGTACACGTCTCCCTAAAGGGGAAATGTTACACGCAAATGTCGCAGGAGAGGTGCGGAGAGATACTATACTAACCTAAGGCAATCGACCATTTCGCGCCGGCCTATGAAGTGCGCTGTGAAATAAGCGGTAAGCTGCAGTATAATTAACCGCGAATTCCTCTCCCTGTATAGCCGGCGTGACGAAATTGCGCTTTGTGGTGCGCGTAATCTGTAAGTAATAAAGCGCCATATCACGTGATCTCCCAATTACCGTCATTGCAGCTTTCGCTTGGCATGAGTACGTTATCTCGCGCCCACTGTTCAAATTATGAGAGGTGTAAATAGCTGACATGTTAGCGAGCGCTTTTTTCTCTTTTTTTTTTTCGGCTCTGGGGTGTCATTCCCGCGGGCGTCGCAGTTATCAAACATTCTTCCGTATCAGAAGTCTCTCTCGTGTTGTTCCAGGGATTTTCTCAGAGCCCCTGTGTATCAGGACTCGCTGTCCACTCCTTATCTTGTCGTGTCTGTCTCTCTCTGTTGTGTTTCTGCGCGTATGCAATGCAGATAACGCGTATATAGAGCGTCATCTGAATCCCAGCCCCGGGTGGCGACGGCGCGCCGTGTTATCTCTCGCGCGGAACTGCGCCGGTCCATTAAAAGTCGAGCGCGACGAACGAAGTGCGCTAATTAAAGAGCCTGCGTGCACGCTTCAAGTGTGTTGCGAAAGATAAAAAAGAAAGTAGTAATCTAGGAATGATAAAAAGCAGCGAATTACGAATCGCGAATGGCCCGCGTGCGAACAGCGAGCGCCGCCGTTCAGCCGAGACAGTTTTTAATTCTTCACCGCGCTGCTGGCGTTCGTCTTTTTTGTCGTCAGTCGCACTTCGTTCCGCGTTCCTCGCCGCGCATGCTTTCAAATTTACTAAAAGCTTCTTCTCTTTGTCCCAATGACGCGCAGTCATTACATGTTTGTCGTTAATGTTAATTGCTAATTGTGGCCGGTCTCACAGATATTGAAGTGGCTCTATCACTGCGCCGTGCGAGATTTCATGCACTCGCGACAAGTTGAAAAATGACTTTTTGGTCACACTTTAATCATTTTGTTCCTGAGAACGTAGACGTCGCGCACTTCTTTCGGCTCGCCGAAATGTGAATTTCCAAGCTTACCAAAACTGCGTGAAAGCTCTTAACAAGGCTCCAGTTGATGGCTTCATGACTGGTGTGAGGTGGAAGTGTAAATTTAGACTAAGTGCAGCGTCGGTTGGTTAACTCTAAACGCGTTAATACGCGCACGTTATTTAAGGGTTTATTGCCACCCTTCACACGCCACAGAGACGCGCGCTTCTAATGATTTGTGTAATCGCTGGGGACAGGACCATTATGTGAAGAGTAAGAAAAAAAGAAAGGTGAGGACCATGGGAAAATACAAAAGCAAGGTGAAATGAGACATCTTTCGCTGGTTGTGGTCAGAAGAGGACGGGCTATAGCGGTGCCCAAACAAGGGGCCACTGACACCTTTCCGAAAGGTATTTAATATTTGCGGGACAAATAAAAGTGAACAAAAGTGCGCATATTGATGGCAGATTTCACATGGACGATGGTCGTTTCTCCGTGGCTGCGGGGTCGATCAGCAGCATGCGGATTAAGAGAGCCCTAATTAGACGGGCCGCCGAAGACAGTGGGCAATTAATCTCGCAGATTCCTCGCGACTGGAGGGGGAAGAAGAAAAAAAAAAGGGGTGGAGGGGAGACTGCGTCGGACGCGCGTGCGGCTCGCAGATCGCAATTAAGACCTCACCAGGGAGGACCAAATTCAAACGAAGGCACCTTCACTGCCGCATGCACCAGCCGGACTTGTTGGCTGGGAGGAATCAAGCATAACGCGGCAGCTGCGGCGAAGATCAGAAAGAGGGCGAGGGCGAATAAGAAGACGCTTGAAAGCATCGCGGCGAGCGAAGGATGGTTGGACTGGACTCGGCGCATCTTTCGGGCATCGGCCGGGTGCGGAGGGAGCCGCTTCGATTGCGTGGCAAGTCGACCGCGAAACAGGGCAGATGATAATCTCTACGCCCTTGTTCCGTCTCTCTATCTACAGGCGCCTCTTGCATCCGTCTATGGTTGACCGTTCTTCCTCGCTCCTGGCTGTGTACGAGGCTTTTGAACGAGACCAATCGGCCATCGGTTTCGTAACGAGGCGTCGAACTGGACCGGGTCCCTTCTTGTACACAACCGACCAGTCGGGGGCCGTTCCGTGAGCTGCGTCTTGTAGCGCCGACCCGAGAACAACTCTTGCGCGGGAAGCTAGGCGGCCAAGAAACAATGAGGTATAAACAGAAGAGACCGCTAAACCGTGTTCCTTATATCCATTCTGCTCGTTATCTCTCTTGTAGATAGCGTCCCGGCGTGTTGGGCGTTCGGGTGGTGCGTCGGAGATGCTAGAGATGTGTTCCTTTTGTCCGGTATGAAGTGGGTGTGCCGAACGCTTTTGACGACGTGCACATTGAGGGCCGCTCTCGTGAAGCTTGTGAGATTGGAGAGAGGGTATGTATTGCCGAAATAGTAATGAACTGTCTGAACAGAATTTCAGGAATGCTCTCGAAACTTTTGTACACGCATATGAAGTTAGTCTACAGTGAGATAACCGCCTCATTACAGTATACAGACGCGAGACGCAATTTGTCGATTTCGTGCTGCATAAGAACAATACGAGCAGAATGACAAAGCTTAGGACGATCCGTTTAGCTGTATTCTGCGCCGTATATAGAAGCCGACGTCTAAGACATCCTGTCAGACCTGTCAGCAGTATAGTTCATCCCTCTACAATGGAGTTACACATATTTCGCACATGCTTGAAGGCAGGGACTGAAGTATTTTCTTGCCGTCGGTGTGAAGCCGCACCGACGCAAGCCACTGCAGCTGTGCTTATCGAGCAGCTCTTCCGTCTTAGCGGCGACTGGTATATATACAAAAAAAGCGTCGTGGGTTAAAACTCTCTCTCATATCCGCGTATCACACAAGAGTTGCACGCCTCCACTTTATGTTTCTACAGAAAGCACTGCGAAGACTTCAGTCTCCGATGTTCCCAATGCGGTCGGCCTCCGGCTGTCACTGTGCAATCATGCGCATAACATATACCAATGCGACGGCACGAGCGTTTGGTCTCTCTTCTTGCGCGCGTGGTTGTTTTGCTTTTGGTTCTTTTTCACTCGTGAGGGTCTAAACACACGCCCGTCATCATCTCCGCCTTGCTTTCCACTTTGCTGAGACTGAGTCATCTGAACACATTCCTTTGCCCGCGAGCGGTATGGGCAACTGGAATAGGTTGCGGGCTTTTTATCGACTCTATAGAATTTCATGACTTTAAAAAATGAGGATATTTAGCGGTGCTACATCGTGTTTGCGTTGTTACGTTCGAGCGATGCTTAATTGCTGCTACTTTCTTGCTGCGGTCGCTTGTTGTATGAAGATGCATTCCGCCTTCCGCTTGGACCTCATGACCTGCACTATGTGTCACAGGCGTCAGTCAGCCTGTTAGGGTGGTTCAAGAGTTCACCGACCCCACTGGCCCGTCACTTTTCAGTTTGACTTACTGCGTTTTCTGCAGTATTTAGAGCTGCATCGACAATTTACTCCATGTCGTAGGGAGAGAAAGATATAGACAAGAAAAAGGTGGAACTATACACAACATTGTGACAATATCCCAGATGTAATTTTTTACCAATTTCGAAATGTCACTGTACGCAGTATTTATCTGACACTGCGCCACGCGAAAAGAAAAAAAAGTATGGATGGAAGGCGGACACGCGTAAAATACATGTGCCAACGCATGCTTTTGACTTCCGGCACTGGTGTCCATTCTGTTGTCTACACATGTGTTGTAGTGTGCTATAGGTACGTACATACCCTCCGCGATATATAGGCTAGTCGTAAATTAACCAAGTGACTGTAGGCATATCGTTGTTTCCTTGACGTTTTCATCGCGCATTTCGAACTGAATCCTGACATAAGTTAACCAGCATGAGAAGTCGTATTGCTGTAGCACTTCGAATTCGATGGACTAAGTAACTTCTCTTTAACAGACGATCCTTCCGGTTGTAAACGTTTCCTCAAAAACCTCGGTGTTCATGGTATTCCGGGAAACGCTCCAGGAAAAAAAAATGCCACCTCGAAAGCGTTCTTTGACTCCAGCCTCTTGTCTGACGTCCGTATGTATCGTGTCCCGGCAAGGAAGCCAGCCGTCCTCCTCCAATAAACGTTTCCACCACCACCACCTCTGCCGCCGCGCTGGAAACTTGTGTAAACACCTCAAACGGCGTGCCTACGATTCGTGCCGCGGCTGGTTACAAACGCGCCCCGAGCGCACCCTAGCCGGTTCCGCGTATGCACACACGCGCGGGCTAGCAACACCTCTGCGGCCGCGGAAGTTTGAGCACATGCACCGTTTGCTTGAGGACGCGGGAGCGTTGCCCCCGTGACGTGCGCCTGCGTCGACTCCTCACATGCACGTCTTGGCGGTTCGCGTGCGTCCGTGTTGTGTACACCTGTCGTAAACTGTCTGAGCGACGGCGAAGGCAGCGGTGGCGTCATCGTAGCGAGCGAGCCTTTGACCCGCGTGCAGGCCTCGCTGACATCTGCTGCCGCTCGAGAGCACGCCTTAGCGAAGCGCGGGCCATTACCGACTCTCGCCTTAACTACAGGGTGAATATTTAGGTTAAAGCTCGGGCTAATTTATGATAAACAGCTAGCAGATTGTTGGCTGGTTTGTGGGGTTTAACGTCCCAAAGCGACTCGGGCTATTGAGACGCCGTAGTGGAGGACTCTGGAAATTTCGACCACCTGGGGTTCTTTAACGTGCACTGACATCGCACAGCACACGGGCGCCTTGCTTTTCGCCTCCATCGAAAAGCGGCCGCCGAGGCCGGGATTCGATCCCACGTCCTTGGGAACAGTAGTTGAGCGCCGTAACCACTGCGCCACCCCGGCGGGGCAGCTAGCAGATTGTGAGTGGCGCTGTGGTTCTTCCCTTCCGAGTGCCTACTTTCGTGTAATTGTATGCGCAAGATGAGTACAAAAAGTGCAATCAGTGGCTGGGTGAACTGAACCAAACTAAGCATGTTGGCCATTCGTGCAACCATAGTGATAGAGAGCCTGATGCACAGTCATTCGCACGCACATCATGCCTACATCAAACTTTCTACAACTCGTGTGTACATCTGCGATGCCGAACTGCCCGGGAGGTATTCATGCTGTCAGCCACCCTGTAATTGTGCAAGCGTTGTGAATTACCTCTCCTAACGGCATCGTGCCGAAGTGTGCTTGCGCCTCTCACTGGTTTATATGGGGCATCGTGCTGGGACTTATCGAACAGGGTTGTAAAGCCACAACGCATCGAGGTCTTTTTTTTTTTATTCTTTTTTTTTTTTTTTTTTATGCGGGCGCACCGTGTTACACGTGGCCGCTTTAATTTCTTCACTGATGCTCCAAAAAGAGCATTTAATTACAAAGATCATCAGCGCAGATATGAATAATGCACCTTTGCAAACGGCATTATTTTTCGCCCGACGTTCACGACGCTGAAAATTCATCGTGCAAGCTGCGAGTGTGTATCCTCAGTGCTGTGCAAATGTTTATCACCAGCTTTGCCGAACTGGTGCTCGATTTTGCACAAAGCAGGCTTCTTTTTCGATTACACCTGTACTTATATACGGCGGCCCCTAATTCGTATCGTCAGCTGTTATCTCGTTTATACGTTCTCCACTTGGAATAGATAAATTACCACAACGCAGGCATGCCCCTCCGCATCGCTCCGTTTCCTTTCTCTTTGTGTTTGTGCGTACCACCGCGGTTTAAATATGCGCGGTGAAATTGAACCACGTGAACCAGAGCTTTAAAGGGTGCGCCGCTGCCGCATCTATCGTGCCTAAGCCCCTCCGGCGTACAGAGCGAGTGGTAGTATGTACTGCGTGCATGAAGCAGCGGCTCAATTTAGCGCACAGCAGAATCACGAAGGGCAAGACGGACGGCTTTGCTCGGCGGCTGATCCCAGCCACGAGACTAAGTCGGGCCGGGAGAAATGAGATTTGCCTCGCTCTTCGTGTGTCGCTGTGTGCACAATCGGCCATTCCCCGTGCAGCGTGTATTTGCACCGCCTTGTCTCGTAGTTGCGCGCACAGCACGCTCAGTGCAGCGCGTGCTCTTGTGAAATCGTCGACACTCGGCAGCGGCGTGCACACCGTGTATTCGTGGAGAGCACAGAACGTCTGTAAGCTCCTTCACTTGGCAGTGGTCTCGTCCGTTCTTTCACCCCACAAACAAAGTCGGGGCGTTGAATTTCGCAACCTTACAAGGGGCGTCGCGTATTGACCGCCGAGGTTAACTGCAGTCGCTGCTACACAACGCGGACCTTCAAAAGCTGCGCTCGGAAACAATGGGTAAAGAAGACCCCGATATTGCGCGACATTTTACGAATCCCTTCCATTGTGACAATCCTCTCTCGTGCAGCTTCTATACACCACTCTGGTTCACGCATTCGACGAGTAAAGAACTAAAAAATGAATAAAAGAAAACGATGCTGTTCCTTTATTCATGCGTCTATATGTCAGGTGTTGAATTGTTTGTTCGGGGCGGCCGTCTCCTCTCGGCCATCCTAAATCTCCCGAGAGTCCGCGGATCCTGCGCATTTTCCACCGGCCGCATTGCGAAGCAAGGGATCAAGGAACGGGGCCCTGATCCTCCCCGCAAGCTCGAATATACCACCGCGTGTGTATCCGTTTTCAATTAGGCCGTGAGCGCACAACCGCCGGGCACCAAAACACAGCAGCTTCACAAAGGCTAGCAGCCTTCATAGCGGAAAGAGGATGGATCCTCACGTGCGAGAGAGCGCGGCCGTCGCGCATGTCGACCCCGACCGCTGAGCGGGAAACAATGGGGATTAGCACACCGCGAGAGGGAGGGGCCGGCACGGGTCTTTGTCGTCCTCCGCGATGTCTTCTCGTCGAACGACACTGTCTAGGATGTGACGGGTGTGTTGGAGGTTCTTTCGCATGCAAGCTCGTGTTTTGCGTATGTATGTGTTACATACTGCTTCGCCGCAGACGCTGAGGTGACAGGGGGCGAGCCGGCCTCGTCTCGCCCGATCCTGTATCGATTACTGTCTTCTTTTCTTCGCTTTTGTTCTTCTCCAAGGACAGGTCGCATATAAATGCGCGTAGATTAGGCCAGGGTCCGTGTCCCGTGCTACGCACTCTTCCTTTATGCGCGCGTGCTTCTTCTGTTAGTCCTTTGAGCGAGATGAGGTCGCAAGAATTATTCCCTCGAGTCTGTGCAGGGCTTTAAGGGGACGAGAAAAGGTGCATGCGCTTTTGTACCTGTTTATTAAGTTTTTCCCCTCGCTATTATATGGCGCCCCAGGGATGCGTCCTTCCCTTGGTCGTCGTCTGGTGTCGGGAATGAGCGCGTTGTTCTAGCGGGTGACTGGCGGGAGTTATTTTGTTGCTGCTGTGGTGATGCCTTCGGGGCGCAGCTAGACATGGCGCGGGTCTGATGATATCATTATGAGCCGCGCTTTCGAAAAATTCAGCCGTGGAGAAACGCAGGGGAGGGGGGGACGCCATCGAGTCCGCATCTTCTCGCCGTTCTTTGCATGGGTGGGAGGAAGACGGTGCGAGTAGCGGGAGTTTGTTCCCAAGCTTGGTTGAGTCACTGCCCCTGTTTCGAGTGAGTCATCTTGTCGGGGTAATCCTAACCGTTCGTGGCTATAAGTGTCCCCTGAGTCACGAAGGGCCATGAAAGGTGAATATGTGATGAGCCTTCTTGTTTCACTGACCCCCATGGTAGATATGTAAGTTGCTGAAATTGTGGGTTTATTTAAAATGTCTGATTCCTTCCGCATGCTTGCCTTGATCCATCCGAACCGCCATTTCTCTTTCTGCCCGTCGGATATGCTTTTGGCATAGTGGTTTAAAGCTGTACCTGCGCAGAAGTGGTCACGGTATCAAGTTTTCACGGAGTGCTCTTGTGAGCGACAACATTTTCACACGACTAACATTTTGTACCTTCAGGCAGATACTCGCGAACTGTGCAGAAAAGAAAATACCGCCTTCTATGCGAGCGGTATTTCTATAAAAGAGCGCAGACCACAAATCAGTCTGTAATACACTTCCGCACGAGCGGTTTATTTTTCATTCGTTTAGGATTTGACCTTTCAATAAGGGAGCTGTTAGGTTACAGAATCGGCTATACGCCTCTATGTATTCGCCTTCTGGGATGTGAGCAGCACGCGCAGAAACCATGCACAATGCCACCATTGACTCTAACAAAAAAATGAGTCCGCTTATTACTTCTACGCGACCTGAATGCGTCACTCCGCGCGTGACCTTTCCTCTGCGTGGAGTCCAAGTGGCACGTGGCACCAACTTGGAGAGGTTCATCAATTAGCATTCGCTATGCACCAGGCTCGAGTCGCGCACGTGTGCAAACACAGGAGCCGTGCTCCAACTCAATAGAGATTTTTCGCCTTCTCTATCTGCTTGACTGGCACGTTTCGGACTCCTTCGCTCGTGGCTAAAATTTGGTGCAGTCGCCGCCAACTTCGCAATATTCGACTTGGCGCCATACTTTAGGAACCTTTTTCGCTGTGCTCGATTTTGCCCATCTAACTTCGATCAGGGGTCTTATGCTGCGAGAATAACAGGTGGTCAACAACCTGAAGCTCCGCTATTCTGTGTGACAAAGCGGTGCAGCCTGTCAGACAACATCCAGTACGGACGCAGCGATGGTGTCACCTTCTTGGCATAGCTTCGAGCGTGCTGCACAGAAATGTGCAGAAGAATACGCCACGCGGGACTCCGCTGCGCAGACAATCTCCACTGTCGAGAGGGAGGGCGGACTGACACGTGCTGCGCTTCTAAACAAAGGACACGGCGACTGCGGGTCGACGCGAACCGCGCCATTTGCAATTCGTCAATGCTAGCAGGGGTACACGCGCAGAGCTAACTCGATCGAACGGAAAGAAGCTGGCCGCCTCCCCATCTCTTTCCAACTGGCCCGGGAACCCGCTTAAAACACTCCCTGGGGGGTGATCCATCTCGAAGTGGGTGAAAGGGGGAGACGAAATCAATGCGTCAGCTTGTCCACCGGCCCCCGCGGCTAGATCCATCCATCCGTCTATCCATCCATCGTGCACCCCGTCCCTTCGTCGGTCCGAGCGGGACAAACAGCTGGGGCGAAAGGGGACTGAAGCAGCAGCCGCGGCCTCGCGACCTCTCGTAACAGCTGCACGGGCCCGGCTGCTGAGCCTTTTCTTAGGACGCGTTTGTCGAGTCTCGAGCCGCTTTTTCCCGATGCGGCGGCCCGACTATTTTTAAGGGAGCGAACGGATTATGCGACGCTGTAGAGACGGGGCGACCTGGCAGCTTTTCACACCTTTCCGTTGCGCCCATCTGAGAGAGAGAGAGCTGCCTTAGTGCCACTTTTTCCGATGGTCTGAATTGTATCTCTGCGCTGGAGTCACACGAGAATAGACGTCGACGTTTTGTTGACACGCATTGCGTATGTATAGGCACACCTCTATATTCGCTTAATTACAACTCCCCCTTAATTTGGACCTCTGTTGGACTTATTGGTATACGTATACAGTGGTAAGTCAATATATTGCATGCATGAGCCCTTGGCATCCAAGGAGCTCGATGCTGTCTCGTTACGTCAGACAGCGTGCCGAGCAGTCAGTGGCATGCTGATGAATTTTCGCTCAGAACGCTCACGCTGATTTCATGCACAACGGAGCCTTTAACGTCGTCACGTTACTAAAGAACGACACCCATGGACTGAAACAAAACCATAAGGGGTGGGGGCTATTTGAAAAAAATTCTATATAGCGGGTCGCCTAATCGGCCACATTCGTTTACCGTCTCGTTTTTGCATGGTGAAAGTTTGAATCGACGTTCGCTGGTATAAATCATCGTCAGACGTTGCCGATTTCTGAAACACAGACATCGTATTGTGTACTACGGCCATTGTTGTATGCTGGCTTGTTTAGTGTAATGATTTATAGAGCCCCAGGAGGTTGTTACGCGCATTTCCTAGTTTACCTGGCTGAGTATACCGTTGACAGCGGCTTTCACGAGCGCGCACGAGAACTGATGAAAATGACGTCCGTATCGCTTTTGATGGAGCGTCTCTTTTGTTCCAAACCTAAACCCTTAGCGCAACGCCAAGTGCAAATTAATGTCCGGGCTCAGGTGCCCCTGCCTAACTTTTAGCGAATATCGAGTTTCGACGCTCAATGCAGCTCACCATTTCAGATTTTATTTCGGGTGTACCGGCTGCGAATTTGAAGAAACGTTTGGAAGAGCGGCGCGAATAGCTTGCAAAAAGAAACAAGAAATAAAAGGAGCGAGCCTACTAGGGCGAAAAGCAGAGAATTTTAATGGTACCAGTCTCACGGCCCTTAAATAACTCGAATAAAAAATAAAGAAACGGATCAGGAACTGTGATTAAAAGTGAAAAAAAAAAAAAAATGCTCGCGTACCGAACATGATTCGCGGAAATCCGAATAAATCTCGCACGCACCGCGAACACGGGAGCGCGCATTGATTCGATCCTCGCACACTTATGCAGAGGGGCTGCTTGACACGAGAAGGAAAAGGAGAAACTGATCTCAGCGTTTCAAGTTTCCAGTTTGATTGTTTGAGGGGAGCCTGAAGCGCAGTCAGGGGGCGCTCGGAAACCACTTAAGCGGTTTTTAAGGCATTCCGAGTCGCGTTACGCTTATCTTGTTCTCGGAATTTCAAGGACGGTACGTTGGTGCCTGGGCAATTTAAAAGCAGAGCTTCACGCTCCCTCATAAAAACGAAGGGCCTCGTGCGTTCTTTTTCGAGAAGAGTTATGTGATCCTTTAGAAAACCAACGACATGCGGTAGGACCCTTTCCTCACACTGTCTGGGAGCGAGGCGGGTCCGAGATAAAAAAGCCGGGCGCTTGTTCACTAAAGCGAGCCCTCGTGCTTAACCTGCAAACGAGCGAAGCCCGGCTGCTGGTTAGGAGAAGCACGCATGTGTCCACTGCTCGGAGAATTGTAACTCAAGCGTGCGATCACGAAAGCGGAAGATGTTTGGTAAGGGTGGTTGAAGATACGAGGCTTCGTTGAAAACACTGCCCAAGCGATAAAGCCAGCCAGTAACCAATCCACTAGAACGGGAGAGAAAAAAAGAGCGTGCCACAGGGGCACACACACGCTCTTAACCCACCGGGCCGCGTCTCGCGTCGCTGGCCAAGCGCTCGAAAATTCGGCCGATAGAAATCTTCCTGCGTGGGGATTAAAAGATTGACCGGCGGCGGTGGTCGGTCGGTCGCTGGCCGGAACGCGATACGATCGCGTTGTGGTCGCGCGCTTTGCGCATGTTCTGCCACGGCGGTGGAACAGCGCCAGTGTCAGGTCGGTCTCTTCTCCTCTAAGGGATCAGGCCGTGCATCGGCGCTACTAGCAGCAGTCGAGCGCGTCGATTTGTGAACCTTCCGCGTCGTCCTCTGGCCGGCGTCGTAAAGCGAACGGCGCGCCGCCTATGGGGTATGTATGCCCTCGACCGAGCCGTAAAGAAGGTGGAGCGCTGTAAACATCTTCCCGCGAGCTGAACGCGTTCCTTTTTACCTGCATGTATGTGTGCCTATGGCGGTGTTCAGAGAGGAGAAGCTCCGTCTGCGTGCCGAAGGGATTTGCAGACTGCAAGACGGACTCTGCCTTCCCGGCTTCTTTTTATCGGCGCGGCCGCAAACATGTTTACACCGTTCTGAGACAGTGGTGCATGCCACTGTTGGAGAAGGATTGCGAAATGTGCTGTGACTTCGTTTCCAACCATTTTCTTTGTTCACTACCGTCGGCGCCGAGGGTCCTTCTATACCCCCCCTCCCCCCCCCCCCCCTTTTTTTTTTTTCGTTTTTTCTCTTTTTGGTCATACTTTCTTGGACGGAAGACTTAAAAGTGGCCTCTTTGCTTCGGGTCAGTGGACTTCGATGAAAGCGCCTCCTGATGGGAGACAGCTTCTCTCAGCCCTCTGTCCTTTGGGGAATTTGACCATCGTCTCTCCTGTTGTCGGGTTAAACTGCGTGTTTTTTGTATCATGTGATTTCTTTAAAAGGGTGAAAGACCGCAGCAGAGGAAGTTGGCTTCTTCAGCTCATTTGTGTATGCGCGAAAGGTTGTTGGTTAATTATTCTTGGTGTACAAATATTTGCTATGTACGGAGACCAAATAACAGATCTGCTTTCAGCGAAATAAAGGCCAAGACATCGTCCTCTCCTGGTGAAGAAGCAGGGGTATTTGGGTGCCGTTTCCTTATAATAACAATCTGTTTAACCCTATGCGTGAGCGCACTGAATAAAGGCCCTTTTCAAGAGAGTTTTGAACGCTTTTTGATATTTATCTGCCGGCTTAGCTGAGAAAAAAAAGTTTTAAATAAATCTACCAATCTTCTATTGATGCGTATCCTTGTTCCTCTGCTCTTCTATTCTGCTGCATTCGTTACATTTCTCTCTCACACACTATCTCTATAGGTGTTATGTTGCGCTAAACTTCTGCTACACCAATGCCTTCAAGCGAGGTTTAGGCATTGGTTGATTTAATGAATAAAAGTTGCATGTAATGATACAATGCCATGTGCTTCTCCCCCCCCCCCCCCTCCCCGGTCTTTCCATCCCGTAGTCGGCGCGCGAAGCTGATATCGCGGCATCGCAGTGCATCAGAGACCTGCAGACCGCGCAATTCTTCTCGATCTTTTACGACCGCGCGGTGTTCTTAGGCGTTCCGTCCCCTCGCAGCGAAAACCACAGAACGGATAGCCAGCTGACCGGCGCTCTGACTCAACAGCTGGCCGGTGCACACAATAGGCGTATGTATGTTCACCGAAAACGCCGCTCGTCCCTCGACCACCGCAAATCAGCGCCGCTTTGAGCTGCGAGCTGACCGCCGGATGTGTGTGTCGATGGCAGCGACCGTATATATATTACATGGCTTCAACCGTTCATCGTCCACCGAGAGTTTCCTCCTCCCTCTGACGGAGCAGAGACGGCCCTTCTTCCTTCCCCAATACTGAATTATTAAATCAGCCTTTTTACGACGCTCGCGGTACTGGTGCCGGGTGGCTGATTTACGTGACGACACCAACCCGCCTTCTCGTATTGCGAACATGCACACGGAAGGCTCGCGTGCACAGGGACGCAAAGACTGTTTTCCCATCTGAGTCCACGGCAGACGAAGAGACGCGTTCCGGTCGAAGAAGGCGTATTTTCACTCTGAGCATCTAGCTTCGATTGAAGCCTGCTTGGGGCAGTAATTGCTTAACTCGATCACCTTATACCCTGCGCACGGCACGCGAACTCATGTAACAGGCTAGAAGGAAAGAATTAAGGGCCCTGGCACTGAAGTGGAGATTACCCAACGGGGGGGAGAAAAGGAAGCGGGGCAGGGAGACGGGGAAGGAGGGCAGCACTGCTACATGGCATTCCATGGCTCAACACGAGTACGCGGGTTCGATTTCCGGCAGCAGACGAAATGCATTAACGGCTCCGTACCAGTGTTGCACTGCAGTTATCGCTCGGGAGGTTTCCTTTTGTAAAGTGCCTCACATTAGGTTCTGCGTAGCCTTCGCCGTGGTAATCCTTAGACTTGGTCCTCCTTATTTTATTAGTCCAAGGCATTATTGCTTTGCCGAGAAGCGAATTCCAGCCGCAACACGAACCTGGACAGTTTCACGGATAGCACACTGTTATTTAACAAAGCGGCATCTTTTGAATCCTTTGTTTATGCGTATTGTGGTGGTGACAAAAGGGACGGTATACACGCCCAAGATAACCCTAGTACACTATTCCGAGTGTATAAATAGTCTATGCATTTGCGCTGTGAAGTGTTTCTCCCGGTCTCGCAACCGCCGGTGTCGGGCGGATTTAGGACGTGCGTGCCTGTGAGCTTTGTTCCCAGCTTGCTTGAAAAAAAAAAAAAAAAAAGAAAATCATTCTGTCCCCGTTTCGCATTGTGGGCACTCCAGTGCGGCTGCGCAGGAGAGCGACGTCGGGGGGACGTAAAAGAAGCGTCCTGCGCTGTTTCGTGTTCACCCGTTCGGCCTAACTCGCCGAGCTGCTGCTTCATTGTATGCGCACACGAGCGAGCACGTACCGCCCGTAAAAACAACGCCGTGTATGTAGATGGCCGCGCGGTGCCCCTCCGCGTGTTATTTCTTTTTGTTCTTTCCACGAGCGACGAGTGCCACTTTGGATGCGCAGAGCGAGTTGCGGGAATTATGCGATAAGGCGTCTACCCGCCCCACACTCGCACACTGCGTGTACTCTTCCCGTTTTTGTCTCTCTAATAAAAACTAGAGCTGCCCCTGGTCCTCTGATAACATGTCAACAACTTCCAAAGTTGAGAAGCCTGTTGAAATCGTGCGCCAAACTCTAATAACCTTTTCTGTTGCGAGTCGGGTTGTAAGTATGTTTGTTTTGTTCTGAAAATATACGAATGCGTTCTTCTTTCTTCAGCATTACTGAATATTTCTAATATGAGAACAATTTATATATGTCGAATGCGTTGTCGTTAGCGCATATAATTAGATAAATATTTGTATTGCACCACGGCATGTGCGCGAAGCAATTCTTGTGCCATGACGTCGTTGTACCCAGCCTTGATGGTTCCGAACCTGCTTACTGCAGATATTATGTCGGCTTCCTCTATCCTCTATCCTTTTTTTTTTTTTTTTTCAAATTAAATACTGTGCAATGCATGAAAGGCGTGTCATGTTAACGACGAAGCCGCCCTGTGCGCGGGCACGTGTGTTTTCAATTATAGATTTGGCCATCTGTTTATGTCTCGTTTTTGTGAGCGATGCTTGGCCGGCTCCTCCTTATCTTCAACAGTAGAAGCCAGGCCTGCACAAGACGAGCGTAATTCATGCCGACCGCTTAGTCGGTCCGGAAGCCCTCGTTGAGACGGCATTGCCAATGACAAGGTTTATCTCGCCGATGCACAGTGTTGCAGCACACGGACTCAGTACAATGCAGCCGCCCCCGTTTTCTGGATTACTCTGCTCTGGCGATATACGCCATTGCTGGTATGACCCGGAGCACGTCATCCGGCTGATCAGGAAGTCGCCAGCCAGAGAGAGATAACGCGCTTGCCGCGCTGATACTGGCGATTAAATGTCAGCCCTGCCATGCTCGCAATTGCAGACAGCCTCGTCCCACTGGGCTTGATTAATATATTGCCCATGACATCTTTCCTGCAAAGCCGCGGCCTGCGTAACGTAACGGAATCAGTCGTGATGTGGTCTAACCGCTCGCTGCTGTCCACGCTGGCTGCGAGGCCACGAACTCGGCGTCGCGTCTCTTTCTCTATGGTCGCGTCGCCGCTAACAAGCTACGCCGTGTTTCATGGGTGCGCGTGTGTTTTGTAAAGCGTGTATAAACAGTAGCATAGTCGTCGGGGGAGCCTTGAGGCTCCATAATAGGCCCCGATAAAGCTGCAAGGCTGTTGCGTGTGCGCGCACGCCGCGCAATGTGTGTTATCTGCGGTGCGGAAGAGTGCCGCTAGTGGCTTGCGGCTAACTCGGGGAGACAATGGCAGCGCTTGTTCATGTTCTTCCTGCACGCACTTCATGAGAAGAGGAAGTCAGTCCTTCATGCAAGCGGTTGCACTTTCCTTCCTTCCTCTGGACGCTTTGTTTTCATCCGGGCTTCTTTCTTTCCCCCTCTCTCGTTCTGTTTGAGTCGACTCGGCGTAGCCTCTGTCGAAGGAACAAGCGCTGGCTTGATGCTATACGCGACGCCAGATGTCGTCTCAATAGCGCTCGAGTTGACGTCACAAATTGATATTTCTCTTTATTGTTACTCCTAGCGTGCACGCTGAAGGGTGCGCCGCTTGTAGAGAGGTGCAGATTAAAATATATTTTTTTCCTTCCTGCAGTGCAATGAAGAAGCTGTTTGAGTCGTTTATTCGCCACTGATTGCTTTGTCATCGCCTGTCGATAGTTTTCAAAGCGGGTGGTCAAAGTAAAAGTCGTCCTCAACAAGTCAGCTTCTTACAACCGGCAAATGTTCTACTCCGCACAGCCTACTCCATCTTTCAGCACAGAGCATTCATCAATTTCCATGCTGGATGTGCCCATATAACCACGACAGCTAGAAAATAAAGGCGCAGGACGCATGCTTTATTAATCGTGTCTCGATATCTTTGTAGATCTCGATATCTTATAGATTAGTAAACCACATGGCCACTCATAGCGGTGGGTCTTCGCAAGGCTACGGCTCTCCATTATTGGCACGGCATTCTCGAATTTCGCAGAAGAATTGGAGAGGTTGTCACCCCTGTAGCTTTCATGCACAAGAAACTGAGCGGACCCTTATAAGGCCATATGAAGTCAGGCTGAGACGCTTGAAGTCGCCTACCCCACACCGAGAGACAAGTAAAAGTGTATGAAAAAACCAAGGCAAGATGTTCCCGAGCTTGTTTTCTCTGTCGCGTTTTTCTCTCGTTCCGCTGTACGTGCGCCGGCCTATTGCGCGCCTCCCGCGGCGTTTTACCTACCAACGCCCAAAGGGCGTCATTTATTTGGGCGTGATCGCACTATAAACTTTAGAGCGTCTCTATCTTCGAGCGACCTCGCCATCTGTGCAGGTAGAGCACACGCTCGCGTGGGTTTGACCGCTCTTTTCTCTATTCCCACGAAGCTAGCGGCTCCTCTGTTTTATGCTATTCTTCTGTTTTTTAAATCGTTCTGTTCGCGCTCCACAGGCTTTACGTGGACTCTCTTGAACCCGAAGCGGAGGTGCACAAAAAGCACCGCGGCTGCATTTCGTGCGGGAGCTGCCGCTAAGTTTGGGCGTCGGCTCACTCGGGTCTCTTGTGGTCGGAATGGTGGCTCACTTCGCGTTGGCGTCGGTCGCATCACCGTCGCTGGTGGCAGGCAGCAGCAGCAGTGTGGCGGATGGCGCTTTCGGGCGGTGGTTGTGGTTTTTGTGGCGCGCCGTCGACCTCTCCGGTAGGTCTTCTTTTTCGGCGAGCGGGGGCGCGCGATCATGAGAGCTAGAGCGCGTCACCTCCATTATAATACAGCAGGGCCGCGACCACCAACAGCAACCACCACCGCGGAGCCAGCCTCTTTTGAAACTCGGCACCGAAGAAGAACGGGAGGGATGCGAGCACAAAGACGAGGTCATCTCTCCGCTAGGAGTATGCGGAGATGCACGGAGGAAGGGCCAGATTACCTGTCTCTCTCGAGCGTAGCAGGAAATGCACAGGTCGGAGAGAAGGGGAGAGACGTGCTAGCATGGCGAACGAGGAGGAGAGGACTTAAGGTGGACTGGCTGGTGTGTTGTGGCTGCTGCGGTGGCGGCGATAGTTGTAGCAGTAGGCAAAGTATACACGCGTGTGTGGTGCTGCGTCTGTGTGTCTGTGCGCACGCGTTCTTGACTCCGCTAGCCGTGGAAGAAACGCAGCGGCGCGGCAGCTCGCAACGCCCGGCCCGCTCTGGAGGTAACGATACCTTGCCCCTTCCTCCCCCACCGTCCTTTTTTATTTTACGCTTTGAGAACGGGCCGTGATGGGGCCGCCGCCCATGCGGCCAGACAGACAGCCTGCGTTTGGAAGAACGCTGCGTCGCTGTAGGGCGGGTCTAGTTCAGTGTCGGCATTGCTGGAGATTGCGAAACAAGAATAAGCAGAGAAATGTATATAGAAAGAGAGAAAAGAGCCGGGAACGATTTGCAGATGACAAGACTCGCTCGAGGCGGGTGATGCACTGTGTCCAGAGAATGGGGCGGAACCGGCCTCGCGTCGCAATGTGCCGCGCGAGACGGCCTGAGATTGAAACACACCCGGGCGAGAAGATGCGTCTCCGACTGTTGATTGTGGAGACTCGTTCTCTCTCCTCTGTCGCGTGCGGGCGCTGCTCTGTTGACGCGTTGCGAATGACGACGCTTGATTGCTCCGCGTGCGTGGACTCTTGAGATCCCCGCTTCGTCAGTGGCGATCTGCACTTCGGTGATTACGTGTGCGGTGGACGAACCGGCGTTTTCTCATCCTCCGTTTGCCTCTATGCATAAAGCCGATTGCAGTTGTTAAACGAAATGCCGTGGGTGCGAGCCTACATTAAAGAGTACGTAAGCACGGAGACATTTGGAGATTTTTATGTTCGGCGGGTATCGATTTATCATTTAAGTGTGATTAGTGTTACTGCATGCAGCAAGCGCAGAGTTAACTTGTTTTTTCTCCCACCCCTTTAATTTCTATCTTTTCTGAGCATAAATAAGATCTGCCACCTGTTCAAAACTGCTCGCTATCGAGCGAGGTCGGAAACCAAAGATAAATGCGGACGTATGTAGAGATTGCAGCGCCTGCTTTAAAACTCGTTTAAATGAAGGGCTTATCTTGAGCCTTGTCAGGAGTGCCTCAGGGGTTGTTAACGTTCATGGCCGGTCTATGCTTGGCCTCTCTGATCTCTTTATCCGCTGTCTTGTCTCTTTCCAGCAGCAAGACAAGCAAAGAACAGCGTGCCAACAGATACCTCTTCTAAAAGTCAGGGTAAGTGCGTCCTGCCTTGGCGCGGGCCAGTTTTTACGGCGAAAGCCTTACATGGCTCATCAGTGGCGTGCACAGAAAGTGACTGTCCGCGGAATGCGTCACCAATCTAAAATCCAATTCAACATAATCCACAACAAACAAACAAACAAAATACCGAATGAAGTCATGATTAATTGGCTAAGGACATTGCATAACGACTAGCCACATTAGTCATAGCCAAAATGCAATCCAGAAATCGCGTAACAAGCCAATACCGAATCCAGTCATGATTAATTGGCTATAATGCCTAAATGACATTGCATAGCGACTAGTGACGTTAGTCATAGTCCGAATCCAAATCATAGCCAAGCATGAAATCCATAATCCACATAACAAGCCAGCCAAAGCCAACGCAAGACGCCTCATTTGCTTTCGCATTACATCAGGTAAAAAGACGTAAGTGCACCCCTTAAATTTTTGGTGGCTTGCTGTCAAAACATATTGCCAATATTCTGTTGCTCGTATACATTGAAAAAAAAATAATAATAATAATAATAACGAAGACAGTATCCACCCACAAATCGACCGTTTCCAAAGTCTGTCTGTGTCCGAGTCATAAATGCATAAATGACATCGCAACGTCGCCAGAGCTTCAGTACTAATGGGCAGTAAGCAAAAAAATAAAAAATAAAAATAAAAATAAAATAAAGGGGGGGGGGGGGGGGGTATTTGCTTTATGTGCAAAGATATAATTTTGAGGTTTAAAGTACTTCCAAAGCTGGCATCGGCAAATTAGGAATGCAGTTGATATGCAACAGACGTCTATAATGATTTGGCCGGTCTTCATGCCAAGTATGAACGCAAAACAAGCAGGGAAGGTGGTGTATGCGCTCGCCAACTCCGGTAGCTGGCGATTTCGAATATGGTTATGAACGGTGTTAGTGAGGTTCCACTGTGCCCGCATGGTTCCGTCTGAAACGCCACTGAACTTCACTTGAGAGAACATACCCAGGCGAAGCTATAATACTGCGCACCCATCGGTCGTTGGGTTCGTGAAATGTCGTACTTTTCTAAAGCTCCTATTGGCGGTGCGTGTTGTTAGGTTACGGCTGTGGGGCCCATGAGTCGAGTTATATGGCGTGCAGTACATTTCCTGGACGGCAGCTACGGTTCATTGGCGTCGTCCAACGGTTTTTCATGATCGCAGTTAATATATGTCGTCGCAAAGCTATATATGCAGATCCACACAACTGTATACAGCACGGAACAGGCTTGCGAGCAAGAGCAGTGTGACGCTGCGTCGTACACAGAAGTGACAGCACTCCCGCTATGAGCTGAACTGCCGATCTTGCACATTTTACCTCTTCAAAAGAGTTATTTTTTTATTTTAAGGGAAACAAGGAAGATACAATGTTTTTTTTTTTTTTTTTAATAAAATGCAACGCACTTGACAAAGAGCTCCGTTTCACTAGACGCGGCTCAGTGGTGCCAATTGTTTTCAGCATTATCTTTTTTTTTATTGTCAGCGTCGTTCTTTCTTTTTTAGTTAGCTTCGTTTCTGGCGCTGTTAAGGTGCTCCAAGCTGTGTCGCGTTTCGCGGTTCCGTTGGCAATACGTTCCAAAGGCAGACGCGCCGGGAGCAGTGTGGTTTAACGCTTTTCGTACACGTTCGGTTGCAGCTGTCCAACGCAGTATCTCGTGACAGTTGGCAGCTTCACGTGGCGCTTTTTTTCTACCCGCAGGGATTCTACCACTGTGCCGAAACATGCGCGTTCAGTATGACACGGGTGGTGGGCGCATCCCAAATGCTACATTCTCTCCTCTTATCGCTTATATGCACGCGCACTGCCTGCCTCACGTTGCCGCTTTTCAGCGGCTGAGCTGCGACGGCACACCATCTCTTTTACTCAGGTCCCCGCTTTTGACGCTTGCTTAACGTGCACACGCCTGAGCTGCCAAGACGCGTGAAGAGGTCGTGGCGTATCTTTCTACGCCGGAGGTCATCCGGAGCACATTCTGAAGGGAAGCCAAGTGTGGCTGCTACTTTGAACGAAATGAAGGAAAGTGGAAACCACGAGAGTAAAAATGAGAGGAAAGATGTATGCGTAGTCCTTGTGATCAACGGCCCGTGGCAACCGTGTTCCTGGCTGTGCCGCTCTGTGGCTGACACAACATGTGTGGGCGCTGGCGGATGCCAAGGTTTCTTCGGTTAGCTGTAAAACAGCGCTAAATAACAGACGCGGGGAAGAAGCCTGGTCTCTAGTCCTCTATTTTTCGTTTGCCTGTGTGCAATCTATACAATTATTTTAGTTGGAAGAACAAATACCGACTGTAGTCCGAGTCCTCTCTCTTCTGGAGAAACTTTTCTGATGAGTCGCGCCCCATCGACAGCAGCGGACCGCTGTCGGTAATGGCGTGTCTGATGTTAACGCGCACTGTCAAATCGGTATATGTACTACCTCTATAAGAAAGCAAAACATCGTCTGGAGCTGACTAGGTAAAATAAAGGGAGGGGGGTAACGTACGTGATACAAGCTTTAAAGTCACTAACTGAAGCATATCCAGTCCAACCAGCGATTGTGGGAAAGCTGGCGGCGCCAATCTTTTGGAGTGGGCTTGTGCTGAATCCATCGGTTATTTATCCCGGTAGCGTATACTTCAAAAAGGCTTGCAGATTATACACGCAATATAAGAACTGCACTGCGCGCGTTATAGCCCGGTTGTTGCTGCAACGAAAACATCGTCGTGGCTTCCTCTCAGGGAAAAAAAGACAAGGAAAAGAAGAACTAAGTTGAAAAAATAAATGACTGTCCGCCCAGCGCTCTTTCGACTGCACGTGTCACGTGTCCTGGACCCCCCAATCAAGCCTGCCACGGCGACACGTCGCTGTTTTATTGTTATTATTTTTTTTTTCTTTTTTCTTTTCAGGACGCTGCCATTATTTACCATGTGTTAGTGCTGGCTGCCTTTTCCTCTGACCGTTCTCTTTCTATTTCCTCTTTCTTTCTTTTTTTTTTTTTTACGCGCAAAATAATCGGAGTTTGTGAACGTCGACCCGGTCTTCGGCGCTGCTGCGAGGATGCGAGCCGTTTGCGTGAAACCCGGTCGCGGAGGCGGCACGTCATGTGCGAAAACAGCGCCTGCCGTCATCCATGCGTGCCAGTGTAATGGCAGCCCTTTTACGGGCCAGGCATAGCCGCGCGCTCCGGACACGTAACGTCACTGCCGCGTGCGTGTCATGCAATGTCCAGGCTTTCGTCTGTCGACGTCGCAAAAGCGGAGAACAGGCGCGGCCCAGATGCGATATTACGGTGGCGCTATTTCCGGGGTGTTTTTCTCTCTCTCCCCATCACACCTCTCTTTCGCAGTCCTCTTTTTACGTCTTGCGAGCATGGTAAGAACTGGAACAGAGTAAAATGCACACAGCGTTGGTGGTGGCTTAAGCGGTCGTGCATGTACTGCACATTTTTGCGAGGGAATAATCTAGGAAAATAATAATCTGGAAGGACGCTCCTGGATCGAAGTGACAACGGAAATGCGTGCTGAGTGCGAGGCGTCCTTGTGTGGCTGTGTTATCTCTGTACGCACGCACAACTCCTCCGCGCCGGGCGGTCTATTATTCTTTCCTTCCTGGAGGAAAATATGGAGTGTCTCCTCGCCCTCAACCTGCGTGACCGTGACCGCAACACTCCTTTGTGGACGATGGGGTCGTCCGCCGCACGATTTTGGGCATGAGAATGGTATTTCGGCTGTTCCGTCCGTTTTTTCTTGGCTGTCGTGAATTCCGTTTGTTTTCCCCATTATTTCATTTTTGAACATTTATTTATTTATTTGCCGTCTTAAAGGGGCTACAAGCAGGTAGAAGAAGGCGGCCATTTCTAGCTGCTTCCGAACCACAGTTTCGGCTGCTTCGATGGCTTTTGAAAACCTATCAGAATATTCCTTAATACTCCCCACGGTGTTCTGTGTGCTTGTCTGATGCTTTTAGGAAGCAAGGAACCGTTGAGAATGAAAGAAAGGAGCCGAAGAGGTCGCTCTTATCGATGCTTGCCCCGATGGCCCGCCTGCGCAACCTGCAGGTTGCCGGCGCGCCCTGTAGTCGCTAATCGATCGCCCCCTTTTCCTTAACGAAAACGAATCTACGACACCTCACAGCCCCAAAAATTTTGCGCGCCTCGATCGTCCGAACAAAAGAAAGCATCGCGAAAAAAAAAAAAAAAAAAACATTGAAAGTCAGAGGGCTAAAAATGCTTCAGCTCGTCGGTCTCTGTCTTTCCACTTCACCAACCAGCACTACTGTATATACCTACGCTGCGCACATTCGCCACCTTTTTCCTCTCTTGCCGGAGGATGGATCGAGAGAGAGAGTTTATCTCAGCTTCCAGAGCCGACGAAGAAGAACAAGCAGGCCTCCCGAAACCTTTTTTGCTTTGCTCTGTTCGCACTTTATTCCCGATCTGTGTTGGCAAGCAGATACGGAAGGACAAAGCTGTTGCCGCAAGAGCGTTTTAATCGAACCCGACCTCCATTCTTCGTTCGCCTGGCTGACTGCAGCCGCCACCTCCTTCTTTTCTTCCCATGCCCGCCTCGCCAACTCCTGCTTGTCTTTTTTCCGCCCTTCTTTTCATTTCCTCCTATTTGTCTTCATTCATTTCTTTCTTCTTCTCCCGACTCGCTCACGAAGTCGTTCGTCCGTCCGTGGCTCTACTGCGGCTGCTGCCAGTGCTTTTGTTTCGTGCGCCTCTCCTCTGCGAAGCGGGAATCGGAGACAAGAGCAGCCAGGTCCGCCGATGACATCTTCGTTCTCATTTGCGCCGTGTCTTCGCAGACGCAGCTATCTCCTCCCCTTTCTCCTCCCCCGAAGCCTATTTTCGCCAGCTACGCGTTGTCTCTGGAAGCCGGCCGTTCTCATCTGCCTGACTCGATGCGCTCCCGCCGCTACTCCATCTTCGGGCTGATCACTTTTCCTTTTTGTCGATAACACTGGCGTTCGCCTTTCAAGGCCAGCGGTCGTCGTCGCCGCCGGCTGCCCTTTCAACGGCGCCCGGAACGGACTCGCTCAGCGCTGCTTGTGTAGCCTTTTGACCCCCGTCACGACTTTTTGTTCGCTGTTTGGACCTTGGCGTGTCATGATTGCCGCTTTTTTTATTTTTACAATTAAGTATTTTGTCAGCAATGTTCCTGTTCTTTCTTTCGTGCTCGTCGGAATGCCTCTTTGTTGGTGCCTCGGCTTGCTGCGCCTTCACAGCGTACGCACCGTTGCGAGGACGAATGCTATGGGGCAAGTTTTCAAGTTTTCACCACCACCACCACCACCACGCTCTTTGTTTTCGGTTCATGGCTGTTAGCGCATGGCGGCTGAAGTCTAGCGGTGTGTTTAATAAATCGGCGAGGGACAGTCCCCGCCTATGCGACAAATTTTACGTAGGAAGAGCATTCTGAAGCTAAAGTTTGCGACCAAAAGAACTCAAGGTACGAATGCGTGGTTTAAATGAGACCGCCCCTACTCCAAACGTCCCTTCCAAGAGCGGCTTGTAAATTCGCCGTTGCTCTGATCGGTCGAACTACTCTGTGCGTTCGCAACATCACCAAGTGACAGCACAAAGCAGGCATTTATAGAGCGTAAACGGCGATGTCCCTTATCGGTAAAGCAGCGGCCGAACGCTTGATTGCTCAACAACTGTTACATATTAAGTTGCAACTATAGAAATAGCTTAACTTCACGTACGCAGCAGCTCTAAATTATAATGAAATGAATAATGTAAAATTCGAACCTGAATGGGACCGAAGTCATTGTTAAAAATATTCGGAGTTCGAATCAAGGTAGAACCTTATGCATCACCTTTCCCTCACCTCACGTTATGCTGGCGAGATCGAAGCGCAACATCGAATAAACCGGAACTTCGGATTAAGCGAGATTTCAAGGCGCACAGTTTTGGTGGGCCACACTAGGCCTGTAGTGTTACCACTGCACTGCGGAGGTGGAAGCTTGGTGCCGTAGTTTTGCCGGCGGACACAGGGTAAAGCAGAGCTAAGAGGAAAAGACATCGCTCAAATCAGTACGGAGCGCGACGTCTTGCAGCGTTCGCATTCCTCCGAGCGCGGACGTGCGTAATACGCCACCCAGCTTGCGTGTAGGGAAGGTCACTTCTCGCTGGCAGAGCAGCAACGGGTGGGCCGTGACAGCCTTATCCACGTGCCAACAGTCGTACATTATCCAAAGAACCCCCTCCCCCGCCCATGGGAAGGGGAGCGGTAGCTAGGAAATCGAGCGGTTCGCAGCGTCGTCGTCTAGAATTTCACGTGCGTCAGCCGTAAATTCTCCCCCGCGGTAATCCACACCACCGACTGGCAGCTGTGAAACCCTATGGAGCTGGTTGCCTTGCCCGTAGCGTCTTCCGCATCTGAGACGTGTGCTCTCTGGAGCCCGAAATCCGCGTTCGCCCTGAAACATTCCCCGAAACACAAGGAGGGCGGAATTCAAGCTGCAGTCGGAGCGGAAAGGAATCCCAGTGACACAAGACGCGATAAAACACCGGTAGAACAAAAGTGTGATGCGTGCTTTGTGTTGTGAGGGGGCAGCAGGTATTGCCGGCCGGCCACCCGCCGAGTGAAATCTTGAGACCGCTTCCTCTCCGCTTCTCTCTGATTGTGTTTTTTTTTTTTTATTTTTTATTTATTTATTTTTTTTTTAGCAAGTTGCCAACCGGCGGTGCTTGAAGAGAGCGCCGCCACGCAAAAGAATTCCGAAGGAGCCCAATTTAGAAGACGGTGGCTGCCGTCGGGGGAGAATGAAAAGTCGCAACGGAGGCCGGCGCGTCCTTCCTATTGACGGGGGCCCTTCGATTCTCTCCGAGGAGTTTTTTGTTTGTCCCATCTATCATAATCAGGCCCGGCTTCGCGCGAGAACAGGGATAGATATATAAACAGAACAAAGGAAACGAACTAAGGATGCACCACGGAAGGAAGGCAGCAGGCAGAAGAAATAAGCAACAAGAAAAACAAAACACGGACACGCAATACGGTGGAGCTTGCGCGTAGCCCCGAGCCTTCCTTCTTTGGTGGGGCTCACGCTCATCTCGTAAATCCCTGGTCACGCAAATGTCTAGCCCCCCCGCACCTTCCGGAGCCAACTCTCTTTCTCTCTCTCTTTCTTCCCTCCCTCCATTTTCATATCGCTGGATATCGCTTCCCGCAGAAAAAGCGGCTTGTGCTGGGCCCATCTTTCTCTCACTCTCTGCTCATCCTGTTGTCACTCAACGCGCCAAAAGACTGCGGATCTATTACACGTGTCTTCAGGCGGCTTGGCTTGACTTTCTTCTTTCCGCTTGGATGTTTTTCTTGAGCCCATGTCCGTACATACTACGCCTACGTCGAAGAAACCGTCGGGCAGACTTGGGACTTCTTTTATGCGGCTCTTTACAGAAAGGCTGGACGCACGTTGTCCAAGAGCGACAAACGCGATTTGTGAAGAATGGCTCTTGAGCGAGTGCGCAATCTTTCATCGCGATTTGCAAAGTTTATTCTTACAATATTATTATTGCGCGAAACGAGAGCAATGTGTCGCCTGTCGGTAGAGCCAGGGGATTTCACACTTCGCGTTTGACGTGTTGCAACTAGCTTAAGCTGAGCCATTTAGCTGTTAAAGATTAGTGGGCCCATGTTTCACTATGAGCACTGATGCTATGCGCTTATATATAGGCTCGGTCCTCTCACTTTTGTATCAATAAATTTTATTCATCATCGTCATCACCTCCCAGACAACGCAAGAGATAACGTGCCCTTAGGTGCCTGTCGCAACTTCAGGCTATGTGCACTTGATTTCTTTCGCACCAAATGAACAGTAATCGCCAAACGACATCGACTTTCCGCTCCTATATTGAAAGCGAGAAGGTTATGCAATTTTTGCAAGCAGCCGATTGTGGATACCTAAGTTTCTGCCGGCTCCTGCTACGCCTACCTTCCCTTGGGATCCAATTGGTTACTCTTAGATACCATCGGTTATTCTCTTTTCGAACTACGTGTCCTGTCCATGCCCATTTCTTCTTCTTAATGTCCACTAGAATGTCGGTAACTTGAGTTATTTCTCTGACCCACTCTGCACGCTTCCTATCTCTTAATGTTACCCCTACCATTTTTGGTCCCATAGTCCTCTGGATTGTCCTCAACTTAAGTAGAACCCTTTTTGTCATTTTTCCGCCCCATAGATGATTGCCGGTAGGATGCAATTGTTATACACTTTCCTCTTGAGTGATACCGGTAAGCTGCTAGTCATAATGTTTGAGTACCTTCCAAATGCGCTCCATCGCAATTTTATTCTCCTAGTTATTTTCCTTTCGTGGTCCCTCCTTAAAGGCCCACTATCCACCCTCCGGTCGCAAATATTTTCTTCCCCGGTGACTGTGAGACTTCGCCCCTAGAACGCAAGGCCGCAAAATGTTTTTGAAAAGAGTAACTAAAAAAGAGTAAGTCACCGCAATCACCCGATTCTATCATGCCTCTCTCCTTCCGTTCCCTCGCAAAGGTTTTTCACTCTCTTGCCCGAGGTTGTCTAGCCTCCGCAATACAAATTCCCCTTCCTCCTCCGCGTTTGGCGGGAGGTGAGGCGTGGCTCTCCGCGAGCGCGAAAATAATAATAATAATAAAAAAAACGGTCGAGGGAGCGCGCGCCGCTGGATTGTATGGTCGTGGCGAGGGAAAAGCGCGCTGCGAGCGGTAGACACCCATCCTTCTCCTGTCAGTCAGCGAGACGGACCAATCGACATCGTTCCCGGTACGTACGTCATTGCTGTGGCCCGTCGGGCCAGCGCAGGAAACGGGGAAGCTGGCTTCCCAAAGGAGAGCATGAGTGAGCTTTGAATTGTATTTTCGATGCTTTGCGGCGCGCGTGTCACTGTAGCATTTTGCACAGACTATCTCCGGTACCTGATCGAAACACTGGGCGCCTTTGCTTAAAAGGGCCTTCCCTGGACAGTGGCCCTTTAAGTAGGCATGTTCGCCCACCACTTCCAACGCTTCGCTAACTATATTAAACTGCTGTTCATTTCCCGGGCTGTTCAGCATTATATTAGTCTTCTGCATATTAATCTTTAGGCCTACATTTCTGCTTCTCCTGTTTAGATCATTTATCATGAGTTGCAGAGTTACTTAACAAGGCAATGTCATCACTCATCAGCGAATCGAAGATTACTGAGATATTCTCAATCGACCCTGATGCCTAACTGCTCCTATTCGATGTCTTTTAATACACTCTAAGCAAGCTGTAACAGCGCTAGGGAGAGAGATCGTGTCTCCTTGCCTAACGTCTTCCTTGACTGGAGTTTTATCACTTTCTTTATGCAGGGCTATATTATACTTCAGGCAGAAAATTAGGTGCGTGGATGAGATTACGAAATTCGCATTAGTCAAGTGGATGCAGCTAGCGCAGGACCGGGTTAAAGGGAAGAAAATGGGAGAGGCCTTCGCCCTGCAGTGGGCACAGTCCTGCTGCTGCTACTGATGATGATTGTGGACAAGTGAGGTGAGAGCGCTCTTTATGGGACAATGGCCTTGGTTGTGTCAAGGGTGTCTTTGCATTGTCTTACGACATGCGCCGCAGAGTGTCGGGCTCCTTGGGCTGATTGGTTCTGCTTTATTACCTGGTTGGTTCCGCTGCAATGATGACGTTCATCCAGTCTGCCCCGCCGATGGTTAGTGCCCTTGTTAGGCTGTCCAAAGCGTCGTATCGTTCCTTGCTATCATGTACGAACGGATGTGTCCACTCTTTCATCCATTACATTGAGAGAGAAAGAGAGAGAGATTCGGTGAAAGATGGCGGAGGAGCACAGGCCTAGCGAATCAAACCAGCGTCGGTTCAGCGAACACACATTGGCCACTGCGTTGCACGTACTCGTCCCACTCGGTGGCTTCACCGTCATCCACCTCATCGCCATCCTGCGGCTGCCACATATCGCGCAATCTGTCTGTCGCACAAGGGCCTATTACATCGTAGCCAGCGGACGACCCACCGCTGCGTTCACGGATCGCCACAGGAAGTCTCGCTCGCTCTTGCAATCTCGTTTCCCCCTTCGCTTCATCTCTTCCCTAGAGCCTCGCGTTGGCTTTCACCCGTCGTGGGCTGAGTCAACGTTTCACAAAGCACAGGTCTCCGGACACGTGCATGTTGCGAGTGCCATCTTCCCGCGCTGCACTGGCTTCTCTTTTCGGAGCCTAGACGCTCATAGACGCCCGTCGTCCTCTGGCCGCTGTCTGGCATGCATATGGAGTTTGCGTGACTGAAACCATATTGTATCGGCGACGTCTAAAGGCCTCGCTTTCGCGTCGGACGTTTCCGGCACCAATGCCCGGAACGTTTACTGCGCCTCCAGAAATGTTTTTACGCGCTACCCATACGTGCTTGTTATCGGTTATGAAATCTGCCGGAGGGCGGTCGGTTCCGTCCTGGTATAGAGAATTGTGGAAACAGTTGCCGCAGGTGTATGCACTTATAAAAATAGTGCGGTCTCTCTCGGCCCGTCTCTGCGAACGCGCCATTTGAATGAATGCCATGTAAATGTATCTCGTGGGAGCTTCGCTCAGGTGGTGCAACGCTGGGCTGCTGGCGCAAGCTGCGCGCGCATTGTTTTGCATCAGCCGGTATTTCGCGCGGCGTGTGTATATTATTATGCCCGGACGACAGTCGTGGCGCGATTACTGTGCACGTATGGCTCACTCGCACGCATGCACGCGTATTCTCATAATTTGTTCGCTTGCGCATGTCCACAACGCGGCGGCCATTGCGCGCTCTGGGGTTCGTTGATGCCATTAGTCATAATCGGGCGGGGCTAATGGGGGCTAGACCGCCTCCGTGTCTGTGTAAAAGCAGGCGCATTGTATGCGTCGACAGAGCGGAAGCTATATAGGAGTGACACGTATCGCGTGCTCTCCCTGTGAGGTCTTCCGTGTCTCCCCCTGGCGGTGAGGGGCGGCGATTTGCTCGCCGTTGTGCGCTTATGGTATTTATTCCCCATGTGTAACAGAAGCGGGTGCGTTGTGATGACATGCGTGCCTTGTCGCATTAACTAGTCGAGTCACTGATGGAGCTCGCAACGTGGTGGATATATAAATGCGTCGTTGGGGCATATATGTTCCATGATGGGCCGGGTGGCTACGGTTGCCCTTGTTGCATCTCTCTGTATAATATCTGAGGTGCTTCAAGGACACGTGTATTATATATTTCCACGTCGTTATACAAAGCACGCTGCTATACGACGGTATTTTTCTCGGAGCGACATTGTCTTGGCGCTGGTTTAGCCACGCATTGTCTCTGCTCTGCCGCGGCCCCAAACTGCTGGGTAATGTGCAGTTGCAGCGAAAGGTGCGCGTTCTTCGTGATGCCCGCAACCGTGGTGTGTTTTGTGCGTGTGAAGGAGAGTAGTATCAGACTAATGGATATAGATGCGCAACCACTGGGCGTGAGATGCAAGCCATGTCGTGTAATTGAGGGACCCAGATTGATTTTGGCCACCTGGTGTTCTTCAGAGAAGACAGAAATCCTGGTGAAGGACCAAGAAGTTACGCGGGTGCAGATTTGAGTCACGGTTCGTGTTGCTCTATAATGGTTCTCTATCTCAGTGGACGGTTGAAAACGTCCGAGGTCGGAGCGGTTAAAACGAGGACGCGGCCTTGCGTTGCTACCGTGCCAGCGCTGTCGTTTCAAAAGCTTCCGTGCGTGCAAGGCGACGGAACGGTTATATTGTTGCACCCGCGGGATATTGCGTGCGCCGTTTCGAGTTCCCGGCTATTTTGACCAATCTTATCGTTGCAGAGCGCTCTGACTGGCGTGAAGGTAACAGGGGGGGGGATTAATAGTCATGATGGTCTGCCTCCGTGCCGGCAAGGGCGAATAAAGATCTCGCGCCCTTTCATTGAACGTGCCAGTCCCCAGCGATAGTGCGTCCAAGGGCTTGTGTAACGTCTGGAAAGGGTTCATTAACTGTTTACGCAAAGTCAACAGGCGGAAACATAATTGCTTCGGTTCAGCGAAAATCGCGTCATAACCCTTCCAGAATAGTGTTTTACGGGTTGCTTTGCAACAGCTTTTCGTACTGTTCGATGCTATCGCATTCGTGTACGCCCCCTCATGCGGGTGCATTTTTAATTTATGTAGCGTTCTGAACGTTTGCAACTCTAACGATTACCTCTCTCTTTCGGGACATACCTGATTTTTCCCTGAAAAAGAATAAAAAATGCGTGACATTTGTTGCGAACCTCAACAGCGACCTCGATGCCTGCGGACAATAGTTAGGTACCTGCCTAAATTCTAGTTTGGGCAGGTCGCTAGTTTTGGAACGTTACCGCATTCCTCCCCGTGTCGCGGCAGCTTCTTGGTCAATTAAGACATCACTGGCTTCTGCAGTGTGGCGCGAACCGGACACTACTCGCTCACTCCGAGACCAGTCGTTAGGAAAAGGCGAGCGAAACGGACCGACTGCTGGGCCAAAGAGACGGCTTCGGGCGACGAGAGAAAGGAAGTAGATAGCCGAGATAATATGGCCGCGCTTAGCTCGAGGAAATGAACGAAGCGAGCAGCGGGGCATCCTCAGGGGCCGGCATCCCAAAAAGAGCCTCGTCGTCCCCCCGCTGCGGGCTGGACAGCTCGGTGAAGCATGACCGTGAACCTCCTAAGCGCTGGCGGCAGCGTCGACTGTTGCGCAACCGACAGCTGCAGAATGCCCCCGCCGGTAGAGAACCGGTGTGCTATATGAAAGCGGGCGAAAGAATACTCTCTCCCCGATACTGCCTATCGTGTCTTTACGACTTCAGTAGTACCCCTCCACCCGTCGCCGCACGGACCAGTCGTGTATGGCCTCCTCTCCTCCCCCTCTCCCCACAGGGCCCTTTCCGCTCCCGAGAAGTCTAGAGGGAAGCTTATATCTCGTCTTAATTGAACAAATTACTCGATCTTGAAATGGGATTCGCGTCGCCAGCTGGTTTGCGGTACCTAACTCCGGTAACTTATGTGTTAGTGGTGTTGGTATACTATAAGGCACCGAATGACAGTGCTGCGCAGATCTGTAGTTCGCTTTAACTCGAGCAACGCCTCCTCTAACTTCGAGGAGGCGTTGACTCGAGCCACGATATTGACTGGCAACTCGGACGAGGCGCTCGAAAAAGCATAGTAGTACATACTCACTCACTCTGTCTCTACAGTATTCGATAGGGTGTGCACTCTATACAATGGCGCATGTTGGGCAACCGGGTGAAATTGAGTAATATAGTACACCACGCTGATGAGATTTCGAACAACGTTCGCCCAATTCGGTCAAGTTTCAAGGCTTCGAAACTGTCTGTGATTCCAAATTCCTAGAAAAACAAAAACGAACTTCTATTCTGCCCGAATCCATTAAGCGGGCCCGCAGCGGTCGATAAATGACACTGCATGGTATATATGCTCGCGATGAACACATCGACGTGCGTCAGGAGTCATTGCGAATGCATGTCCCGTCTTTGAAAGGGAGGCATCGAGGGAGAGGAGAACGCAATTATGGTAAGGACGCTCAACAGCCCTTGAATCCGGAACTACTCTCATCGCCATTGCTCTGCATATGCGCACGGGCGAAGAGCCGGGGCGTGGACCTATTCACGCGCCATGTTTCCGCTTTACTTTCTCTTCATGTAAGTTGAGCGAGGGAAAGCTGCTCGGTCACTGAGGCAGTCGTTCCGCGGCGTTTATGTATACATACATATAAGCGGCCACCAATATGTACAGATAATGTAGACGCCGCAGCAACACATTGGCGCTCGCGCACTGTAATAATCGAGCAGGATGCTCGCTGCCCTCTCCTGACCAATTAGACGGAGATGCGCCTCACTATCGGAGCGCCCTCTGAAGGTGTATAGGACAGCAGCTCCGGCATTTAATGGGACACTTACTTACTCTCTTTTTTTCGTGTTTTGCTTTCGAGGTTGACGTCAGCGCCCCTGTTACAAAAGAGGGTCAGAGATCGAGGCTCACGTACGCTCGCACCGAAATATTCGAGGTTATTCTTACTCGGTGGTACTGAAGACAGGCTTAATAATTTATTCAGATTTCTCGTAAACGGAGAAGTACAGTTAAAAAATGAAGCCCCAAAACTATGGTGTTTACAGTTAGATTTAAAACCTGTGCTGGTGAATCTGTAGGGAATAAGTATATAGGCATTCGGGGTAGCCAAGAAGAAGCTGGAAATGCTGTTACAATATTGTAGCGTATGTCCAACGGTAAAACCCTTTCTCAAAGGTGGCCTCCGTTTCGACCCCTTTTCCTCTGTTCAAATAAGCTCCAACAGATTTCGAGTCAGAGGTCGACGCTTGCCAGATACCGTTTTACGCTTTATCCCATGAGGTAGTTCTTTTTGCAGTAAACAATAAAAGTGGACGCTCTTTCCCACGCGCTATCAGCGCTTGCAATCTGCGAGAAAACCAGGAACAAAAAGAAATGAAGCAAGGCCGAGCCTTATAATCGTTTAATTGCACCCCTGCGACCTCGGGTGCATTGTGAGGCTTCACGACGAACGTGCGTCGTGTTGTCGTCAGTCTCAAGAGGAAAATGGCTCGTCGCGCGCCCGCTCATTTCTCCCGGAACCTTGACATTCTTTTTTTCTTCTTCTTTGACCTTATGCGCAAATCAGCCGCCCCGCCAGGGTGGTGCAGTGGTAAGACGCCCGACTACTGTGCCGGAGTTCCCGGGATCGAATCCCGGCCTCGGCGGCTGCGTTTCGATCGAGGCGAAACGAAGTGGCGTCCGTGTGCTGTGCGATGTCAGCGCACGTTAAAGATCCCCAGGTGGTCGAAATTACTCCGTAGCCCTCCACTACGACCCCCCTTTCTCTCTATCCACTTTCACTCCCACCTTCATCCCTTCCCTTACGGCGCGGTTCAGGTGTCCACAGAGCAAGTGTGACAGATACTGCGCTTTTCCCTTCCTATGAACCAACCAACCAACCAAATCAGCCGACCGCCTTTTTTTTTTTCTCCTTCTCCCTATCCTCTTGTTCCTTCATTATTTCCTCCCGCTCATGATGGAACGCATCCACAGTTGTACCCAATATGATGGGGCACAAATCCCGCTCTGCTGTCCAGTCCTGCACCCTCCCATGTGCTTGTCCGCTGGACGGCACTGCTCAGCGTGAAATTTTAACAGAAACCGCGACTGTGGTTAGGAGTTCCTTGAACGAAATGTTATTGAAATATAAATACTGTTTTTCGCCGACAGCACTAACTTTAATGCATGGCAGGTTCTGTAGTTATTTCCAGTACTAACCAGTGTTTAGTTGTTAGCCATCGCTTTCTGGAAGGGTCCGGGCGTAAAAGAGATCCGCTCTTACCTTCTGGGCGTCTTGCTTTTCCCGTTGTTCTCACCTGCAGACATCATCTCAATGCCCGTAAAGAAGCGAACAGAAAGAGTTTTGCGGGGGGGCCCTGTTTTCTCGGGCAGTCCTTCGGTTGCTTTCCACGTGGCATCGCGAGACACAGGGGCTGTGACGTTAAAGTGGCTGGGTGGCGCGCCCACGTATATCGCGACAAAAAAGGCTGCTATAAAAACTTGCGCACCCCGCTGACTTAGTTATAAGCGTCCGAAAAAGACAAACGACGCTTCGAGGCCTTGTTTCTCGCTGTTTATAAGCGTGGCCAAAACGAAGAACGTCTCACCACCGTGCGGTAGCCGGGCGCTTTTAGCTCCTATGTGCGCGCTCCGCTGCAACTTGAAGACCTCTGCTGTGCCCGCGAGGCCGAGTGCGCTCGTCGCATTTGCCTTTTCGAACGCGGAAGCGGCATTTCTGCTGTCTTCACCCGCGAGTTGTATTCTTCGCAACTAGCAGCGCATTAAAAAAAATGAAAAATTAAATTAGCATCCTAATGACATGCGAGTCAGAGGTGGGCAATCTCATGAAATTAAGCCAGCGACTTCGTCACCTGCAGCAACAGAAGGATATTGGACGTTTGTCAACCTGCTGCGCAATTGTAGCATTCAATGGTGGATAAAAAAAAGAAAAACGTTCCTTAGATATATGTTTATACTTACGCAGTATCGATGACCCTGATTTGACGTTGACTGAAGGTGGGCAACCTCATGATATTTCAACGTAACCTCAAGAGGTTGTCCTCTTTTGGTGGGATCTAATAATACTATCTCTATAGGCGGCTGCGACGCACTGACCTATACATCTGCGTTGGTTCAGTTTGGTTGTTCGAATGGTCCAAGCTGTAGTCAACGCACACCTGCTCTTAATCATGATGGGCTTGTATACCAGTTCAATAGGTAGAGAGTGGCACCATTCTTAGGAAGGGGGAGGTTTTTGAGAGATGCTGGAAGATGTATGTTGTGAGCACTTTCATCGTGACCAATAAGGTACGCCCGTTTAATAGCATGGCCTTCTCCTCAGCTCTTGGCATTTCCTTGTCGTCAACGGTTTCTCCATGCAGCGTTTGAAAATCGAATGTTTCCCAGACTCGGAACTCAGCAAGACTCTCCCTCTTGTCTTTATCTTTACTATACACTATACTCGAGCTCCGTTGTGCGGTTTTCTGTTTAGGCATTTGTTCTTTATTTATATGCTCTGCGCCATCATAGGCCGTGATGAAAGAGTTTTGGGTCTTCATAGGTCGTCAGCGCGAATGCGACAGACGTTTACGACAGACTTGTTTAGGTTGCACACGCTCACCGAGTTATTAGAGAGATTTAGCTTACCGTGATCCGCGATCCGCTATGGTGATCCGCCACAGCGCGTTCCACTGCGCATGGCCAGATCCCCTTGACGCCGATAGATGGCACCACATACTTGATGTCGGCACATAGACCTGCCGCGTGGGGACCAATCAGCTTGTGCGCCCCGCCCACGCGCGGTAGAGGGTCGCGGTGGCAGATCGCGGATCACGGTAAGCTAAATCTCTCTATTATCCCAGCTGAGAACACCGATGTAAAAGTTGTCCGAGCAGCGCCCCAGCGTTTTCAACCCATGGTGATAAGCTTTTGTCGGGAGCGAGGATATACGGTACCGCGCTAAAAAAAACCCCGCTGACTGATATCTCGCAATCTGGCCTATTCTGAAACTGTGATCAGAGCCGCGTAGAGGGCGCCGCATGTCTCGGCCAAACTTTTTCATAAAACTAGTCTGCAACTGATAAAAAGATAAGGGAAAAGAGTGCCCCTTCCGGCTTCCTTCCTGTCGACAGCGTTCGATTAATCACTTTTCGCGCCCTGCGTCCGGAAACACGTAGCTGTAACTGTGCGAACGTCTATGAGCGCCACAGAAGTGCCAAGAGCCAGGACTTGGCCCGAAGAAAGCCGGGTGCTTCGCGTACATCGCTCCACATTGGCTCCTGCACGGGGTCAAAGTTTCCGCGTGGCTCGATGGAAGTACGCGGACATCCGAAGAGCGCTTCCCGCCTCAGCAACCGCTGGGAAAGAAAAAAAAAAGTTGATGAAGTAAAATAAAAAGTGAGTGATGAAGCAGTGGAACGGAAGGAAAGGGCTGGCGTTACTGAAGCTTCTTTGCTATTTGCTCAACACGGACCAGCTCAACACGCACGCACGCACTAAACACATATGCGCGGTCATTCACGCCGCGTATCAGTGTCTTATACAAACAGCAAAGAGGCCGCGCTGCTATTTGGCGGGAGTCCGGTAAACAAAACACCGGGGAGTGCCTAAGAACGCACTCGTGAGTGTGCTCGGCCATTAAGCGAGCCAAGAATGCGTCCCGGATGGGCGCCGCCTTTAATAACGTTTTATTAACGCAAGGAGGGCGTGAAGTACCGCGGTGCTGAAGAAGCGGCAGCTGCCCGCAGCTCCTGTGTCCCATGCGTATGTGTAGCTGTTTCCTGCACGTCGCCTTCCGTCTTTGACCGTGGGGACACTTAACCGCGCCGTCGAAGCGCTGATGTTGCCGGCATTCCGAAGCTCTTGTCTCCTCCCCAATTTCTAGAGGCGAGAGTGACAGGCATTTCTCGTAACCGTTGCACTGCTACGCGCGATAAAAGTAAAATATTAAAAGAAACGGTTAAAAGGGAAAGAGACCCTGAAGAGATCTAGCGACGAGCCTGGGGGAATGTGCGCTCCCCCTCACCCTTTCGCTTATTTAAGTTGATGCTCTACGTCCCCTCCCCTCTTGTTGGAGCATAGGCGCTTGCTGCATACCGGGCCGAACAACGGAACAACCTTATTACTCATCTGGAGAGAGATTCATTGTCCTTGTGAAGCTCATGGGTCCTCCTTGCACGCGTGGTTAGCTCGGCCAACTGCGCAGCAGTTATTTGCTTGCGCCATGTGTCAACCTCTATATTTCTTAAATTCTGCGCACACCCGCGTTTTGTTTCCCCATCAGTGGTTCTTAAAACGTGCGGCTTTCGACTTTATGTTTTTTTTTTTTTAAGTGCATTGGCAATGGCGTCAGAGCATTGTACTCTTGAGTATGTCAAAAGAACGCAGCGGGATTTGCGCAAGAAATGTGGACTCGTATCCAAATGGTTCTTCAAAAGCAGCGAGCCTGATCGTCCTTTAAAAAAGAACGAAAGAAACACGCCACTAGCCAAGGTGCAGGCCGGTAACCAAAGCGGGTGGTAAAGCGGAACAAGACAAACGAAAAACCAACCTCTTTATAACAGCAGGAGTATGGCTGGCGATATGTTCACCTCACGTTCTTGTCTCAGGCTGAAAAGAAAACATAGTTGGCGCGCCTTGCGTCGGCTAATTCACTGAAATGTTCTCGATTGAATTAGAGTAAGGAGAAAAGAAAGAGATGAGATTGAAAAGAAGCAAACGTGAAGAGACCAACTCCACGCCCGCAGCTTCGTCGGAATTTGGTGATTCTCTCTCTATCTCTCTCTCTCTCTCTCACACACACACACACACACACACACACACACACACACACACACACACACACACACACACACACACACACACACACACACACACACACACACACACACACACACACACACACACACACACACACACACACACACACACACACACACACACACACACACACTTTCGACACATACGATAGGAAGAACTTTTGAGATGGCGGTGTGGAGGAAGCGAGCGATTTTGGGAGGAACTCATACTGTGATGGGCCCACAGGCGGCCGTGTATCGGATGAACACGTGTTCTGCAGCCCCGCGCTTTTCCCGCATCTGTAGATACAAAAAAGCGGGCCCGGCGTTCTTTCTACCGTAGCCAAGTGGAAATCTAGGAAAGAAAATAGACGGTGAGCAGCCACGGGAAGAATTAAGGCGTATAAAGGAACGGCGTACGCGTGGAAGGCGCACCAGTAGTTTGGAAACATCGAAAGAGCGTTCGAGCGAACCGGATAGCTGCTACAACTCAACAAAGGTGGGAGGCAGAGAGGGGAAGAGATACGGTCAAAGCGGCCGTACTTTGAAGAGCCCGCGCACAGCTTCATCGTTGGTTGTCGGAAAAGAAGGGCATGCTCTGTAGACGAGACCTGTGTTCGCTGGCGCGTCTTCTTGTTTCGCTTCTTTTCCTTTATTACTGTCTCGCACTGAGGAGGAGAGAGAGGAATCTCGACGTGCTTCGGCGTGCGTTGCAGCTAGCCTCGAAAATCGAGATAGCAAAACAATCCGGGAAGAAAAAAGTGTGCTCTCGGGAAATAACGGCCACTACTACTTTTTTCTTTGGACCAAGAGAAAGAAGTTGGGGGGGGGGGGGGGGGGGGGGGGCAGCATTCTTTACCGCGCCTTCTGTTTCGCTGTCTGCTTCCCTTGTTTTCACTTACCGTTTTCAAGTTCCCTTATTGCATTTGGTCGATATGCTTTCTTAGTTATGTTCTTTTTCTTCGGCGTTGCAAGCCTCGCCGCACTATACTCACTATACGGACGCGGGCGTTCCTGCGAGGAAGACACTGCGAGCAGCTAGCTCTTTTCATTTTCTTTTCTCTATCGACGAATCAAGCAAAATGAAATCGGATCTGTATAGCCTCTCCAGTGGGTGCGGCCATTGGAACTGATCAAAGGCAGACGCCTGGTCACTGCTCTGAGTGAGGAGACGAAAACGAAAAGGAATGCGATAGAAGGGGAAGACGAGAAAGTATTGGGCGCGCAGCTGGCTGGCGGCAAAAGGAAACGCGGCGTAATATAATCGCCGCCCGTGTACGGGAGGATCTGACGCAAGACAAGAGCCTCTTTCGAGGAGAAAGTGAATGAAAGGCAGAAGAAACTGAGACAATGTCGGCCCCCTGTGTCCCGCCTCTCGACTAAAAGCGAGGTCGACGAGCGACGGGGAGCCGAAAGGCGTCAAGCTGGTATGTCGTATGTTGCCGCCAAGTATGGAGCAACGAAGCAGAATTCGCCGATCCCCGTCGTCGACAGAGGAGTATCGCTTACACACCCTCTCCCCCTTTTCAATGCGAAAGCATTACTCGCTATGTTCACAGATTTCTATCCGCAGAACGTGTCCGCAGCAGTTGTGAGTAATTGAGAAGTGCTAGAGGTTAATGAGTGGTGTCAATCAATAGAGGGTGGCGCACTGTTGTGTCTCAAAAATAATTAGGCCAATAAGTTCATTATGTAATTGATTAGGATATCACTGCCTTGCCGTGGCGGAGGGGCTTGCGAAACTCGATGAAGTAGTGAGCTCTGCTGTGTAGGGCCACCCAAGATAGAGTCACGACAGAGAGTTCTGACAAAATGTGATTCACTGGAGAATGTAATGGTAACCCACTCCAGTATTTCCTGCATAGAAAACCCTATGGCCTGTCTCGCCGAAGAATTGACGCGTTTGAATTGTGGTGTTGGCGGAGACTCTTGAGAGTTCCTTGGACTGCCAGAAGATCAAATCAGTCGATATTGTCGACCATAAACCCTGACTGCTCATTGGAGCGTCAACTTCTGAAGTTAAAGCTCGGCTACTTTGGTCATCTGATGAGAAAAGAGGAGTCGCTGGAGAAAGATTTGATGTTTGGAAAGGCTGAGGGTCGCCGGAGAAGGGGTAGGCAGCGAACGCGATGGTTAGATGGCATCCTCGGGGCACTGCAGATGAAGTTATGTGATGTTAGGAAGATACTGAGAGACCGGAAAGCGCGGCGTGACATGGTCCATAGGGTCACGAAGAGTCGGACACGACTGAACTGAACTGGTTCACATGAAAGGAAAGGCGCAGTATCTGTCACTTGTGGACACCTGAATCGCGCTGTAAAGGCCGGGATACCGCCGCGCCAAGCCGGCGCCGTCGGGCGTCGAAAAAACGCGCGCCGCCGCCGATCTGCACTGCCAGATATTTGACGCGTGGGCGGCGCGGTGTCCTCTCGAACCGGAAGCTACTGCAGGCGCGAGCCAATAGCAGCGCGGAAAGCTGGCATTTCCGATATGAGCGGCCGCTGTCAACATGGCCGCCATGGCTGACGAGGTGTGCGGCAGTTTGGCCGCAGAAATGTGATTATCGTAAAAATAAACGCCTAATCAAGCACGGCATGTCGGCTTTTTGTGGGTATACGACCTACTCTCGGATCGTAATGCATTTGTCTTCTCCCTGAAGCGAAATTTCTAAAAAAAAAAAAGAAAAGAAAAAAGAACCGTGCCGCTGGTATCCGAGTGGGCATTCCAAGGTATCTTCGTTCATTCGATCGCGGCACATCCTTGTGCGACCTATGTACGCTTTCTACATTTAGCACAGTAGCTTTGAATTGAGCCCTTTCGCGATTTTACCACAAGGGACAGCGTCGCTTCTCTCACGTACCTCGCTCTGCGGTTATTTCCGCTTGCTGATGCATTTGCTTTCGCATCGAGGGATCTGCGGCGGCGCTCGCGCCGCTTCGTCGTTCCATGTATCTCGAGCTGGGCGTCGCGTCGGCGCAGCAGTTTTCGACGCGCGAAAATCGTGGAAAAAAACGCCGCATGTATTCCGGCCTTAAGGGAAGGGAAGAAGGTTGGAGTGAAAGCGGAAAGAGAGAAAGGGCTGCCGTAGTGGAAACGTCAAGGATGCGACGTCACGCAACCGGAAGTAGAACCGAAAAAGGGCATAGGAAGGTGTTGGCGCGCAATTTGAAAGTAGCAAAGGATAAAATGGATCACGGCCGGTCTCGAGGGAGAGCGCGAGCTCTCCTCCGAGACCGACCGTGAATGGGTTAACAAGAAGTGAATGTGAGGTAGAGGGTGTGACGTCACGTAACCGGAATTAGAGCCGAAAAAGAGCATAGCACCAAAAACTAAAATAGGTAAACGAAATGAATTAAGCAACTAGAAGCAACCAACAGCAGCATCCGTGCTTTCGCATTACTCCAATGCAGATTCTGCAGTGCTCTTTAATTTTTGTGTGTTATTTTGTGGTCAAAAGTGGTCGTTTCGTCTTCCCGTTGGTTCACAAGTCTTTGTTTTCACACTTGCGATGTGGTTTCCACCTGCCTTTGTCTTATAAATAAATGAATAAATTAGGGTATACGTGTTGGTGCGCTACGCGAACTGCGCATGCGCACGCATGTTCGTCAACTTCACTCTGTCACCAAGCCTGTGTAGGTAAATTGAGTGTAGTATATGTGGGCACGAAAATTCGAGCGCAAAAAAGTTCGAGTACGAAAATCGCGTTTGATTTCAAGCGACGTTCGTACGTCACAAGAAAACAAACGTGCCTGGCCTCCAGGAGGGACAAGAGTGTCGGGTGCTCTGGCGCAACTTATGAGTGCCGTATCCGATGCCTCGCCGGCCTATATATGTTGGCTCTTGTTTGTGTACGCGTCTGAACCCCTTTTCGATGACGCCTGTCCGCGCTAGTGTTTCGTCACGAGTGGGGGCTCCCCCCGCAAATATGCCGGGCATATCGACAGATGATCAATATGAAAGGCCAGCAAGTACCAAGGTTGCGCAGTTTCGCGTGCCCTTTGTTGCTTGCAGTCGTCCTCCTTGTTCAATATTCGGGCTTCTCTCTGTGACTTCTTCACGTGGATTTACGCCATCGTCGTTGAGTGTATCGATTTAGGTTCTGGTCTGGCGACAAAAACAAACAAACAAAAACAGTATTGCTATCTTACTGTGTCGTGCCATACGTGCAACGTTAAGTTGCAGAGCCAATTTCAGACCGCACATGTCGTGCAGAAACGTCGTAGCGTTCTCTACTCACTGTAGCCTGCATATGCAGTACTAGAGAGATTTAGCACACCGTGATCCGCGATCCACCACCGCGATCCGCCACCGCGCGTTCCATTGCGCATGCCCAGATCACTTTCATGCCGATAGATGGCGCCACATGATGTCGGCACATTGACCTGGCGCATCGGAACCAATCAGCTTGTAAGCCCCGCCCACGAGCGGTAAAATGTCACGGTGGCGGATCGCGGATCACGGTATGCTAAATCTCTCTACTGTTATAGAAGGCTATACTGTCATGATGCTGCCTCTAAAGCGTCCGCTGGGGTTGGCCCTTCTTGCGCTGTCGACGCGTTAAGCTGTCTGAGCAGTCAGTAGGGGCGTTCACCGCGGGGACATTCACAGTGAAGGAAGACGCCCGACGCGGCTTCTTTCACTGGAGATGTGAAGTCTGACTAATGTGACGCACGTACGAGGCGCGCACTTTCCTTGGCGTCGCGGTCAGAACACTGCGGCGGCCCCAGCATCCCCGCTTCGCTTGTTCTTGAAATATCGCACAGATAATGGAAATATTATAAAGAAGGACAAACTTACTGGAAGGAAGGCGCTTACGCACGGAGACGCTATAAGAAAAGCCCTGTCGGCGTTACGAAAGGCCGTCAACAGCTCGTCCGTCTCCTGTCAGCGTGATTCGCAGCGCACCAGTTCAAAACGCGCGCCCTTCCCTCTCCTAACCCCAACTGAGCGGAAAGAGGGACGCGAGGAACGCCCATCGTTGTTCCGCGTTTCCCGACGCTCCGTAGCTGTATGCACGCGTCGCATTTTCCCACAGCACGCCCCACGACGCGTGGGTGGAGGATAACGGAGCACCTAAGGTAGAGCGGCGCGCGCGACGCCCAGCCATGCAAATGGGGTCAGCCGTTTATTTCTCGGCAGGGCACGAAGCGCTTGTGTATAGCCCAGCGCGAACGCCGTTTGCTGGCGAAAAATGCGATTGCACTGGCTCGCTTGCTGGGACGTGTAAGGTGGCAAAACAATGGGCCGCCTGTTTGCTTGATCTCCTCCGAGGGGGCCGAGCGGCTGTAAAGAAGGCAAATGCACAGCTGTTCAGCCGATGTTGGGGTATTGAGGGGGTAGCGAGAATCGTGGGCGGCTCTGTGGGAGAATAAAGGCTACGAATGAAGCGACCGCGTTTCTGCCCGTTTAAATTGGGGAACAAAATGGCTTAGCCACCACGTTCGTGACAACGGTTCCTTGTCTGATCGCTTGGGAATCCCGAAATATGCGCGAACGTCGCTGTCTGCGTTGCAGTCGAGGTGGCCCGGAACACGGGCTCCCCGTTTACCGAAATAAATGTTTCTCACTTCTTTTTTTCTATTGCGCAAGAGTAAGTTATTTTCCGTAAGGAATCGGAGAAGGCTCCTGCTCTTATTTATTTATTTTATTTATTTATTTATTGAATCCTCAAAGGCCCCATTTAAGGGGCATTACACGAGGGGTGGGCTTGGAGTACGGCGGTTACAATAAAAATGCCCTCTTCCCTATTGCAAAAACCAGTGCCACTGGGAGCCAGCGCCCCAGCGCCATACCTGATTATGGTCCCAGTATGACGCTGGACACTGGGCGCACTGGGACGCGGCATACTGGGACGTTCCGCGCTGGCGGCACTGTTCGCCCGGAAAAAAAAGGCGTGGGATAAAAATTAAAAAGTAACGAAACAAGTTAGGTACATAAAAAAACCTAAAAAAAAAGTAAAAAAAGAAAAGAAAAAAAAATTACTGCACCAAGCGTGCCTCGAACTAAGTCCTTAGGTACATACCAATCACTAGCTCGGCACGCTAACCACTGAACTTTGTATAAACATTTTTGCATTTTATGTCATGACCCGCATTTATAAGGTTGGGACTTCATGTTTCGCAGTGTACAGGCCATTGCTACCGCTCTAACAATTGCAACTTCTTGATCTTGCTGTCTGCTCTCACGACTTGCAACTAATGTTCTGGGTGCCTACGCGCGCTATTTTGTGCACTGGAATCATTTTAACATGTGGAGTTTGACATCGCTGGCAAATTTACCAACGCCGGCTCTTGGGTGGTGCTCTGCTACCGTGGGCGTAATTTTCGCTGAACACGGAGCTTTAGTACAAACCTTCAAGGAAAAAAGTGCGACCAAGCTTCAATACCGGAAAGCGCCGCAGCGATGACCCTGATTGCGTGTAACTAAACCTTATTTGTACCGTAAACATTGCGGGAAGCGTTGCGATGACCGAGGGCTCGGCTGCTTGATACGCAGAGTAAGAAGGAGCGCAAAATCTTGAGAAACACGCCAAATATTATGTATTACAAGCGCTGTATGTTGTTGCTTTTTCTCTCATGGACCCCTCGCTCGGTAAACTACTCTCTTCCTCGTTTTAGTTTTTCTTTCTGCTGTTGATACTGGGCCGTGGTGCAGGCTACGCTCGCCTGCGATTGAGCCCGCATTGAACATTTTGGCAGTAATCATTGTGTTAGAGTGCCCTTAAGATCAGCTGTGAAGTTGGTTATGCATGGTAGCCCACATTATTCAATTCCAGCTTTAGTAGTGCGTTAATCGTCAGTCTGTCATGAGATCGAGGCGCGGCGATCGTTGTCGCTCTCGAAACGCTCGAAACGACCTATCGAAACATGGAAACTCTAGAAAAAAGGTACTGCCTTTGTTTTCTTAGAAATGCGCAACGACTTCGCAGCAAAAAGCGCTTGCTTGAACCATATTTTTCATATGCCCCCCGATGGTCGCTTGAAAGTACGCTGTTGCCCTGTTGGCCCCTAAGGGATGCTACTCCGGCTGACGCCGCAGGCCGCACCGGCTATACTGGGGCACTGGTGCGGCCCAGCGCACATACAGCGCTTCTCCCAGTGCATCACGGATGCCAGCGACACACCCAGCGTCAAAAGTCTAATCCCAGCGTTTTTCTCCCATCGCACCAGTGCAGCCAGTGTCTTCCCGTTACTGCTCCAGTGAATATCGCAGACCTCCAGCGTGCCCAGCAGATCCAGTGCAAAACCTGCGCGAAAATCTTACTGGTTTCGCACTGGAGACGCTGGTTTTTGCAATAGGGTTGGACTACCTGTCAACACCTTGACAGTAAAATTCTCTAAACTGGGCATAAACAACACAGTGCAAGAGCACATCGAGGCCCACCAGGAAATAAGACTCATGCAGACGCAAACGGGAAGAAACACGCTGAATATAGTGGGCATGAGAGATATGCTTGCACATAAATAAATAGCACGGGGAGCATACCGAAGGAAATAAGAGAGATCATTAAGGTCAACCCGATTCCGAAAAACATGCACCCGAAAATACACAAGGCCAGAAGAGAGGCAAGATCAGAGGCACACGAAAGAAGGAAAAAGAACATGTACGTCGACCACATACAAAGAAAAATACGGAGCTGTAGCCAGCGTGGTTGATCAGCAGCTTAGGGAAATCAACTGCGCCTCGATCGAGAGCAACAACATTCTCGAGGCTGAGGAAGCGGCAATCGTTCTCGCTATCACCCACACACCAGGGCGAGGAGGCTACTACACAAATAATTACGGACTCACAAGAAGCATCCAGAAGGTATAGCAGCGGACGCATATCTGCTATGGCCATCCGCATACTCAAGGCAAGAAAAATTACCTGTTTGAGATGCCTCATAACTTGGACACCAGGCCATGAGACTGTCAAAGGTAACCAATGTGCCGACGCCAATGCCCGAGCATACGCCAACCGGGAGGCGCACAACGACGGGGAACTGGACGCAGTCACTAGACGCTATGGAACTATCCTTGAACATCAAAGAGCCTTAAGGAGGACCTATTCCCCTCCCCATGAAGACCTTAATAGAGAGCAGTCGGTTGCCTACAGACTAACACATACTCAGTAAAATCCACCCCACAACATATATGAGAATAAATGCCCTCTATGCGGGCAACCCCCTACACTCTACCATGTTACATGGGCGTGTCAAAACACACAGGTAGCGCCAATAAACACCACACCAACATCGGAGCAGTGGGACGCTGCGCTGTCCTGCTCGACGCCTGATCGACAGAGCGCGCGAGACGGAAAAGGCCACTGGGGCCCTGTACTGCGATCCCCACCCACGCCGGGAGAATTCCCTTTGTCCAAATAAAGTTTTTCATTCTAAGTGAACGCCGCCGCGTCTCGCATCGATGTGCGGGCGCTCGGAATCTGTCGACGATGCTGCAGCGCGAAAAAGAAGCCGCACTTCGCATGTATGCACGGAGACACGCCACGCAGCAAAAGGCTCGCGCAAGAAAATCACCTCCGCGTGGCCTCACGGCCCGTCACGGTCCGCTAACAAAAGCGAGCCTTCTCCTTCGGTCGGTCCAACCTCGACCTCCCGACGCCGGCTCGTGGCGTCTTCTTCGTCGCGCGATGCAAACGAAATAGTTAAAAAAGAAACAGCGCGAACGGCGAAGTGAAAAGAGGATCCGAACGCAGATCGTGCACATACGCCGCCTCGGCTGGCGCTTAGCGAAGAAGGCGCGATCCAGTTTGATTCGCGTCGCAAGAACGTGTGGCCTCGTAGATGAGTCGTGGAGGCGCGGTCCGAAGAAAGGAACGGCGTAGGCGGGAAAGAGAAGGCTGTTTGCTCTTGCACGCAGTCGTACCACTGCAGCGACGCCCGCACGCGCGAAAAGCACAAGCATAAAGGACGGCCGTCTCCTCGCGCTCTTCTGCTCCGACCAGACCACACACGAGGCTACTCGGCTGACTGGCGCAGACGAAAAAACTGGAACGACCGAAGCGTCGAAGGTGGTGCGGTAAGCCCGGTGCTTCTTCGCAGGACTCGCTGGAGCTTGTGCTGGTGGTGTTGAACAGCCCGCTACGAGGCTTTGTGCGAGCGCCGCCATCTTGACACCGGTGGCGTCGCCGCCCTTGAGCGGGCGGCGTTGGAATCTCAGTGAGGGAACGAGGATGTCGTCTGCGCTTCAGCGTATGATCAGAACGCAGGGAGGGGTCTTTCATCTTGGCTTCGTGGTTGTGGAACTCGGAGGAGATGTCACATTGTTACGTTAGTAAACGAAGAAGAGATTTACAAAGTATAAAAAAATAGCTCTTTTCACATGAGGAAGTTGCGCTGTTGTGAATCTTCCGTGTGAAGTCCGAGGCTCCATGGGCGCAAGTCCTTCGGGCAGGTGGAACTCTGGAAGAAGACAAAAACACTGCGCGATTTGTGGAATGCTCCGCGGCCTAACTGCACGAAAGCTTACGGAATTTCATAGTTTTTAGTGCATTTCTTGATGCGCGCACAATAGGGACGACGGAACACCGAACTACTTTCGAATTACTGGGGTAACGCGTGCCATGACCTGCAAGCTTTTCGACACACACAACGCAGACAATGTTTCCAGCTCAGGCCGAAGGGATCGAGGCCGTCGTCGCAGCTTTGAGCGCTGCTTCCTTTTTCATTTTTGTTTGTTTGTGGCACGTGAAACTTACAGACGCACAGGCTGACCTGCGCTGTGCGTCGACGAACGACAACGACTTCAGGCACAGCTGTCTGGAAAGCCCGAACAAGAAAAACTACAATAGAAGCACGAAGGAGGAGCGGTCGAGGCAGGGGCTGTCAGGTTAACATCAACTTCCCGCCAGCGGCACGTCTCTCGAGACGGACGGCAAAGCAGAGATAGGGGCCCCTTGCCAAACACTTCTCTCCGAGTCTCTTTGCATAGCAGCCGACGCCGATTTTCTTAATCCTCGCACGCTCGCCGCGGCTCCGTTTGTACGTGTCTGTGTGTGTGCTGTGGTGAGCAGCTCGTGCCATGCGAAAGGAGCTCGAGATTTCGCGCCTGGTCCCTCCTGCAAAAGTGCGTACGCGTACGCGCCAAACCTTGGCATGCTAGGGAGTTGACCTTATGCATGGCTTGCCGGAGGAATACACGGACGCGCAGAAACTCGCGATCAGAAAAAAAAAAAAAAAAGTGACATACTTATTGGTGGCGCTGCAGTCACCTCGCAACGCCAAGGCGGCACAAAAATAAAAATAAAAGCGAGGTATTGGTATTTAGTGTAGTAAAGTTATATTTGCACTTTAATACGCGGGTATTCCGTCACCTAGCGCCGCTCATTTAAACCGAAATCTAGTGGCAGTTTCAATTGGCGATCCGGAGCGAATCCGCGATGGAGCAAGATGTTTTGGGAGGCTAGCAATACATGGCAAAATAAGTGAAGTTTTTAGCTGCAAATAGAAAGAAAGCTTCGCCATTTTGCCCAGCCTCTCCTGTTTCACACCCTCATTCGTGGCGCCTCCACTCAGGCGGAGGCAAAAGAGCGAAAGGAAAGCAGTTTGTCGCCACAGACCGAAATACAATTAAAGGCTTTTCACCCTTCAGAATCTCAGCGGCTCCAACTTAGCTCCGTCCACATCCGCACTGCAGTCTTTCGCGTCCGGACGAAGCGGTGGGGGAACTTCCGACAGCGTGACGATATCGGTGTAGCCCTGCGTGTGATCGTTTCGAAAAAGACGTTCTTGTTTCGCGTGTTCACCCTCCCCACACTCCTGAAGGTCTCGCTACTACTTGAACGTTCTACAATGCGACCCCGGGTCCCCATTTGCTAACCTCTCCCCTTGCAAGCGCCAGGCGTGAACACAAAGCTAACAAAACGTCTCGCGTGGAACAAACACGAAGGGCGCAAAACAAACAGCAGAACCGCCTAGAAGCGGGAAGTCGTCTTTTCACCGTTCGCACATGTGGAATCGGGGAAGCTTTTAAACTACAGTTCCTCCTCGCTCTTTCCTTTTTCCGCTGAGCTGTTTACTCGGTTCAGTTCTCTCTCGCCCGCAGCTGACACCCCTCGAGGCAGTTTCTCTTTCGTCCCATCGTTGTTTTCCACTCCGCACGACGTTTCGACGTCTCGTTCCCCGCGCTACACAGTGCTGCAAATCCAGCCGGCGAGGAATCCCCCCCCCCCCCCTCCCCAACTTTATCCGTACTTCCTCTGCAGAGAGTGTCCCTGGGAATTCGAGCACTAACTCACGGCGCTCGCCCGGAGTCTATTTCTCGTCTTTCCACCGCTATCCTCTGCGCAATTTGCCTCACTTCTTTCACTCCGTTTCCTACGGCACCCCCGTCTGCTGCGCGCAGTCTCAGAGTCTGTTCCTTTGTCTCTATATAGTTGTTTTAATCTGCTTTCTTACCCGCCCAGCCCTGCCTGTGTTTGTCTGTCTGCTCGTCTGCGCTTCTCGCGTGTCTCCTAGCCGCGTACTCTTCTCTTTCTCGCGCACGACCCGCGGTGCGCGCAGCGGTGTAGAGTTGTCAACGCCTGAGCACAGAACACGCTGTCACCCCACCCGCCCCGCACTCCCTTCGTCTACGCCCCCTCTTCCATTTGCGCGCTTCTGTCTTTTGCCTCCGAAACACATGCCGCGCCCGCAGCAGGCGCTAGGGGGCACGAGCGAAACGGAACTACACCCTGAAGGGAGAAGGGGAGGCGCGACAGCGGTTCTATGCGACGGCTGAGAAACAAAACAAACAAGAGACAACGAAGGCTAGAGACAAAGTGTACTTCCCTCCCTTCCCACTCCTGAAAATGGAGCTTCAGTTCCTCTCCTCTCTTCCTATGGAGAATACACTGATCGTGGAGGGAGGCAGAAAAAGAAGGAGGTGGAAGACGACGGGCGCGAACAGCCGGGCGCTGACATATTCGCGAAATCCCAAGCCGCGCGTCGCCCGTGTGCGCACACACAGGCTGGCAGGATCTTCCCAATCTGTAGTAGGGACTCCACTGCCTAAGCAAAACGCAGCTGTCGCGTAAAATGCCGCACCTCCTCCTTCCCCATTTCCTCGTTCCGCTGACTGCCAGTGATGCCTCGACTGCTCGCTTTGTTCGATCATCATCTCCCTGTTTTCCCCTTCGATCAAGGAAGCGACGCAGTGCGCGCATTCGCTGTGTGCTCTTCTTTTGAATGCTTTGTGGTGCTGGCCGATACCGATTGACAGTGGACGCGCAGGCGTTGCTCGTCATCCGGCGGATGAGTTCTCTCCAGGAGTGTCAGGGAAGGGAACGGCGTTGGACCAAAAACGAGGTGTCGAAACGCACGGGCTTGGGCGAAAAATGTTCGAACAGAAAAAGAAGACCGGGGCGCCGATCGGGTGAGTTGGCGCAAAATTTGCTCCGAGCAAACTGGGCGTGAAAGAGTAAGGAAAGAGACAGTGCGCCAGCTTGGACAACACAGGAAAGGTGCTTTGGACCGCAACTCCACGGCGCGTTTCACGACTGCTGCTACTTCGCGCACCTAAGGAACGTAGCGAGGTAGTACGTGTGTGCCAACTCAGTGAGCGCCGTGGTTCTGACACTTTGCACCAGGTGTCGCAAACGGCTTCTTTGCTGCTTCCCTTCCGTTTGAATAGGCACTGGCGCTTTGCCGTGGATGCTTTACGCGTATTCTGCGATGCTGCGAGTGAAAAATGTACGCGTAGCGTCTTTAAAATGCAGAGAATAACAGTGTTGACGGAACCTATATTGATTAGCATGGACGCGTTGTCTTCGATTTCTTGCACTGCCCTAGGTGCGAGCTCACGCAAACGAAGAATAAGAAAGCAAACGAAGTAGAGCGCGATTCTCTGGATTAGATTTTCCTTAATGCAATACGTGTGAAGGAAAGCGTTTCCGAAGGAGCACTTTAAACCGACGATGCTAACGAGAGAGGCACCGCTAAGCTATTTTTCTCTGGTGGACGTGCATCGCCGTAGTGACTCGTTTTGGCGTGGTTTTCACGAAGAAACGTGAATTTACTTTTTTTCGTGCACATAAAGTCGGCGCACATGTGTCCACCGCAAATGGAGCCTGGCGGACTCGGTCTCTCTCCCTTTCGTCCTCTCGACGCTGTTCCTTACCCATCTCTCGTTCCCTTTAGGGCACCCAGCTGCCCTCATCCAGATGCCTGCACGCCTCCACGAAAAATTTCATGAGTCATCGCCGTCTTTGCTGTCGCTCCAGTTTGGTTTTAATTGCGCGGCCAGGGTAACGATTAACGTTACGACCGCCATTCGGAGCCGAGGAGACTTCGTCCGAGAGCCCAGTTCTTCCTTCCTCCGTTTCCCCCACTTCATTCTTTACAGATTCTCTCCTCCCTTCGGCCTCGGCAGTTTCCGGTCTGGGAGTGCTCTCCTTTGGGTGCACTTCATTTCTCGCATTTTATCCCACTCTGCCCTTTAAAAAAGAGCCCCATCGGAAGCACCGGCGGTAAGAAATGTTATCGCTATTATTATTGCTAATGTCATTACCCTTATGGTCGTTGTTTTCATGCCTGCGTTTCGAGAACCTTGCGCCCGTCGAGTACGTATACAGACGTTTTCGGGCTGTGCGCTTCTAAAAAAATAAATAAATAAATAAATAAATAAATAAAATACTTTTAGGGGTCCTCTTAAGAGGCGGAAGGAGATATAGGAAACGGGTCTGTCTATAATGGCAGCGCGGGCTAGCTCCTCAGAAAAAAAAAAAATAAAATAAAAAGCCCTTATATAAATATGGCCATTTAGCGCCTTTTCCGTCGATAACGTGTGGGAAGAAGAAAGTGTATGACGCTACGGAAAAGGCTGCCTCTGAATAGTTATCATTTCCTGCTGTTCTTCGCCTGCTTTTGAATCTTTAAAAAATATCACGTGACTTAGCCAATCGGCGCATTAACGGAATGGTGCCGCGATAAACTCCTCGCCGATGGTCACAGCAGTCATAGTCATAGCGGTCTTCTTTAATCTTGTCTCTCTACAAATGAGGTCATAGCGATAAAACAAGTGTCAAGAATGTGGGGGAGACGGTTATGTTCTTTTTTTTTTTTTTGAAAAAGTCATAGAAGCGTAATGGCGTAGATTTTGGGAAGTCACGCTGTATTTGGCAGCGCCATTTTGAAAACCAGCGGTTGGATTCTGTGCCGCGCCAGGACTATCAATCACAACTCCCTCTTCTCTCTTCTATTTCTCATCAGGGTTCAATTTGAAATACTTCGCACGATTCGCCGCGATCAGGAAACTCAAAATAGAACCCGTAGCGCGCGTAACGGGAGCGCAGCGACTGCAGTTTGCGTAGAAACTTTCAGAGGTTTTGAAGTAAAGCACTGGAACAGGAGAGAATTGTATGAAGCGCAGAAGCAGCGTGCCGATCCTGTATATATGTATGGGAGCTGGATCTAATGACGGTAACTATAAAGGAAAGAAAGAAACGCTGAGCCACTCGGCGAAGAGGAATTCGGACCGGGTGATATGAAGTGACCGATTTAACGTGCCTATGATGGACGGTAGAATGGGATGTCGTTGAAGTGCCGAATCAAATGGATCAGCATCGGAACCGCACAATGAATCGAAAGAACGCAAGATAGTCTCATAACGGGCTGCACTGTTGGAAGTAAGAAGCATTGAAGCCCGACAACAGTAATGACTTAAAACGTAGTAAAACGCCTCGGCGGTGGATCTGAATCAGGAGGGCAAGGGAATGGACAGGAACTGCGTCAGGCATCAAATGGTGTCATCGTGTTGCATAGCGCGGAAGGAGCGTGGCGTCAACTGCATGACACATACCTCTCTTTGTTGTACTCATTGTATTGTATTGCGTTGTATACTTTCCCGCCATTTTTTGTTATCTCGAAAAGTGCGGCAACGCGCACGTGGGAGCTGGAGGATAGCGAGAGGCAGGGGAAGCAGGGCTGCGCCCAGCGGATACTAAATTAAATCAAACCAATCATTAGACCACACCCCTGGCGTCTGGGCGAATCCTTCTCTCTGTTTTCGAGGCCCTCATTATCCTTTCAGTCCAATTCCACTAAGAGGCTTCCCTCAACGCCAAGTCGACTGCTTCTCTCCTTCCTAGTTTTTGTTTGTTCTTTTTCATTGCCTTTTTAGAGGCCCTTCTCTCTCATTGTCTTTCCTTTGGCCGAGTCAAAAGGGAAGGCAGCATTGCGCCGCGAGGTGCAGAGAACCGCCTCGAGTTTGAGCCCTCCTTTCTTTTTCTTCTTATCGCTGGGCCTATTTTGCCCTGGCTGAGAGATTCTTTAGCCTGGTAATGGCAAACGCCGCCTTTGCCGCCGGCCACGTCAGGGAGGCATCGAGCTGTCAGCGCGGTAAGGCATAAATGGCCTCTTTCACCACCATTCTGCTGCCGCTTCTGCATGACGGCGTCGGTCGGTCCGCGTTGACGACTTGACAACGCCGGCTCCAGAGGAGAGACAAATTACGGTTTGTGAAGAGCCCTCCAAGCCCTGTAGCAGGGCGAACTCCCGCCGCCGCTTATATTTCACTTGTACCCCCCTCCCTTCACCTTTGCGCCCATCTAACCACTGCGCTCCTCAGTGCCATGTTCTCGGATTGCTGAGCATACCATGACTATCCGCAATCGTGTGTGGGCTGCGGTGGTGAAGCATACGGAACTGGAGAGGTGCCCATTATCCCTCCGTCCAAATGAGGACAGGTGTTTGGGTGTACTATTTTGTTTCTTTTCGCAGCTGCTTCCGATGACACCGCATGCGCGTGCTCAGATAAAACAAGCGACGCGAGAGTCGAGTCTTCCCATTTGACTAAGTACACACTAACTAAGGAGACGAGATAACTAACGCTAATGTCAGGACAACCTGACTGAAATAACCGAACTGACGGGCCGCCCTTCCTCGCGGCGGTCGTGCTTTAGCAGGGGTGACGGGTCAGGGAGCGCACGAGTGTGCGTCGCGTGATTATTCAGAGCCGTTAATGAATAGTTGCTCACTTTGAGCAATGGACGTCCAAGGCCACGGTAGGGAGCTCTTGGATTAGTCGGCCACAACATTAGCCCGCCTCGCAGCGTCTTAACCCGTTATCGCGACTCTCAGCCGGTCTGTTGACCCTGGTTTTCTTTCTGTTCGTTGCCGTCGTGCTTCAAGCGGCTTTAATTAATATTTGTTACTCGCCGTCTGATCCACGAAGAAGGCGAGGCCCAGGAAAACAATCTGGCGCTGTGTTTTCGCGAGTCAGGCTGGGTTAGTGCATGTATGAGAACCTGTGAATTCGATCCTCATGGGGATTTAATGGCGAAGCCGTGCATACAATTATAGTGTTTGGAAAGAATGGACTGTCGCGTTATCGCTGTTTTTTTTTTTTTTTTTTTTTTTTTTTCCGTTGCCTCCTTTGGGATTCGGGCTTCTGAAACTGAAGTTGTCGAGACCAAGAGAATATCGCGAAAACAATTTTCAGCTGCTTATTCTCGTTCGATAGAGGATGAGCGCAGGTTAGGAGAACAGAAGGGCCTTCGAGAAGCCACTGTTGAGCATCAATTTTAACAATAAAATTCAGCTCGAAGTGCGAGACGGAGGTCTTTTCGAGACCGGTGACAACGCCCAGAGCTCGAGACCTGTTGGTATACGTATCTGAACCGAAGAGGAATAAACGCACAAAGCGAGCGCTGCGTTTTAAAATTCCGCGAGCCTACTACTCGCTTGCTACACAAGTCGCAAAAAAAGTACACCGTTGACTTTCACTCTCAACTTGTAGTCATCGGAAAATAGAGCGAAACTGGATAAACTTGAAGCAAGGAGAGTGGGAGAGGGGACGATGGGAGGATTGCTGAGGACATTGAAGGGGGCTTCTTCGGTCACGGCTAAAAGCGCCGAACGAGTACCGGCCGAAGATTGAAGAGGAGGCGTCGCTGCGTGTTTTGACCACGAAAGGCGACGGTGCCTCCCCCTTTCTGACCCGGTTCGGATAAAGTGACTTGTCGAAATCTGGAGCTAGCTGAAAGTGAGCGAGTAAAAGATATAACATAATTGAAAGCAAGGGTAAGGAGTCCTACGTCCACGGGCTTCGCATACTGATCAGGGTAATAATGACGTCTCGGTGGTCGCCGCGACGGCGCAGTCTACGGACGCGCTTGTGTCTACGTGAGTGTGTTGAGGACTCGAGTCATGGCCACACTTACCTCCTCGAATTAGGTGATGCATTAAACGGAACGCATCGCGCAACCAGAAGTATGCGCAAATCGTACAGACATAGAGACCAAAGAGGGACACGAAATGCTTGGGTTCCTTTCCACAGTAAGAGAGGGAGAGAGAGGCCGGCGTCGTCGTCGGCGGCAGCAGCAGCAGGAGGGACTTCACAGCAGCAGGAGTCGTGAGCGATGCGGCGGTGGTGTTGGTCGCTCGAGGTTCTTTCGTGCCCGAGAGGCTCTCCGAGAACGCTCCGGCGACCGCGGTAATTTATAGTGGATTACATTCGACTCTCGGAAAAAGAGGAGGCGCCCAATGAAGAGAGCAAAACTTTTACGACGCCATAAAGGTCACCAGCCGAGATTGAAGAAAGAAAGAAGTTAAAACGGCGGATGGCCTCCCGTGGGCTTCCAAGAGCGTCCGTATATATATATATATATATATATATATATATATATATATAGCACTATACGCGGTGTGGTTCTCGTCGCGGCAATTCCCGGGCTTTCCAGTTCGCATTGCGATTTTGTTTTTTCTTCTACCCCCTCTCCTTCTTCTTCCTTTAAAATGTTTATATCGTTGTTATTCTGTTATTTTGTCGAAAATTGCGTTCCCGAGTTTTGTGCGCACGCTTTTCAGAGTGAGAGAGAGAGAGGTCCTAGCTATATGAGCCTGCTGCGTCGATTGTTTCTTATCTTTCCTCACACTCTTTGTGCAATCATTCGGCGGGACGCGCACGGCTCGCTCCCGGAGATTTTTGAGGGCAGCGGAAAATGAAGAGGCAAAGCCATTTGTGGGGCCACATCGCGAGCCTATATACGCATGCACTAACGCACGCCGTGAGGCGTAGCGTACATGTCTTGCGGAGAGACGAACGACATTGTACACGATGAGCTCGAAAGAAGATGGAAAAAAAAAAAGAAAAAAAGAAAGCGCGTTGGCGGCAAGCCTGGCGGGGTTTACGGCGGTTGGAAAAGGAAACACCTTGGCGGCAGAGGGGGAATCTCAAGAAACGCGGAAAGAAGTGTCCGTTAACGCGGATAGACGAGACGGCGGTGAAATTGCGCTCAAGTAGGCGACGTTATAATTACGCATTCGCGGAAGCCTTCGGTAATGGTTTTTTGTCCCGCGGAACAGAAACGAAGGCAAGCGCGCGTGGTTATACTTTGCATTTCCTTGAATGAGCTGCGACATCTGCGATAACTTCGCTTTACGTTTCTCTTTATTTCACTTCTATTTCTCTTTCGTTCTGGTGGAAAGTTGTCGTCTTCTTTTCGCTTTAAAGTGGAGTCACGGAAGTTGTCCTTCCTGGTCGATAAAAAAGAAAATAACTAGGAAAGCGCAAGAGGAACGTTCCATTCCGCAATGCTTTCTAGCTCCTGCGGCTTCTACCTATTAGTTACTTACGGGCTTCTGAGTTTCGCCTCTAATCCTTTTTTGTTTTTAGTTCGAGAAACACGAAGCCTTCAGCTACCTGTAATCAGGACAAAGCCGACGAAGGTGCAGCTCTAAAGGTTCCAATTAGAGAGTTTTAGCACAGCCTAAACGTACTGTTGCGATGGAGCACCAGAGCAACAGATGCAGATGCACTGTAGGTGTGGGGCAAGAGGGAGCGAGCACACGCCACTGCGTGTTCTTAGCAGAAATTCAACGTTGCAGCTCTGTCAAAACTATGACTTGAAGCGACTTCTATTAAAAGGCACCCGATTGCAGCCACATTCTCCAACTGACATTACTTTTTCAAGACCCCTGCAAGGACAGGAAAAAAAAAGAAAAGGAGGGTGTGTGTGGGGGGGGGGGGGGGGGGTAAGGAGGGCTCAGTGATTGCGGGGCTGAACCACTCGCACAGAGCAATCCTTCAACAAACGGTGTATTTGTAAGCCCATCATTGGCTTGGTGCCCTAGCCAGCGAAATGCGCGAATTATAACGCGAATCAATGACTCACGATTAGAAGCGTTCAGCAATAAATCCTTATTTCGGGGCGCTGCCCACTTCTTCGAGCCAATCGAAAAGCACACAGTAGTTTCCGATGCAGCCGAGCAAAGCCACTTCCGGCTGCCCGGCTGCGTGTTTCTAAGAACGGTGCCATCCTCTATACGAGAAGCGTCGTCAAACAACCTTTGCGGAGCTAAGCAAAGACGGAACACCGGGTGGGTCGCCGCTGATCAAGGGAAAAAAAAAAAAAAAAAAAAAAAAAAAAAAAAAAAACACGTGCATACACTCGGAACAAGTGATCCGACAAAACGTGCGCGTGCTGAAGTTCGCATACCACTCTTCATAAACAACAAACACCCGGCTGTATGCGCCCTCTTTCCCTGCCAGCCCGCTTCCCCTCACCACCCGCACTTCGTCATAGCGCGGCATTCGCTTGATTTGATGTACGAACAAACGTCAGAGCATTGATTGCTGCGCTGGGGTTAAAAAAAAAAGCGAGAGACAGACAGTAAAGAAACAGGGATCAACCCAGGCCGCCAGTAGAAGAAATGGGGGGCCGACGGCGGCAGCCGCCTCAGGTAGTGGCAATAGACTCTTCATTAGACGGAGCCAATCACAGGCACATTCAGCGAGGAGTGAATCGGCCAATCGGAGAAATGCGAAACTTGAAATCCGACACCCGTTACGTCATCATCCATCACGAGAGATTCGCCGAACGCCGCCGCCGCCTGCCGTCGGTAGGCTCCGGCGGGACAAGGCAGCCTCGGCTTCAAATAGCAGCCGCACAGCCTTTCCCTACGCGACTCACCACACACGCACGCACACACATAACAGCGCAGGTGCCTACCGCGATCCCGTCGCAATCCGACGGAGGAGCCCCGCGCGTCTAATTCCTGTCCCCCTCCCGCGTTCGTCGCGGACGGCAAAAGAAGAGGGGCGGCTGCATTCTCTCCCCTTCCAGGCGAGGCGACCTCTCATTGGGAGAAAACAAAGAGCGCGGCTTTAGTTTTCAATGGCGGCTACCGCGTGTGCTCCGAAGAGGTCTGCATTGGCCTGCGCCGCCGTTTTGCACGCACGCGCACACCACACACGCTCGTGTGTCTCATACATGCGCGCATGCCGCTCAAGCATGGAAAACAACAGCGAAGGCGAAGGTCTTCCATCAAACCGCGCCGCCGTGGCAGGTTGTTTCTCTAGGCACTGGCAGGCGTGTGTTTGTCTGTCCCTGTTCCTCCGCTTTGTTGGACGAATTGGTTGGACGTCCGTGCTGGAGGTAATGGGAGAAGTTCGACGTCCTCAATGGGCTGATGCCGCGCGAGCGGGGCGATTGTTTTTGTGGCGCGCGCCCTCGCTCGGCGAAGACGATGACTATCGGGCTAATTGCGAGAGACGCGAGCGCGGCGTCGGTGCCAGTTTTTGCGTGCGTGTCTAAGACAAAAGGCTGCTTGGTGGATGCCGTGGGCTTGTCGAGACGGGGGATGGAAGCCGCGTCACTTTCGACAGGAAACGGGTGTTTGTTTTATTACCACCTCCCGATTTCACGCATGTTACACAACCATTCCAGCGTTATCTCATTGAATGTTGTTGAACCAGAATGCAATTGTTGCGACTCATTGAATGTCGAGAGATGTCCAAGGAGGAGGATGAGGCTGAAAGACGGTCAGCTCAAGTGTTTTGAGTATTGTGTTCTTTTGCGTAGCCGCAAATCCCGCCACCACGGTGGCGCTACCAAGGCGGCTAACCGATCCGGCATCGCAAGCGCACTTTCTCCCGTGAACAGTGACATTGTAACGTAGTCACGCCACGCATTCCGGTTTGTTTTACTATTATATGTGCGTATATTTTGGCAACGGAAACAATACGACGTTGGGAATTTACACCGTGTTGTACAGCTCCCGTCATCATGTCCCAGTATATCTTTCAAACGCGCGAACTCTAAAAAATTATCCCGTTCATGTAGAGGCTTCCGAACATCTGTGCGCTCCCTGTTTTTACTGTTTACACAGGAATCTCTGGACAAGAACTCGCTGAAGGCAGCCTTGTATGTCTGAAAACCTCGCGAAAGGCGCTGACGAATGCGATTGCGTGATGCCCTCGATGCGTGGCAAAGTGCGATGTAGCTAGCTTTCGGCGACAAGCCAGCGGACACTTCGTTGCTGGTGTGCCCATGACGGCACCCGAGTCGTTCTTCTAATCCCTCGACACGGCATTTTTCTCCCGGACTTGGCATCGAATGCCGCCGTACGAAGTACCGTGCTACTAAATGCATGCACCGCAGTGGAAGTTAACAACCCATGCAATAGCGCGGTGTAAATCTATGACGTTCGCTGCAGCGAGCATGTTTCCAGTCACTGTTTATCAAAAGCGCGACCGGTGACGCGCGGCGCGCCCCCTTGAAAACCAACACACTTTCCACTTAAAGACTGTGCGCTGTTGACTGCGGCATCACTGTCTCGGCCACCATTTTGGTTACTTGCAACAACGCAGAATGGTTTAAACTTGGCGTAGCCGCGCGTTTGCGCGCGCGTGAAAGCAGGTCTTCTCTGGAAGACAGTCCTGAGAAGAAAGCTCCCGATGAGACTACAGTGCTGTCGTGCAAACACCGGGCACTTTTTGTGGCCACCCTCCGCCTTGACAGCGACACATGCAACTCAGCTGGGACTCGCTGGATCCTCGGAGAAAGGCTGGAAGCATCAAATGCGCTGGACACGCCGTGGCGGTTGCGCATAATCCGGCCTCTTGGCCGTCGCCGAAAAGATTGAACGGCAGTTTCACGAAGTGAACCTGAGAGGGAGGGAGTGAACGACGGCTGAGACGCGGCGATGAATCGATCGCGTATGTATAAGGAAAGAAGGGAGGGGGGTGCCAAATCTAATCGCAACCCCCGCGGCCGCGAAATGAGACTCGGGAGAAATGCTAATGCCGGCGATCGTCGAGCTCGGGCTGTCTGTCCTCTTCTTACTCCTCGATGCGGAACACGGTCCCTTGCACAGCGGGCAGCACGCAATGAGGATTACCGATTACACGGGGCCCCTCCTTTCATACTGATCCTTGCGCGACGTCGCCCGCTCTGTCCAGGGTGTGGACCAAAGAGGCTCGACATAGACTCTCACGCAAGCCCGCGAAAGGTTCTGAGAAAAGCGCGCTCATCTCCTCTGCATGGGTGCTGCCGCCTCGGTCCCTCCTGTCGCATCTGCCCACTCCTTGGATCCTCGCCTGGCTCTCTTTTAAGTGTTTGTGGCGCCATCGATTTATAACGATTTCGAACGAATGGCCGGTCGTCGTTGGCACTGGTGTCATTCCCAGTCAGCGAACAAAACTTTCGGTTGCAAAGCAGAACAAGGTCGCGAATTCGACTCTCAGCCACGCGGCTTTTCGATGAAGGCGATACCGAAATAGCCGTGAATCAAGCTTTTATTCTGGATATAGGAAAACGTCCTGAGTAATCGACATCAGGTGCGAGTACTTCAGAACTGTCTGCATTGTTAAAGGCGAAGTGCATATTTGGCGCGTAGAAGTGTGCAGTACATTAGCGGATTCATAAATATACTGATCGCGCTTCCTTTCAGCGTTACATGTGCATATGATGTATGTTTGTGCATACAGTGTTCTGCAAATTTATCGGACCCGTCTAAAAAAAAACATTCTTCTGCCTCAATCTGAGGTACGTTTGCGGTGAAACCACGCAGAAAGCTTGCGCGTTGTTGACGCTTTTGTTGTGTAGTAACTCTTGCAGCTGTGCTTACCTGGTTTCACCCCGCATATTGAGAAACCAGAGCCGTCTGTGACGAGACTGCAGGAGCGAAGGGCAGTGGTGGCGCCATCTAGCACCATTACAGAAATGTGGCACGTTACTTGGACGCTTTAGAACGTAGCGCCTTTCTTCAGCGACGCGAGATGGCGCTACAACTGTTTGATAGAAACTGCGTCCGCCTGTGTTGCTCCTCAATCTCGTTGCAGACGGTTCTGGCCTTTCCTTCATCATCATCATCATCATCAGCCTGACTATACCCACTGCAGGGCGAAGGCCTCTCCCATATTTCTCCACTTAACCCGGTTCTGTGCTAGCTGCATCCACTTGACCCCTGCGAACTTCTTAATCTCATCCGCCCGCCTAACTTTCTGCCGCCCCCTGCTACGCTTTCCTTCCCTTGGAATCCAGTTTGTTACCCTCAGCGACCATCGGTTATCCTCTCTTCGCACTACATGTCCTGCCCATGTCCATTTCTTCTTCTTAATTTCCACTAGAATGTCGGTAACTTGAGTTATTTCTCTGACCCACTCTGCACGCTTTCTATCTCTTAATGTTACCCCTACCATTTTTCGTTCCATAGCCCTCTGGGTTGTCCTTAACTTAAGTAGAACTCTCTTGGTTAGCCTCCACGTTTCAGCGCCATAGGTGAGTACAGGTCTTTCCTTATGCGCGGCCAAATCAGGCGCGCCCCATACTCAAACTAGTTGCGCAATAAAGGGGCCAACAACGCGCACGTTTCGCGCGAGGTTTCAGTGCAAATGAGCCTCCGATTGAGGCGGGATAATTTTTCAAAACGGCTCCAATAAAGTTGCAGAACACTGTACACATCTGCTTTGATATCTTCGGATGATGATGTTATTCTCTTCCGCCTCTTCTTGGCAGGTGGACAAAGCAGGCTACCCTTCTGAGGCCGACCTGAAGCCCCCGCTGCCCGGGGGTCACCCTCACCACGAGCCGGGAAGTCCGCGCTCGGTCGCCGTCGCCCACTCGTCCTCCGCCAAGCTCAAGAAGAGGCCCCTGTGCCGATTCTGGAAGCTGCGCTTCCCGGGGTCCTCGGCGTCTTCGTCACGGAGCCGCCTGGTTGCCCTACTGGTCGCCATCGCCACTCTAGTCCTAGTCGCCGTCGTAGCGTCTCTCGTCTACACACGTAAGCTGCATGGTGACAACGCTTGTTCGTGTTAACGTGGTGGAAGATGTGTGGAGTTTCGATTAATGTACTTACAGCGCTCCAGTGAATAGGCTGGCTTTTGTTCCGAGGAATGAGGAATTATAGTCGTGTTCATAGCGAAAAGCATTACAAGAACATTTTGTACGTACGCCTAGAGTTTCTAAACGTTGCTGAATAACGCCGGGCTATTGAAAGCGCGCACGCACTAGCTTGAGATTAAATCTCCTCGTGTTTGCAACAGAGATGCTTGAGCTGCAAACCGAGTTTGCACATCTAGTCGGTCTGCATAATGAATAGCGAACAGTCTGAAATAAGTTGTTAATGAAGGTTGTTGGCGGGAATTAAGCGTGTATAATTCGTCCAGACGGGCTCACTTTTCCGGCAAGTCGATGGGGTTGTTCTTCATCAGCAGGATAATTTGTAGACGTGTCTTCGCTGCAACATATATGCATATAGGTAGGGCAAAAAAATCGTTCATTTCGAACAGCAGTTCAGTTTACGTTCGTTCCCTACTGGGAGCCTTGAATCAATAAAAATTTTCGTTCCTTCCTGTGCTGCGCCGGTTGTAAATGTGCTGCACTTGGGACTTATCATCCCCGCTGTTATCAGCCTAGACTGCACTAAAATGCATATGAATAATTTTCGGAGAGACCAAGCGTTTCACGCATTTGAGATTATAACTGTTGATTAAATAAAAGGTGTGCAAAATACCCATAAGAAGGGCTCATTAAAACTTGCATAAAAAGCGTGCCGTTCGGAGCATTTCTACATACGTTCACCATACGCGTTTATAAAGTGCATAACTTTCCTCCTAACCTTCGCTTTTTGTTGCTAACACTGTTCGTACTTTTCTCTTCCCTGTTTCACATCGCAGTGTACACAAGGTCCAAGTTGGATCTTAGGAAAGAAGAAATTCGACAGGACCCAGAAGGTGAGCTTGAATTGCTCTGCGCTGCCGGCTGCCTCGCTGTCCAATGATTAGGGACCGAGTGTTTGCCCAACGGCGATCGTCGACAGTTTAAACCGAGAGAGCGCTACAACGTGCACGGGCTAAAGCTGTTGAAGCTATAGTTACTAATATCGCTTAGAGTTTTCGGATCAGTCGGTGTTGAAACGCGTGCATAGGTAAGTTGGCATTACGAAAGTTTCGGACATCAGTCGTGCCTATACACAGGCCTTGACGCCTTTAGAAATGGACTGTTTTACGAAGCATTTATTTATGATGGCTACTTACGGTTCCATGTATTTAATTTTTTTATTCTCTTCTCCGATACTACACTCTTAATCTGGTTTCACATACGTTCCGCTTATAAGTGGAACTTTTTTTAAAAGTTCCACGTATTAAGCGGAACTTTTTTGAAAGTTCCACTTATAACTGGAACCTATGTGGAACGAGATTAAGAGGGTATGTATGTATGTATGCATTGTCTGTTCCTGCCTAAAGCCTGCCACTAAGGCTGGCAGTATGTTTTTAAATAAAAAAACAATAGAAATGGAGGCCTTTTGCTCAGTTCAACATGCCTACGACGCTGTAAAGGCAGGGAAGCATACGCGCAGACTGGTCGAGCAAAGGAATGCGTTTATTTCATGCACATTTAGAAGAACTTCTTGTTGGGCGAGTTGGTGCATTGCTTTAAAGGAACCAAGGTGCGCTATAAAAAGACAGCCACAGGAAAAAGCCAAGGAGACAGACAGTGCGCACTGTCTGTCTCCTTGGCTTTTTCCTGTGGCTGTCTTTTTATAGCGCACCTTGGTTCCTTTAAAAAAATTCATGCACATTCTTTTGTTTCCACTACCCCCGATATAAGGGCTCAATAAGATCGCGCATACAGAAGCGGAGAAATGGCTTGTCGGCAGAAGAGGAGTGTAGTATGCTACTCCGAAAAGTTCTGAAGCAGTAAGTAGTAAGAAATAATGGGGGGGGGGGGGGGGGGGGGGGGGGGGGGCGAGAGAGAGAATGAGGGTCTTTATATATGAAGCACGCGGGGTGGTCTCATTGGAACGACGCGCACTGTGAGGGCGCGGCTTAGGGCAATTTCCAGAGAGAGAGAGAGAGAGAGAGAGGGGTGGGGGAGCGGAACGCCCTCATATGCTTGCGCTGATTCCTCGCTGGGGTCTTCGGGGCTTTCTCTGTTTTTGAGCCCTTCCGTGAGCTTGTGCTCCTCGATCGTGTGACTCCAAAGTACGAAACTCAGTGCAGGCTTTCTAAACATGTCGCGTTCTAACACAGCTTTAAAGCCCAGATATGCCGCCTCGCCAAGGACAAGTATGAAATAGGAGTTGCTACCGCCTCCATTACCACGTGGTCAGCGCTCCTGGCCTTCACCAGGGAGAAGAGACGGGGCCAACGTGGTCCTCCATGCGTATCGTCATGTACTGCGTGCGTGTCTGCGCACACATATGCAAACAGAAGCCCACTTGCGGAGGTCGTGGCGCATAAACGCGCGCTGCGTGAAGAAGAGGCAACAGGCGGCCGATCTGCGTGAGAACGAGCGCTAGGAATTCATTTTTCATTCCGCTCCAACGGCCAGCTGCAACGCGCCATGTGTGCGTGCACCATCCGCACGACGCCTATCGGAACCGAAGATCGCGGCGGCGGCGGAAAAGAAGCTTTGCAGCCGGATGACTGTTTGTTGTCGCTCCGCACCGCCAAGCAATGTTTTAGTCGTTTCTAAACTGGACACTCTTTTTTTTTTTTTTTTTTGTCTCTGTTACGTTTCTCTCGCTCGTTAGGACGTGCCAAGACCGATTTGCGTCCAAGACAGGCGGGAAGCTTAATGGTCAGGAATAAACAAATGGTCATGCGCGCAGCTACGCTCCCTGCAGTCCCTCCGGTTCCGAAACACCTTTTGTTTCTCAGCGCGCGAATCATTTAGGAGGAACAAAAATGGGGCCGTTTTCTTTCGGCGCGCAACCAGATAGTGGCGATAAGGAGAGTGGCAAATAAGCATGAACTTGAAGGACGTTACACTTTTGCAGTGCCTTTCTCTCTTTCCCACCCTCATATTCGTCGGCAGTATGGTCAGGCGAGGAATTCAGAGGAGATAGACCGACGGGAATATGCTAGCAAAATGCGAAGAACGTTTTGTCAGCCATCTGTCAAGGGGCACGGGACGCAATTATACGACGCACTTTCTCGAGGAAGATGAATGATCTCTCCCTTCCCTTTCCCTCACACATCTCCACGTTTTCAAAGCGCATAATTGTGCCCTTCTTGCTCATATTTCCAACCCCTTCTTTAATAATAATAATTGGTTCACAGGAAGGGAAAGGCGCAGTATCTGTCACACTTGCTATGTGGACACCTGAAACGCGCCGTAAGGGAAAGGTTGAAAGGGGAGTGAAAGTGGAAAGAGAGAAAGAGGAGCCGTAGTGGAGGGCTACGGAGTAATTTCGACCACCTGGGGATCTTTAACGTGCGCTGACATCGCACAGCACACGGACGCCACTTCGTTTCGCCTCCGTCGAGACGCAGCCGCCGTGGTCGGGTTCGAACCCGGGAACTCCGGACAGTGGTCGGGCGTCTTACCACTGCACCACCCCGGAACCCCTTCTTTCCCATTTCTTTTTGCCCTCTTGACAGAGAGACCTAGCGCTCGCCGCCTTTTCCAAAAGCGCTCAGAGTTAATAATTCTCGTCACACTTCAGATGCGGAGATAATGTTTGCTTATTGATTGTGACTGCCTTTCTCTGTTGCATGGTTCCGCCTTATTTTCTTTTTTTTTTTCCTCGCGGGCTGATAAGTGTTCATTAAGATCACCGCTGTCGTCTGAGCAACAGCTTTGATGGTGGGTTATGCACTCAAGATGATAAATACCCTGTCGTCGCAGGCGTGCGAAAGCTTACAGCTGTTACATTAAGATTTCGAGATTCACTGCCCTAAGCAGTAACCGGCATGTGCAAGTCTGACTAATCTGCGCGCTTCTCATGACGCAGCTGTTCAGGCGCGCGCATTACTCGGACCTCGAGCGAAACGTGCAGGACTTCGGAAGAACGATGACCAGTTTGAAAACTCGGGCACCACCCGTGCAGGTGAAACAAAAACAAAAGGTGTTTAGTATGTGGCATTATATTATATCGTAATTACGTCGAACGTACTCTGGATTGGTCACATCAGCGTACTAATCACAAGCGTTCGAGGGGACTTCATCCGTGGCTGAGTGACAACATAGGCTAGACGTAACTGGAGCCCTAATTATGTGCACCTAACCAGTGGACGTGGTTAACGGGACTGCCCAGTACTCGGCGCATTGACAGCGCGGTCCCGTCGATTCTCCGGCAAGCGAGGAAGCGGGTCTGCCATCGCGTGCCGTTGAAAGTGCGCTAAGTTGAATTCGATGGCTCCGGCGCGCGCTCTTCTCCCGACACGGCCGCGCGCAAGCCATGGATTTGCGCGCTCATTACCTCGCCAATTCCGCCGGCGGTGAGGCGGTGTCGGCGCGGTCTTGTGCTGGTCGGTGACGGCACGGAACGCTCTCTTTCTTGCGCTAGGGCTGGTGAAAGAAGTGGAGGTACCAGGATGGCTGAGAGAGTGGGCATAACAAAAAGGGAATCAACCCTAGTGGTACCCTCCTTCTCTTTATCTCTCACCAACGCCCGAGTTTTCGCGCGACGGGACTTCGTCCAGAGTCGTTGTCAGGAGGGAAAAGGAAAAAAAAAAAATAATAATAAAACGCAGCGGCTAGAGCGCGGGCTCGTCGTTAGCGTCGTTAACGTCAAGCGCTTGCCTGTGGGCCGTCGAGGTCGGCTAATTCCCAGTGCAATAAGCTCATCCGCCGCCGCCGAATAGGCCTTCTGGACTAGTAGAGTGTGCGGACAAGCACCGAGTGCTTCGCCGCGGCGCATGCTTGGTGCATCCTCGCCTGCCTCGGTCAGTGAGGCCCTTGCGGCGTCTTTAATTTATTCATGTCCTCAAATGTCTCCTCTCCTCGTATCTTTCCCTCAAACGGGTTTCCGCTGCGTTCCGATCATGACTTTTGATTGTGCAGTATTTAAGAGGGCTTATCATAATTAGACAATGACAGCCCATTCATCACGATTTGTAAGCCAGTAAAGCCAGGCGGACGTAGAGGATCTCCTTCTCCGCCACCGCATTTCGCGCACTTTTGCTGGCGGGTGCGAGAATTGGCCTCTTTTGTGTGTTTACCTACGCGGCGGGGCCTCGCTGTCTCGCGGGCTTTGACAAAGAGAACGCTCGCTGCATCTTTTATTCCGCTCGTTCTCTCCGGGGCCAGCGCGCAAATAGGCGGGAAAATGCTTTTGGGATCTGTGGGCGTGGGAAAATGAATATAAAGAAAGAACGCCGCTTTGTTTGAAGTCCTGGGACGGGAATTATGCGCTGAGGGCTCATTAGCCGACTGTCGCTTTTCTTTCCGCTTTTGCCTCCCTCAATTATAAGGAACGTAATTCAATAAAGAGCCGAGTAATTACGGAGAGACCAAAGCGCCGTTCCATCGCATTGTGGCGTTGCTGGGCAGAAAAACGTTGGCCCATTTTACTTCGTCGGCAGGCGTCGCGGTAATCAGCGAAGCGCTTTCCCGTAGCCGATTGCGTAGTGCATCACGGACCGACCTGCTATTCACCAGGGGCGGGGCCCCGGGAAGAACCGATTGGGAATGTCACCTTCCCGCTCCGAGTTCTGTACACGACTTTATTCGTAGTTATTTCGCGGTTCGGGCTAAGTGCGCAGTTCCCCGTTATTTCTGCCACATTTACGAAACTCCGGACAATCGCGGGCTTATTGAAGTTGGCACGTTTTTGCCCCTATCGATAGCGTAGATGTCCTGTAAGAAGCAGTTTTTAGCTGTCATCAATGGCCGGACATTATCCTCGTTTTTTTTTCTATTTTTTTTTAAGGAGTAATAAATTATTAGGCAATTTCATTCCGTGCCTAGGGTCCTCTTTCGTAACGTTAGTCAAGTCCTTGCACCCGTTCAAGTCACTGTCCTCTTTCTTGCCTCGGCCTTTTCAAGTCCTTCTACCCGTTCACGTCCTTTATACCATTTCATGTCCCTGTCCCCGTTCAAATGCATGCCATACATACGAAGCACCAAGAAAAAGATCGGCCGCACAGCTGTTACGTAGCCCGCTGCTGTACGTGAAATTGCTCATCCGCAGCATGCCGATCGATACCAGACTCGACGGGAAATGAAGAACCTCTTTAATTCTCGCCGAACTAAAATCCTGTACGGGAAAATGGCCGCCCCGAGTCATTTCGAGCGACTTCCGCTCCGAGTTATTGCAGCTGTATTCCGATCCAGAGAGAAAAAAAAAAAAAGAAGGGAAAAGGAAAACATTTAGACGTCCGGCACGAACACGCCATCCAGGAACGCATCGAGACGACTCGAGCAGTGCTGCAGCGACTGCAGTTCGAGCCGTTATCTGCACGTGCTCGCTGTGCTCTCACTATTCCGGACATCCCCAGCCGTCACCCACCCCGCCCTGCGGCGTCGCATTGATGCACCTGGACGAAGAAGCAGCGGACCCTGACGGCGCCATGTTACCCTCTGTATACATGTGATGAAGCCCGCTGATGTCGACACCGGAAATTGTATTACACCTGGCATGCAAAAGAAATGACGGCTCTCGAGGCCTGTAGTTTTTGCGTTCTCCCGTATCTGCCGCGCCGCCCCCGCGCCATCCCGAGGCGCGAACACCGCCCTTCTGGGAAACGTCTCAATCAACCGACCGCCATAGCGCTGCCTGCGACGACAACAGAGTCATCAAGGCGGAATCGGTGGCTCTAGCACGCGGATGCATGCTACGTTGTGCTCTCGCTTTATCGCTTTATGGCCGCTTCTGCAAAAGTCACCCCCGCCCACAACGCTAAATTGTTTTCTTTTCCCCGGAGCCTTAAAAACATACGGTTTCGGCGGAAGTCGACAACAGCACTCTTTCTTTTTTTGTTACCTTATTGCATTACAGCTAAAACTGCGCATGTGTATCGCACTGCGCCCGTGTACCACCCAGTAGCGGTACGTTTTTTTTTTTTCTTTTCCGCCGGCGGGCCCCCGGTATTAAAATATATAAACCAGTTCACGTCGCCTGCAACTGCTGCTATCGTGGGTGGGTGAATGTGCGATTGCAGGGCCGCCCAATGCAGCTCGCAATTATTTTCTCGTGGCCCTCGGAGGGTGCTTCTTCTGGAGGCCGCGCGGGCGTGTGGCGACACCTATGGGCCGACCCGGGCAACAGGCAAAAACCGCGGCCTCGTAATAACAGGCAACACGCGGGACACAGTCCGTGCGCCTTCCAAGGGCCGTGCAAGTTGCGATGAAGTCGTGCGCGGCGGCTCTCTGTAATCACAACAGCCGGCTTTGGGACAGAATGAATAAGGAATGCGACAAGACCGGAAAAGAGAAAAAGGGAAAGAAATAACGGAGAAGGAAAGAACGACATCGGAGGGGACTGGAAGGAAGCTGCCGATGCCATTCGGAAAAAAAAAAAAGGGGGGGGGGGGGGCAAAATAATAACAATAATAAAAAAACGCTCCGTGGATATGTATTGTGCGGTTTTGAAAACCGCAAGGTGGTGTTATTGTAGAATGAATTACTTTCCCTTCTCTTGTGATATTATTTCCTGACGGGAAAGTTGGTATTTTTTGTTGTATCCATTTATGGCGCAACAAAGCCTCGTGCACGTAAAAAAAAAAAAAAAAAAAGAGAGAGAGAGAGAGAGAGAGAGAGAGAGAGAGAGAGAGAGAGAGAGAGAGAGAGAGAGAGAGAGAGAGAGAGAGAGAGAGAGAGAGAGAGAGAGAAGGTGGTATGCTTGGTAAGAAACAAGAGAAGTTTGGGCGCAAAGCTATGAGAAGGAAGTCGCGGCTATTATGTTGAGCCAGCCTTTTCTTGCTGTCGCCGAGTTGGCCAAAATCATACTTCTCTGTTTCTTCGAAGCGGCACAATTTTGGGACGAGTGGAGGGCGAATGAAGAAATGAGGTCTTTCGCGCTGCGCAGTAGAAGCACCGACCGTGTGGCGAGAGATGGAGAGCTAAAAAAAGAGAGAGAAAAAAGATATTAGACGCGATAATAGCACGGCACGTACTGTCCGCGTAGAACTGCCGAATTGCGACGGAGCTGTTGCGGGTGGGTGGGCAGAGGCGGGCGCCTGTACGCGGTGCACACTCGCAGGAAAGACCTGCCTAGCTGGAATTACTTGGCACCCCGTCGTCTCAGCCTCCTCTATGTCGAGTCATCTCCGTCGTGTCTTCATTTCTCTTCGCGAATGTGCGTTCGGAGGAGACGGCCGGGACTTGCGAAGACCACCACCGCGACGGTGTGGGAACAGCCTCAGCACAACATCGAGAAAAAGAAAAAGAGAGAGGGGAAAAAAAAAAAGGGAACCTCTGTGCGTTTTCCTCATTTCCCCGCGGTTTTCCTCTTTTCTCTCTTCTTTCTGTTTTCTTCACGGATTGGCTTCGAAGTCCAAAAGAACTGCCACTCGTTTCTATATTGGAGCTTTTTTTTTTTTTTCTTCCCGTATAGGTTTCGAACTTTCTCATTTTCGCTTGTGCGAGTTCTCGCGCTTTATTTATTTATTTATTTTTCATTCCATGGACTTTCATGGCCCTCTGTCGTTCACGTAATAATCGCACGGCTTCTCGCTCGCAATTACTTTTGATTTTGTCGAAAAAATTTTCATGTACATACACGAGCGGACTCGCACGTTTTTCAAAAACCCCAAAGTAAATAAAGAAAATAGTCAAACAAAAAAGACAAACACACACACACGAGAAAAAGGACCGTCGTTGCCGGTCTCGGAGGGAATGTAATGAGCGCGAAATGAAGTCGTCGCCGGTCTCTGCTGCTTCCGTAATCAGTGGACGGACAGTACACGAGTGCTGGCAGAGCCCAATTTCAGGAAAAAAAGATAAGGAGAGGAAGTTATAGACGAAGACAAAAAATACGCAGGGAGGACTTTTTCACCTTTGTAACTTTGCGGCGGACATTCGATTCGGACACTTGAGCTGCGTACTTCGGTTGTGCTGAGGAACTGTTGGATTTCTTACGCATCAGAAGCAGAAGAGGGCCGTTAAAGAATGGAGAGGGGAATGCGCCCATAGCAATCGTACTATACCAATCGACACACTCCAAATATTCACCAGCTTCGCAGAAATGGAGACTGCCGAACGGAACTCATAACGGAACCAGTATGAAAGCACCGACCTCGGCAGCCGCTTTTCGATGGAGGCAAAAAGCAAGGCGCTCGTGTACCACAAACGCAAACCAAACGATCGGAAAGAGGCCATATAGGATGTAGCGCTGAACCTCGTGTTTTATCGTTGGTTAATCCTCGTGTAAGTTTAACTGACTAGCCCCTACTGTCACCCTGTTACATTTGCAGTTACACCTGACTGCAGCCAAGCTGATGAGCGAGCGATAGAGGGAACAGTAAATCCCACCCCCCCCCCCCCCCCCCTCCCCGAGGTCCTCTGTAACCACAGGTGGACGAGACTGCTGGACTTGAAACTGTTGCTTTAAGAGGGTACACAAAGTGTGCGGCATCATTCACTCATTCTCGCTTGCCTTAGTGGGCTCTATTGGTAGTAAATATGGCAAGAGGAGCAATCTCCGCGAAAAGCAAGTATTGGCGTTAACCTTGCCACATAAAGTCAGCTTATAGGCGGCCATGTCGCGTTACAGGTCTCCATCCTTCTTAACGCTAGCAGCAGTGAGATACTGCGAAGATCATCCACTGGAGCTTGAAGAGCGCACTCTCTCAATCCCGAGACAGCATCACTCGTGTCTGTCTTGCTTGCCGCCCAGTCATCCGGCGTATCACTGTGGAAAGGAGGAGAGGACTGGGATGTGTATCACATCGAGACGACCGGACGGAGCCAGAAAGAAGAGCTAAGGTCCGGATGATGTTAGGAAGAAGACCGCCGCGCGACACGCAAGATACGAAAAGACGTACTCGGCCGGCTAAATCTTGTACATAATCCGGCACTGCGTCAGCGGATTATCGAGGACACTCTCGCTTAATCCTCGTCCTCTCCCTCGGTCTTCCACCTTTTTCAGGTTGGCGAGTGCTGCGGCGTTAGTCTATATATATCACATCGCGAGAAGACCCTCGAGTGGCGTAATCTGTACTTTGTCCGCCTTATCGGTGTAGTTCTCGGCTTGGCCGCCTTCTCACTGATCACACATTTATCCTTGCAGCTTTGTCCGCTCTTACGTGCCGATCTATTTCGTTTGCAACTACACATGCGCTCTCCATGGGCGAGGCTGAGGGGGTGGCGGCCGTAGCTTGCTTGTTCTGAGCCCTGCTCTCCCCTCGACTACAAAAGCTGTTTCATAAATAAATCATTTGTGTCGCGAGGGGGCTCGCAATGCGACTCCGGTTAACGAGACCCATATGTCTCCTAGCGCCTGGGCATTGTTTCCATATCTTGGCTTTGAGGAGTTATTGATAAGGAGAGAGAAACAGCGGCAAATGCTCGCGAACGCCAGCGTGTTCCTCATTCTGGGTGTGATCATGTTCGAGATAGAAAAGCTCCGCCGTTTCTCTATAGAGGATGGCTGCGCTCTATAATAAGTGCCGGAAGTGGCAGGGTCACCCGGAACAGTATTGCTTTGAGAAAAGCCCTGGCAAATAGCGCTGGTCTCCTGACGTGGCTTTGATGTCTTGCCCCGAAGAGAGCTGAAAGTCGCCCTCCGTGGAGGGAAAGGAAGATCATCTGTGGCCTTAACCTTCCTTGCCAACTTTCCCCAGTTCTCTTAGCTCTGTTTTTTTTTTTTTTTTTTTTTTCTATTTCAAGCTGCACGCACAAATCTTGATGACGCGGCGTCTGATCACGGTGGCTCTGGCCGGCTCATCTCTCTTTCAGAGTTACCGCCGTGCTGCTGCAGAAGTGCCATCTGCTCGATACTAATACCGTTACGCGGAGAAGTGCTCCAACCCCTCAAGTGCTTCTCAAGGGGGTTCGAAGAATGAAGCGAAAAGATGTTCGTCAGTCCTCTTTCGAAGGATGTCGAGTCAGCGTTCGCAACTAAACGCCGATTCCGAGAGCCACGCACGTATATAAACAGCCAGCTTCTTCCTGCTCGCGTAACGTGAAGGTCTTCTTTTCCTTTTCCCGCCTACTCGCCTCGCTTTGGCCACCCCGCGGTGGCGTTAACATTTCGTGTGGCTTCTCGCTCGAGGCTTCCTCCTCCGCCGCACAAATTCCGGCACGTCGTCACCGAGACTGACGGATGTTCGTCGCGACTCGTTCTCTTCGGCGCCGCTGCTGAAACACAAAGCGCCCTTAAAGCGCTACCTTCACCTTCGCCTCTTCCCTCATCCAAGCTCCCATCTTTCCGAAAGCAGCGCGTTTTCGCGACGGTAGGCTCGTCATCCCCGCTGAAGCGCGGGGTCCCTTCAGCGCGGTCAACCGAGTCTCCATTTGTCACCCGCGGCTGGATGCGGAGGGAGGGGTCTCCACCGTTGCAAGCTGCCGGCACTTTCCGATAACTCTCGACCGCGCACACACCCGACGACGCGCTCGGTGCTATATATAAATCCAGATCTCCCCCGTCTCTATCCTCCAGCTTCCTCACTTCCTTTCCGACGCGTAGACCGTATACCAGAGAGAAAGGAACGGGTGAGGAGGAATGGAAAGAGGGTAAGGAAGTGGGAAAAGAAAATCGGCCCAAAAGACTCTGTTCATTATCGTCGCACCAGCTGAACCCGCGCTCTGAGAGGAGGTGCAGGCGACGAAAAAGGCATCCCGACCCAGATGAGTACGCGTCGGCGTATGGTAGTAGCGGTATAGTTGTATATGGGGAGTACGGCCACTAGAAGAGAAAGCGCGCGGGAACCCAGCTCGCGTCTTTGACGAAGTAATTTCCGCTTCATCCTTCTTCACCTCGCAGTGGTACATGGAGCCACGGAGGAAGAAGGGGCGACTGAGGAACGACCGCTATTTCTCATCTCCGTGTGTCGTTCATACGATGCTCTCGACTTCTGGGGAACAGTTTTTTTTTTCTCTCTCTCTCTCTCTTTTTCTCCTCCTTCCTTTACCCTGGCCTCGCGCATCGAGCACGCTCGGCGGAGTTCGCAATACCTACCTGTGCGACGGCCGCGGCTATGAACTGCGCGAGAAAATATAAGGGGGCAAATGACTTCAGATAAAAAGAGGCAGCGTCGTCTTCGGAGAGACTTCGCGACTTCTCGCTTCGTCGTCTCTCTATTCGTCTTCCCTCTCTATCGTCTCATAGCGAAGGCCAAGGTAACGAAAATTCCTTATTTTGACTTGCCCCGTGCCGCCTTCTTATCTGTGGCAATCGTAGCGCAGCTATAGCTGTCGGGTACCGCGCTGTGACAGTCGTCCCCGCGAAGAGGACGGGGGGCTAGACCGCTCCGGCAATCGCTCGTTATCCAACACGAATGTGGCGAAAGTTTTGTGCCCGCGATCTCCGACCGATCTCCCCTGGATCTTTCCTGTCTCTCGATCCTTCCCGGTCGTCGCGAAGAAAAACGCTTTTTCATCTCGGGCGCATGAAAAGGGATCGCTTAAGACGGATAGCGAGAGGATAGTTTCTGCCCATGCCGGCTGCGATGCGGTTCTCTTAAGAGAAAGGGCCGATAAAAAAGGTGGGTGTTCAAAAACTGGACGGGGCGCTGGGAACGCCTGTAAAGTCGACCGCCTCGTTCACACCAAGCGCTTGTAACGAAGACACGTCGCTACGCCGTAAATCAAAGCGTTCGCAGCTGGCCGACCGACTGGGGAGGTTATTAATTTTCTCTTTGCGCGTGAGTTTCTTTCTCTTTTGCTTTCTCCAAAGGACAGACTTGAGCAATAGGCGCAGAAGGGGGAGGGAGTTTAATCTATAACGCTTTCGGCTTCGTACTTCCCGAAAAAGATACGGCACAGCCATTTCGCATTTCGGTCATCTGAACAGGAAAGGGTTTTGCTCTACCGTTGAGATTGAAAAGAAATGATCTGCGGCTCGATGGTGCGAGGCGTCGCGTGTGCAATAAATGAGCGCTTATACCTCATCTGGGGCTGTGACACCTACTGGCCAGGAAGTTCAACTCGCGCATTCACTCATTTCCTTTGCCCACCTGCTCCAGAACCGAGTACGGACTGCATTTTGGAAGGACGCTTTCTCCGCGTCTGGACCGAAAGACACGCTGCGCTTTAGTAGGTGGTTTCTTCGGAAACATCAAAGTGCCTGGTTGGGAGGGCGAAGTGTGTTTTTTTTTTTTTTTAGTTCAGTTTTTGACGGAGTGGAAAGAGTGAACCGCCCAAAAATTTGTGGTTATGACTGCTGGCTGCGATAAAGCACCCACGCGAACGCAATATATGACCCGGGCGCTTCTGCTATCGGGTCTCTTATCTGGGGGGTCATAAATAGTGCCCCGCCCCTCCTATCCTCCTTGTGTGCTTGTGCACAGCACCCACTTCTGAACTCCACTGCTGGTCTTCGTGATAGATGTTCTCTAGCTTCTTCAGCTTTACTACACACTTTCAGTCACCTCCTCCTCTTCCCCTTGACTTCTGAGTCTTAATACAATAGCATTTTTGAAGCCCCATTTCTCATTTCGTTCTTTTTTAGTGGCCCCATAAAGAGCTTCGCACAGAAAACGTTTGCAAATAAACGTCGACAAAAGGCCTGAAAAACATCGGCAAAGAACAGGAGCGCTTTTGTTTCTGGAGAGGAGCTGGCTGAGAAGAGAAGAAAACAATTGTCTCTGTCCGCAGGAGCGTAATGAAATACCAGCGGACACGGAGGCAGATATCGGAGCATATAAGCTCGCAAGTAAGCACGCAGCGACAGAGATCCATTAACCGGTATCCACGGAGAAAGAACCGAGGAGGTCGGGGCAGAGCTTCGCATGAAAAAGTATAACCGCCCATAGATTGGTCCCACCTCAACCCTGCCACCCTCTTTCTTTCTGTGTAGCAGTTGACCGGTCTTCCGGCCGTCCCCGAAAATAATGAACGTTGGCCTGGAATACACAAGTCGACGCGCTCTTTTTATTCTCCACCGTCTTCGCACTTTTTGCTGCTGCTAATTCACGCACGGTTGCGCATCGGGCAGAAGCCAGCGAGGGGCTCACTTCGCCGGAGCCGCGCATATGAGAACGTGTTCCGAGGGACGAAACAAGGCAGTTAATGCGCCGTGCAAGAGGCACGTACGTAACACATATACGAATAGGGCGAGTGTCCGGGGGCGCCCCCTCCTTCTTTTTTCGGCTACCCTTGCCGTTCCTGTATAACTACCGGTTGTGGAATAACATGATATCTATGGCAGAAGCTGGGAGCAGAGAACGCGTACCCGGCTCGTGCGGCAACCCCGTGTAGCCCGTAACACGAGTACGGGTATGTAACGAGCAGCAACTGACGACGATGCTCTTCTTGTTCCCCTTCGCCGATTCACTACCAACCCTCTTTCACGCATCTCACCGGCATGCTGCTATACAGCGTGGAATGCCCAAGGGCGAATGAGGCGGGGGGTGAAGCTTTGAGGGGAGAAGAGCGGGAGCTGAGGTCAGCGGTGATTTATGATTCGATGGAACGCATCGAGAACGCTATCAAGGAAGAGAGCGGCAAAAACGCCCCTCTCTCGTCGCCCAGCAGCATCTCTGTCCCGCGTGGGTCTGTTGCTGGCGCTCGTGCTGTATCGACATCGTTTTTCTTGATTTCTTGGATGTTCTAGCGGGTGGGTCCCCAGGTCTCAGCGAACGTTTTCCCTGCTCGCGTTATAAATAATTTGCTCTCGTTCCTTCCCTCCGAGCGTGGCCCTGTCTGCGTGAATTGGTTGCAGTGCGTTCGTGCCACCAACCAGCTGCCTGGCCCTTGCTTCGCGCAGTCGGCCGCTTTGAACGTCGTACGTCCGTGCTTTACTTATTTAATAACTCGTTCTCGGCGCTGTAATCGATGACCGATCGGCGCAACAGGAGAGATGACCCTCCCTGTTGACTTCCAACGCAACGAGGGCGAAAGGGAGTGCCGCTGTGAGCGTACGGTGCTCCTCGAAAGTTCCTAGGCTCTTTTGCTCGCTCCTGCAGGGGATATGTCGCCGAGTCGTTCTTCGGTCGGTGAGATGTAAGATGTTGCGCTCGTGTCGCTTGGCGCGTGGAGGCCTCGCACAACGCAACGTGACCCGACATTCGCTCTGGAGTTTTTAGCGCTCGAGGCATTGGGGGCCCTCGCCTCAGCTAATCTGCAGCTACTTACGATCGTGCACGCACAGAGCAGCGAAAAACACCATATTGAGGCTTTCGCGATGTCTTCGCAAAGCGATGCATGCCTCTTTGATCTAAGCTGTAATGTTTAGAAAGGCTAGATTCTGACGTTCATACGTATCTGACTTCTTCCGTATATGCGTGTTGCGGATTTCTAGCGGTGCACGCGTATAGACACACTCTAATGTCTATAATCTAAACGGGCGCCTTCTCCTTTTATTGCCGGAGAGGATGCATCACGGAGCGAAATGTGCCGTTGTACGGATTATAGCTTCCTATAGCCTTACGACTTTCGGATTCCTCGCGCTTTTTCTCTCGTGTGTATTTCTTGTAACCAGGGTCTGCTATAGTTTATTAGGAGCTGCAGCGTATAATTCAGCCGCGGTTGGTCATTTACTATTCACACGATATGTAAATAGATCGTTTCCAGGGGGGGGGGGGGGGGGGGCAAAGTAACGTAATAACCATCGGTAATCGAGCTCGGTTCGGGACTGGCTGAGTTTCAAGTCGCGCATCCGCCGACGTCTCTCAAGGTCCCGATCATTTGTCACCAATCACCACCCGTAGCGCACTCTCGCGGCATATGTACTGCCTTAACACGCGTGAGCGCAGAACAGTCCTACGACGCACTCGCAGCGCCGTCGGCGGCGGTGGAGCTTAAGCGGTTTTCGAACACATTTGTCACGCCGGCTACTATACTGTATACTGCACGTATAGCACTGCACTTTCCACCGTCTACACGCAGCCGATACCAGCTGCGCATCGAGCCTTTGGGTGAGTGCCGCCCGCGGGTCCATTCCTCACGGTAATGAACATTTGTGCCTCGTGACAGGGACGCTGCTGCCATGGTCATTAATAACACGCGCGACACGTAACTTGTGTGCTGCGATGCCGATGGGTTCTCTCTACGTATTCATTAGTTGCTCTTTCTTTTCCCTCGTTGAAACGGAGACAAGCGTCGACCTGTGTTCGCTTCCTGCGTGCTCCGGTTGAGGGAGAATAATACCATGGAATACTGTCTGGATGCTCCGATGACTGTCGAACGAATATGCGAAGAAATGGAGATCCAGAAACTGCAAGCCGGCTCAGCTCCTGTTGCATACAGTCAATACCACCTGACTGGTGACACGGTGAACCAAGTTCAGTATTTATGCATAGCTTGTTTTTCTTTATAGAGCTCTTGAGCTTCTTATCAAAGAGGAGGCACGGAATGTCCAATCCACTCCCCGCATCCAATATCCAGCTTCGCCCCACCCCCTCCATTCTCCTCGAGTTGTCCGCAGGTTGAACTCCCGTGTCACCTCTAATAATAATAATAATAATAATAATAATAATAATAATAATAATAATAATAATAATAATAATAATAATTGGTTCACAGGTGCAGTATATGCCACCTCTACGGCATTCAGTTTTGGGGTTAAACGTCAGATCGCGCTTGATGCGAATGGGACACGACGGCGCACAGAAAGGGGGTGAATTAAGCAGGAAGCAAAGACGTCAGCACGATGCGATATGGATTAACTATTAGCCTGCGCCTTATCTTTTAATCTAATTCTTTCTCCGAGTGCCGCATTACACGGCGCCTTTAGGCCTGTCTGTGCCACCCGAAACGATTTTATAGCGCGTGTTAAAGAACCTCGGGTAGTCGAAATTTCCAGAGCCCTCCATCACGACTTCTTTCTCAGCCGATGTCGTTTTAGGCGTTAAACCGTGCAAACCAACCAGAACGATGTTCAAAACATGTAGAGAAGTTTCTAATTTAAGGCCATTCGCTCACTGCTTTCCGCGAAAAAACAGATAAGCAGTATGCTCAATGAAAGCTTGGGCAGGCCTCTAATAATAGTGTAGGAGACTCTTAATTAGCTGGCCTTATTGTTGCGAGTTTCGTCTGGTGGTTCGAGTTAAAGTTGGTAGCTTGAGACTCAAGGCACTCAGGTTAAGGATAGTTTCGCAAAAAAAAAAAAAGATAAAAAAAAAACGCAACTAAGAGGCGTTTTCTCTTATCCCGCATCGTCAGTTTTATTGGGGAGCAATTGATCATCACAAACGGAAAAGTTATTTCCATTCTCCTTTTGCCCGAGGCGGGAGTGACCATGTACATTATATTGAATGTGTCCGAATTTGTGCCGAATGAAGTAAACGCGTGCTTGTTACTCACAAAGAAAATCTGCGCATTCTATAGTCTGCTCGGAAAAGCTCGAACAGGCCTAATGAAGCAGTATGCTGCCGAATTGGACGGTTTTATATTGATTTATGCCAGCTTGGAAACCGCTTCTCCCCTTAAAAGAGGGAAAGGAGAGGCTACTATGGTACGGTACTATGGTACTTTCACATTTTTCCCTAATTGGGTCCCCTTTCCGGCGCTGGACAAGGAATCAGTGCCTCTGAAGAGTAAGAAATTCACGAATACAGCGCTTACTGCTATAAAAGTTGAACGGTTAAAGTCACATGGTCGAAAAAGAAGTAGAATATAACGCATAGTTGAGGGACTTGTGTATTGCGCATGCTTGGAAAGCAGCAGCTGTATTCTGTTCAAGTATGCCGCGTGCCCGTTGTACGCGCCTTTACGCGCCCGATGGACAGTTTGGTATAGCCGGCTCATTAAAAGCGAGATTACAGTCTATAATCCGTATTGAGCCCGGTGAACATTTGCATTTGAAAACTCGGGTGCTTTGCGTCGCGGCCTGTTCCTCTTCCGCCATGACAGCTGAATCTTGGATCTGCTTAGCGGACCCGAACTCCGCACATAAAACGCAGACTGACTGCAGTGTGTGCATTTTTATACTTAGTTTTGGCTTTATTCTCGTGTATTTTTTTCTTCCCCGACACTGCGCGCCAGGTTCGACACGCTCAAAAGTAACCGTATTCCCGTTTCCTTTTTATTCCCTGCTGATCCACTTCCCAATTAGGCAAGAGAGAAGCTGAAATGAGGTGTACTTGCAGAACCGCGCTATAACGTTTCGCTACATCGCGTATTTCGTAGTCGCCCGAACAGTCCAAGTAGTTTTGAAATACCTTCTGGCTTGTTCATTTCCTTCTTTCCTTCTTGTGATTACCTTCTTTGTAAAGGCAAAATCAGGTTCTTTTTTTTTTTTTTTTTTTTTTTTTTTTTATCGTCGTTTCAGGTTTATATTTTACTCGCATTTTTGTTTTCTTGAACTGATTTGTTTCGCACTGACTGGATCGGGGGGTCTTGTGTTAATGAAGCACACCAATTAGTATAGTTAGCGCTTATAATCTTTATCCGCCTTGTCCGTAAATTGCGCCGTTCTGAAGCGGCCACACGCCAACCTGCAACACTTGGACGCGGAATTATATATTGCAACTGGGCACGTTTTCTTTCAGTTTCAACGGGTGTTTGATGCATATGAACTTTTACTTCCCAGGTAGAACTTGAAAACAGCGAGAGTTTCAAGACACGCTGCGTTTATATTCGTTTCCAAGACAATTTCGTTTCTGACTGAATGAAAAAATAATTCGTTACGCAACGCACATGAGCTCACGTGTTTCAGACTACCGCATATATGCTGATTTATGTCACCATCACTCCTGCTTAATTATATTTATTCAGCATGCACTATTTCGTCAAAGTCGCGAAGTACTGAAGAAATCGCGCTAAGGGGTACAGAAAGACGTGAACACAAACGGACGAGGCGCGCACTTGTTAAAGCACGCGCTGTGTCCGTCTCTGTTCACGTCTTTCTGTACTACTTGACGCGATTTATCTTGCCTTGTATAGTCACGAGGTATCAACGGTCGCATTTGTGCAACCAGTTGTGGAAAACAACGAACTGATTCCACTTTTATTCTGTACGAATTTTTTCCAAGCCGTGCTCAGAGGTTCGCTTCGTTCTGACATATGTGTGCATCTGGATGTTACTGTCCTTTCTTGATATATTTTTTTTTTCCCATTCACAGCTTTCGACGGCCTGCATCACGCTCTTTTGTCTTCTTTTGCAGCCGGCAGCTGGGCGGTGGAGGGCACCTTCCGAGTCACCAACCGCGTCTACTCTTCCGGCTTGGTCGACCATTCCAGCAGGGCCTTCAAGTCCCTCGCCTCCGAAGTTGCGCGAGCGGTGAGTACTCGTTGTCTGCCCACTCGTATCATCATATTGACGCGTATTAATGCGGCGGGACATTATGCCTTTACTTTTCGCTGTTGTGCTTCACACGATGACCTCCAACACAGAGCAGAAGGTGACCTTGCTTTTAGAGTCCAGTGAATGTGGTCACGTTTTGCTGCTCGCGTCTTGTTCGCAACGTCTGCACGTTCGTGTTTTCTCGCTGTATTCAACCAGAACGAGTGGAATCATTCTGACGAAATATATTTTTAAACAAGAAAAAGAAAGCACATCAGGCTCATTTATCAGGGTTAATTTTCCTTTTCTTCCAGATGTGATAGCCAGTTGTGTCACGGTTCATGGCCGGCCTGATTAATAGCTGATTTGCCGCTGACTTCGCTCCATATATATATTGGCGCACAGTAAGCGTCCTCGTACTCATTTTTTTTTTTTTTGTCCAACCTCGGTGATTTACAGATCATTGATTTCTGCCACAGTGCCCAACGCCGTAACCAAAAGCATAGTTCCAGATCGTGGACATGAAAGAGAGATTAATCGGAAATTTTTTCGTATGCAAGAACAATGTGAATTTGTGCTCTGGGCTGCTGTTCAACAAGCGATTGAGAGTACGCGGCCTGGGAAGATTTCAAAATGCGCCCTTTACGATTGGATATTGCGCAGTCAAACCGATTCGACCGTGCCGGCTCTAGAAAGCGTTTCGAAAGCTATACAACGCGCGACAGGTCGGTGCCGCCTTATATCATGCGTCTCGTGCAATCTCCGAGTACGTGGCTTACGTAGTACTATAGACAATTAAGACTGCAAGAATTGCGGGGAAAGCATTTCTAAAAGTTCTTACCGTTTTGTTTTCTTGAACAGTGCCGAAGGCCTGTTTTAAGCTATGACGACAGTCCCAGTGAGAGGAAGCAAGGAGATGGGCAAAGCCTTCATCTCGGTCGCGGTATCGACAAGCGCTTCCCTAACTCATTCCGACATCCGCGGAACGCATATATCAAGACTACGGGGTCGAGAAGATGGAAAGTTGATGGAAGAGAAGAAAAAGGACTTAAAAAAAAAATTGGAGCACATTTCAGTTTCGGATAAGAAGAGCGGGAAAAAGCGCGCGCGAAATCAGCGACGGTGTAGAGTATTCCAGCAATCCAGCGAGTTCATCTCTGTGTCTCGTTATTTATTTTCACTTCCATTCCCTTTCACGTTTCAGTTCTTTCCCATCTACAAAAGCCGCCATCTGTCAAAAATGAGAGAGCAACGGAAAGGGAGAATGAGCCTGCGAGATTGTGTAGCAGTTTCTTACGCTTGCTTTTCTTGGCGTTTTTACTGTTTCTTTAGCCGCCTTGCCGTTTCCGGCCTATTTTAAATTTACGATACAGCGCTTGTTCCTTTTCTTGCTGTTTTGACTTTCGGCGCGTTGCCCAAAACGACTTCTGTGCATCGCCGCTCAAAGCAGTCCGCGCTCCCTGCTTCCGACGGTCTCTCATCTTCATCCTCTTTCTCGCTCTTTCTTTATTTCTTCTTGTGTGGACAGCGGGATATAAGAATCAGGAGCGTTTCCGTCGCCGACTGTCGACACCGCGCGGACGTTGAAAAAGCCTGCGAGTTTCAAGAAGAAATAATCATACCAAAATAAAAATAAGAGAGACCCACGCGGAAACCGGCGGAAGCTTATGTGGAGAGCGAAAGACCAACTTCCTGCGTTCAAAAATGTAAACAACGCTTTGATCTAAGTAAATCCTTAACTTTCCTCACTTTTTTCTTTTTTTCTCACTATTTTTATTCCCTGTCCGTTTCCTTGAATTTACGCAGTCGTCGTCAATAGTTTTCTTTATATATTTGTTTTCCAGCGCCTGTCTTGAGTTCAGTCCTTATACCCAGCGAAGGGACACTTAAAGTGAGCAACCTATAAGTTTCGTTTTTTTTTTCTTAGACGTTTCATAAGCAGCGTTTCACTGTGGGATATGTCCATTGGACGCGTTCTTCGCGACCTGTCTTGTTTATTTTTAAGTTATTCTTTCTTGAAACGTCCTTCAGCCTTCAGTTCATGTTGTCTGTTGAAACTGCGACATGAAAATGATTCATTAATATTCGCTGCCTTCTGAGCGTGAAATCAGGCACTCCGAGTTAACGGCCGATAGGTACTGCGGTAACGCTACGGTAATGTATGCTCGGGACGCTAAAGCCATCTAGTAAGCGCTGCTCCCCATGAATAAAACTTTTTTTTTCTTCCAGCACCTGCAAACAGGGTGCCATGTGTCAAGATAGCTGAGTTCAAACGAAGATAGTTATGCCCGATGCAAGTGTTAACACATCACGGAGAATATCAGTTTTGATTGGCTCCCCGGCAGATGAAAACGATATAAAACTGCTGTAATGATAGAGCGGTCCCACATGTTCGTAGGGGGGCAGGAAATGGGGAGGAAGGCAGCCAGGTGTCAGAAGAAGACTGTAGGCGTAGCGGATCGGGGCGGAGGAGGAGGAAAAGCGTGCCGAGAAGCCGGTAGCAGGAAACTATCGACGCACCCGTAACGCGAAAGGAGCCTATAAAAAAAAAAAAAAAAAGGAAACTAAATGAGAAGAGAGTCGAGGATCCTGGAGTCGAGCGGCTAACAGCTGCGTCAGGGAAAGGCGAGAGAGAGCTCGGCAGAGTGTCTCCATCTCAGATATGGCACTGTCAGAGAGAGATGGGAACTAGACCCAGAAATAAAGATACAAAAAAAAAAAAAAAAAAAGAACGGAGTGCTACGAGCAGCGATGACGAAGGCGTATCGAAAGTGAAGACGCGGCAGAACTCTCAGAGTGATAAGAATAAAAATGAAATGAAATAAAATATCCCGTCAAGGACGGACAAGTTGGAAGCAAAAATAAAAAATACCGTCCTGGCGGTGAGTAGGCGAGCAGACGTCTCCTAACGCGCATATTCGAAACGGACTTTGCAGCGCAGACAACGATTGTCGGAAACGACGAGGCGCGTATCGGACGAAATCCATACGCGCATGTATCCCCCCATACCTCTTTTCGCTTACACATATGTGCTCCGTGAATGCGCGTGCAAAACAGCCCCATTCCTTGAATTTATTTTACGTTTTAAGTTTCTTTTGCTTTCTGTTTCTTTTTCGCTCCGTAGCTCTCTGCTTTCTTTCCACCCGTCCTGCCGATAACGTCTTCAGAGCGAAACCCGTGAAAATAAAGAGAGAAAAAAACAAAACAAAAGTGGCTGCAGAGACGGTATTGATGTTTGCTCAGCCCTTCCCCGTCTTGCGTCGTCTGCCCGTTTCGCATATTCCTTCCAGGGAGGACGCGATATCGGCCCGAACCTGCCGCACGAGGCAGAAAGATGACAGATCGAGCCGTATTCTTCTTTGTTTGTTTCCGCTTTCGTTTTGGTCCTCGAATCTCGCTCGCCCGAGACGCGTGTGCGCCGCATCCTTCGCATGTTGAAGTGTGTTCTCGCGATCATATTTCAATAACCGAGAGCAACTTCTGACTTTATACCTCGCCTTGAAAGGGAGTGGCATCGAGAAAGGATAACAACGCCCTCTTTTTTTTTTCCTTGGAATTCCGAAGGCGATATGGGAAATGCCGAGGCTACAGGCGACGGTGAACGCTGCTGTCGCTGCTGTCGTGACAGGCAATGTTTTGAAGAAATAATAAAGAGAAAAGAAGAAAAACCCACAATGCGCCGAATCTGGTCGCGCTTCCGAACTGCGCATTTGGTTCCAGCCTTGGCACTCGCATTGCAGCTGCGTACGCAGCTTCAATGCACATAAAGTGCGCGCTGCACATAAAGGGCACAAGCCCTGCGGGATCGGCCTGCGCGGCCCTAATTAGGCGCACCGACCTGCGTCGTTTCTGTGCTGCTGTTTTTTTTTTTTTCCTCACAATGCTTGCACGTATACGCGCGAGTTAATCAAAGTTCATCAAAGGTGCATGGAGCATTTCACTGTGAAGTCCGCTTTTAAAAGAATTCCACGAAAATGATTACCGACAAGAAGAAAACAAGATCTCGCTAGGCTCTAAAACGGCTCGTAGCTAGACCGCGTCTCTATAAGAGAGCCTCGAACAAAAGGTCCCTATTCATTAACATTGCGACATGCGTCTGAGGTCCGGTTACTCGTTTAAGGATTTGCGGCGCCGCGGGTTTCTTTCAGTGCCTTTTTAAAGTTTTATTTCATGCGTAGCACAGATTTCCACGAACCTCGAGAATGCATGAGAGCTTGATCTCGTGCTAATGGCAGTATCAGGAAAAAAAAAAAAAAAAAGAAAAAAAAAAAAAACCCAACAAAAAGTTGAAATGTAGCATTTCTGCCAGGCTTTCCTGAAAGTTTATTTTTCAGCTACCGAACTGCTGAAAAAGTTATTTAAATGAAAGATAAAAAAAAAAGAAAAACACGTCTCCTTTCACCTTCAGCCAAGCTGGGCGTTGCAACAGTCGGTCCGGCACACAAAGGAGGCCGGCGGACTACCTCGGCCGCGTTGTTAATTAGAAACTAGAGCTAATGAATAATGGGTCATTCGTTCTCCTCGCCTCTTAATTAAAAAAAAAAAGAAAAGCAAAATACTGTTAGAACCCGACATACACTTGAAGTTTAGGCGCCAGTGAGTGACCACCTGAATTCTTGTACACGTTCTAGCGTACAAGCTGGCTAAAGTCGTTACGCCCCCTCCAGCTCCTCTTGGGAAGTTTCACAACCAGCGATGCGGATCGATTCTTGCTGCGTTTGTCGACTTTCTTTCTTTTTTTTTTTTTTTTTTCGTGGCCGCCGCCTCATCGCAATTTTGCTTCTTGTAAGAGAGTAACTCATGCTTGGATAGCGCGCGGATATTAGAGCTGCCGAGTAGCAAGCAAGACGCTACAAGTTAACGCTCGAAGTACCTTTGGACCACTGCATTCATTACGCACTCTTGAGCCACGAAAGAATACGTTAAAAATAAAAGTGTCTCGTTTCTGAGTGCGGCCTCAACGAATGAGTGGACGCAAAAGAAATGATAAGGGGACATCAAAGCAGCCTCTGCGCAGTAAGGTTTGGCTGTTAGTCGCCGCCTCTTCATAAGTTTCGCTTTGCTTTTCCGAAGGGTTCCTTAAGAATTCTGCGGTGCGCAAGAATTTAATGGCGCGTCTTTTACACACGGCCGATGCCCGCTCTATATATGTGCCACTAGTTCACTGCAGTGCTGCGGACAGTGAATACTATAGGCATGTGTGTGACATCAGGCACGAGCAACCTGAAAGAAAATTACGCTCTTGTGACTTTCGCCGAAAAGAGCGACTTTTTTTTTTCTTTTTCATCTAATCGCAGCCGATCATCGCGCTTGAGTGACGCGACGCACGATGATTGAGACAGTGCGCTACCTGCTTGTATTCGAAGAGCCGCGAGCGTAGCGGCCTCTGGCATGCTGCACGAAACTCGTCACGTCGAGCGTAGGGCTCCTTGACGAAACTGTGTCGACTTATCACGGCGCCATGCGCCTGTTCAAGTTGGGGATAATTAGTCCTCTGCGTGGAGGCTTTGTGAGCAGAAACGTTGATGCTGCCAGCGAAGACAAAGTAATAAAAAAAGGAAATGAGGCGGCGGGGAGGTCAGTGGAAGCGGACGCAAGAATGGACGACCCCCTTCGAAGGACAGCTGCGTGCAGCGTCGCCGTCCTCTGTGAGCTGTCATTCCGGCCGCCTTCAACGATCCTTCATGTTTCTGCGGATTGTACGGAAGCGTAGGATTACGTGCCGTACCAGTTCGCACTGTTAGCTAAATCCACGGTGGCCAAATCTTGTATTTAGACCACAGTAATTATAATGGTTCAGAGGAAAGGAAAGACGCAATATCTGCTACACTTGTTTCGGCGGACACCTGAACCGCGCCGTAAGGGAAGGGAAAAAGGTGGCAGTGAAAAAAGTTAGGTGCTGTAGTGGAGACTAAGGAGTAATTTCGGCCACCTGGGGATATTTAACGTGCACTGACATCGCACAGCCCACGGATGCCTCTTCATTTCGTCTCCATTGAAACATAGCCGCCGGTGGTCGGGTTCGAACCCGGGTACTCTGGAACAGCAGTCGGGCATCTGCGGAGACCACGGTAAATTAGGTTTTTGCTCAAAACAGAGAGGCACGGGGAAGCCAGTTATACGTCTGTCCTTGGCGAAAATTTCCTTGCAGCGCCCGTTCACCAGTTGGCCCAACAGAACTGTGCTACTCAGCGGAGGCGCACTTAGTTTGACGTATCCTGACCAGCTGGGCGCACTTGCGGAGTGGCAGGCCCTAGCTCGCCCGCCTCTCTCTGTGGCTGTCCGACTGTGCCTGTTCCTAATTATGGGAAACAGAAAGCATCCCGAATTCTGTTTTCAACAGGCCGCATAAGGCACTCGCAAAAGGCATGTTCTAAAGTCGTCACCACTAGGGTGAGATGCTTCTGCAGTACCCGAAGGCCTCCATCCAGACCTATATTGAAAGTCGTATACCAATTGAGAGTGAGGAGGAGTTGCCTCCTCCGCTACCGACAGGCCCCGCCGTATTCATGAATCCGCAGGGTCGCTACATAAACGCGTTGCGATAGGAAACTCTGTCAAATTGTGCTTCATCGGATGTTTCTTGAGTTTGTCTTGTTTGGCTGAAATTTGAGGTCGTTTGGCGCGAAGGGCGGCAAAGGCTCGGTCAGCGTCGTCAAACTTTAATCGCGCTCTACCTCTGCACCTTGTTCTCTAATCTGTCCTACCGTCATGCAAGAAGTAGTAAAACAGTGTAAAAACTGCATTTGGGGTGTGATATTCCCAGTGTGAATCTCGTCTACAAAACGGATATGCGACACTGGTTGGTGCCAAGATATGGCAATTAACCACACGTGTATAAAACGAAATGGCAACCCAATGCTGCGACTTTGTGGCCCGATGGCAATTGTGCGTCACACGTCTGCAGTTGAGAATGCCGTAAGTGTAGCTCAGTTCGTACAGGGCACGCGTCGTTTTGAAATTCAGGGGCGCGCTGTTTGGGAAGCAGACTTGCGTGCGACGCTGTGGGCGATAACAGCCTATATTAACAGCATCTATTACCACCTTAATTGCAAGAACGCTTGCGTTTAAAGATTTTTTTAGATTTCTTTTTCCTTCTTGTGTCACCGCTGACAGTTTAGTACATTCTTGCGCTTTCGGAAATAAGTTCGGCGACGGCGGATGGGAGTCGTCGAATATAACCACGGCAGCAGTTATAGTACCAAGGGCCGCCGCTGCCTCAGAAGGCGCGCGAGTCGCCTCGTGTGTGCGTGCGTTTAAAGCACCACGTGGCGGTGTCGTCGTAGGTCGCGCTGCACCCCCATTAGCGGAAAACTGCGTCGCGACATGACCGCCGGGGTGGTGCAGTGGTACGACGCCCGACTACAGTGCCGGAGTTCCCGGGATCGAATCCCGGCCTCGGCGGTTGCGTTTCGATGGAGGCGAAACGAAGTGGCGTCCGTGTGCTGTGCGATGTCAGCGCACGTTAAAGATCCCCAGGTGGTCGAAATTACTCCGTAGCCCTCCACTACGGCCCCCCTTTCTCGCTATCCACCTTCACCCCCACCTTCATCCCTTCCCTTACGGCGCGGTTCAGGTGTCCACAGAGCAAGTGTGACAGATACTGCGCCTTTCCCTTCCTATGAACCAACCAACCAACCAACATGACCGCAACAAGCGAGCGCAAAAGTTATGAGGCACTCGCGGTCTGCCCACAATCGAATGGGGGACAAAATGGCTCCCGCGCCCCAGCTGCCAGACATGCTTATTATGGGCCAAGTCTGCAGTGTCGCGCTTGCCGGACACTCATTGGCCGTTGCCCAATATACCTGGAAGGTATACACCGCGTCGAGGCAGCTCTGTTTAACGAGTTACGAGCATCGATTTTCATTACGCGGACGTCGCGCCGAACATGTTCGAGCCGTAACGACAACCTTTCTCTGTTCCAGAGAAAAAGAAATAACAGAATACATGAAAGACCGGGCAGAATTCGGGCGCAGCGTAGTCAGACAAGGGAACGCTTTCATCCCAGAAAAGTAGCCCGCGGATAGAAACAAGGCTGTCCAGACTGGAGAAGAAAGTGCGCCGAGAGACGACCGTTTAAAGAGCAAATGGCCTCACTGAGCCATTCCGTCCTGTGGCCCCGTGGTAATTTCGAAAGCGTTCCACCGATGTCGCCGAGTCATGCAAGCGAGTGCTGCCTGCGGGAAAACTTGGAAGAACAGTGGAACCGCGAAGGCGGTGCATTTCGTCGGCCCTCATGTGTCGCGTCGAAGCGCCACTTCAAACAAGCGCGGTGGCTCTCGGTCGAGACGATATTTATCCTAACTGGGCTGATGGCTCGAGCGCTGGTGCGTTGGCGCGACGTTGAAGTCGGCGGTTGCACACTGTGCATACCTGGAGGGCAGTTAATGCAATGGCAAACTCTGCCCACAACTACCTCGATTAGCTGTCTCGCGCCGAGAACACGCCGTCAAGAAGCACTCGGAAATGTGTGGAAGCATTCGTGCATGCCGGCACAGCGCGTGGAGAGTTTGGACTCTATAATACGGTCTCTAGCGCGCACCGCCTAGAAAACCCAGTGAAGGCATGGGCGACGTCGAAGAATGGAACCAAATAAACTGCTCCCAGCATGACTACAAATGCGAGAAAGCAGGCCGCCCCCGTCAGTGTCCTTCCTCCGCTTCGAACCCGGCGACGCGGAAGCACACAAAGGTCGACGGTGGGTGCTCGGTGCCGTGCGGCTCCGGCAGGGCGAGACCGCGGTTCAGAGAGAGAGAGAGGGAGGCGGCTCTGCTTTCATTTCTTTTCTGCCCCCCCCCCCCCCCCCTTTCTCCTCATCTCCAGGAAAAAGGGGGAAGAGAGAGGAAACTTTCGGTTGGTTCAGCGGCCTCCTTTTGTGCGTTTCATGCAGAATCCATGCTTCTTGCCGTTCGACTACAATGAACTGGAGCAAGGAAGCAGTTGTCACCCCTTCGGGGCTCGGAGGGGATGGAGGTAGACACGTGCACCGGTTCCTAGCTGCTGCTGTCCGGCGGAACAGGGCGGGAGGTTTGCAGTTTTGGACCTCTGAATCTAAACTATTTCCACAATGGCAGATCCTCGCAGCGTGTGTGTTTGCCGGGGCCTGACAGACAAACACGCACACCGCCTGTCTGCTCGACCGCCGTGCTGCGTCCATTCAGGCACGCCGTCCGCTTATACGCCGAGCAGAAATGCGAAAAAGCGCCAAAGAAATCGGCGGAAGTGGCCGCTTCACAAAAGCAGCGCGCGGGGCGTGGTAGAAAGGGGAGTGCACAATCCGCTTCAAATCGCCGCCCGAATGCGCCTTGACTTGTGTGCTGGGTCCTGCCGTCCTGCCCCGCTGATTCTCGGCACTGCTGGCGGCGGCGCGGTTGTTCTGGCTGCAACAGCGCCGGAGGCTGCGAGCTTTCCTGGGCGATCGGGAGGGCAGCTTTCCTTCTTTCTGGCCAGCGGGGAACTGCCCCACGAGAATAGCAAAACGATGAGGTCCTTAGTGGAGTCGGCTGCGCATAATAGAGGCGCCCCCCGACCGACGACAACGCCACGACGATGCTCTCTGGGCGCACGCTGCGAAGCTTGCTTCTCGGGATTCTGGGTGCGGGGGGGAACACAAGTTTGCTTTCAAAAACGTGCCCGCCTGTGGCGCGGCGGCAGATATTAAACCACTGCGACGGAGCGAAAGAGAGAAGAACAAGATGGAAACGACCGTCGGAGCGAAAAAGACGACATCCAGCAGAAGTGCTCTAAACGTCGCTCTTGTTCGCGATGAGCCGCGCGCGACCCAGACTGTTGTGCTAAGCGTCGAGGAGGGGAGGCGGCAACCACCTGCTCGAGTGGAGATGAAGTGGGATTAAATGAAGTGTCCGGACATGGCGCCGACGGCGGAGCCACGTAGCGCAACTTGACGAGGCGTGGTTCCGACTGCAGCCGACGGCTCTATGCTCGCGAATGCACCCATTTTACTGCGAGATGATGGTTAATAAACGAGATGGGTTGGCTCTGAACGAAGCACGCCTGCTTTGACGGGGAGTACTGTTGTGTAGCTCTCACGGAAGTGATTTCTTGGGACCTGCTGCAGTCAACAGCGATATGTGGATATCGACGTACGCCGGCATGAATGTCATGTGTTACATTATTTGAATACACGCATAAGAGGCAACACTTAAATCGATTATATCGTCTTGGCTTGCAACGGGTCCGTTGGGTCAACACTTAGCGCGGGCAGGGCACTATATATTTTCTATTATTTCTAATTTTCTCACTTCATCCCTCTATTGTCACTTGCGAGAAGTTCGGATCGAAACCAAATAATTCTAATTTAAGATCTGGCATTGCGAGGCGCGCATATTTGAACCGGATATTATCAGCTTGGGTTGGAATTTCGTTCTATACACGTCTGGTTAATTGCCATATGCTCGATCGTGGCACCAGCCAGTGTCGCATACTTTGTTTTACAGACGAGATTCACACTGGGAATATCGCACCTTAATTGCAGTTTTCACACCGTTTTACCACTTCCTGTGTTTTATGTCCACGAATCAATGATTGCCGGATGGTGTAACCAAAGCACTGAGTGAGCAACTAAACCGTCTTTTTGTTTGTTCTTTGTCTTTTACAGCTAGACGAGTTATTCTACTTAGGACCTTTATCGTCCGATTACAACATGACGCAAGTTTTAGAATTCAGGTGAGTTACCTCCGTCTACAAACTTGTCAACCTAATGCATTCCACTGTTTCCACTGATTTATGCCTTAATTATACAAGAGAAAGACTCGAGAAAATCCTAATAGATTCAGTCAATAGTGCTTATTTTCCTTGGCAGCTAAACTTACGGTTTCAACACGCGTGGTGTATATATTAATATGCACATATATTCCGTAGATGCTCAACACGTCTTTTTTCTTTTCTTTCGTTGACGAAGCAGCGTCAGCGAGGGCAGCATCGGCGTCAGCTGCCGGATCGTCCTCAACCAGCCGCTCTCAAACGCAGCACACCATGTGGGCCTCGCCTTCATCCAAGTCCTCGAACAGGGCCACGGCATCTTGCCTGCCGGGAACCTCCGGGTTGACATACGGTCCTTGCACTTTACGAGTAAGCATTTCACATCAGTGCTGGCGATGCCGTTTACTGAGTGCGCGGTGTCAGAATGGGATTCCTTGCAAAAAAACTGGTCGGGCCCTTTATGCGCTATGCTTGGCGGCGCCCCCGAGAATGCGTCCACGCAAGAGGAGCGATTCTAAAAGCGATTGTCGTGTAATTATACTGTTCTACTGTTGATCTTAGGAAAATATAATTATTTGAAAGTGTCGGAATAATGCATGCCCATGTGAGTACTTAATTAGCTAGTAAATGGCTTGCGTAAACTACTGCCATGATGCAGGTATTTTATTGTTGTTCATCCTAACACACTGCACATTGGTGTTCTGACTAGTAAATTACCAGTTTACACAGACCTGATGGGAGGCTCCTCAGTATATCAGGGCATTGAAAAGCTTCCTCAAAGTTGAATTTCGACCGGAAGTAACGAGACTGATGGCACGGTGCAATGTTTCTCTTCAGATGTCAAGCCAGGCGCAGTTCCTCCCCCTGTCATGGTCACACACGGACCTTCCTACTTTGACGGTAAGCATCTCTGTTGTTCTGCTACTTACCATGATCGCCGCATCGGCTCCTAGGCGTGCCTCACACGCGCATTTTACGCTCGTAAGCGGCAAGCCTCAGCAAAGAGCTGTCGTCTAGCAGGCCTCTCGTTTATGAAAAACACCCGGCCTGTAATACTCCATCACTGGAGCAATTTTTAGGTGTCGCATGTGGTGGTGCATGAATGGGGGCAACTGGCAGTGATAAAATTCATCCCTCCATACAGCATGGTCACTGTTTGCTTTGTACACGTACACCATGCAGCGAGGGAGATGGAGTCCCGTACACCTGCCCTGGAAAATTTCTGTATTTTGTAGACCGTACGTGAGGAGATGGAGAAGGAAAAAAAAGCAGGGAGGTTAACAGGAAAAAGAAATCGGTTTACTACTCCGCGCTATATATGCAAAAAAGGACATGACGCTGAAGTGTGAAGGTAGGCTGTGGGTAGTTCATGTGCTGAAATTTTCCTTATCTATTTGAGCTCTATTTTTCACTGTTTAATTGTCTACTGGACTGTTTATTGAAACTGTTAAATTCGGTCCAGTGCCATAACTAAATAACATCATAAATCCCCGCACATGTATGTGACGTTCTGTCGAAAAGCACAAGTCTGCCAGTTCGATTCCGGCTGTATACATATTCCAATATCAGCATATGCGAAAAGTAAATAAGTGTCCAGGCACTATATTGATAGCACGCACATGATGCCGGAGCACGCAACAAACTCAGTGGAACTGGCGCAAGCCACTTTTCAACAAGCTCTCACAGGGCAGGTGGTGATACCCGCACTATAGGTTCATTTCACATGACGTCATCGCACGAAGAAGGGGGAGGGGGGGGGGGGATCCGCTATTTTTTTTGGTCACGGGGGCGACGCTTCCCGGCCGTCGCATACCTAAGTTGACGTGTGGTGGATTCACACGATGCGCAGCAAAATCGCGAAGCGCTATCACGATCTGTCATTACGTGACTATAGTGAGCTAGAATGTTCTAGCACACTGTAGAGAGAGAGAGAGAATAAACTTTATTTATATAAAGTAATTACGCGGATAGACGTGACCCTTACGACAGTTATTTCCACTCTTTGCTTCCGTCTGCGAGCAGCGTTTTCGCAGTTCGGATTCTCCACGAACGACACTTTCCTTTTGTTTTTATTTTTTTGGTAGCGGAAAGCTTTCCAGCCAAACCCCGGTGCCCAAGCATGTAGGGCGAAACATGCATTGTTCTAAAACGCCGAAGGAAAGCGGGCTTTGAGGGACTGACTTGTATGGCCACAAAGCAGGCCCTAACAGGCGTCGAGATCATCTTAGCCCGACGCTTGTACTGCGCGCAGCGGTATGTGTGGTACCCGCAGTCATAGAGAAAACATAGCAAGAGCTAATTAGTAACGTGCAACAGCTTGACGGTATTCGTCGCTTTCCATTAGCGCTTTAGCGCGTTTATAGATTACGCTGCATAAGCTTCGGCTTTTAACACGTACCGGGAGCCTGGGCAGCAGTCCGAAAGGTTCTCCTCCAACGGTTCAAAGTAGCATGTTTATGAAGTTGTCATTGAGAAATGCGATCACTTGCACATACACAACTGCGTTGATATCACATCGAGCAGAACAGTCAGCTCGGCAATGCTTTAGCAAAATGACGCAGCAGAAGCAACATTGCAAGACCCGCACGTACAGCAGGCGTCTACCCCAAAAAGTTGACAGCTGTGCTGTTCTCAGAGTTTTTACACCTGCAGGACCTATTGGCGCATCCGTAGACAGTGCAAGTGACCATTATTGTAGCAAATCACAGAGTTCACAGTACCTTGGATCTTCCGAACTACCAAAACGAAACAACCTCACGACAACGACCAAGGTATGGTAACCAAGGCTATGGCGGACCGGAATCGGAAAACGGCTTCATTTTTCCCATCGTCCCCCGCGCGGCAACCGACAGTGAATACAACTAAATACAACCAGTGCCTCCTTGAGCCACTGATACAACCTATATGCACTAGCTTGCCAGTGCCTATAGTCAGCGTCCTGGTCCACCGACATGGCGGCCAATACGTATGTGAATGTGACGTGGATGCAGTTGAAATTAATCCACCGTCGGCGTCGATTAACCGACTCGATGCTTCTCTGGTAGCGGCCTGGTCCCCGTGGTCCCCCTGGAGCGATTGCACGGGCCACGACGGCCAATGCAACCCGAACCGGCTGCGGTCGCGGCGCCGCGAGTGCCGCTCTCACTACGGCCGTGGCAGCCTGCTTCCCGACAACCTGGCCTGTCTCGAGCAGGGCGGCAAGGAGGTCGAGTTCAAGAGCTGCCTCTGCCCCACCACCGCCACGACAACGACGACGAGCGCCGAGACGCCGCAGGATGGCGACCAAGGCTCGGAACCCGAGAGCGCGACTGCACCGCCATCGTCTACGACGCGCAAGCAGGCGACGGCAGACACGGCTTCGCAGCCATCGATGCCCGATGACTGTGAGTATGCCCGCTCACGGAATCCGAAAAAAAAAAAAAAAAAATACCGTGGTTTTGTTTTTTCTTTCTAACACGACTGTGTATGATTTCATTCTAACGACGCAAGGGCCAAGGAGCGGGCTAATAGTGATATATGCAGGTGAGTCTTAGAAAGGGACAGTGTACAGGGGATAGGACAGGCTAATACTGCGATACCAACCGTTGCTGGATGAGGTGCCCATGAGGGGTGCAACAGGTAATGTGTCTTTTCTCATCACCACCTCCGTTTGCGCAGGGAGGCCGTGCCACCAGTGCCAGCCGGGCGAGATTTGCTTCATGAGCGGCCAGGAGACGAAGCCGCACTGCGTGACGCCCAAAGACCCCAGGGACCCCCGAGGCTGCGGTGGCTGGTGCTCGGGGCCCAACGAGCTCTGCCGGCGACTCGACAACGTTACCGTGCACTGCGTCGACGACTCCGGTGAGTGGCGCCACTCGCTGGCGACGAAAAACTGGCATTATAAAGTACCGTGTAGTCGGGAACAAAAGTCCCCGAGAAGGTACCGCAGCCGTTATCTCTATTATCAACAGGTGGCTCAAAACATCGGCCCAGGGGCAGATTTAAAGGAGGGGGTCTCTTCCCCTAGGCGAAACCAAACAAAAATCATGGCTACCCTGATAGCACTGTTCTGCTTAGCATACAAAAACTGTCAAGAATGAGCAGTTTTAATGAATGTATAGTGATAATCGCCTTTCGTGCGTGCCTACAAATGTACAATTAGCGTGTGCGCATTTCCGAACAATTTCGGACTTTTGTGCGTCATAATCATGTTCCGCGACTCCAATTAGATGCATCTCACGCACTGTGTGAACCCATGTTCGAATATTGGTAACAATTGCCGTCGTCTTTCCAGAGTGCCTCCACGACGAGTGGCGCTGCTCCAACGGGCTCTGCATCCCCGAACAGCGCCGTTGCGATGGCCATTTCAACTGCTACGACATGACCGACGAATACAATTGCGGTGAGTAATTCCACCGGTGCGTCGCTCAACTAATGCACGTGTTTCAACTTCGAAATATTAGTCGCTCATTAAAGTGCTGCCGTTAGTGCAAACTCGTTTATCTCGCTTTGCTGAGGAATGAAATACGCCAGGCAGCTTTTCCCACATAGCCTTCTTGAATGCTTAACTTCACCTTTGTCACCGGTGCAATGCAGTGAAGCAAGCTTTTTGGTAAAAAAACAAAGTCGCGGCCGGTAGCTCTTATTGCGGCTGCTTGAATATTCATACAAACCTGGGATAGAAACGTGGCGTAACTCTTGGCCTCAAATGCGATGGTGCGGCCCTGTGGCCCTCAATGTAGAAATGCATTTTGCTTTCTCCATTAGGATATTGAAAACAAACATCCGTACAACGCCAACTTTTGATAGGCAGGCAAATTACGAAACGTACCATTTGCAAAGGTGGATGAAGCCTGCTTGCTGCAGGTGTTTTTGCTTATCACGTCTCGTGCAGAATGTCGGTTCAGGAACTACTTTTATGCAATATTTTATTTCATTTCAATTGAAATGTCATGGCATATATTTATTGGTCAGTTTTAAGCTCCTATAATAAATTCACCCTTTCGAAACAGTGTTTCTTTTTAATGTTCCGCCGATTTCTAGTCGAAAATTGTTAGATATATCCTTTGAGGCAGGATTAATTGGTCATTGCAAAGGACATTCACTAAGCATTCATTAACTATTCAGCTGGGAACCAAAGAATGGTACTGAATGGGTAAAGTATGGTTCTTGGATCTAGCTATCTCTAAGTTGTTGCGTTTGTTGCTTCTGTTGCAGAATGCGGAAGCGATGGATTTCACTGCAGTAACAACACTTCTTGCCTGCCACTTGATCGCCGCTGTAATGGATTTGTTGACTGCTGGGATGGAAGCGACGAGGCCAATTGCACAGCTCGTAAGTACAGTCATAACAGTCGTAATATGGCGCCTGCGAGCATGACACAATTCCTTGACAAAACTTCCTGCAAAGCAGCAGTTCGACAGAAAATAAAACGTTTGTAAATCCTTCACTTCGTGGATGGCGAAATAACTGTATCGTGACCCTCTGAAGCTTCTTAGCTGCCTTCCTCAGCTTTGGTGCACACAGAATGGTTTTAAACTGCGAGGAAATCCGAGACAGGGACTGTAAGGGGAACTGATTTAGCATTCCTTTGTGCATAGTGCACCATGCATCTTCTAATGGTACTGCACATGTATAATAGATATGGCAGCAAAAATCACAAGTGGAGAGGATGGAAAAAAAAAGTTTTCCACAAAGAAAACGCTGCTTGTGTTTCTTAAATTCTGTCTCCGTCTTCATTACATCGTGTATTTATTTGTGTATACACTTTCGTGTTTTTTGAGGTGTTATTTGAATGCAGAAAAAATATAAGCATTAACTCAGGCACACCTCGCTTTGGACTTCTGACCAAATTTACATTGATTGGGTGGACATCAATAAGCTTTCAAATACCTAATGCACACAGTCCTGTATTTTACTGTGTTAAACATGAGAAAGGAATCGTGTAACCAATAACTAAAAGCGAAAAACACGCAACAGAAAAATGGACAGACACAGTGTTGGCAGTGTTTTTTGTGCTCGTTATCACAAAGGTGAGTCCATTTCAGTTAGCCCAGTTCGCTGTTCTAAATGAAAAAAAGGAGGCCAGCTTCTGTAGCTCTCGCCTGCTGTATGCTATGTGGAATCTGTGACAAGAGTTTTGCTTGCAAGGGAGATATGCCACTCACTATACTTCATCTCACAAGAAATCTGCAGCACAGTGTTGGCAGTGTTTTTTGCGCTCGTTATCACAAAGGTGAGTCCATTTCAATTCGCCCAGTTCGCTGTTCTAAATGAAAAAAATGAGGCCAGCTTCTGTAGCTCTCGCCTGCTGTATGCTATGTGGAATCTGTGACAAGAGTTTTGCTTGCAAGGGAGATATGCCACTCACTATACTTCATCTCACAAGAAATCTGCAGCACTGTGAAAGGCAGAGGAGCCCTTGCAATTGTGTTCCCAAGTGCCTCTCGCCCTGTGCACTATAATAGCGAATTGTGCTCCTACTGTCACCCCTGTCAATATGGGGGGCGAGAGGTGCGTAGGAGCACAATTGCCTATAGTAGTGCGCGCAATGCTGATTGGACCCGGGTGCCTCTGCCTTTCGCAGTGCTGCAAGCATCTTGTGAGACAAAGTATAATTCCGTCTGGCCTGCGTTTTCTTGTTCGACTTTGGACTTCTTGTGATGGCCACAAGTAAAATAAAATAAACGCTATGGTTACAACTTTTTCAACATATTACATTTGTCCCATTTACATAACATGCTACGCTAATTCCTCTGTTGTTACTATGTCTGGTTGACTAATGCCACTCAAGCTGAACAGGGAGGTCAAGCTGCCAATTGAGAAGGTTCTCAACATTAATGATGTTAGCTTAACAAGCAGCGTTTTGTACTGGAAACAATATTTTCTCTGACATTTCTTTTTTCCCATTTTTCCTCCTTTGCTACAGTCTGTCCCGCCTCTCAGCACACCTGTAACAGTGGCCAGTGCATACCCATGGACAACTTCTGCGACAGTTATCGCGACTGCGACGACGGATCGGACGAGCCGCCCGGCTGCGACTCGCCCTGTCTGGCGCACCAGCGTCAGTGCCAGAACGGTCGCTGCGTGCCAGGCACCGTGTGGTGCGATGGGTTTGACTCCTGTGGCGACGGCAGCGATGAGGCAGACTGTGCGGGCGCGACCCCCACGCGAGACCGCAGCTCCGTTGTTCCGGTACCCCCGCCCGGCCACGCAGGTCTTCTGCTTGCCAGGCTACCCCCCAGTGCACACAGGAAAGCTCATCCCCAGGCGCCAGCCGCCAGGTGATAGGATGCGGCAATGGACAGTGCATGAAGAACTGCGTGGGCGCTCTGCGAGAAACTCATTGTGGGAACAAAGACATGAAGAGGCCTTTGTGGTAGTCCGCCATGCGCATATGTCCCATGGCCCTGTGTGTGCTGGTCATGTGGTCTTCATGTGATTCTTTGGCTAGACAGTGTCTCATTGTTGGCTGTTGTTTGTAAGCACTCCTAGCTGCACGATCAGGCTGCATGTATTCATGCGATGAATATGCTGCAGCTCGAACTTCATGCACAGCAGCCCTTACTGCAGCATGACAAGATTGGAAAGTACATGCCTACATTGTTTCGACAGCTGTACGAAATTTTGCCAGAACCAGAACATACTGGTTTTGGGTTGTCATTCCGGCTGCTCTATCATCCTAAACAAGACAGTGAGGGACTGCTTATGTGGCTTTTTTTAATCTCTTTCAATGGCAAAGCAAGGATCCCAAGTTCCTTTTCCTCTCCGTGATGCACAACATTGATGTGCCTACAATTTGGTCCTGTGGCCAGCCGTCAGTCAGTCACAACGCTGCATTCCAGTGCACCGCAGAGGTGATGCTGCTCACGGTGTGAATAAGATGCAGAGGTGTCACACGATGACTTGGTCTCCAAAAAGATATCTTCTCCGAATGCTGCCTGTACACCAAGTGGTCTGCTACAGGAATTCTCGTCTAAGCAGCCAGGTTGTCTATGAGCAGTCGATGGCTTTGGACATGCTTTGGTATAAGGATATCACAAGTGGACAAGCGTCAGTTGACAAGACACTACAACTTTGTTGTGGATTGATCTGCATCAACGGGAGCACCTCATCCGAGGAGGCACATTGTGTGAACACAACACGTGCGTGTGACTGTGTTTCTACTCTGTATAGTTTTTGGACTAATTATTTAAAAGATGAGAGACACTTCAATGGCATTATGTACTACTGTGGCTCCCAAGGAGCCGCCTTCAGCAACAGTGTGAGACAAACGAACTCTGTTTGCCTTGTTTTGAACAGACTGCTGCCTGAGTGTATGTAATGCTTGTTCATAAGACTCTCCAATGTTTACAATTCCTCTGAACGGAGCACAACAAGGCCTGGCTTTTTCTAAAGCTGGAAGGTGTCACGAGAACGGACAACTTACATTCTGTTGCTGAAACATTCCACACTTAATTTTGCTTTGCTTATACAAGGCTCGGAAAGGCTTGAGCTGATACGCTGTTAAACCCAGTACATCAGTACAACAGCTCAATTGTTCTTGCCTAAATAAGCCTGAAAATTTCTCTTGTTCAATGTGGTCACATTATGCGTGCGCAGCTTATCTTAATGTTAAGGCACAGGATAACTTAAGCGCTGTTACATCAGCTGCTTCTAGTATGCTAGTCAAGCTTCTTTCAGTGAGCAAAGATTGATTCACAAGTGTGCTTAGGTCATTTTTGTTACACACGTCAGTTTGCGAGTCTCCCATGACGGCAGATGGTGCTATCGAACCCAGGTTGCTAATTCTAATGCAAGCTTGAAGAATATTATTTGACAAACTCTAAATGTTGAGCACCTAAGCGGTGTGTCTTGACATTTCAAATTGCACTGGCTGTTATAGTAACATTCTGAATCTAGCTTAAAATTAATTTTCCCTAAAAGCAATAAGCAGTTTCTCAATGGTGGGGACACTAAAGAAGATAACGTGCACCCGAGCTTTCTGTACTGATACAATGATTGCCTGTGGCAAGCTTGTAAATGTGTAATATATATATAGCAGTTGACCCACATATAGATTGGAGCATTTGCACATGGTTGAAGCCAGTGTCTGATTCTAAAGCACAGCGGCAAAGACGAAGTGTCCGTCCCTTAGTGCAACGTTGCACTGGCAGTTGACGCGTTTGAATCACTTACGAGGGAAATGAGTCTCGCTCTCATATAGTTCACGTTGGAGTTTTAGGGTTTGTAGCAAAAAAGGTTCCTATGCAAGAGTGCTCGAGAAGCTTTTTTTGCCACACACACAAACACACAAATACATAATTTACGTGCAGAGATCACCTGTCCCCAGTTTCAACCCAGAAATTTTTGTTTGTGCAGTGTTGTTATAATGTTGCTGAAGATGATGCTGAGAGAGTTAATTTATTTTTATTGTATCTCCTTATCAGCCACTCTGATGTAATAAATGCTATTATGACAGGAAAAGCAAATGTGTTGGAGCTGATGTTTGTGGTAACTGTCATTGAATTTAATTTAAGAGCAAAGTGCCTAGCGATTGCTTCTTACTGTTTTTGTTGAAACGTCTTATGAAATGTGTTTCCTGGGAATTGGTAAGTGGTAAGCAAGTATAACTTATAACAAGTATAAGTCTTACATTATCATTCTGGAACAACAGTTTAAGTTCCGTACAATGAGAAACATGCTGTTCAATACGTGAAAAAAAAAAAACAGCAGAAAGGGCACGACACTGGACGACACTGGAAAATGTGTAAATTCCAGCGTTGTCCTGTGTACTACTTCTCCTTGTGAATGCGTCCGTTTCGCCAGTTTTTTTTCTGTACCATGCACCAACTAGCCCAACGCTCCTTCAAGGTGTTCAGTACATGGCGGAAACAGGAAAAAGTTCAGTAGGCTTCAGTAGTCTAGTATTCCTCAATCATGCATACTGTGAAGGAGGTTCTATTAGAAAATATGAAAAATGTTGTTCTTGTTGACACAAACAAATGTCTTTGCTTATGTCATGGCTCCTGCAGTAGGACCGATAGTATGCTTCAGTGTGCTTGAACAACTTCTTTATTAGAAAAAAAAAAAAAAGAAAGAAAAAAAGAAACAGTTTCCGCTGCTCCACTGGTGACGGTGGTTATTTTGAAAAAACTTTCTTCGATGTCATGACGAAGACGGCAATTATCACACCCCACAGAAGCTGGTATGGGCTCTGTAAGGAAGGAAGCAGATGTACACTGTATGATGAGCACTCATTCATATCAGGGAATCAAAAAAAGGAGGTTACATACATCCTGCATAAACTGAGCCAAGTGTTCTGCCAAGAGTATGTTGGTAACAGAGATTGCAGCACCGAACTTGGCTTGACTGAGCGAAGCGCTCAGAGGGAGAGAATAAGAGGGAGGGGGAGGAAATAGATATGCTTTGCCTTTAATGGTATGATGTGACAGCATTACTTGCTCCCGCTCGTGCACATGCATTTGCTGCAGATTTAATCGGTAAATTCCTTAATATGTGCTGCTATTATCACACACATACTCATTGGCATACCCCATCTTGGTAAGAGTGCATATTTTATGAAAGATCACGCGACATAAGTCCCCGCTTTCCCCAAGCACTTGGGATTCAAGGGTCCTGGAAGGTTGGATTCCACTCTCATCCTCCCATCTCCAAGGAGAAGCTCTGGCCACGTCTCTCGTGACGTCACCCAACCCGACAACCAGTCAATGCACAGCCATGTCACCTGCAACTATCACTCGCCGAAGGCATGCCCGTGAATTTTCACTTGCAATGCCGGCACTGGATTATCTGGAGAACAGGGACTTTAACACAGTCTACAACTGATCAGATTACCAATACAGGAGCTTTCAATCCACATTGCTCAAACTGATGTAGCTGACGCATCATTAGGGCAGTTATGGCAGATGTTGAATATAGACAAGAAGAACGTAAACTTGTCTGTCTCTGTCGTCTGCCGCTGCTGCGTGTTTCGTAACGAGCAAACAGCCGGCCTAGCCACACACCTTTCTGTATATGTAGGGTTATTCGTTTTCGAGTTTTATATTTTTTCAAATTCGGGTGGTAAAAATCGGGCATTATTTTTCGACTTGACAATAGGGGAGAAATGGGCTTTTTCATGAAAACACTTCAAAATTTAGGTTTTATCGGGTTAAATTTAGAAATTAATAATTTATTCGATTTCTCATAATCGGTGGGTAACGATTACAGCTATGTTGTGGGTTGCTTTAATGAAAGTATTTCATCGTTCGGCGTTTCTGTCGTAATTATTACTGTCAGTGATGTGAAACGGTCAGTTTTGGGCAAGAAGCATTTTATTCGCGTGAGGTGGTCATATTAATATACATAATCATCTGCATGCGCAACATTTCGGTTTCCATCCGACACCTGTCTGCTTTCTGGAGGTATCCTAGCTGAGATAGCGTTCACTCAACGTCAGAGCTGCCATTAGCTAGACACAACAAGGTCAAAGGTGCATTTGCTAGCATGGGGCACAGTTGCATTCTTCCAATAGTCCATCAGTTCAACACTTTCATTTGTGGGGCTTGCTCCCAGTAAGTACTGGTTAAACTCCCACATTACCCCTGATGGGAATAAAGAGAGCTTGATAGGCATCCAGTTTCCACATTGTCAACTGATTTTCTTCTTCGTCCGAGGCGTTCAGTTTCAAAGTGCAGTTCCATTTAGTCGAGATTTTCGCGCAAACCTTCACAAGTTTTTACTAATGTGGAACTTGCTCCTAGGTAACACAGACAAAACGCCTTTTGCTCGATCTCTTTTACCAGTTAACGTGGAAAACTCGTTGACAGTCTGCTGTTGCTTGATGTTCACGAGGTGATCGAAGCTTGACAACAGATGTTTTTTTTTTATTTCAAGCGTTTTCTGGACATATAAAAGTGGCTCGAGTGCATCTCTCATTAAGACGGCCTTCGCATAAAGAACCTCTTTATCAGAAAGTATCGCTCGAATATCTTCTGCTTTGGTTCTTTCATACAAGCTTTCAACGAGTTCCATGGGTACAGTCGTTCCAGAAACCAGGAAAGGTCAGGTTTTACCCAATTTATAGCAACATGTTCGGGGTGCAAAAAGCGTGTAAAATAGGGTTTTACCCGAAAACGAACAACCCTATGTATATGTCATGTTGCCAGAAATGGCCTTAGAAAATTTTTAACCAGCACTGACACCAAAATGAAGTTGGCTCGTACTGACAGCTTACTGTATTCCAATAAAAAAAAAAAAAAAAGCAAACATTACTTTCTATGTCACCGGCTGTGGTGACATCAAAATGGCTTCTTTAGTTGCAGATGACACCTAAGGCTAAGTTGGACTGTCATTCACTTTCGAAACAAAGTTCATGGGGAGGCCTTCTAAGTCTTGACGTTGTGGGTTTGAAAAGAGCAGATTTGATTTGCACAGTGACAAATGTCTCTTTTGCTGCAAAGTGAATATCAAAATCCGGTAAAGTCTCAATGACACAAACTCACTGGGTTGCAGAATTGCACCATCCGAAATTTCGCATCATCCAAAACAAACCAAATCTGTATGCACAAGCATGGAAGTGCGCTCTCACAAATCTGTTTATGGCTGATAGGAATTATTTATGGCCTTGTGGTCACAGCTCAATCACTGTTGCAGTGCCAGAGTGTTCATAATATTCGAAATTCAGCATTTTGTACACTACACACACCAGCAGTTGAATTTCACCAATTTACATTATTACAAAATTACTTTCAATCATGTTCATGCCACCAATATTCTATTTAGCCAGGAAGGGTGCCATAGGACCATATTTTACCAAAACCGAAAAAAAAAAAAATTAAAAAAATAAAATGCTTCTGCTCTCGCTGTAATCTGCCCTCCGAGTTTTTACAAAAAAAGACCACACTGCTTCCAACTGGTAGGCTGGCTGCACCCACGTAACGCACAAAGCAGTAAGGAACCCACCAATCAACCTACAAGTGGGGCTTTCTGTCCACCCGGGGCGGCCTTCCACTTCTTGTCTGGGCTCAGGTACTCTGTGGTGCCCTGCCAACGGCCGAGGTAGTCCATCATCACGTACAGGTTGGCCCACCATGGAACACCCATGATTTTTCTGAACCTTAGGGAAGATTAGTTCAAAAGTGTAATGCTTTATATCAGCACAGGGCTGTTGACAACGTGACAGCGCGTCGTAATCAAGACCGTGATTTGTGGTCTTCAGTTCTTTCAAGATAATGATTGTTTATACTACTGCTACAGTAGCATAAAAATTAAGAACAGCAGCTAGCAACAGCAGGCAGCATCCTGTCTCAGTTCATTGACCAGTCACAAGAGTAAACGAAATCAGCTTCTTGATGTTGGCTACATCAAACAAGCCAGAGGCATCAAAGTTCTCGAGCTGTTTTAATATTTCTACCTGGTGATCAGCTTTTGTTCAGGCAGCAAGAAAAGCTTCAATCATGAACTATGCTAGAACAGCTAATTGGGCAAGTTGGTAGAGGTTCGTATCATACGAGCAGCACACACAGATGACGGACAAGAAAAGGAGTTTCTAGTCCATCGTTTGCATGTGCTGCTCAATTAATATGAACCATGGACTACTTTTAAGTATAGAGCAATTCTGTGTTGGGACTGCTGCAGACTTCAGTGGCATCTGACTAAGGCAAAAGTTTTGAAGGTCTTGCCACATCTGGAAAGAGGAGAAGCTGTAGGCGACATCCTGGCCATTGCAGTGCAATGAAGTAAGTGGTGCTGCGAAAGAGAGAAAAGATGTAACTCTTGCACAAGAGGGACACCCGAGCAATGGGAAAGGATGAAGGAAGGGTGGAAAATTACCGCAGCGGAGGGCTCCAGATTAACTTGCGCCAGGCATGGTTCCTAAATGCACATAGTGATTGCACAGATGTTTCTACATTGCATCCTTGTTTCTGCTCGGCAATAAAGAGCTAATTGCCATTGTGGCTAGTGAGCTGCAGGGCAGGTCGTACATAAATTCGCTTTTTGCTAGTCTTGCATCCTGTTAAACCTTTGGCTCCCAAAGGCACCAGTTTCAAGGGCAAGTCCTGAGCAAGGATTTGGTTTGATTGCTTAAACCCAGAACCTAATGCCATAAAAACAACACACAACGGCCAGTAATGTGCTAAGAAAGCACCAGCTTCTCCATACTGTGTGCAATTCATATAGAAGCACATGCTTTGCTAAACTCATTGGTTGGTTCGCTTCAATATCCGGACCACTTACCACCATTACATCTTAAGTGAATCGCAAAATGACACTCCCATAGGCCAACAACCATGCATGCAGATGGCTACAGACTAACGAGCACTTTTCTTATAGAGCAGCAACAACAGGAAGTGTAAGAGTGAACAGCAAAGCTACTTTAATTCTCAAAAGAGCGTAATAGCCATGACTGCTGATAAAAGAACAAGTGGTGCAATGGCATCTTAGTTGTAAATCTAGCACATTCCTTATGTGCAACACAGAGCTATTGGTCAGTTCTTTTTCCTAACTTCAGACATTGGTGGCATAGCAAAAACATTATTCTCAGCAGCAGTTATCATAGTGTTAATAAAGACAGCTGTGTTTTTTCTCCCCTGCTTTCAATGGTATAGGAGGAACAAATAATAATAATAAGGCACTCAATGCAATGTTCATGCAGGTACATATGAACTATTGTAAGCCACAGCAGCGTTTGACTGCTTTTGTGAGACTGCAATATGTGGTATATATATGCCATCAACTGCATGTTAAAATCAGCACTGCTAATTTATATTTGTTGAGGATCGAAATTCCCATGCATATATCATTCAAGTGTGATAAACAGTCTAAAAGAAGTCAAGGCACACGCAAAGGAATACGATGCCAAGTCACGCGATTATAGTGCAACCATCTGCAATACCGACATGTCAAGCACTTATCAAACTTCAAGTTTGTAGTCGAATACGCATCCAAATCTTAAATGTAAATTAATGATAACTCAAAAAGACTTCTTATAAAACAAAGTTGGCTTCTACTGAAACAAAAATTTCTGTCTAGCAGTGGCCTCAAACTCATGTCATTATGCGGTCCACATTGAGAAAATTTTACTTCTCAGGGGCCAGGAGCAAAAAAAAAAAAAAAAAGGTACGAATAAAAACAATAATAAGCATTAAGAATAGAAATAAATAATAAATAAAAGGGCAATGCTTCCCTTCATTTCCACAAAGATAACATACAGTCTGGGAATAAGGCCTTTTAATTGATTTTAATGTGCAAATGAGTCAAGTGGCAAAGATGACACGTGAGGCTGGAACATGCTTTCCGAATACAGCATGAACTCTGCGTTTTTGAGACCCCTGATCTACAAAATAGAAGTAATTTAGCACAACTACCACCATCTGAGGGCAGTTATGTGCAATGTCAGGCTTGTGCAATGATGGCCTCCAAATGTTGTCAACTGTTTCATTCCTTAGATGATTAATGCTTGCAGCACATTGTCGGTGCCTTTTCTTTACAAGTACAATCACATCAAACATTTTTACTTAAGTTCAAATAATAATATCTGTTTACAGAGGGTTACTGCAGAGGGATGCAGATACTTTTTTTAGAGAATTAAAACACAACAATCTCAGCACAATGTATGCCGATTAGTGAAGCCATCATTTAAAAGTGCATGTTCATGTTTGTCTGAACAGAGGCATAAGAGCAAAGATAAAGTTACAAAGAAACACTTTTCACAATTCACAATGGTCACACGTACAGCAATAACAAAATTAAATAAAAACAGTCAACAATACTCCCCTTTTTTTTTCAACCATCGTCTGGGCAAGAAAGAGCGCCACAAGAGACCCCACTCCTCAGCCCATCTGAATCACGCGTAGAGATCGCACATTTTTCGGCAAAGCTGAATCCTTGGCCCACAGGGCACTTATGACGCACACCAATCTGAATTACATAGCACATTCTGGAGATCACTTACTCTTACAGGGGCACTAAGAAAAAATAAAAGTTGGCCTGCATTGATCGGAAGTCACATTTTCATAGCACAGTGACCACTGGCTAATTTTGCAAGCAAAAATATGCAAGTCAACACTATTTCTTGGGGTGAAGGTAACAGACGCTAACCACCATTCACTTCCAAATGCTGGCAACTTGTCCTTTTAAGTGATGACACCATCAGTCTGAATCGATTGGTGCGAAGATTTCTAAATGCAATGTTCTCGGCAATCTAGTATTTTGTGGGAGGACAAATGTAAACTTAGCCAGTAAGAGCTGGAGAATCAATTGTTACTGAGAACAATAACTGGATGGATCAATTGTTACTGAGAAACATAACTGGATGGAGTTCCTCTCAATGTCTCTTTAAAACCTATGTGGTTGCTGTGGGTCAGTGTTCGTATTCCGAGTTTGCATCATCATTGAAAGTGTCGCTATCAGAGTCTTTGAACTCGGGTCATCTGATTGGGGGACACATAGAAACTGGATGTCACTACTACTTTCGGTTCCGACGTTTCCACCAATGATAGCGACACTTTCAATAACGACGCAGGAGTGCCTAGGAAAAGTTAGTAACGTTTCAATGGCACACGAAGGCAATGCCCTGTACTCTGCTCTGCTTATAACATCTTTGCTTTACAAAGCAGTGATTTTCATCATCATCATCAGCCTGACTATACCCACTGCCGGGGGAAGGCCTCTCCCATATTTCTCCAATTAACCCGGTTCTGTTAGCTGCATCCACTTGACCCCTGCGAACTTCTTAACCTCATCCACCCACCTATCTGCCACCCCTGCTACGCTTTCCTTCCCTTGGAATTGTTTGTTACCCTAAGCGACCATCGGTTATCCTCTCTTCACTCTACATGTTCTGCCCATGTCCATTTCTTCTTCTTAATTTCCGCTAGAATGTTGGTAACTTAAGTTATTTCTCTGACCCACTCTGCACGCTTCCTATCTCTTAATGTTACCCCTACCATTTTTGTTCCACAGCCCTCTGGGTTGTCCTCAACTTAAGTAGAACCCTCTCGGTTAGCATCCACGTTTCAGCCCCACAGGTGAGTACAGGTAAGATGCAACTGTTGTATACTTTCCTCTTGAGCGATATCGGTAAGCTGCTAGTCATTATCTGCGAGTGCTTGCCAAATGCGCTCCATCCCAATCTTATTCTTATTTCCTTTTCATGGTCCGCCTCTGCGGTTACTACCTGTCCTAAGTAGACATATTCGCCTACTAGTTCCAGCACTTCGCTACCTAATGTAAACTGCTGTTCCTTTCTGTGGCTGTTGAACATTACCTTAGTCTTCTGCATACTGATTTTCAAGCCTACCTTTCTACTTTTTCTGTTTAGGTCATCAATCATTATTTGCAGTTCATCCCTGCATTGCTTAGCAAGGCAATGTGATCAGCAAATCGCAGATTACTGAGGTATTCTCCATCTACCCTTATCCTTAACTGCTTCTATTCCAAGTACTTCCTCTAAGCAAGCATTGAATAGTACAGGGAAGATCCGTGTCTCCTTGCCTAACACCTTTCTTTACGGGAATTTTGTTACTTTCTTAAGTTATTTCAATACAGAAGATACGGAAGTTTGGGAAACATATAAAAGGTGGACGACACAGTCTGCACTGTTTATTTGTGTGTTTGTTGTCCATGCTTTCTTTGCGCTATGATTCACAATTAATTTTGGCACACTCAAGTAATGTCATTTAAAATCATTACAATCACACCAGATAAGAATAATCAATAATGCATCATCCCCAAACATACAAAATCAAGATGTAAAAAGATGAAAACAAAAAGGACACAAAATGAACATTATCTTGAGTATAATATTATATATACACCTGACCAATATTGCATAGGCCAAGGATTACTAAAGGGAACTAACAGTAATGTGGTACATGTGGAATGTGTAAAAGCTAAAATATATTGCCGGCAGCTGAATTGTAAGTAATTTTAATATTCTCATTCCATCAATTATTAAATTCATAACCTAACTTCTGGAAGAGTACAAAAGGGGACCGCAAGAATACCACCAGCATTGCAATATTTGTGGGTACACGTTTGTTCTCCATACACTGAAGGAAGTACATGAAATACCGAAGGGACACGTGATCATTAACCGTGAGCTCGGTGGTAGTAATTGAGACTGTACAAGCCTCGAAGCACTGTTCTGATGACCAGGTGTTTCAACTGCAAAGCAAAATATTTGCTCATGTCTTAGACATTCGCTATCCTCAATACATTGCTTACAGTAATTCTCGAGCTACAGTTATAAAAAATTGCACTGGTTCGGTTCTTTACAATGCCCTGCATGTTATAACTAAAATTTTCAAGTACCCATTTATACAAATAATAGTTAATTTATCTCTTTAATAAATAAAATCAGCATAAATGAACTGCACTGGCCATTTGCAAACAATAGTTCTAGCTAAATTCTTGCCACAGATATCACTTTACACCCTTGGCTCACATCACATAGTTCATAGCGTGTATTTATACTCAGTGCAATGGCAAAACTTGAAATGCAACAATTGAACTCTGCCATGTATAAAAACAAAGACTGTCATGGAAAATGAAAAGACATTTTGATGCTCGAGCTAGGGAAAGTCATTGCACAGCAAATGACCATCTTCAGTCTCTTGTACAAATTTGACCAACTGCAGGATGAAAAAAAAAAAAAAAAAGAGTATACATTCTACAAAGACTATAGCACAAGTTCACTTACTCATCAAAGTTCTTAGCACAGTACAAGTGACAAAAATAAAGAAATATAAGCAAGCCAAATTTTCAAAGCATACATTATTTAGATATTCAACAAACATATAATGCCTGGAAAACTGGTTCAGCCTTTCTGCATTGTCAACGAGGGTAACGAGTTAATAAAATACTGGCATATATATATCAACACAAATAATAGAAAATATAACAGCAGGCAACACGCCAGTGGTGAGCTATAAAATAAGCTCGTGTGCCATTGGGCCAAAGTCTCAAAAACATACAAAGGGCGATCCGTGCACATAGAGATGCCACACGAGTCAAGAATCACCAAATCTCACAACCATGCAAAGCAGACAAACTTTCTTCAGCACAAATGAACTCGGAACAAGTAGATTTCCATATTAAACACCTTGGTTATTAGATTTTTACCTGGCTAACAAATACCTTAGAATATATGAGGCATGCTGCCGAAGCTAGTCCTAAAACAATTGTGACTCAGATGCGTAGCTCTTTTATGGTGTTAAAGAAAAAAAAAAGGACAAAAGGATTCTTTATGTGCAGTTTTCATCTAACCAATATTATTTCCTTTTTTAGTATTTTGCAAGAGATGATCATATGCAGGCTATGCAGCAAAGCCACTGATTAATTAATGATAGTCTAACATTATGAACACCAAAATGATGCTACATTAGCAAAGAAAAAAAAAAACTTTCAGGACCTGCCTTTTTGTTGTACCGACACCATAGTGCACCTACAGTGCTGTTTTATCTGTGGGCCCTGGTTAGCCATAACGCATATCTAAAACCTACGACAAGATGACGAGAGACCACTAATAAAATCTACTCTTGCAGCAGCTAGTTGTACAGATTATGAACTAATTACTAATGATTATCAAAAGCAAAAGGCGGATCCATGAGCCTCACCTTTATACAAGCCTAAAACTCTGAATTAAAATCTAGGCATACTTTGTTACAAACATTTGGATGTAGCAGACGAAAGGCCATCTACAGCCTCTGATATCAGGTGTAAGTGGCATGCTGTAGCTTTTTATTTATGCTTCAAGCATGCTATAAGAATTTTACTAGCATGCTACTACAGGAGGCTAAATATTCTCAACTTCTGAAGTTTCGACTGGATGCCTAGGTTCTGACCTGAGAAAACTGCGAAGAGTTTCACAACCGATATGGTCAGAGTTCTGATTCCAGCAACCACACGCTGTAGATGAGCTATGGTGACATGGTGCAAGCAATTCTAGGCAAATATTGATGCGCAAATTAGTTGTAGCAGCCCCCCCTTGGGCGACTGTGTCTAGGTCTTGAGGACAGCAGTGCAGGTCGTGTAATCCAGGTTGTGGTGAGCAAAGATCTTTAGCAGGTCACGAATGCAGCTAAGCCACCACTCCTCATTTGCGATCCTGTGCCTGAGATGAAAAAAAAAAGTAAAATATAAACAGTGCGGTTTGTTTCAGTCCAGAAAAATCTTTTATATCCTGCTCGGACTGGAGATGAAGACAGCTGGATTCCATGAACAGTATATACATGCAACAAGACTTATCAATACCAAATATGTTGAAAAAATAAAATGCAGAGGAAATTTCTGAAACCAGGCACTCATGCAAACAAAAAGAAGGTACATTTTTTTTCCACCACGGTACTTACTGTATATGAAACAAGAGTGAATCATGAGGCATTTAAAGACAGTCTGGACAAGCACCAGTGATTACCAGTTGAATGAAAACGGTGAAGTTCTTCTGTGAAGGCACAGAGAGGACTGCGAGGCATTTAATGTGGTGTGATCCAGTCCAAAATACCAAGCAGGAGAAAGAAGAACACGAAGAAGAAAAGGAGGAACCTGGTGGAATATGCAGAGACAGACTGAGAACGAGTGCGGGGATGGGGCTGAGAAGAAATGGAAGTGATGCGATTATAATACAATTCTTTCCATGCTATGTCCAGAGCCCAGTAGTGTATGTACAGTATATGAAAGACAAAGAAAACCTCAGCTTCACAGGATATGCACATAAAAGACACAAACACACACAAAAATTCCACCCGAACAATGAGCATCACCAGGTGTCAATTGGAATAAAACACAGCCTCTTTTCCTCTTCACAAGGGATCTAATTTTGAGGCCTAGACACCAGTCCAGAAGAAGCTGCATCTACCTAGCTGTACCTTGCACTAGAGGCTGAAAGCAGCATGGAATGCAGGAATGAAAGGTGAGTGATCTGACCAACCGCACATAGCTGAGCAGTGGATAAGCACAGCAGTGTTCATTCGTCCCAACAGACATTCATCGAGAACCTGCACTAAAGACATATTGGGAAATAAGATCAAGCCAAAAGCAAGTGCATATCATGCAACCAAAAGCATGTTGTTGAAAACCGAGAACAGAGCAACAAAGTTTTCTCTCTTCAATGCCAATAGGAATCTTTCAGCTGGTCGTATAGCTTAATGTGCTAATGTACTAGTGTTGACTCCATGGATTAGAAAATGTAATTAAAGCAAGAAAAAAAGGTGGAGCACTAAAACTTGAGAACTTGTGGTAAAAACTAAACCATATATTTCAAAGCAGCAAATTAAAATGTCGAATTTATAGGCATTCATAATATGAGAAGGCTAAATATCATAGCTCCACTTATAATAAACAAGAGTATTCACTAGTCTTAAACTTGCGTTTCCAAGAAGACTAAATGCAGCTTAAAGGCAGTTGGTGCAAAAAGAATACAGAGAAGACGAATTCTGCAATATATTTATCTGTTTAACCTCAGTTTTCAGAAGAACCTATCCAGCTGATGTTGGTAGCGGGACAAAAAATAAATAATAAATTTGACAGAAGCAACAGACAATTTTCAAGATTTTATTCTCAATTTTTAACAGGCATTACACACCAATGAACAGTAACAGTACAATGATACGTCCTACTGATTTTGCCATGCAGACATAAAGGTGCTCTAAATTCGGAAGAAGAAAACACAAAAACTGTGTAACATACAGAATACTTAAATTAAAATTAGCTACAAATGCCACTCCGTTTAACATGAAAATAGTCATGTTTAGGAAACATTCCAGGAAAGGCCTTTGGATATCCATAGCAGTAAATTTTTTCAACATTGTTGGTTGTAAGAAAAAACGTAACTGATGGCACAACAATATATTTTGAGCAAAAAGTAACTTAAAGAAAGAACCCTGAATACATGCCTATCATCAAAGGCTGCTTTTTGCACGTGCATTTTAGGGAAAAGCATGGAGCTGTCACGAGTCCTGAGTAAAAGGGTACAGCACAAAAGGAACTATGCTGCAAGTGTTATGCACACACACACACAAGCACACTTGAAAGACTACGATCAGGGCTGCCGATAGCTCTGTGTACAATTACATATATAGGTGCTGACAGCAGACCGTTGTCACAACTTGTCATATTAGTATTGAAAAAAATCACAGCACACATTGGCAGAAAGGAGAGGGGTAAGGACAATGAGGACATTGTTGTGCATTGTTCTGCGATGTGAGGGCAATAACTTAAAAAAAGAAAGAGGAAATGACAGCTGCAAGTGACTAGGCAGTGTAGAGAGGAATCACTAAAATGTGCACTTGGAGACCACTTACTCCTTAAAGCGGCACTAAGAAAAAATAAAAGTTGGCCGGCATTGATCGGAAGCCACATTTTCATAACATAGAGACCACTGGCTAGTTTAGCAAGTAAGAATATGCACGTCAACACTGATTCTTGGGGTGAAGGTCTCAGATGCTACACTGCACCACTGTTCACTTGCAAATGCTGGCAACCTGTCCTTTTCAGTGACAAACACCATCAGTCTGAATCGTTTGGTGGGAAGGTTTCTAAACGTGATGTTCTCGGCGATCTAGTCTTTTGCGGGAGGACGAATGTAAACTTTGCCAGAAAGAGCTGGAGAATAAATTGTTACTGAGAACGCTAATTGGATGGAGTTCCTCCCAGTGTCCTTTTAAAACCTATGTGGTTGCTGAGGATCAGTGTTTGTATTCCAAGTTTGCATCGTTATTGAAAGCGTCGCTACCAGTCACTGAACTCGAGTCATCTGATTGGGGGACACATGGAAATTGGATGTCACTAATACTTTTGCTTCTGCAATACTCTCAGGTGTATCACGATTCGGCATAATAACTTCAATAATCTCTGCCCATCAAACTACTTGACTAGTACAGAGCACAGTTATCTATGCACACTTGGCCTGGCAGGTTTGGGGTAATAAAAAATTAAGTAATTGAAAAAAAAAAAAAAAGGAATATCAGCACTGCTTTATCTCTCAGAAATGCAAAACTTTTATCTTCTGAATCAAAAGCAGCATGCAGTGTATATGTCTTTTATCAGATGAAGAAAAATAAGCTTAGAGCTTTGCTTGAAATATGCGAACACTGATAAGAAAAAAAATATATGAGAGACACTTACTACTTCTCTTACTATGTAAACACATATGCCAAAAATAGAAAAACTGCACAAAAAAAAAAAACGTGCTTTGAATATTTGACAAAAAGAATAAGCGCTGTTGCCCAAAGGTCCTTAAGCCAACAAATTTCAGTCTCTACCAGAGGATGGAGTTAAGGAGTTTTCTTAAATGCTAGGAGACCCTCTCCTAGCATTTCAAGGACCTTTGGTGTTTAGTGGTGCCGTTATGGCTTTATTTTCCAGCTGAAATGAACAGTGCGCGTGTAATTTTCCTAACCAACAAATAAAACCGCTTTTTCCGTGGCCCGAAACCCCTGCCGCATTGCCATATTTCCGAGCTTAAAAGGTTAATTTGCATAATAAATGCACCTTCTGCATCTGACATAGCACAAAAATGACCCAAATTAAGCACTAGGGCTGCATAATTATTCTCGATTATAAATATCCAATCTCTACAATGTTCTTTGCGAATGACATCTGAACAGCACATTCTCCTTTTCAAATGCACAGAGCTTTTCACTTGAAAATGTGACATCAGACGCCTAAAACAACAATGCAGTTAAAGTAAGCTGCTTTAAGCAGCACAAACAATAAATATCATAAGATAAAAAGCATGCTTTTAGCAGTCTAATTGGTTGTATACACAGCACAAAAGAGTGCCAATATCATCAAAAAAAAAAAAAAAAAAAAACTCTGGCCTATTACAGCACCAGCAAAAAAAAAAAAAATCTTGTTCATGTGATTGCCCTAGCAAGGGCATTATGGTAGATACTAGTGGAAGCCATATACATAAACAAGTACCCTATATACATACAAGAAGCTCTGCATTGATTGTGTTGAATAATTACAAGTAATTTCAAATGTCAATCAGCCTGTGAGACATAAAACATTGTGCGTCCTTGAAAACCCTAGAAGAAAACAACACTAGATGCCTCACAAGTTTAGAAATAAATCGTTTCACTACTATGAAGGAAATACTGGTCTAAGCCAAGTAACAAGAGACAGCCTTTAACCTGAAACCATAATGAAATAGACATGGTTCGCTACCATCTCTAAACATAGTGCATACGAAAATTCAACACTCATTCAGGCTCAAACATGTAGAAGGTGGGCACTCATCCACGATTACAAGAAGCAACCAATGAACCCCCGGGAACAAGAACAAGATATTCAACAAACATACTGTACCAGGTTTTCCATACATTTCCCCCAAGGTGTTCGCCCATCTTGTTTCAAGATTGCTACCTTCAAGAACAACGTGTGCAATAATATCACAATATGAATTTGCAAAAACGTTTGCAGCAGATACTGAACTACATCTTGGTGCACTCTATAAATGCACCATGTGCTCAGCTTAGTGGCATCAGAGGGATGGGAAAACGTAAGCGAGGCCGAATAAATACTGAAGAAAACGACTGCATGTCGATTCTGCAATACTCTCAGGTGCACCACGATTCGGCATAATAACTTCAATAATCTCTGCCCATCAAACTGCTCGACTAGTACAGAGCATAGTTATCTACGTACACTTAGCTTGGCAGGTTTGGAGTAAAATACAGACTCCTTACATAGTCACGCTATTTTCTTCTATTCCTGCCAAACAGTAAAAAATTGGGATTCCACCTGTTACAACCTTGACCAGTGCTTCTGTAAGGAGCCACGAGCTCCCAACGTCTGCCCTAAAAAGAAGGATACGAGGGAACAAAGCGTGGGACACAGAGGGAAGGGAAGACTGTCTAGATGCTGTAGGCAACCTCTTCTATGTCTTCAGAGATGGACTGCTCTATGAGGAGAGGGTGTTTCCCGGCCATTTCTCGCAGGTAGCGGTCAGAAGTGGCCAGCATGTTCAACATTGGTCGCAGGTCAAGCCACCATGTGGTTTTGGGCAGGCGGTGTCTGAAACCAATGCCACAAGTTTACTGGATGGGCAAACATTAAACTGTAACTTGGCATTTCAAGCAATTCGGTCACTTGAGGTTTAGCGACAAACATTGCAACTAGCTAGCAGGAAATATGAATGATGAGAAAACATTTGTACGATCTTAGCCCTGCCTTTCACATTAAGTGACGATTTTGTGATCATTACACAAGTATACATGAATAATAGTGCTTTATAAGGCTGCTTAAAGTAAGTAAAAGAAATATATTTGCCATCTGGATGGAAAAAAACACTGAATGAAGGCAATCAGCACCTTTCTGAAAAAAAAAAAAAAAATTTCAACCCACAACATGGAAACAAGAGGAAAAGGCAAGAATAAAGGAAGTAAAAGAAAAAAAAAAAAAAAAAAATATAGCACCACAGTTTACTCAGTAAATGAGCACACATACTATCACTACCATCAGCCTGACTACACCCACTGCAGGGCAAAGGCTTCTCCCATATACCTCCAATCATAACCGTGTCCTATGCCAGCTAGTACGTCCACTTGATCTCGGCATTCTTCTCGATGATTACATTTAACCACCCATCTAACTTTCTGCCACCTCCTGCTATGCTTTCTTTCTCCTGGAATACAGTGTGTTACTCCTGGGGTGGATTTATTATCTTGTCTTTGCAGTGCACGTCCTGCACATGCCCATTTCTTCTTAATTTGCACTAGAATGTCATTAACTCGAGCTATTTCTCCGACTCACTCTGTACGCTTCCTATTACACCTACCATTTTTCGTTCCATAGCCCTCTGCATTGTCCTCAGTTTAAGTAGAACCCTTTTTTGTAAGCCTCCACATTCTAGCTCCATAGGTGAGTAATGATAAAATGCAAATTTTATAAACTTTTCTCTTGAGCCGATAAGCTGCTAGTCATGATCTGCGAGTACTTACCAAATGCGCTCCATTCCAATCTTTTTCTCCTAGTTATTTCCCTTTCATGGTCCTGATAAGCAGTAACTGCCTGCTTTGAGTAGACATATTTCTTTACCCCTTCCAGCGAGCCACTAGTTATTGTAAACTGTTCTCTTCCGAGGCTGTTGAACATTAATTTAGTTTTCTGCACACTAATCTTTAGGCCCACTGTTCTGCTTTGCCCGTCATTATTCACACTTTGCAATTTGTCCCCTGAGGCAAGGCAACATCATCAATGAATCGCACATTACTGAGGTATTCACTGTAACTGTCACCAATATCCAAACGTTTCCTCTAAGCAAGTGGCGAATAAAATTGTGCCCCTTTGTCTGACCCTCTTCCTCATAGGGATTTTATTACCTTCTTTATGTAGGACTAATGTTGCTGTATGGCAACTATACCTATCTTCCAACAGTTTCACATATGGCTCATTTACATCCTGATTTTGCAATGACTGCCGAGATTTTGAAGCGAAAATTTCACTACGCCAGCTTCTCGAGCCATCAGCACCACGAATGTTTTAACCTTCAAGCGACCTTGACAGATACTGCGCCTTTCTCTTCTTATAAACTAATTTACACTTGAAGCTAAACGTTCACTATGCTAGGTACAGCCAGTCTTAGTGCGGCACTAATTTTGTTCTTCAAGTGACCTTGGCCTAATGACATGCAGGTGTCCACGATACCCTGGATTCATCCCTCGCCTTCCCTTCCCCAAAACCTAAAGTACCAAAGTACTTGGGCTTGATCCCGACCGCCGCTGGCAGCGTTTCTGTAGAGGCATCCCTGTGCTGGTGGGATGTCAGTACACACTAAAGATCCCCGAGTGGCTGAAATTACTCCTGGCTCCTCCTTCTATCTTTCCTCTTTCACTCCCACCTTCCTCTATTCCCTCACAGGGAAGTTCAGGTGTCCACAAAACAGTGTGACAGATACTGTGCCTTCCTTTTCCTGTCAACCAATTACTATTATTATAAGTACTCGGGCTTGGTTCCAACCACCGGCAGGTGGGTTTCAGTGGAAGCGAAACGAAAAGGCATTCGTGTGCAGTGCGATGTCAGTGCACGTTAAAGATTCCAAGGTGGTCAAAATTACTCTGCAGCCCTCCAATACAGCACATCTTTCGTAAAAATCCCCAGGTGGTCGAAAATACTGCCACGTAGTGGTGACAATGTCATTGTCAACAAATGAGAAGGCTTGATCTTCACTGGAATAAACTCTTTACTAGGTTGACTTGTGCCCGTGAGAGACCTAAGCAATCAGTGGTGACGATAGCAACAATCGTGCTCAGCGGTCGTCGATCTACGAATGTGCGTCGCACCCGTCAATGCTCAATTTAAAGGTGGTGAAGAAACATCTAGATAAAGCCGCAAACGGTGAATATCCTAACCTGGAATATTGTAGAAACACACAGGAGTAACCTGAGTCTTTGCGCGACAAAGAAACTGATAAAGCTGGGTCTCTGGGCAACGAGCATAAACAAAGAATACAGAAATCAATCTGCACCCTAGAATCATTCTCACCCTAGAATCACAGTGATAAGGCAGCATGCTGGCAGCCGTCGAAAAAGAACAAATAATGATGATTGGTTTCTGGCAATACTAGGCAGGCCTTCACTACCGCACCTCTTTCTCTCTTGCACTCCCATCTTTCTCCTATCCCTTACAGTGAGGTTCAGGTGTCCACAGAACAAATGTGACAGATACTGTGCCTTTCCTTTCCAGTGAACCAATTATGAGAAAAATTATGAAAAGACTGCAGATTGCAAAGGCAGTGTAGAGGCTATCGCTGCAACAGTAGCAGCTTTCGCTCTATCACTAGGCTCAAGTCATGCTTAAATCCCCCCAATTTTTGACTGAGTCAAAGGATTTCTCATAATTTATGATAGCTATCTATAGGGATTGGTTATATCCTGGTCTGAGCATTTTTATATCATCGGGTTAGTAAGTAGTGTGGATATGATTTATTGATATGTTTGGTCGACTGAATTCTAAGGTTTTCCTGATCTTATTAGAGATTAGATTAGTAAATATCTTGTAAGTAATGGACAGTAAGCTGATCAGTCTGTAATATTTCAAGTCCTTAGCATCCTCTTCCTTATGAATTAAGACAATGATAGCGTTCTTTAAGATTCCACTACTCTCGACTTGAAGAGGCACTGCATACACAGAGGGGTCAATTTTCTTGGAATAGATTAATTGCTGCACTGTCCTTCAACAAATCTGCAGTTACCTGACCCTCATTAGCTACCTTCTCTTTTTCCATTGCTTCTAAGGCTTCCTTCATTTCGCTCTGTCAATTGCAGAATGTCTGACTGCTCTGTGTTACTGTCACTCTCATTATCGACCCGATTGCTTTGGAAATGATATAGATCAGTGTAGAGTTTGTTGGCTACCTTGATTATTTTATCTTACTTATAATAGTAATGACATTGCCCACCTTGTCCCTTAACACATACATTTGACTTTTGCCTATGCCTAGTTTGCTGTTGACCACGTTTTGGCTACCACTGTTCTTCAGGGCTTGCTGAATTCTCAATATTATACTTCCTTATGTTGGATACTTAACGCTAGTTGATTAGCTTTGATAACTCTGCCTGTTCTATCCTGTCTGTTGGACTGGAGGCTTCTATGCTTTGGTGCTTCTTAATGAGATTTTTCACCACTTTACATGGTTTTCTGGTATCCTGTCTAATTATCCTACCATCTACTTTGACTGTGCATGCAGTAAAATCTCTATGAAATTATCGTTCATTGGTTCTATATTAGGATCACCTCCCTTGGTTAAAGCTGAATATCTATTATGCAGTAAGATCTTGAATTCCTCTACTTTCCGCTCTTACTGCTAATTTGTTGGTAGACTTTTTCTTTACTAGTTTCATCCATTCCCTATTGAAGTCCAGACTAATTTGAAACGTTACCATCCTGTGGCAACTGCATCACAGCTTTCTGACAACCTTTACATACTATACAATGCCAGGGTTAGACGATCACAACATGAAATCCATTTAATTTTTAGTCTCCGCATTTAGGCTTTTTCATGTCCAATTCTGGTTTTTCTGTTTTCTGAACAAGACAGTAATGATTATGAAATTATTGCGTTTGGCAAACTCCACCAATAACTCTAGACTCTACGACCATAATCCCCTATTTCCTGGTCTTCAGCCTGCGTCTTGACTACCCTAAAATTGAACTCGCCCATGGTTTATTCTGTCTTCGTGGAAGATTTAGACTACCTGGTCATTATGAACAGGTGTGAGCATGTAACATACAGTACAGCCTTAAGTTTATGCCTATTACTAGGCTTAACTGCCATGTCAGCCATTCTCTCATTGATGCCGTAGAACTGCTCAAAGTCTCCAGCTGCTATATGGTTACTGACCAAAAACCCAACCCCTAGTTCTCTGGAAGAGGGCGAGTATGGGCTGGCTGGAACATGATCACGAATGGAAAGAAATAGCGCTACTAAGACGAGACAGGAGAGCAGACAAACACATGCACTGCGTTTGTGTTTGTCCGCTCTCTTGTCTCGTCTTAGTAGCCTTGTTTCTTTCCATTCGTGCCCTAGTTCTCATCTGTTTGCTGAACCTCAGTAGCTCTACACTTGCCAGTACTTTAGTACAGTATATGCTTCACCTGCCCTTCTAACCTCATTATGGCATATCACATTTAGCGCCTTCGAGTTCCCTGAGTAGAGCTCCTAGACTGGCCTCACTAGATAGGGTTCCAGTGTTAAATGTTGCCAGGGTAAGCGTCCGATGCTGGCCAATCTGGAGTCAGATTTTTAGCACCCTTACTGCGTCCCAGGTCTGACGAATAGGCACACATGTTCTGTTTAATAAGATGTAAGTATGCAAGTCTGAGTGCTATGTCTTTTTCTCTCCCTGGAGACTGTAAAATATAAATTCCATTTTGCAGCTACTACAAATATTACTGCTCGTGGCTAGGCAAGTGCAAGCATTTCGAAATTTTGAATAGTGCATCTAATACTCTCCTATACAATTATTCAAGCGAATCAAATATGCCCTCAAAATTTGGGATAACTTGCATAAAGTTTCAACAAGGTCCACCGCATTTAATAAGGTGTTTTTGAAGACTGCTCCGAAAGAAGGCCCACATTTATGTCACATGCCATCCTGCTGCAACCAGTGTGCACAAGATGAAGGTAAATAGTGCCACGACATGGGTCATTCTTGCATTGGAAATCATAATGCTAATGTATATGACCTCTAAGACTGCACGTCACTACTCTTAGAGTTGAGCAAACCCTGCTGTGATGACCAATCTCAACCAGTCTCAGATGCCATGCCTCATATGTAACTGTCATCACCCTTAAGTGTCTGAAGAACGGCTTCAGTTTATTCTCCCCATCATCAACAGCAAAATGCTATTTTCTTATACGTACAGCTTGATACATACTGACTTCGTGTTGCAACCCTTTAAAACCTTCCCACCTATAGCTTTACCTCAATTATCTATAGCACCATACCAAAGCGCTGCCGCTAATGTTTCTGTGTTTCCGAAGATTGCTCATTGTGCATGGATATTCAAGTAATGAATATTGGTAAAAATATATGATTCGTACTTGATTGGGGTTCAGCACTTAGCTACATTGTTCTTATTCGATTCAGTTTTGAAAAAAAGTCCAAATCGCATACTCACACTAACAACCCCCATGTCTGTGTTTTTATTTATAGTTGCAAAAGCATCAAGGCGAGTTTCGGTGTGACAGTGCAGTTCCTAAAAAAACACTGCAGATAAAAAGTAAAACAAAAAAATAAAAGCACTAAAATGAACGCCCATTTCATTCCAGTCTGAAAGTGTCATGTTTGAAAAAGCACCTCCGGTGATCTTGGCAGATTAGTAATGGAGCCTCACAAATTTTTACTCGATTTAAAGCACAGAGGGAAAACTTGGACGTTTACCTTCTCGAGCGAGCGGCATCATATTAGCCCTCATAATGACCCTTTTGTGCAATATTTTGATCTTTCTGTATGATTAAGACTTCAATTCGGTCTATAAATTGATGACAAAGCCAAATAGGATCTTCGGGACATTCTAGAAGTGCAAGCGAATCTGCAACCTTGATAGTGCTGTCAAACTGTTGCAGAATTATGCGATAGCTACATAACTATATCACAAGATGTACAATTTTTCACATAAAGAATGTTTACCAGTGTCTTATTCCTTGCTCCCCACCATCCCTGTGCACTAGCTTGCAATGTTCTCATCGTTTCTATAAGATTAACTGTACCTGAATTGCAGGTCAATGGCAAAAAAAAAAAGTAAATAAGAGAAAAAAATAGTCGGCTAAAGTCAGTTCAAGCCATGAATGAAGGCCTTAAGCCTTAGTAACAACATTTAAATATAAAATAAGTTTTATGCAAGGGAATGGGTGCTGACGTCACTGCCTTCAATGAAAGTGTGGTTTGTAAATATTTGCAGTTTGCATATTTCATTATTCATAGCGGATACAAACACGCAATGCACTACAGAAAAGGCATTCTGGAAGTTTCCGTATAATTACGGCTTCATGTTTGAGCTGTGGCTTCCGGGCAATGTTCACCTGAATTTTCTGAGAATGGGAGGCAAGAACTTGAGACCTAACATCTACCTACCCTTCCAAATAAGCACTTTACTACACAAGTTGGCAGAAGATGGCAGCCATCAAATAATAAAAATGTCTGTTGTTGATCTTTGGTAAAACCAAGTATGTGTGATAGCTTCACGCAGCTACACCAGGTAAGACATCAAAAGTTCTGCTATATGATTATACTTCCTCCGGCTTCATGAAGTAGCTCTGGCCAGAGTAGTTGTAAGCTAACCTGAAACTACGCTGTATGAACGTGCCTGAGTGGCCTAAGGGTAACATGAATGCAAGGGTCCTGGCAGGCTGATTCTGATATCACTCTTTCATGTGAAAGGATATAGGCCCGAGTTGGCAGCTCCTGCCAAACGTAATGTCTGACAGCCCGACGTCCAGCTAGTGCTAAGCCATTTCAGCTGCCAGCTACCACCTGCCAACTATGTGACCCCTAGCTGCTTAAAGGTCATTATGCAGCCCCGCTGACGGCTCGAAAACCTGGCGTAACATTGCTACAATAATGATATTCCTAGCTGCCTGTGCATGGATCATCAAATCAGAGACATGCATATTTTTGGTAAAGCATTCTGACTACATACAGCGCCAAGTAACAAACAAAACAAATTTCTAGTTATGTGAGAAAACAAAGTATTACATATTAGAGAAGGCACCATGCAAGCGCACAATTCAAGGCAGGTATCAAGCATAGAACGTTCTTGTATATTCAAACTTGCTTAATTCAAACTCAAGCTCAGGTTCTGTCCTCATTTCAAAGGCAAACAATTTTGCAGGCTTCTTAGGGTTGTGATTGAAGAGATTAAACTGATATTCCTTATACCTGAAATCCACAGTGAACTTTTCCAAGTGGCTGGTTTGAAATAATTTTTGAAGCGGAAGGAAATGAAAACTATTATGAAAATTTCAGTTCATTCTCTATGTAGACATTTGCAAGGCAACATATTTTGACTTTTTCAGCTGTCTTTTGACCTGCATGAATAGAATCGTTGCTAGTAATAAAGTTGAGTAGCTAGGGTGTAAAAAAGAATAAGCAGCGGCCAAACACCAAAAATCTGATGATTTCTTCAGTATTTCTTACCACGACAGTGCAGTGTACCCTGCTATGGCCCCAGAGTATGAATGGTGCAAGGGTAAATTGTACTAGACACATACTACCAGATTGATACCATTGCCTAACAATGCACTAGGACATATTACACACCCAGATGGCTGACGTTAAAGTAAGATATGTTTACCTTATTAATAGATAGCAAATAGCTTCACCAGCTAGATCTATACCCACAATATTAAAATTGCCTCATTTGCTAGTAATTTACTTAATGTTAACAACTGCACACTAGAAAATTGCTTACAGCTTCTAAAACAGTGCCTTGCACTTTCATGGCTCTGGATACCGATTTTGCAGCATTCCTATGCTTGCCGGATGGCTGCTCAGATCTATTCGTTTAACTGGGATGTGGTAAGGATGTGCTGTAAGCTGCTTGACAGGGTATTGCATTGATAAATTAGCAACTGGATACAAGTACATGAATATTTCTACAAAGGTCGATTTGAAAGCAAGAAAAAGAGCTTAAAAATTAAAAACAACTATGCCATATCAGATCTGCTAAAGCTAAGCTGGAACCAAAAAGCCAATACACACTACCTCATCCCCATAGAGTTTCTTACACTAACTAGAGGGAAAGTTGAGGGCGCTGCACTTCAGCCACCATGGGCGCGCTAAGAATCATGCGTTGGTGCCCTACTTGATGCGGGAGAGTTGGTTTTTCTCAGGTGCACGGAGTGGCGTTACTATGATGTTTCTTTTTCATCATCATCATCCCGAGGTGTGTACACAGACCGCAAAAGCCATAGTAGCGAAGGTGCAAAAGCAGACTTCGCCAATAAAAGGTTTCTGTTTCCCAAAATGCCACTAAAAACTTCCTTAAGTGATTGCACAACCATAAATAATTCCAAAATGTTTTTTTTCTTTAAAAGTGTGCTATTAAGTGCGAAATATATTGGTATTTGTGCTGCTCAAAACTAAGCCAATAGGAGAAAGAGCCATCACATATATTGGCTAAATTTCACACTGACATGCTGTTTCTCTCTCTTTTTGCAATTTATAGTCACAAAATTGAATGTTAGAACATTGTTTACAGTAGAACAATGTTTATCTTTGCATTAGTTTTTGCCAAAAGTTGCAGTTCTGCACTCGGTAGCTCTCTGGCCCATGATGCTTTGAGCGCCCATGGTGGCTGAACCGGTTGTCAGGAAACTCCATGTAAACTCCCATAGATGGCAGCACAGCTTTCCCTCTAGGTAAGAGTAAGAAACTCTATACTCATCCCAGTGTTCACACGTCGACAGGATACACAATGCCACATGAAACACAATGCAGGTGCGATAAATGCAAGGCGCATTTTTGAATCAAGCGTAGAAAAAGAAAAGCATGCATGCTGCTTGCTAAGCACTCTTGAATCACCAACACCAACCGAATATAGCAGGAAAAAGAAAATTAAATCAATAGCATTCAAAGAAAACACACCAAAGGTGAAAAAAGATAACAGGAGGTGGAAATGAAAAAGTGAGGAAAAGGTATTTACATGCAGACAGGCAGCAGGGAACGCATGGAGCTTTGGAGGTTGTCGTGTCTCCGGTCGTACATCCCGCATGTTGCACCCGTCTTTGAGACAAGCGCCTTTGCCAGGAAAAATGCCTACTATGGACAGGCAAACTGGCAACTGCCTTCACTCAGTGACCAGAGGCCTACGGCTTTCAACCGATGTGTCGGAAGGCCTTGAAGGGACACTGAGGTCAAACTGAATCTGACCTGTATTAACAGATTACCGTGCTCTAGTGGCAAACAGTTCAGGTTCAGCAAAAATAAGAGCTTCTATAAGCCAGAACAGGTAAAAGAAAGAAGATACATGCTGTTTTCACAGAAAATCTGTGATGAAGCTGGCAGTAGTTGTTGGCTGAAAATCTCGGAGGCCACACTGCCATTCACTCTTAAACAATCATTACAAAGTCCCCTTTAAAATTCAGTTTTCTTAGCAAAATAACCATACGCAATAATTTTTACCATGAACAAAATGTGGATGATGCTGTCCTCAGTGTCCTTTTATGTTGTGAGTGCAGATCTTTGTATAAGTCATCTACAAGTGACTGAGAATGGGCTGCAATATGATATTTAAAGAGCTCATTTATAAGGTATTTTTATGCTTCTCTTCCAAAATACCTGTCCCAATATGGTGCCATGTTCAAATGGGATAGGCCAGAATTTTTTTTCATTACTTTTGAGTAGTAGACTAGTTTCTTGAGCTGAAATGATAAAATCCACCATGCTGAAATCTAATTTAGAGGTGCTAAACATTAAAAAAAAAAGCATTTGTCTAAAAGCTTTCTCAGCATTATACCGACACATGACATGGTGAAAATATGAGTATACTGCACTGATTTATTACTTGTTGAACAAGAACTTGCTCAATGATACCATTTGTGCAGAAGAGAGAGAGAATTATCCTCAATTAAGTATCCCAGCATACACAGTTGTCTTAGGGAAAACCTGCTCACAGAGAAGGAAATGAACAAGAAAGGTGGCTGTATTTTACTTGAAGGTGTTTAAACCTTGGATACCAATGAGAAAGACTTTGCCTTGAAAGTGCCAGTAGAAGTAACTGCAAATGCAAATTTGCATTTAAATATTGACTGCTGCCTGAATTCAATATTCTACAAGCTGAAATGCTGAACAGGAAGGAACCAATAAAGTGCTTGTGCAGCACATAAAAAATGAAAAATGAAGAACTGCAGCAATAAGCACACAATGGAAGAGTATGCCTTATTTTTCTTTCCCCTTCTTATTCTTATCTTTATTCTTGCATCTCATCTTCTCCTTCTCAGATGCAAGTGGGCACTTGATGCCCTTAACCAAAGATAAGACTGATGTATATGTTATATGAGAGAAAAGGGGCACCACTATATGTTGCAGTTGTGCCACAAATTTAAAGCTTTCGCCCACAGAACTGTAAAAAAATTAAAGATGGCTTAGCTCTGCTATGCCTGGATATACGCAGTGAAAAGCAATGACTACCTTGGGATGAGAAGTTAATTTCTCTAGTCTTCTGCGCCGTTCGCCAGCAGCTAAACTCTCCTTGGCTTCCATGTCGAGTGCGTCTAAATTCACCAACGTTCTTTAATTCGTTTACAGGAAAGGAAAGGCGCAGCATCTGTCACTCGCGGAAGGCAAGAAGCACCGCCCGGCGGCATTGGAGCGCACTCGTTCCCGCTTGGTCCTCATAGCTGACGGCAGATAGGTGATCTCACATCCTTGATGTCACCTTAATTGAGTGATTTAACTATTTTAGTATTTGGTATTTTCAAATTTCGCGCCAATCGCAGTATCTGTCACTCGTGGAATCCCGCTATCATCCTCACGGTAGACAAGCGGAATTATGAAGAGCACTTCACGACCTGGGGCGTGGCACAGCGGTAAAGCGCTCGGCTGGGGATCATAGGGATGGAGGTTGGACTCCCGGATGGAGACTAATCGTTTTTTTTAATGAGGAGGAGTCCCACACCTCTTAAGCATTGCTAGGCAACGCCGGCAGAGCTTGGCGAGGGGGCTGCACAGCTGGCCACTGTTTCGCGCATGCGCAGAATACGGCTTTTGCAGCATACGGCCCACGCGAAGCTTGGCTTCGACCCTAGTTAGTGAAGCTTTTCACTTCAAAACTCAACAACTTAAGCAGTATGATTTGTCCTTCTCTCTCTATTTTTGCAGATGGTACTTAGGTTTCTTAGTCTGGGAATGAGTTCCTTTGCCCAATTCTTGATGAAATACTGCTCCAAATGCACAGGGAAGAAAAAAACAAAGTCAAGCCACCTAGGCAGGGGGCAAGAAGACATAAGCACCTCAACGTCACTTGAACATGCATTTAAAGCAGTGACTGCAATGCAAGTGATAAGGATGTTCAGGCAAAACAATGGGCAGCACAGAAGAGGTTCAAAGAAAATGGGGTGATCACAAGATCGCAATCGCTCAGTGTCGAACAAGCAGGTTCACCACTAACCGAGGCTGTTACAAAAGGCCACTGCCCAAAGTTCCATGTAAGAGAAGAGGCGTTTCTTGTGCACAGGGACTGGTGAGGAGTAGTTACATACATCCAATACCCTGCACAACTCCAGGTGTGCAAACACGTCTAATGGTTGGTTGTACTTGTCATTAACTGCAGTACAATTATGACCGATAGCTGCACTGCCATTAAAAACAATGCTTTATAGCTTGATAAAGTCTGCATGTTCAAATACTAACCGAATTATGCCAGGCATCCTTAATTTTTTGAGCACTGTTTGTATTATTTTGATTATTATAATCCTGACCTCAGTGAAGCAAATTTAACAACATAATCGATAGTTTATGCTTTTGATTGTAAGGAAACAATGTTGCACTTGGATCCTGGATCACTAGTTGTACATAACCAAAACATTAGAAATGGGTTCATCCCCACTGGGAAGTGCTTAATTATAATGGCTGTTTGCTACGCCACTGGTTGCCCCATGATACACAAGCTATCATTATAAGAGTGGGCTTCATTAAACCGCTAATGTTACAGAAAGAAAAATCCCAAGATTGCTTCCTACCGATATACAGTATCTAACTATTTCCACGTGCTTCTCTGCAACCGAGGGAGACGCGGAAAAAGTATGGTGCAGTGTGGAGCCATACTGACCGCATCAGTGTCTTCTGCCAGATTCATTGGCGAGCGCTTATTAATGCCACCTTGTACTGGTTACAATATCATATTGCTAGCATTGTGTCCAGTTCGAACAAGAATTGAGTAATTTTCTTCTGGTGTTTACAACCGAAGGCGTCCGAAATGTCAACTTTGTTATCGCCACCCCTCTTTTTATTTTCATTTGAGAAATGGAATGTTAAATCAGGCAGGGCAACAAAGAGCACACTCACTACTCTCTCACTAAACATCATTTAGCAGCAGACGCAAGCAACACACACTACTCTCAAGCAAGGTACAAAGTTATCGACGTCAAAGACAGGCTACCAATTCCTCTTCCCCTTAGGCTGACCAAATGATGAAAACCTCACTATAGTCTGTGTCAACGTGTATATCTACCACCTCATTTCAAAAACAAAAAGAAGAAGATATGAAAGACGAGAAGAAACAAGCTAGAAAACAGAAGATGAAGAAAGGTGTCCTGAAACAGACTTTGCTGGCGGTTTCGCTTTAAAAGCCTGAGAATTCCCCTCCCTATGGTAAATTCCCCTCCTCAGGTAAATACAAATGGGCACTCCTTTTCTTCCATGCAAGGAAAAATTTGTCACTAGTAGCATTGTGATTTCTGTTACTAACTTGAGGGGAGATTTAAAAGGTATAGTACAGAAACATTCGACAGGATGAACGAGGCAGAGGTGAGCATCAATCAACATAGGCACAGAAAAGTGAGGGGCCAGCATATTTCACGACCCCTTCCACTCTCAAAGTCCAATTACTCTAGGAACAGTGCATCTTTTATCATGTTCCTAACCCAATGATGCTCCTCGGAGAGTAACACTCACTTCCAGTCGGTGCGTGACTTGAGGTCCTGTACGGGTGTGAAGTAGTACTGGCGCCGAATCAGGCCCAGCAGGCAGGCTGACTCAGGGGTGGTGGCCTTCACCGTGCCGTCTGGCTGCAAGCTGGCCTTCAACTGCAGCACGAGCCACTCAAAGGCCCGCGTGGCCGTCTTGGTGCCAAAGTTGCGATCAAATGGCGACGGTGTGCCACCCTGTGCACAAACACACGTGTGAAACACAGTGCTTCCTACTTACGCCATTCAATTATTTATCAATGCTGGATGCTGGCCAAACCTGGAGCGGCAAGACTGACAACAACAACCACAAAAAATAAACGAAATAACAAAAGAGCAACTTATTAATGCTCAGAAAGAAAAATGCTGTAAATTTGAGCTTTCTTAACTCAACCTTCAATTTATTTGAACAGATGCTTTGGTCCAACTTCACGTGTGTTCAAAATGACTGCCATGCCACTTGGAGCGGAATGATGGCAGACACAGGAAGGCCATGAAGGCTATAACAAACGATGTCTTGAAAGACATCTGTTCTGCTTCTGCAAGGGTAGAATGAAAACTCAGCATTTAAGTCTATCTAGGAGTCAAACTACAGGGACAGAGTGTGCTCACATATGCCTGCCTATACCACTGAACAAACAAACAAAAAGAAGAACCTAGAAAAAAGAGTTCACAATGGTGGAATGCTGCTTGCGAGTTCAAGAGTGCTTGTGGCTATGAAAAACAATGTGAGGGCAATGGATTGTGGTCTCTACGCAAGGCCTGCATCAAGTGTACAAATGAAAGATTATAAATGCATGACCAGCATCCACATCCAAGTTTGGTTAAGTGAACTATCACTCTCACATTTCACCCATTAGTTGAACAGCTTAAAACCGGAAAACACAAACTCTCTTGTTTAAACCTTAAATCTGATACTAACAGCTACAACCCATACATGCTCGGCCAAATTCAGGCTAAACATGACTTGAGCCCAGATATCTTATTTTGCACCTTCCTTGAACAATCATCATCATTACCAGTCTGACTATACCCATTACAGGGTAGGGTAAAGGCATCTCCCATGTTCCTCCAATTAACCCGGTCCTGTGCTAGCTGCATCCGCTTGATCCCTGCAAACCTCTTAACCTCATCTGCCCACGTAACTTTCTGCTGCCCCTTGCTATGCTTTCCTTCCCTTGGAATCCAGTTTGTTACCCTAAGTGACCGATGGTCGCTTAGGGTAACAAACATTACATGTGGTCATACCCAGGTATCACGAGTGGAGGTCAGTGTAGTCTTGAGGCTACAGTATGACAAGGAATGTGCAATGCATGCTTAACTAGCACTGTTTTAATGCGTTCAATGCTGATGATACACAGACAATAGTTGTACAGCGCATGTACGCAACATCAAAAACAAGGTGCCACTACCTCAAAGAAAATGAAACCTCTGCAACACTGTTTGCAATACAGGAGCAATTAAGGTGCTCGCTTCTTACTTGCTGCATGTGACCCAGGACATTTTGCCTGGCAGTGAACACATCTTTTCCCTCCTCGCTGTACAGCCGGAAGATGAAGTCAGTTGTGTAGTTCTCATTGGCCTTCTCATTCCTGAAAGGGAAAGCAAGAAAAAACACATGAAGCAAAAAAAGAAAGAAGGGATGATGCTGATGGCACCCTTCCCACAGTCCTCCCACCTTCAGAGACATTCACGAAAATTCATGCTACCAGGCTACTGCTTGTTGGTTTGAGCTTTCACACTGTTTTCAGCTTAGATACAGTCAGAAAGCAGTGTCTCAATGAAACAAACGTACGAAGCACTCTTTTCATATGGGTACGACATTGTCTGAGTGGTCTGAAACGCTTCTATAATCCAGCACGCAGCATTGTTTTTAGGTAAAAACGAAGCTCTGTCTCATGAAAGCAGGGTGTTAAGTGGTGGTTATGTAACCAGATGTGGTTCTTTCGATTTCCAGTATCCGTTTATATATTCTTATAACACGTGCAATTGTACCCTACAATCAACAATAATCAGAGTGGAACAAGAGGAAGAAGATGGCTGCACAAATTGAAAGAGAGTTGAATAAGGGTTGAGTGGGAGCCTGAGTTCGCAAGCCAAGTCAATGTTTAAACAAGAGCACTTGTCTGTGTCGAAGGGACGAAGACAAGTCCCTCTGTCAAAATGCTGGCTTTGCCTTCGAACTGAGGCTCCCCTCAACCCTTGTTCAGTTCTCTTTCATAATCAACAATAATGATACTACGTGCGAAGGTCCCAGAGTCGTAGACTAGAACTAAGTGTTACGGTGAGAAAGCAGTCAATTCAGTGGATGTCACTGTTGACTCGCCAGGCATGTGAGTGTATACTACCGTTCCATGAGATGAAGGTTTTGTTTCCACATCGGGACACTGTGAGAATGTTGAAGCGCTAACACCATTTGATAAGCCAGCTACCTGCAGCTCCATCCCGCAAGGAAGTGGTTTACACAGCATATGTTATGCGTCAACTCTGAACGAGATGAGTGCTGCACACTGTGTGAGTCATCTGCTCTATAACTTGGACCAATTCATTGTATTATGACATCATCACCCTCCATTTGCACAGGTTCTCCTTTTCCTCTCCCTTTCTCCAGTGTGGAGAAGCAGGCCATGATCACTTTGCCATTGGCTGACCTATTTTCCTTTCATCAATTATTTTCTCTCTCTCTCAAAACTAGAGGTGTCAGATGATTTTTATTGCATCCCTATGCACCTGTTGCTTAGATACTATTTATTGTTTTTCCAGTGCAATTCCAGTTGTGAGTTGAAACCTTGTGCTCACTTATTTTGTTTAGTCTTGGCAACATTAATTTGACCAAATAATGCGATTTCACTAAGCCTAGCCTGCTTGAATGTGATCCATGGTCCATACGCTAGCCCCGCTGCGGTGGTGCAGTGGTAAGATGCCCGACTACTGTGCCGGAGTGCCCGGATTTGATCCCGACCACGGCGGCTGCATTTCGATGTCTTTGTGCTGTGCGATGTCAGCGCACAGGTGGTCGAAATAACTCCGCAGTCCTCCACTACGACCCCTTTTTCTCTTTTCCACTTTTCCTCCCACCTACCTCCCTTCTGTTAATGCGTGGCTCAGGCGTCCACAGAAACAAGTGTGACAGATACTGCGCCTTTTCCTTCCTGTGAATCAATTACTATTAATATTATTATTACTACACCATGAAAACATGCTATGCACATGCAAGATAAATAAGCCCTAGAATTCAGTGCCCTTAAGTAAGTTACTGAGCTATTTTTGGCCTTAAAAATGAAATAAAAAATTTTCCACCTCTGACCCACCTGAGGATGAGTCCTCGCTGGACACCCTCGGACATCTTGACCTGCATATGCTGCACGTCGTTCATGAGGTCCTTGATGCTGAAGTGCTCCTCGAAGATGTACGCTGCATCGGCACCCCCCGCAAGCCCTGCCAGCGTCGCCAGGTAACCGCAGTAGCCGCCCATGGTCTCCACAACAAACACACGGCGCTTGGTGCCCTGTGCCGACTGGCGGATCCGGTCACAGATCTGCATTCAAAGAGAGACAGCACCACAAAGGCTTGCAGCAGGGGTCCCGAAGATAATGCAACAGAGACATCCAGAACAGCGCCCAAAGTGGAACAAATCGGCTCAATGCTCGTAATTGTTGGCAGTGCACTGGCCCTATGTAGGGCTGGGCATTGCCAACATAGCACTAATGTTGGGCCCGTGGTTTGTGCTGGGAATAAGTAAGCATGGGCTCTATTTTGCAATGTTTCACCTCGTTTGCTCCTCTGCCCAATGTCACTGCTTGCGTGACCTAGGTCATGCATGAAAATGTCATGCTAGTCATGGCAGAAAGATGCCCATTATGCCACTTTTATAAATGCCCCCCTCTGCCTACACCTCATTGTTGAACTGACGACGACGAATGACAAAGCACGACAGACTGTTTATTACCCATGACGAAATTTATTGCCGTTAATCCCATTTCAGGAAAGGAGCTGTGTGGTGAGCTGGTGAAGCATGGCTGTTGTGACTCTGCCCAAATGGGCAGCCAGTGGTGGTGCTGTGACCAGGCCAGCTGTGCGATGTCAGTGGTTCTTTTAGCTTCCCCACTCACCTGTTGTTCTCATCACAAGTGATGTCACAGCCAGATAAAATGAAACTGAACTGGAATGTTACAGAATGCCACCCTACATACTCAGCAGAAACCAGTAAACAGGCTCAGTATCCTGTGCACCATTGAAAATAACGCCGCAAATGCATCTCCCATACCGCATCATTAGGAGAATAAATGGTTTCAGAAGCATACAAAGACGGGTATCAAGAAGGGAAAACAGTGACATGCAGCCTCTCGGTAATACAAGAAAGACAAAAAGCAAAGGGTGCCTTGCAGCCTCTATCAATAGAGCCAGAACAAACAAACAAACAAACAAGCAAGTAAACAAACAAACAAACAAACGCACAAAAAAAAAGAGAGAGAGATTACTGAAAACCGACCTCAGTGATCTCGTTGAGGGCAGTGTCGGCGCCCAAGGAGAACTCGGTGCCCGGAACATTGTTGCTGATGGTTGCAGGGATAATGCACATGGGGATACGTAGCTCAGGGTACTTCTCCCGGGCTTCCGCCAACTGCAGCACTGTGTGGTAGCCCTGCATACAGCAGCAGGCAGGGAAGAGAGAAAAGAAGAGAGGTCCAGAACAGGCGAGGTTGAAAAAGATCAATGGCATCCCGATTGTATCACAATGTGACGCAATTACTTTTTTTGTAATTGTGTATATACACAGTTTACAGACACACGTGAAAAAGTGCTAGGCACAGTTCAGTTCAGTTCAGTCGTTCAGTTGTGTCCGACTCTTCGTGACCCTATGGACCATGTCACGCCACGCTTTCCGGTCTCTCACTATCTTCCTAACATTACATAACTTCATCTGCAGTGCCTCGAGGATGCCATCTAACCATCGCGTTCGCTGCCTACCCCTTCTCCGGCGACCCTCAACCTTTCCCAACATCAAATCTTTCTCCAGCGACTCCTCTCTTCTCATCAGATGACCAAAGTAGCTGAGCTTTAACTTTAGAATTTGACCTTCCAATGAGCAGTCAGGGTTTATGGTCGACAATATAGACTGATTTGATCTTCTGGCAGTCCAAGGAATTCTCAAGAGTCTTCGCCAGCATCACAATTCAAACGCGTCAATTCTTCGGCGGTCAGCCTTTTTCACAGTCCAACTCTCGCATCCATACATCACAACTGGAAAGACCATAGCACGAGTTATACGGATCTTGGTTGGCACACTAATGTCTCTACTCTTTACTAGGCGGTCAAGGCTAACCATTGCTCTCTTTCCCAGAAGCAGGCGTCTCCTAATTTCATGGCTGCAGTCTCCTTCAGAGGTAATCTTGGAGCCCAAGAAGAGAAAATCTGTCACCGCTTCCACTTTGTGCTAGGCACAAAGATGTCTAATTTCTTGTTAAAATATGGAATGACCTCTTCAACAAAAAGCACTTAAATCCAAATGACACTTCAAAAGGCTTCTGTCATGTGAAACAAATGAAATTAATTTTAATCTTTTTTGACGAAACAAACTGAAAATCTCAGTCATAGTAGGTATTGCAACAGAAAAGGACTGTTCAAGCATAATATTACGGTAGCCTCACTGGTCCACCCTGCTGTTGCTGTGACTGCATGTTTAGCCACGGAAGGCATAATAACTTTTAAAGCATCTCAAGGAGGAAAATTTGTACCAAAATAAACTCTGAAGTGGAGTTAACAATCCCTGAGGTCCCCAGAATTGTAGCATATACTGTGTTACATGACGAACGTACCCACTACTTGTTTATCAAGACATCCCCTTGCATGATAAATATTGAGCCCTCGTATGAAACTCTCTATTTACCCTGCCATTTTGCTTCACAAAATTAACAAATTAGCTAGTGTTGACCGCCAGGAGAGACAGCCATTTCACATCTAAGGACTGTGGATCATGCGTTGGCCAAAACCGTCAGTGTGGTCAGTTGTGCATAAAATCATGTTGGTACATGCATGCGTGTTTGTGCTAAGCACAACTTGGATTATTCCAAGCAGCGATACCAGGGGCAGCTTCCATCTGGCCAGCCTGCTTCACTGTCCCATTCTGACGGTTTCAAATTGCTGACAACGTATAACCTCGCATAATGAACTATGCCCCATGGAAGAAAATGTGCATCCATCTTGCGAGTAAAGAGTATCACAAGTTCCAACTGCTGGAATTGAACCAAAGGCATGTGGCACACTTCATTAAACGGATCGAAAGAAGGAACAGACTGGCATTTCTTCTGCTCAATCCAGAATGCAAATATTAATCTCCATCACAACAATCCTCTTTCTACCAATCAGAAAAATTCCCCGCTCGTGTACTATGTTGAACCCTTTGACACACCGCGTGCACAACTGAGTGCAAGGCAAACTCTCATCCTCATTTCTGATTACGTGCCGCACCCAGCAGTGATTCCCTTGTTTCAGGCAAATTTCAAATCCTTTATGTCACAAATGCAGCGTTTTGTTCTTCGTGATGCCACATAGCAAATGCAATAAATAACACTGCATGAAACAGTGAGCGGCGTAGCATGTCGTCCGGCATTTTCGTCCAGACATATTTTGCGGCTAGACGGAACATTTGTTTTTTTTTTTTTTCTTTCACAATTTAACGCGTAACCTGCACTATTAAAAGCGAAATTTTTTCCTCAGTCCTTTGGGTGTTTACCTGAGTCGTCAAATTTCAGTGTTACTAGTTCCATAAATTGACACGTTAAATGAAATTTGGAATGTCCCAGCAAAAACAAAAAAAAAGAACACTATTGTGAAATTAACAATTTTTTTTCTTGAGGCCTGAATGTACTGTTTAAACGATGTGTTTTCATAGGACACTGAAAATAGCGTGACAAAGGCTTAACAGCTATTCCAGTTTGAGCCTAGAAAGTGATGAACAAATTATGGGGGATACTCGAGCTCTGCCTTTAAGGGTATGATGCGAAACAATAGGCTACTACTTGACATAAAATGCCCCACTTTAACCGAGCCTTATGAACATGCCTACCTGACTTGGCACCAAAGAGCACTGGAAGGTTGATTCTTATTCCACCTTCCCACCTAAAATAAGCAATCTAAGCTGGCAGCCCCTACCAGCCTTCCCAAACACCACTGAAAGATCACTGCCCAGCCATGCCAGCTGCCAGTGTCATGCCCATAATTTTTCCCTTGCCATGGCAACACTGACACCAATGCAACATTGTAACAAGACTTTTAATGCTATCGTGTGTGTTTTTGCTTGATAAAACGCACTGTATGTCTCGTCACTGCCTTGCAGCCGTATGCACACAGACTGCAGCACAACAGCCCAGCAAGACCGACTTACTTCAAAGCCACCAATCACGAGCAATGCCTGGATCCTGTACTCCCTCAGCCTGGCCACAACTTGTTCCATCACCTCACCAGGAAGCGTTCTGCAAAAACAGCATTGCAAATGCACGTGTGCAGAGAAGCAAAAAATAAGACATTCCATTTCAGTCTGTGCTATACTAGGCACACAGCTTTGTAACGGATGAAAGCAAGATGTTTCTCAAAATGCCAGAGCACCTGTGGATATACGATATGCATTTGTAGCAAAAACGAAAACAGAAATGTCCCACAATTAGGTACTTCATATCAGTTTACACAACAGGGCCACAGAGAAATCTATTTGGAGAATGCTGCCACAATCTGGAGACCCTTCCACATAGCAGAACAAGATGAGAATGACAGTTCTGAAAGCACAACACTTTCAAATGTGCAATGTGCGCTACTTTCGAGAAAAATCTTGAAATTTTTGTGCATACATTTGAAACCTCCTATTTCACAAAAACTACGCAAATGGCTAGGAAATTTCCATAATGCTTGCACACCATTGTAGGTTTTCGTCTCGGTTTTGTAGATCCTCTCGAGTCCTCTCCTGTGCTGTATTCAGTTGACTATTCAGTCTCAGTTGCCCCCACAGTTACAGATACCCGAGCCCGATCTAGTGGGTCATTCTCCCCCACCATGAGCTCATTCACTAGGCCCTGCCGCAGGCTCACAGTGCCTGCGCCACCCGCTACCACGCACTCTGCTGTAAAACATTCCACCATAACAGGGAAGAACACTGATGACACCACAGAGCTGCACAGCCGGGACATGACAGAGAACTGCACTATTCCAATTTCCATGTTTACTGTTTCGAAAAGGTTTCTTTTTAAAACAGAAAAAAATGACGCTGCACTTTTTCCAGCACAGCATTATCAACGTCTAGAAGGTAGTGCTAGATGCTAGGAAAAAAAAAAAAACAAGTCGCGAGCACAACCATAGATGCGTGCTCCAAAGAGATAATGCTTAACTTGCCCTTATCAGACGTAGGTGCTGCCCATACTTCCAGTTTAAACATTGCACTCCCTTACCAAACTAACCTAGAGGATAACACTCCCGACTATGATAGCTGGCTTTCAGTAGTCCATGGGCCAAGTTCAAAGTACTATACTGTACAGCACACGAGAACTTACTTAGAGTACCAATGACAAAATGGCATGCTAAAAAACAGGCAATGAGCTAATACAACGATCCCAATCCCTATTTAGCACCAAGGTTATTTACAGTGAGAGAATGAAGAGAAGTTGCTGCTATAATTAAATAAAGCTCAGCCAAGTTAAGGCACTAAACTAGTATATACACAATTTAAAGATGATAAATAACACAGACCTAAAGAAGAAGGACGAAGGTGTGCCAAGGAAAGAATTGAAAGGGCCTCTGATGTTGGGCCAGTTCAATAGGAAAAAAATGACGAGCAACTTAGCATGGGTAGAGAAAATGCAAATCAGGTGTGCCTGCACAACAGGTTTCACTTTGGTTCCAGTTTTGGTTCGAGGCTCGGCTTTAAGGTCAAGCAGGTTTCAGACAAACATTAGGGACAAAAGACACCCCACTCACAGCGACAAGATGTTTTATTTTAGTTTATTTCACGGTCAAGAAGGACAAGACAAAAAAAAAAAAAAAAAACAATGCTGAAATTAGTGACTGCATATTCTAGCACTGTTATAGCGAAGGAGAGTTGGTATATGCGCAAGGAAGCACGTGCACAAGAACTGTCACCAATGATTAAGGTCTTCATCTATGAAAGTGCTGCAGACCACAACTGCACAGTTTTTGTACAACGATGGCACAAAGTGCAGCAAGTTTGAAAGAACGGCATTACGCGCTTCTGCTTTCCTTTTACATACATAACAGGCACGTGACAGACTCGAAAAAACAAACAGACCAAAGCTGACAACAGCCTGCGCTCACCGCTTGGTTCCCAAGAAGGCACCACCTTGGCCAACCCAGCCGGTCACGTCATTCCAGTTCATGAGCTGGATCTGTTGGCAGGAGCAACCATTTGGCAGGGTGAAGATTCTAAAATTTCTAAAGCACGTTTACGCAAAACAACAACATAAAAGGTCACATATTTACAGGACATGTGCTGCCTTCCAACTCTTTGATCTTCTTCCCCCTGTTTCCTGTGACCAACTAAAAAAACAATGAAATAAAATTGATAACTATCAGTGAAAAACCCCCCACTAAGTATCACTAGGCCAATTGTGAAATGCATCAAATCTGATCTTTTAGCCACCACTGAACAAACCTGACCCAAAGGCAGGTTAGCACTTTTCAGACATTTCATGCCTGGAAATCAACGAAACTAAGCGGAAGCACTTTTAGACAACTGTTTCTCGAGAATATCTTGCAGGGGAATTCTGCCTAGGTTGCAATGTCTCAATGAAAGCATGGAAACACTCAACACGTTTGCTTGCATGCCGTCTGAATCTAGCAGCCTTTGTTACTTGATAAATTATCTCTCGATCGTCTACTGAAGAAAATACTAAATCAGTTTTAATTTGTTTCCTACTACAGCTATCGAATTGCAGGGAATGGTAAACTGAAGCAAAATACGAAATCAGCGGCTTGAGATGGTCTTTCAACTGAATGCAATGCTAGAAGAAAGTCCTTTGAAGCTTTTTGTGCTTTGATGTTCAGGTGGCTCTGTTTCCAGCTGTGGTAATATTATCAGCACATACAGTACCTTGATTTGGTGTTTTTAATGCTAATTAAACATTCCTGGCTGTCTTACATCAGCAGGGAATGGCCAAATATAAACAACCTTCGTGCGGAATTTTAGCTAAGCAAGCTATGGAAATTCTCAACAGTGATGTACATACAGTCAGATTTATTGGTAACTCTCAGAAGGAGTGGCACACCTTGTACAATACATTTCTTCCACTTTCATTAAAGAAGAAAAAAAAAAAGATCTGGGACTAACAAAGTATAAAATATTTCTCCACTTCAGGGGAAAACAGGGTCTGGTCTCCACTCTTCTACGCAGCCCTTCAGTGGCATATACAGTCGAACCCGGATATATTAAACTCGAAGGGGATAGCGAAATAGTTCGATATATCGATAATTCGATACACAGAAATCGGCTTGGGACGGCACTTACGATGGGAAAAACGATACTGTATTTGTCGCGTAATCAACTCACGCGCATAATGAACCCACCCTCCACTTTTGCACTCGAGAATTTGGCAAAAAAAAAAAAAAAAAAGTGTTAAGGCCAGCTCGCTCACATGCAAGCGATCTCAGCGACAGAGCAAAAAATTTCCAACTTGTTGGAACTGTGTCCCTCTGCCCTACGAGCCACCCCGGCAGCTCAAAACAAGGTTTCTGTGTTGCCGTGGCGGAAATCACCAACGTTATCGCTTGCATGTCGCACTCCGTTTTGGTCGTCTCATCCACAGCTCATTTCTTGGCAGCGTGCCAAGATGCTGTGCAGCGCAGCAATAACGTCGCAATGTGTTTATCTTTTGATAGCTCCTGCTGCGGTGGGAAGCGAACTTGGCAGACTGCCCGTGATGGCTTGATTGCACAAGCCTGGTTCGATTTATCACGTCGCGTTTGGGGCGGGCGTAGTCTACTGCCACAAAATTATTGGAAAGCGTGATAAAGTAGCTGCAAATGCTGTTTGAAGCGAAAAATGCTAAAAGCCGGTGTCATGATCGCAGCTGACCATGTGCTTTCGTTGATTCACACATACGTAAAAAAAAAAAAAAAAGCCGCTTCGTAACGCCATATCTTACGCTACGCCGCGCGTACAGCACAACGATAAGAACAAACGATTCGAAAAAAAAAAAAAAAAAAAAAAAAAAAGAGATCTGTCGCTTTTTAACTTCCGCAGGCATCATAGCCACGTCAGCCGCCGCGCGCAGAGGGTTCGCAACACACGCTGGAGAAGCGTCCGACGTTCTGTGTGAAAACGGGCTGAGCTGGCTTGGCGCATGCGTAGCGCGTGCTACTGCGAACGAAGGCCGGGAAGGGGAAGGAGAGAGATAGCTCGGCAAAAGAATGGCCACTTCGTTCTATCGCGTTTTTCCCCCTCTCGTTCCCACCGGTTCTCTCTGGTTCATTCACGCACATGGCTTGCAAACGTCACGTGCTTGCGCGCGGGAAACGATAACCGCAGATGCGCGCGGCGCTGCCCTAGCCGAACTTTACCCTCTCATGCCTTCCACGCGTGGCTTGAAAACGTCACGCGGCAAACGGCCGAGGGTGATGCGATCGACTTTGGGGAAGGCACACTTTCCAGTGCGTGGTGCGGAGTTCGATTTATTGAACGACCGGTGAAATTGAGTTTCGATATATGACGCGGCTTTTCTATACTTTTACATGGGATTTTCAAGGGGATATTCCGTGAGTTCGATATAACCAAAATTCGATAAATCCGGGTTCGACCGTATTATGCCCATTGCAGTGAGATGAAAGCAGGTTCCTAAAATAAACATCTGACAGTGAGACGACTGAAGATTGCTTATACTACATTACAAGACGTGCGATTCTCTAATCCCAAACACACAAGTTATCTAATTTGCCTTTTTCACAAGATGTGGTATCCTAGGGGGACTGTGAAAATTTACCTGGTACCAAAAAAAAAATCTAGCTCAAAACAAAAGTATGTGGTCGACGCAGGGGCGATAAATTTCCACAAGGAGCCCAAAGTGCACACGAGATGGCGGCTGCGTTCTTGGCAGCTTGTGCCACCTGCCATTTGCCCCACCTGTCACCATAATTAGCTCCCCACACACCCTAGAACCTGTTGATTTATTTTCAGTTGCTGCAGCTTGGGAGAGGAGTGGCCGTGAGGAAAAAGGCAGGCTGTTACACAATCACAGTGCAGCACCCACAAGCGACTCACGTTGCCCTCAATGAGTCCTTCAACGCCGTCGTGAATCCCGAAGACGCTGTCTCCTCGAAACAGGCAGTTTCGGACAAACGAACGGACTGCGGCATTCATTCCACAGCACGGAGCACCCACGTGCATCACAGCCATCCGGTAGCCCTCCTAGAAATGCACAGGAAACTTCGTTAAAACGTCAAGTTGGGCTAGTTGGTAATTTCTTGTTGGAATAATTTTGTAGCGGTTATTGAAATGAAATCACTCAGGGGCCAACCAATCACACTCTTGCGAGTTCTGTGATGATGTACATGCAGAGACGACACACAAACAGCACAGGACAGCATAAGATGATATTCTACTACAACTAGAAGCCAAGGCTGGACAACATCTGTGCACATTGGTACATACAAAATGAAGGAAAACTGAAATTTGATTGGAGATGCTCACTCACTCAAGCCCAAATGACAAATGAAGATTGTGTACCATGAAAAAAAGTGCTTCGGTGTTTAATAGCTTATTGTATAATTTTGCCCATCCTTTAAGGGAACCTTCATAAGTGGAATAAAGTTGCAATAAGGCAGTAATTAAATCTTAGCATCCACCCATTCACAGTCATGTGATGAGAAATGGAAGCTGAAATTTCATAGATTAGGAAAAATTAGTCCTGGTTTGGGGTTCGAACCTGGGGCCTGTCAGGGGTAGCCGCTCTTCAATTCCAGGCCAGGAGGAATTTCCAGGAGGAATTTTTCGTCAACTACAAAGTTTCTGCGCGGAAGATATAGTATGGAGTCCTTTTGCAGTGTCTGCGTCGATGCTAACATATAGTTACCATATGGTTTGATGCATTAACCAATAGCCACATCAAAAGTGAATCCAAGATCCTCACTTACATGCAAATAAGGTGCAAATGCTGTCGATGTGGGCCTTATTTGATGCTCAAATGCTCTATTCATCCCCCCCCCCTCTTTCCTATAGCATGCAAGATGTAAAACACAGAAAAGGGACATACACAATGGGAAAGTCATGACAAGGTACACATGTAATCATGTATTGCATTCCACTCACCCTGGTAGGGGCCTAATCCAAAATGTGTGCATTGAATTAAAAATTGAATTGAGAAGTGGAAAGTTCAATTAAAAAGCTATTTTTCAGCCGTCACGAGCAAATGAAACAAGCATTTTTCAACTGATGCAGCAAATGAGAAAATATAAAAAAACCCACCTGTTTGTCCTCGGTCATTTTAGGGGGCTTCAACCTTGTAAGCATACGGTACGTCTGAACATTCCGCTCGAAGCTCCTACAAAAAAACATAACCCACAATGTTATTGTACAGCTGTTAAGGCATACACATTACAGGCCATAAATAAGTGCTCGGGCATAGAATCCAATTTTTTTAGGTTACTTTTGAATTCGAATACTTTTTAGAGAAGTCCCCATAATTATCAAAACTGAAAGAGCCACGACTTGGTTTATCACATTAGCAATTATTTAAATGATATCAAGCATGCAATGAACAGAACAGCAGAAGAGTAAGAAAAATTAGTTTGTTAGCCGTGATTGGTCATATGCAGTGGAACTTTCATGATGACGATATGAATTTGCAAAATTACCTGCCTGTAGAGTGTGTGAAATTTTGACAGTTCCCAGCTCTTCCAGGGTACTAAGAAGGTATCAGCGCTTGAACCAACGCTACATCTTTGAGCGCTCACTAATTGCTTCCCACACATCGGCGACACTTCGATCGCCAGTTCAACACACATCACCGGACAGTGAGTATCACCGCACAACCTGTACATGGCCGATGTCACGATTTATGGTGGCATGGTACGAGCCAGGAGTGGCGAGTGGTGGCATGCGGCCACACAAATTCGAGGGTGGTGCAGGAGTCCAGGTGTGTTTGATTCACTTTCATCCATCCTTATGAAAGGAGCTGCCCGGACTGACAGCATATATAAGTAAAACCTCATTGATGTGTTCTTTTTAAAAACGTAGGGAGGGGGATGTATTATCCGAGAAAACACAGGATCCGAACTGCCTGATTTTGAACAATTTAATTATTGAATGAGGTAAAAAAGCATATAGGGTGGACATTTTTTCTGCATAAAAGGGTCAATTAGCATTTCTTAACATCAAGTATGACCAGCTCCTTTTTCAAGTTTATGCAGAATTCAGTCCGCATTTGTGTTGTCCAACACAAATAACAACACAGATTAATAACAAATAGTTTGTGGACGATAATGACGAGCCAGATTGTTTTTTTGGGTGCTTCCGAATGCTTCACCCCCTTATACCAGTGACATGTGGAGAAGCCACCGCGATTGCTTACATTCACCACGTTTTTTGCTCATGCTGCGTTCCCCATGTATGGCTTGCTCGTATGCAAGCGTATAATTGCATAGTAATCAAATGGTTCACACATATGCCCCCTAAAGCATTGCATAGAAGTCCCTGTATTTGTCCTCATGCAGTCGTTTTTCCGAGGGAATGCAACCATGTATGCTGGCTCGTTGGTCTTCTTTGAAGCTTCGCCTCTTCGCACCGAGGCACTGCAGAAAAGCAACTATAGCGAGTAAGCGCCGCTGTTCAATTTTCATGTCGCGAGTTTTTAGGTTCGGTCCCCTCGTACATTAGCACATGTGTGGTTGATAGGCAAGTGTATTATACAACCACAGTTTGTTGAAATTTTGAGCTTGGTAACCGGGAAATTGTGTTGTCCGGGATCATATTAACTGGGAGAAAAATACTGCAACTCTGTGGGAGATGTTTACTGCCCGCAATTCTGAGCGCATGAAACGGGAAATTGTATGAACCAGGAACGTATCAACGAGGTTTTAGTTAAATATTCGGCCATGCCGTCTGGTCTGGTGAAGTCTCAACTTGTTGACAAATCAATACCTGGCCATGTCACTTGCTAACTGTCGCTTGCAAGAGGCATGATTTTTCAAGGTGAGAGGTATGAACCGGTCAACGCCGACAGTGCTGAAAAATTTTTTCCGACCTGGGGGTACTGACACTCTGATGTTCAAAAGCCTGCTAGAGGCATGGTCGTGATTTTTCATGACTGCCAAGATTCGAACCTTTGATGCCGCTGACACCAATGCACAATATTTTTTGACATGAGGGTGCTGACACTCTCACTAAAACACACTGCTTTTACTGGCCATATTTTGCCACATGGAAGTCGACCCTCAAAGTTTTGGCCCTTGCTGGCCAAAAAACCAAGCTCCCTTGAAGCATAAGTTTCTTGTTTTTTTTTTTTATCATGTTTGGTCCGCAGTATGTGATAAATAAAAATAAAATAAAAATAAGCTGACCTCCATTATGTAGTTTGTCATGAGATGGCACTGTGATGAGTGCATAGCTCAAAGCAATGAAGGCATAACCATGCAATCAGAAAGACACCAGTCTGAAGCCAATGGAGATAACGAAGAAGAAAAAAAAATGGTGCTCCACCCTTCCACTCTCTTCTGCAGCCTGACTGACTAGCGACAAACTGCAGATGCTGCAGTTTTGGACTCGACTGCAAAGCGCACTCTGGAGATAAACGTTCCACAGAGCAACTGGTTGCCAGCCGAATTTGTAGGCACGCGCAATGACTTTTATTGGTTCTTCATATGCACAAAACGCACACTGCCTGTCACCTGCTAAATACTACTTTGGAGCCTGCAGCTTCCCTGATTTCAGATGATCATTTTTTCAGAGGGAGCACTGATGCTGCTATAGGTGGGAGGTGACTGGAGCTAGAGAGGAGCGCGCACACCATTGCCTTAAGTCTGGCACTCCCATCAAGAAAAACCGAGAGCATGTTACCAATGCTCACTCAAAAATCGTATCAACGGCTGCACCGGAGTTAAGCACATCTTCCCTTCTGCAGTTGCATGCTTTAAATATCAAGCATTGGAATCACTCCATGAAACAGAGTTTGAATTATTGAAGTTATTGCCGCAAGCTCATGGATGAATCACGCGGAACGAAAATGAAAAGGTCACCCCTGATGACGCTTATTGTTCCTGATGATGCTTATTGTCCCACCATAAAAGTCTTCCACTAATAACTATCAGCACTTGAGCGTGTTAAATGCTGGCAGAGTTCTTGGCACTTTGTGAACACATGTTCGCAATTGAACATTCACGTGCATGTGCTCTTCTCTTCACCCATGAAAGAATGTTGCATAAAAACGACCCGAGGACTGCCCTAAAAATGAAGTAATCCCGGTGGTGAGCTTTGATGAGACCCAGCCAATCAATGTACACAGCACTAGGTCATACTCATAGTAACATGTAGGACATAACTTCCTGAACAGACACATAGGTCATGATGCACACTGTAACAAGGTGCCTCTCTGTTTTTGACCGGCGAGGGCTCTGTAACGAGTGTTGACATCAAATAGCAGACTAGGGCACTGCACTTCATCCACATGCATGCATGTGGAACACTGCCCGAATATGCATCCTCAGTTTCTTCCTCACTCATGTCTATTCAAGGTTTCAACGAACGTTGGACAACCCTACTGCATAATCCACTTCCTTCCCCTCTGGTCTTATCCCCCCAACACTAAGTGCAACCGAAATTGACTGCTTATACATGGGCACTGTGTGTAGGCTTTAAAGGGTGACTCCGGTGGTTTTATCATCATTTTGAGTTATCAACTGCACTACATTCCTTGGCGTATCCTGACTCCGATATAAGAAACCATTTTTCAAAATTCCAAGCAAAATTATTTTTAGAAAGAAAGAACAGCAAATCGAAACCAAAACTGGTTCCGTGACCAGAAACGATGTTCCTGTTGACGAAATGGTGACGTCACAAGCAGTGTTGTAAAAACACTCGCACGCACGTTGGATGGTAGAAATAAAGTCCTGAAATCACGACACAGTACATAAAATGCCCGAGATAGCCTAATGCAGGCCTCAATTTCACTGTCACACAGGGAGTGGGCAGTAATGCAGGTATAATGTTTGTAGCATCACAAATGCACTGTTTGCCCGCAGAAATTGTCTAAACTGAGAGCACAATCTAGTTATACGCAAATGAATTATCGCCCGGCACCCAAATGTGGTGGAATGCGTCACGGCAGAGAGGAAAACCTGCAGCAAAATGTTTACTATAATATCAAATGTTGCAAAACCTCCAGAGTTGCCGTTTAAGTGACAGTAACAAGTTTTTTAATCAGCATTCTGGCTTGCTTTCCAAAGTGTTTTTTTTTTTTGTACTTTTTATTCTGTGTGTGTGACAATTATATTTTTTGACAGTTTTCAGTGTACTGCTTCACACTTATTGAATTTTTATTCATCATGTGGTTAGCTGCTTCTGTTGCAAAGATACGTCGCTCTCTTAACGATTGCTCGCATTTCCCCCTCTGTAACATAACACCCACCACTCTGCAGTATAAATCCCCATAGAGTGTCAGAGTACAAGAAAAGGGGGGACTCAGTAGAGCACTATGAAATGAGCAGTGCTGTGTGATTTGGCTGGGGCATAGTGTCGACAGGGTCATAAAATCCCGCCATCTACAAAAGAAAAGGTGGGGGCTATTCACACAGTGAGCATAGTGCCTGAGATGTGTCAAGCAAGCCGTGCCCTCTTACCTGCCTCGCAGCTGGACCGCCTTCTGCCACTCCTTGTTGGCCATGGCCTTGGCAACTGCTTGAGTCTGCAAAAGAGGACGCCACACCAGTCGTGGACTGCATGCTAGGAGATAAAAATTCTGCTTTCAAAAAGAAAAATCATTCAGCAGCCTTTGAATCTCTCTGCTGAAATTCCCAGCCGGTTTATGCATACTCTTTATGGACGTGATGAGCACAATCACAGTACATATAGTCAAGTTTCTAGAATGCTACTTTGCTTAGGATACATTAATTGCTCAAGATTCAATAGTGTTCTCTATGGTTTGTACACACATAACCAATATAGCTGATACAGTGTCTGTTTCAGGCTGCTTGCAAAAATAATGACAATTTTTTTTTTTGCTAACATTAATGCACTCCATGCATAACCTTTTGACAGCTGATTTACAACAGAATATGCCTGCAATTTTTTCTGTGAGCACACTACATCTAACAGTGATTTCTTTGTACCAGACAAGTTCAGCACACTCCATATCCTTTACGGGGATGGCTTCAATGCTGGCTAATGGGCAAAGCAGACATTATTTCTCGTACTCCAATACTCTATTTGGCAGCACATGCCTTGACATGGTCACACAATCAGACAATAATTTTTTTTTCCGGAGTTCTACTGCAGCGTGTCACCTTTGAAAATTACGAAGTGATGAGTGCCTGATCCCTTGAGTGGTTATTTGGCAAACCTTGGTTATTTCAAAGTAGAATTTCTTCCCACAAGATGAAGCTCGTGTCCTTTTAGTAATGATGCAGTAATGCGTAATGGATTCCTAGCCTGCAGTCACCTCCATAGTGCATGGTTGGATCAAAAGCGCCCACAAGAAACGCAAAACAAGCACCTTTACTAAGTGTGGAGCACTTAAGAGCACTGCTCGAGCATGAGAACAGAAAGACATCAGGGAGGTGACACAAAGGTGGCTGAGAGAGAGGACAAAGCGTTAAAAAAAAGGCAGGTAGTTGTGACGTGAAAGTGTTCCCAGCCTAAGCAGTACCTTCTCCACACACTGCATGAGTGGCACTCGGACGGCTTGGTTGCCGTCCAGGGACACGACGCAAGCCTCTGAATCTGGTGTGGCTTCAAAGAGGGCCAGCACAGCCTCGGCTCCCATTCGGCAGCCCTGCAGAAGACGTCAGCATTAAGCCCAGGGGGAGGAGCATACATTTCACAGTGTCACGCATAGTACAGCAGTTGTGACAGTGAAGGCAACATGGGTGTAGTTCTCAGATCGCCTCTATTCCAGGAAAGAATCTTTGCAGAAGACAACTGTCTATGTACGTTGGCATACCCTCTCATACATTCTCCCTTTCTTCACCATGTCTGACTTGAAACGTACATATTGCATATATATATATATATTGTGAGCCCTCCACGGATCCTCTTTCATTTGTACATACCATGATCTTCGTCTTCCTCTTGTACATACCATCATCATCGTACCGCGGCGCCGGCTCCAGCGCGCGCTTGGGTTTTTCTCCATCAGATTAAATGCTGACACGGCATACCTTGCCTTGCCTTCACGACCTTGCCGTCTGGACCTGGCCTTCTTTCACAAGTGGTGGAGGTGAAATTAGATCCCCTTGCTGCCTTGTGCCCTGCCTCTCGCTGGAGCTACGTTCCGGTCGCCGTTTAACCATTACCATCGTCATGTCAACCGAGAGCAGTCCCGACCCGGCCGGACCCTCTACCTCGGCTACACCGCCGCCTCCGATGGTGCCCACACGACAACGCGACCCGCCGCTGTTCGCTGGTCGTCGCGACGAAGACGTCGATGACTGGCTTGACACTTATGAACGCTGCAGTGCCTACAACCAGGGGGATGATGCTTTGAAATTTCTGAACGTATCTTTCTACCTTATTGAGGTCGCCAGAAATTGGTTTATTAACCGCGAGCCCCACACCACAAACTGGCCCACTTTCAAGCAGCAGTTCCGACAGTACTTCGCTGACCCGGCTGTTCGGATGGAGATCGCAAGGAACAAGCTCGCTACCCGCCGTCAAGGTCCCGATGAGTCCTATGCGTCATACATAGAGGCCGTGCTGTCACTCTGTCGGCGTATCAGTCCCACTATGCTGGAATCTGAACGTGTACACCATGTCTTAAAGGGAATCAATTCAATGGCATATAACACCCTAGTTGCCCAAAATCCATCAAGTGTTGATTCCATTATAACGACCTGCCAACGCCTCGACCAGCTACAGTCCTCCCGATTGCAGCCCAGCTTCACTACTGCTCCGACTTCTACTGACCTCGATCTACGAGCCATGATTCGAGCGATAATCCGCGAGGAGCTCCAAGCTCTCAGCCCTTTCTGTCGGCACGGGTGCGATCATTCGTCTCCTCCTAATGACGCCGGCCTCCGCCACATCATTAAAGAAGAGTTGGCCACTATCAACCACCCTGTCATGCCTGATCCTCCTGCACCTCGCCCAGCACCGACTTACGCTCACGTCACTGCATCCCCTCCTCCTTTTGTTCCCCCACCCCAAGCACCACACTACAATCACATCAACGCCATGACGACGGCTCAACCGACGCCACCCTATTACGCACCTTGGCGCCCCTCTCGCCCAGTGTGCTATTATTGTGGAATTCGAGGACATATATCTCGCTTTTGTCACCGACGCATTCAGAATGAGCGACATGCCCAGTGTGCTATTATTGTGGAATTCGAGGACATATATCTCGCTTTTGTCACCGACGCATTCAGAATGAGCGATATGGTTATGACGCCTTCGAAAGTGACACACCTGCATATTATCAGCGACGACCAATTCCTAGTCAACCTCGTCGATTCTCTCCACCGCCGGTATCCTCGTCTGAACTAAGTGGGGCTCATGTATCCCGACGCCGGTCCCCTTCCCCATACCGCCGCACTATTTCACCACTTCGACCAGCAACAACTGTTCCTGTCCGTAATTCGGAAAACTAAGCGATGCAGTTTCCGGAGGAGAAACTGCACTTTGCGAACTTACAAAAAGTCCTCCTCGTCGCCCGTATAATATGATTTCCGTTTTAGCTGAAGGATTACCGGTCGAAGCTTTGAATGACACAGGAGCTGCACTTTCTGTTATTCATGCTGATTTGTGCCACCGTTTGCGGAAAGTAACGACACCATATGATGGACCTGGACTTCGTGGAGCAAATGGCGTCCCTCTGCACCCTTCAGCAAAGTGCACAGTTCGAGTTGTTATAGACGGCGTCCGCCACCATGTGCAGTTTGCTGTGCTTTCACCGTGTGCGCATTTGATGATTTTTGGATGGGATTTTTTGTCAACAACTTCAGCGTTAATTTCTTGTGGCGACCGTGTCATCCATATGACAGACAGTGATTGTTCATCTGACATTTCTGCACGGCATCATTTCCTCATTGCCGCAGCTGATACTGTATTGCCTCCACAGTGCGAAACACTTATTACCGTTTCTTCCGAACACATCAGTGACGGGGATGTACTCATCGCACCATATCATAGTCATCTTGCCCGTGGAATCGCCTTCCCATCAAGCCTTGTACGATTCCGCAGCAGCTCTGCAATAGTAGCTGCCACGAACACTTCCCGTGAATCCCTCGTGCTGACCAAAGGAACTTCCCTGCCATGCATAGTGGATGCTCACCCTATATCCATGATGGTGCTCACTGCCCCGCTACCTCCGCAACGCGATTCATTGCAAGTCTCTCTTTCCATGCTGTCGAAGACAATCAATCCGAACCTCAAGCCAAACCAACATCAACAATTGCTGCAATTGCTTCAAGCCCACCAAGCCATTTTTGATGCCACTTCCCCACCACTGGGACAGACTAGTGTTGCACATCACCGCATCCTTACCGAAGGTAACTCAATTGTACGCCGACGACCTTATCGGGTTTCTCTCTCGGAACGAAAAGTAATTGAAGAAAATGTCAATGACATGCTCCGTCGCGATATTATTCGTCCATCAACAAGCCCATGGTCCTCCCCAGTAGTATTAGTTAAAAAAAAAGGACGGATCGGTACGATTTTGTGTTGATTATCGCGCACTCAACAAAATTACCCGCAAAGACGTCTACCCGATGCCGCGTATTGATGACGCCCTTGACTCTCTCCAAGGTGCCGAATATTTCTCGACCTTGGACCTCCGCTCAGGTTATTGGCAAATACCTATGCATGAGGACGACAAAGAAAAAACCGCTTTCGCAACTCCTGACGGACTTTACGAGTTTAATGTTATGCCCTTCGGCCTTTGTAACGCACCCGCAACATTTGAAAGAATGATCGATACTGTACTCCGTGGCCTCAAATGGAGAACCTGTTTATGTTACTTGGATGACATTGTTATCTTTTCGTCAACTTTTACCGACCATCTCACGCGCCTGAATGAAGTCCTCACGTGTCTTGCTTCAACGGGCCTTCAGCTCAACACAAAGAAGTGCCACTTTGCAGAGAAGGAAATTAAAATATTAGGACATCTGGTTAGCCATGACGGCATTCGCCCAGACCCTGAAAAAATAACCGCGATCTTGAATTTTCCTCGTCCTCAATGGACTACAGATTTGCGGAGTTTCCTTGGCCTGGCGTCCTATTTCTGGCGATTTATAAGACATTTTGCAACTATTGCTGCGCCACTTCATGAACTACTTAAAGTGCGCAGCCCTTTCGTGTGGACTGAACAGTGCAACACTGCTTTTAACGACCTAAAGCACGCCCTCACATCAGATCCAGTTCTTGGCCACTTCAGCGACAGCGCTCCTACCATCCTGCACACTGATGCCAGTGGTCACGGTCTTGGCGCTGTACTTCTGCAGCGCGATGCAACTTCACGTGAGAAAGTGATTGCCTTCGCCAGTCGGACCATGACTCCAGCTGAGAAAAACTACACCATTACCGAGCAGGAATGTCTCGCCGTCGTCTGGGCTGTTCAAAAGTTTCGCCCTTACCTGTATGGTCGGTATTTCACAGTTGTGACCGATCATCATGCTCTTTGCTGGTTATCTTCACTGAAAAATTTGACAGGCAGACTTGGCCGTTGGATTCTACGTCTGCAAGAATACCATTTCGACGCCGTTTATAAATCGGGCCGCCAACACCAAGATGCCGACGCTCTTTCTTGCTGCCCGGTTTCGGAATCAGCCTGCTGTTTTTCTTCACAATGCATTTCCACCTCTGACCACAGCCGATCATCGCTTCCACCGACACATATCACTGCAGTTTCTTTTGACGACTCTGAGAACAAGCACGCTCTCCGTTCACAGCAATTAGCTGATGCCTACTGTAGACCCATCATCGACCGCCTTATCGGCGCTTCGAGCCCACCCAACGCTAGGCTTCGCCGACAGCTTCGCAATTTCAAGCTTGAAGATGGCATACTACGCCGCTACGTGTATTATCCTGATGGAACTCGCTGGCTCCCAGTCGTACCGCGTGTGCTTCGCCCACGTATACTAGCAGCTTTCCACGATGACCCTACCGCAGGTCACCTTGGTTTTAACAAAACATACGACCGCGTGAAAAGACGATTCTTCTGGCCTGGCCTGTCTACCACCGTAGCTAAATACGTTGCTTCCTGCCACCTATGCCAACGTCGCAAGCGGCCGACCTCTTCCCCCGCTGGTCTCCTACAACCCCTTCCCTGTCCCGCCACACCATTCGACGTAGTCGGCATCGACTTATATGGTCCCCTACCTCTCTCCAATGGGGGTAACCATTGGATTATAACAGCTGTCGACCACCTTACACGCTATGCTGAGACCGCCCCTGTACCGACTGGTTCCGCTGAAGAGGTAGCTAATTTCTTTTTGCGGTCAATTGTATTGCGTCATGGCGCTCCTCAGGTGCTTCTAAGTGACCGCGGGACGGCCTTCTTATCGACAGTCGTATCCGAAGTTCTTCGTGCGTCATCCACCCTCCATAAGACAACCTCAAGCTACCATCCCCAGACTAATAGTCTGACTGAGCGATTTCACCGCACCCTATCGGATATGCTATCCATGTACATCACACCGGATCATCAAAATTGGGATACTGTTCTACCATTCGTCACATTCGCCTATAATACTGCAGTACAACGGACTACCGGTTACTCCCCATTTTTCCTCGTTTTCGGCCGTCCTCCCACTACAATCCTCGACACTTCCTTCTTCTCTACGCCCGACTACTACTCATCATTACCAGCCCAGTTCTCAACCCGTGTAGCCAGATGCCGTCATCTTGCCCGCCTCAACACAGAAGCGTGCCAGCAGGACCGCAAGAGTCGCTACGATTCGAAACATCGCGTGGTCTCTTTTCGTCCTGGTGACGAAGTACTGCTGTATACACCACTGCGCACCCCTCGCCTTAGTGATAAATTTCAGCACCGCTATCTTGGTCCCTACAAGGTAATCAACCAAACTTCCCCAGTAAACTACCAAGTCACACCTGTTGATCCCCCAGCTGACCGACGCCACCGTGGAACTGAAATTGTTCATGTATCTCGCTTGAAGCCGTTTGTGCGCCGCGGTACATCAGTTGGTTAGGAGCGGCCAGGCTGGCCGCTTCCGACCCCTCGGGCAGATTGTGTGAGCCCTCCACGGATCCTCTTTCATTTGTACATACCATGATCTTCGTCTTCCTCTTGTACATACCATCATCATCGTCCCGCGGCGCCGGCTCCAGCGCGCGCTTGGGTTTTTCTCCATCAGATTAAACGCTGACACGGCATACCTTGCCTTGCCTTCACGACCTTGCCGTCTGGACCTGGCCTTCTTTCACAATATGCACACACATTGATAATCACTGCACTAGGAACATTTCCTGCAACTTACAACAACAGAACTACAATGTCAGTTGGGGCTAATACTGGTAGAGGTAAGAACTGTTCACTGAGGTGAAAACAAAGTGCACAAGAGAGCCCTCACCAGGATTCTGTCAAAGGCAGAGGGGCTGCCACCTCTCTGCACATGGCCCAGGACGGTGATGCGAGTGTCTTGCTTCAGGTGTTCCACCACCACCTGAAACATTGAGGAGAGAGCAAAAGGTCGCTTTGAGATGACCACCATTTTACGATAAAGTTCTCTTAGTAATGCTGCACAAAATGAAAAAAAAAAAAAAAAGAACCACGCATATAAGACACACTGTCGTATAGAGCGCACTAGCATAATTTTTGTTAAAAAGGAAACCACTAAGCTCCACCTTTAAAAATATGATGCAACAGCTTTAATGGCTCCTGCAGATGCTCATTTGCACACATGCATTCTGATGCTCACTTAATCCTTGAATTGTGTCACTGTTACCTCGCACATGCTCCTCCGCAGTTTGGAAGCAAACAGTTGTTTGCTTCCAAACTGCGAGAAAAACCACCTGACACAAACATAAATTCTCACTTTAACTAAGCTGTATGAGCGTGCCAGCGTAGCCTAGGGATAGCGCTTATGACTCTGGATTCCCATCACATGAATCATGTGCCAACTAACACCTAAAAGCATGCTTGTGATTTTTCCCCCATAACGCTGACAACTATTACAACGCCAATGCCAGGTTTCCCACTGAACGAGGGCCTCAATGCTGTCAGATAAAAAAAGAAAAAGAAAAAAGAAAGAGGAAAACCACTGAGATCAACAAAAACCGTCCATGATAACAGCAACTTGCCTTCCTGATCATCTCGGCCGTAATGGGGTTTCCCTCTCGATCTTGCGCCCCCTCAGCCAAGATGATGATGTTCAGCCTCTGGCCAGTCAGTCTCTCCTGGAAGAAACAAAAGGGTGGGGGTGGGATGGGAACGACAGAATAATGTGAAAATTCTACCCAATGGAGCCTGTGCACCCTTGTGGAGTGCCGAGCCAACAAGCAGCTGGGGTAGCAGCTTCAAGTCAGTGTAAGGGAGGTACACACGTGATCACATCAGCACCGTCATGATCGTCATTACCATGCTGAACATAAAAGGTACACGTCACGAAAAGTAACTGGTTCCTGAAAGAAATGTTAGATGCAACAAACTTTTGACATGCTACGTACGCAATAGTGTTCAAAGCAGATTCGCACCTTTTAGTGCGTGCAGCATTGAGCAGTGATCTCTTCATTGCGGTCAAATTTTGCATGCTTCATGTTGCAGGTCATGCCATACAGTGAATGTAGCGAATGACGTTGTAAAACAGTAAGCATGGGTTACCATGTTAGCCTATATTTTTATGCGGACATATTTTGCTACAGGTAGCAATATTTTTTTATTTTCTTCACAATTTTAAGCGTAATGTGCATCTTCAAAACATACAATATTTCCATAATCCTCCAGTTTTTACTTTATAAGTTGCAAGATTTCACTGCTGTTATTTTTATGATCTTAAAAATTTTGTATCAAATTTTAGACATCTTGGCAGAAAACAAACCACCAGTATTTTGCGGTGGAAACCTAAGCTGTCTCTTTTAAGGCCTGACTAATATATTCAGGAGCATGCGAATACTCATTTTCAACAGCACAAGAGGCGCCTGTACACATGGACTTCATTGGACGGTCTGTACAGGAATCAGATCGATTATATTCTTTGCCGGCAGAGATGAAGAAGCGCTATACAAGCAGTAAAAACAAGGCCTGGGGCCGATTGTGGCACCGATCATCAGCTTCTTGTTGCCAAAATTAAGCTTCGATTGAGGAAAACGCAGAAAACTAGAAGGCCTTTCAGGTATGATCTGGATCAAATTCCATTAGAATATGCTGTGGAAGTGAGGAATCGATTTCAAGAATTAGATCTAGAAGACAGAGAGCCCGAAGAGATGTGGACCGATGTTCGTGATATAATACAAGAAGTTGCTACTAAAGTAGTTCCAAAGCAAAAGAAATGCAAGAAAGCAAACTGGTTATCTGAAGAGGCTTTGCAAATAGCTGGGGAAAGGAGGATGGCAAAAGTTATGGGGGAAAGAGAAAGATACAAGGTTCTCAGTGCGGACTTTCAGAAAATAGCAAGGAGAGATAAGAATGCCTTCCTGAACATACAGTGCCAAGCAGTTGAGGACAACAGCCATTTAAGGAACGCAAGTGCTCTGTATAAGACAATCAAAGATATCAAAGGAAGCTTCCGTGCTAAGCTGGGCGTGATAAAGGACAAACGAGGCAAGGACCTCACTGAAGCCTCAGAGATAAAGAAGAGGTGGCAGGAATACACAGAAGAACTGTACAAGAAGGACCCGAATGTGCAAACCCAACATAAGACGGTTGTGATTACTGATCTCGAGCCGGGCATCCTGAAGAGTGAAGTTGAATGGGCCTTCGCCAGCCTTGCTAAGAACAAAGCTAGCGGAATTGATGGCATTCCAGCTGAGTTGCTTCAAAACCTCAACCATGATGCTGTTAACATTTTGCATAAATTATGTCAGAAGATTTGGACAACCCAGCAGTGGCCACAGGATTGGAGGAGGTCAGTTTACATCCCCATCCCAAAGAAAGGCAGTGCCAAAGATTGTTCCAACTACCGCACGATCGCGCTTATTTCGCATGCTAGCAAGGTGATGTTGAAAACTCTTGAAAAGCGTTTGACTGCGTAGATCACAGCAGATTGTGGCAAGCTCTCCAAGAGATGGGAGTTCCAATTCACCTCATCTGTCTCCTCAGGAACCTGTATGAAGGGCAAGAGGCCACAGTCAGAACTGGGCATGGTCTTACTGATTGGTTTCCGATTGAGAAAGGAGTGAGGCAAGGCTGCATACTGTTGCCCTGCCTATTTAACCTATATGCAGAGCGCATCATGAGGAAGGCCGGTCTGGACGAGTCTTCAGTTGGAGTGAAGATTGCTGGAAAACGTATCAACAACCTTAGATATGCGGATGATACCACTTTAATGGCAGAAAGTGAAGTGGAACTCAAGAGACTTCTGATGCGCGTACAAGAAGAGAGTGAGAAGTTTGGGCTTAAACTGAACATTAAAAAGACAAAGATCATGGCGTCTTGCCCTATCAAGTCCTGGAGCGTCAATGGACAAGAAGTGGAAGCTGTGACAGATTTTCTCTTCTTGGGCTCCAAGATTACCTCGGAAGGAGACTGCAGCCATGAAATTAGGAGACGCCTGCTTCTGGGAAAGAGAGCAATGGTTAGCCTTGACCGCCTAGTAAAGAGCAGAGACAGTCTGCCAACCAAGATCCGTATAACTCGTGCTATGGTCTTTCCAGTTGTGATGTATGGATGCGAGAGTTGGACTGTGAAAAAGGCTGACCGCCGAAGAATTGACGCATTTGAATTGTGGTGCTGGCGAAGACTCTTGAGAGTTCCTTGGACTGCCAGAAGATCAAATCAGTCGATATTGTCGACCATAAACCCTGACTGCTCATTGGAGGGTCAAATTCTAAAGTTAAAGCTCAGCTACTTTGGTCATCTGATGAGAAGAGAGGAGTCGCTGGAGAAAGATTTGATGTTGGGAAAGGTTGAGGGTCGCCGGAGAAGGGGTAGGCAGCGAACGCGATGGTTAGATGGCATCCTCGAGGCACTGCAGATGAAGTTATGTGATGTTAGGAAGATGGTGAGAGACCGGAAAGCGTGGCGTGACATGGTCCATAGGGTCACGAAGAGTCGGACACGACTGAACGACTGAACTGAACTGAATATATTCAGGTGGAAAAATAGTTCTTTTCAATGCTAACAAAAATGGCATCTGAAAGGGTTCATGTATACGACCACAGCTGAAACTAGATCCGTGCTTGTTACTCAGATCGTTACACAGAACATCACAGTAAAATCTCTGTGACATAAGCTCAGTTGATGTGAATTTCAGGATGATATGAATTTGTGAAATTCCTCAGCCGATGCTCACTGTGTACAATGTGCAGGATTTCAGATGTCACAAGCGCTCTCTCATGTCCCGATGAACAATACGAGCACATGCAGAATATCGCAGTGTTGGGCACTGTGCACAGTACAAGACTGAAGCAAGACTGAGGCTAGTCGCGTAGTTTGTATTAGGTGCAGTTTTCAAAGGCGCATGGCCCACACATTTACCCATTGTTACTTTTAGTAACACTGAGTCACTAATTTGACGTATCTATCTCCACAACACATTCCTGCAAAATGTACATCTGTTACTTTATGTGCCAACCTTGCGCAGTACAACTTCGAAGAATAACTCACGTGAAAGTTTATGCATGATTCTGACAATAGGCACCCAATATTGAAATGTGTGTGCAATGTTTTTCTGACTCCACGAGGCAGAAGTATGTGTATGTACGGGGCAACATTTTTAGCGTATACACATGAGAAATATGCATGAGCGGTCTAGGCAGGTGGGTTGTAGAGCAAGACAGGCATTATGCAAGTTATAGAGCCTAATGATTAGGCAATTGGCTAACATTACCTAACCAACTTTTTTGTTTTTGATTTTGTGGCAATATTGTGAAATCGAAGGTAGTAAACATCAACAGTGAGTCCTTTATTTAAACGTTTTGAACAAGCAACGAAAACCAAAATATTTTAAATAAAAAACGCACACATAAGGAGGCTAGTAGAATACGATTTGATGCATTGCACATTTATAAAGTAACGCTGCTGCACGTGGTGTGGCCAAAATTATGGTAACTTCCTATAAGGCATCAGGTACACAAATGGCACCTGTATTTTATGCAGATTTGGTAAACGCCATTTTATAAATGTTCAATTCATAAAAATCAACTCAAAGAGCTTTCAGATGTGTTTTTTTGATGTCAAATATTCTGAGCCACATTGCCAACTGGCGATTAATCGGCAATGTTGCTTAGAATATCTAAACAATATATAAAAGTGACCCAATGTTGATGTTGATGGCCTTCAACTTTGCAACACAATAATGCCCCTTAAAATAAAAAAAAATAGGAAGCACATTAATTCTAGTTAAACATTCACCTAATCATTACGCTCTAACACACATAACGTCAGCCTCGCTGTACAACCTACCTCCATGCACTGCACAAACGTATCTCTCATTGATAGTTTTTAAAATACAAATCTGTAAACATAAAAAAAAAAAATCATTCAGTATAATCAATCACTGCCACAAATGGTCACGAAAGACGAAATGTCAAAATAAGGTGTTCCCGTTGCAACTGCTCACTCTGACAATCAACGCATGCTTTAATTTGAACAGCGTTAAATCGAGCGCCAATAGATTCGAAATGAAACTGCACCTGATGCAACTTGGAGCACAGGATGGTCTGCCAGTCGCCATCTGGTGGAAACTCAGGAATGAACACAAAGTCTGCTTCGCTGGCCAAGGCCGCCACAATGGCCAGATAGCTGGGGTTCGGCATTCGCAGAGAAAGAGAATGTGAATTAGAATCTCAAAGGCTAAGATACCACCAGACTGCAGCAAAAATTCAAATCCGCTTATATTAAATTTGTTCCAATTAATTAAACTGCTGCTTTGGCCCTGACAATGTGACAGGTTCTTTTTAAAACAAATTTTCTGTGCTTCACATGTTCAGGATATCAAGAATAGAATGTAACAAAGCTTTACAAGCCTGTTGGTGAAAGGTTTACATACATAGGACTTATTACTAGAAGCTGTACAAATAGCCCATCATCATCATCAGCCGGACCAAAGTCCCTCAAGGGACTCTGGGCGGACTATACCCTCTGCTGGGCGAAGGCTTCTGCCATACTTCTTCAATTAACCTGGACCTCTGCCAGCTGCATCCACTTGACCCCCGCAACTTCTTAACCTCATCCACCCACCTAATTACTTTCTGCTGCTCCTTGCTATGGTTTCCTTCCCTTGAATCCAAATTTGTTGCCCTTTTTGACCATCGGTTATCCTCTCTTCACACTATATGCCCTGCCATTTCTCGTTCTTGATTTCCACTAGAAAGCCATTAACTCGAGTTATTTCCCTGACCCACTAGTGTTGCACCCTTCCTATCTAACAATGTTACACTCATGATATGAATACTAGTCCACGCATGGTCAATCCACTCATTTCTCACCTTTTGTTGCTTAGTATCATATGAACAGTCGTACAGAATGCCGTAGAAAGTGCACAGCATTTATGAATTTATGCATGAAGCATGGATGAAGATTTTGGCAGTAACAAGCTCCCAGGGGGCCGCTTCTTTCTGACAGAAATGCTACAAACGAAGTTTGCACCTTCTTTATGTAAAGAACAAAAGTGACCTCAGATTTCAAGATGACCTTGAACCGTACCTCACATGTCACAGAGAACAAAGTTTCGTAAAGCAAGATTTGGTCTGACTATTGTGCTGGAGAACCCAGGTTCGAACCCGACCTCCCGCGGCTATATTTCGATGGAGGCAAAACGGAGAGGCATCCGTGTGCTGTGCAATGTCAGTGCACGTTAAAGATTCCCAGGTGGTCTCCCTCTGCTACTGCACCTGTTTCTCTCCTTCTGCTTTCACTCTCACCTTCCTCCCTTCCCTTACAGTGTGGTCCAGGTGTCCACAGAACAGGTGTGACAGATATTGCACCTTTTCTTTCCTTGAACCAACTATTATTCCTAAAAAAGCTCCATGTGAACAGAGATGCTCAGTTCATTCAAGTTACAACTTTTTAGCACACATCAAGTCTGAAATATATATTCCACACAAAGTAATGTTCATGATTTTACGTACACAATGATGCACCGTTTGCAAAAATAAAAATGACGAGAAAACTCCGCCTTTTGTAATGTCTATATTCTAAGTTTCACACACTCCACAAAACAAATCTCTATTCAAAATGAAAGCCTAAAGCAAAAATTTAAAATTGCTCCTACAAGTAGATGCCTATCCCATAATACGCATGCCAACGATTTGATTCCTGTCTGGTGATTGTTGGTGCTGCATTTTATTCTCTTTATTAGTGCACTTGTTAATGTTACCCGGTGTGTATATACATTTTCATTAGTAAAACGGTCAGCCGTGACGGTGTTTGTGTGTGTGCATTCTCTTCTGTGTCAGCTAAATTTTATTTATTTTTTTACACTTCGGTAAAAATACTGGTAGCAAGCACCAATCTTTCATGACGTAGTACAACAGTACAGGTCAGCTGTCATTAACCACAGCATTTCTTAAACTGCCATGCACACTGCTGCAGTATATACATGGTTAAAGAGGATGCCCCCCCCCCCCCCCCCCACCAGATAGATTTGGAATACAAGAGTACTAAATGTGAGCCCATTTGGCCTGTCATGCAAAAGAAGAAGTAATGATTTTAGGCCATGTAATATTATATCTATATACATATGAATAAAAGCCTTATAATATTTCTACTACATAAAGAAAAAAATGCTAAAATTATACTGAAGTGTCAAACACAATGAACCAGAACTTACCCACAGTGCCTCCCCATTACTTCAAGGATGAAGGTCCTTTGATGGCTACACATTGTGAGAAAGAACCAGAAAAGAAACACGCCGAAAATAAGTTTTGGAGAAATGCTTTTAGAAGGCAACTTTGGAGTATTTAAGAACAGTTTTAGCTGATCACAATACAGGCACTCTGAACTCACTAAGACAACTCCACCATCGGGTTGAGGAAAGCGCCACTGCATGGCCAGTTTTAATGCGAAAGCATTTCTTAGTTCAAGAACAAGAGCTGTGGACAGAGTGTATCTGCGGGAATTGTCATTAGAACTTGTCCGGTGAAATCTGGTATCCAATATAATTCGAATACGGTCAACTCAGTGGTGACCTCCAAATTGGTTTGGGAAACCTTAAAAATGTGACCCCTGGACTTCCAAAATTTGACCTCGTCAGCATTTGATTAAAATCTATGCCCAACTTCATTCAAGTATGGGCAATTTAGTGGATACCTGCAAACTTATGTGGGCCACTCCTAACATTTGGCTTCGCCCGAATCTTGTCAATATTGGTGTCTAACCTAATTTGAGTATAACGAACTCAATGATGATTTCAAAACTTGGCTAGGCCAACCTCAAAATTTGGTCCCTTCATCCCCAAAATTTGACTTAATCCCAATTTGACCAATAGAAACGACTATTAAGCAATGAAACACAGAACTCATAATGCAACCAGGCACGAAACTCACAATGGTTTTGAAGTTCTACATGTAAGCAGACTTAAGCGCACCCCTGTAATTTTTTACACCCCCTCAGATAGCTTTCCCCCTCCCAAGCATCAGATGGAAGAGAAGGCATTCAAGCATCTATCAGTGGTGTTCCATTGCTCATAGCTGCAGGATACTAGCCTATAAATGACGTCATAGGTTTCATTACAGGGTGAATGAAAGGACCATATACATATGGCGCCAAAGAAACTATGTCAACTGATTAGAACAGGAGTGTCGCGCAAACTCGCATCAGTGAAGTGTGCCGTCAGAGCATAAGTTGATGGAAATGGAATTATCTCACATCCAGCGTCTTGGTGCTGACACCTTACGTTTAAACTTATTTATACCCCCGTTATCTCCCATGCAAAGGCAGCCTTTATGCGGCAGCATACAAAAAAAGCAAAACCTGCGTTGGAGACCAGATCTGATATTTTTTTGGCACTACTTTTAGCACAAAAGCTGGAAGATTACAGCTGGGTGTGATGCTGTTCAAGTAGGTGTAAATGAATAAAATCACTATTTGAAACACCCAATTTATAAAATTTATACAGTCGCTACGAAAAAAAAAAAAAAGGACACCACAAAAGGAAAACAACAATAAGCAACCCCTTACCCCAGGAAATCTTAGAGCCAAAGTAACAACATAAACTGTCACGAATAAGACTTACTAACAGGTGGAGAATCATAATAAAAACTTGAGAAATAACACGAATTGCTTTGTGCCACAATGACTGTTTTCGGCTCAGTCAATTAAGAAAAGAAAAATCTGCTCTTACCCTGACTACCTGTTAACAAAAGGGAGTGGTAGCAGTTAAAGCTAAGCAGTACTCATGTGCTCACTGCTGCAACAGACGGTGGAGTCACTACCCCCTTTCGAACAATCTGAAAAGCAGATTTTGACTATGCTCATTATCGCTGAGCTTTTTGTTACAACAAATGTTGCAGTTCAGGACCAGACAATTCGCTTCAACTAAGAAATGCAAAAAAAAAAAAAATTATGTAGATATCTCTGCTTCAGTTACTGTACATATAAATTTTCATTTATGAATTGTACAATGGAAAACATTAGTGCATTCATTTCTGTACGCATCTACTAATAATAACGCACTAGATTAGATGAATAATCATTTCAAAAGAACAAATATGTAATCAGGCTTTAATTTAGTAATGTATCTGGTTTCAAATAGTTTACACTGTTTGAGGTATGGGATGATGCCATGATTGCACAACAAAGTTATAACAGCAGCTACTGTAATAAACTGTTTTGAGTATTAGAAATGCAATGAAAAAAAAAAAAAAAAAAGCGCTGCAAGAACAGCTCTGTGCTGTATTCAAATAAGTGCTGGATTGCTGCAGCAGTAGTTGCTCGATTCTGCATATTCAAATAAAAATAAAATTGCAGGTTTCAAGCAAAAAGCCACCACAAGCATCCCCAGGTGGAAGAGTGCACTGAAAACGAGAGGAAAACCCGTGCCCACCTTGAGGCAGTGGTGACAATGGCATCGATGGCCTCCATGATGCGATGAAGGGCCGAGTCGGTGCCAATGGTCATGTCAGTGCCGCAGAAATCATTGTCGATGGAACCGACCATGCCCACAATGTTGAGGTGACCGCACTTGGATCTCTGGTCTTGGTTGATGCTGCCTGCAGTGGACAAGAGAAGGTGAGAGAGAAAAAAGAAAGAAAGAAAAGGCTGTCAGAAAAAGAAAAGGAGGGCTATTATGCTTCTATGTGGAAAGAAATTTTTTGCAGATTTTGGCAGAAAAGGAAAAAGAAGAGAGAAAGCTTGCGCTCAAAGTGAAGGCAAAGAAATTACACATGGCAGCACAATATGTAGATTTTGAAGGTGGCAAAAGAAAAGTGCTGGCCATGTGAGTTCAGCGAAGAGGGCAGAATAAAAAGGCAGCAAGTGAAATGATAAACCAGCACAAAGGCATTGCGTAATCTGAAAGCTTTACTAGCAAGAAAGTTATGAGTGTGCAACATGAATGTTTGATTTTCAGGTGAGGTGTGAAAGCAAAGAAAAAATTTTCATACTTATATATCATTTTTTTTTTCTTCTTACAAATTCAGAAAGCTGGAGGTGAATCCAGACTAGTCCAGGCCTGCAGTTATACTCAGAAGTGAGCTCCTTTTGAAAGATCACTTACAACAGTGACAGTTAACCTGTAAGTTTGTTCAGACACGTTGGCCAGAACATCCGAAACATGAACCCCATGTGAACATGGCAACAAAAATCGCCTTTGCAGGTTGAATTGTTCAAAACAGCGTCTGGCCCCCAACAGTATACAGCAGCCTCTTTCAAGCACACACACCTCTGGGTAAACCTATCCTTGTGTGGTGGTGGGTTTTGAATCCTCTGCTGTATCCCACCTATCTCTTCCTCTTTACCTCTTTTCCCTGAATGTGGAGAGGAGTTTAAACTCTCACCATTTTCACTCCTGTCAAACGAGACCAGTGGCACTGTGAATGTCAATGACGATGATGCAGAACTTGGGAACAAGGCAAGAATAGCTAATTAGTATCTTATCGGTCACTCTACAGCTACCCCTATGATGACTGGCATCCAACTAATGTGTAGGGATGACGCTTCTGTGGAAGGATGGAAGTCTAGATAGCTCTACACGGGCAATAAAACACTCACCGAGACAATTACGGAGGCCACATGCACTCGTTTCAACAAGAAGCTGTCTGGTAACCATCTCAAACACAATAACGTGCAAATGTGGTGGTATTGTGTATTGACTTGAAATCGTGCTACAATAAAGGCCTAAGGTTCAGAATGTCTAGAGTAAGCCGTTGACAATACTGGCTACCAGCAAAAATGAAAAGCAAACTAAAAGTTCACTTTCATGGGTCCATGAATACCACGCAACAAGATGCCAATGGCAGCAGCCGCAGCCATATGCCTATAACACCAATCTGATTTTACCTAACAGATTGCTTTGCTTGACCTCAAAGTTGATTCTATTCAAGGGCGAAAGCCCTTTTAGGCTCATGGAAAGAAAGCCCGTACATGAGATGTGCGCGGGATCTGTACACTGATGTGTCACTTGTCAATCATCTTGATGACGTCATCAGAAAAAATAAAATCCTGTCTGCACCGGGAATTGAACATCCACGCTCGGTCGATCTCCAGCTGAGCACTTTAACCAACTATGCCACGCTTGGGATCATGAAATGCACATCATAATTCTCCTTGGCTACCATTAGAATAATAATAGTGATGACAATGATGCTGCAATTACTGATAATGACAATGGTGACATTAGCAATGATAATGATGGTACATTTAGTTGATAATGATAATGAGAGCAAGCATGATCCACCGTGCGCACCAGCAACGCTCCGGCTTTCGCTTTCTGCAGTGTAGATTCCACAGTGCTCTCAGAATTATTTAAATGAGGGAGTTCATCATGGTCAAGTCTTGCTGCTCACAGCAGTAGCAGTCAGCGTAATCCTTGTAGGCAAATGTAACTGAAAATCTTGTATTCTTGTACATATATAGAATTCAGCTCTTTCTCTCATATGGCAAGTGATATGCTGGCCAATGCCCCAGTGACCATCTCAGAGAACATATACAAAACCATCAGGATATGCGGCTGGCCCAAAATCGTGTGGCAGCAAATCAATATGCACAATGTGCACATTTGACGGAAAGCAAAAATAGGCTTCTGCATAGAGTTACTGAGGCAGAATCAAGTTCGAGGTTGGGAAATGAAGATCTCATTAATACCTTTACACTCTGCCCAGGTATGAAACTAAGCTCTCTCAGACTGTAACACAGACTGCACCGGTTCAATGCAGTTTGCTTGTAGACAGCATGGAATGCAGTGCATCCTGAAATAGACCTTTAAAATATATTAGTTCTTGCATAACACCTGTGTCTTTTGTCCCTGAACACCGAGGAAAAAAAAAGCAGTAAAAAGCACAACTAATTGTGTTTTCAAAGCGCCCAATCGGTCTTTGACTGGCTGCTGCTTTATTGCAGTAACATCAAAATTCTTTCCCAACAAGGCCGCACAAATGGAACTTGTGTACTTGCAATCAACTCTTTTTTTTTCTTTTGTTATTGGATTCTCTACTTCTGGCACTCACGACTCTGCAAACGTCCACCAAAACCGAGGCGTAATGGCACATTTTCAGCCGCAGACATTTCAAGGTGCGTCTACATACCGTTCTGGAGCAGCTCGTCAAGCAGGGATGACCACTCTTGGCGGAAAAGGTTGGCACCTGTCAGAGACCCATCGCCACCTATCACCACCAAGTTGGTGATGCCATGGTCGACAAGGTTCTTGGCTGCCTTCAGGCGGCCCTCACGCGTGCGGAAGTCTGTACACCGGGCACTGCCAATCACAGTGCCACCCTGTTTGTGACGCACGCAAGCAGGGGGCAACACTCAGAGGCCATTCATCAACGTCGACCGTGGGCTAAATTTAAACACAGAGCTGGCGTTCAGCATCGCAGATACATCACAAGTGATAAAAGAGAGAAAACATCGAAGGCTGGCACTATAAAATTACTGGCATTCAGGATGAAGAGCAGAAATATAAAATGATGCAAAAGAAAAAAGTATCTTAAGAGAAGACAACATGGTGGAGAAAAATCACCCATATCTACCTGAACATGAAAAAAAAAAAAAAAAAAAAAGACGTTCATGCCAGCCAAGCTCCTAAGTGAGGAAGCAATAGTCTGCTCATCAATGCACGGAAAGCATCAGAGTTGAAAGTTCTAATCTTTCTTGTTTCCTACTGTTTTTCTTAAAAAAAAAAAAAGAAAAAAAAAAAAGATAACAAAGCTCTCCAAGTCTTGACACAGTGCTTTGTAAAATCTAAAAGCTGAATAAGTTACAGCTGATCCATTTGATAAATTTAAAGGACATGCAGGTGTTTACTTGTGGTATATGTAATCTAAGACAACATCTACAGCACCTTCTTCCCTGTTTCAACCCGTATGTCTTAGCCATGCAGTACTCTGTTGCTGCACAGATCTGTTTTGAGGCTTCCCACACTGTGACCTCATATGGGGTAGTTTCTACAGGCAACTCTGTGCTCGCTATATGTCACAAACACTGCTCACACGGTGGTAACTGCTGTGTATTTTCTGAACATTTCTTTTTTGAAACGTTTCAGGCACCAAACAATTTTGTGTCATTACGTGAAGAAGATGCCAGTCCACAATATTCATGAGAGCTGTGTGAGTGATAAGCCATCCCTTCTGTCACACAAGATCTGTGGCCATGTAGACAGAATTTAGAATTTTACTCAGAGTATAATACACTAAAGAAATCAGTGCGACAAAGAAAGGGACACACCAGCATTAGCTGAGTAAGCTTAAAACCTTTTGAAGTTGCTCAATAACTTAGACACCTGATGGATTTTGAATAGTGACATCTGCCAAATATTACGTTCTGTCTTGAAATGGATTATAAATAAAAAATTTAATGCAGCAGGTCCAGCAATAACAGCGAAGTATATGTCTTTCATGTTGCCAAGCACAGCTGCCTAGTATGCAGACAAAAAAATGATCTTGAAAGCAAGTATTCGGTACATCCTGAGCACATGAACAAGCACAGAAAAAATTGTCATTCACCCCAGTGCAGTATGTGGTATATGAATGCCAAAGGCATTTTATTTTTGCTTCGTTTTCTTCGTTGTATGCCATGTTTTAATGCATACTGGTCGATGACATAAGGACGACAATACAATTATGTTTTTGGGCATTCATCATTGAGCTTCAAAACAGTGGCTTCCACTATTTCACGTGTCAACTTATTCCAGCACTTGTGGTCTTTTAGAACATCGGGCATCACAGTTTTTTTATGGCCATAATTTTGACATTGAACTGGCATGTTCCTGAGGAGTGTTCCTAATAAATCATTTCTAGGTTCAATTCTCCATCATTTCACATGGCAGCTTATTCCGGCACTTTTTTAAAACTGCAGTTTCTTTGAACCAGTTCCATGCAAGTTCACTGTCGCAACGTTGACCTCAAAAAAACCATGCTGCCTGATGCTTGACAAGACCACCATTTAAAAAAGAAATGCTGGAATAAGCTGACAAGTGAAATAGGGGAAGCCACCAATGTTTAGGGCATAAAGCTGAATGTGTAAGCACATCCTCAGTTTAGCTCCTGGATAAAGAGATTGCCTTCCTCTTTGGTTCAGCCTAATTCTGCCTCAGTTCAGTGCCATTGCCATCATGTTTTGAGCTGTCGCCTGTGTGTCTAAGTGCTCTTGACCACTGCAAATCAATAGCTCGACAGTTTGTCTTTTCATGTTTCAATTGTTATGGGTATTCTTTTTGTTGAACTCGTGCTTTCTGAAATGTGTTGCATTTAATAATAGGGTTATATCACTCCCTGAGAGGGCCTTCAGGGGTTAAATAAAAATAAATAGAAAATAAATGATTAAGGCAGATGTTTACAGTCTGCCATTCGATCTTCTTTCATATCAGCTTCAACCAACCCTCTGTCGCACTAAACAAAATTTACACTATAGTATATAAACTGAGGCCAAGAAAGGATAGGCATACTTTAGCGAAACATTTATATGCCTTGGAAAAGTTTCTATACTTAAAAACGAAACAGTTTTTGCAACGTCATACTTTTGGACATGGTGTCTCTTTGCAGAAAGCCAGTAACTATGAACGGCGGCTGCAAATTTATACTCCCAGCACTTGTTTGAAGAAGACCTCTGCCAATTTCAAAAATTTCATGCATCATTTCTTTATGTAGAGGTCTCGAAAGGGTAGGAAAAAAAAATTAAAATTAAGTAAAGAAACAGCATAGCCTTTTCTAGCAGTCACCACAAGCACACGTTCTACATCCCTGCTATCTTAATCAGAGAAAAAACGCAGACCTAAAATATGTACAGCCTTTTAGACAGGTGAGAAAATATAGCTCCGAATTGTAGCCTAAGAATCCAGCACAACAAAACCTGTATACTACTGCCTTGTGCTGATTTGAGCATAGCAAAAAAAAAAAAAAAAAATTCAGGCTTGAGATTTAGTTGAGTGCTTCCATTCTACAAACCCAGTAACCGCAGCTACCTTATTTCTATTGATTCGCACACACACTAAATGGAAATGTATCTATTATTACATGAATCTGCAATCCATATACCAAAGACTGGACATGGATCACAGTAAATGAACCGATAAAAATGCAACTATATATCTACAGAACATTCATCACTTGTGCGCAATATTAGAGCAATTGTGTGTTAATGACAAATATGCACAAACAAATGGAACCGGGAAAAAAAGAATTAGTAAAACTGCAACCCGCCTCAAAAAATGAATAAAATTTTGAAAGAAAAAAAAAAAAAAGTATTATTTTTTGATGTGTGGCCAATGGAAGGTATTTAAATGAAATTACACTCTAAACATTTGGGAGGTAATCCATAAAAATCGCCTCCCCACTGCAGGGGGCACAGCTGAGGTAGACTGCAGCTGTAGGGTTATACGAGATTGAAGCCCAGCTGTAAATTCACCTTATGAATGATGCCAGACACGCTGACCCATGTGGCTTCCTGGATGTACTCGCCCCCGTCAACCATGCCCTGGTAGCCTTCCCTGATGAAATACACCCTCGCTCCAAGGTACAGACCCATGCGAACCACAGCACGCACAGCAGCGTTCATGCCTGCAATAAAGGAAAAAAAAAGAGAGGCATTGGCCACAATTAACACTCCACATACAGAGGCAGCACAGAGAACCCCTTTTCCCCATCAATTACTCATGAGTCACTCCATACAGTTGATACACTGAAATGCCTGCGTAGACAACAAGAAAGATATATAAAAAAGGGCTCAAAAACAGGAGACACTCTTAGGCATGACCACTCGATTGGAGGAGGTTCTCCAGAGATTCGAGCAGAGGTGAAAAGGGAAATAAAGAAGGAGAGAGAAATGACTCTTGGCTGGCTTCGCACATCATTTTATACAAAAAGAAGAAATAATTTTTCTCCATCCTGGGTTTTAGTAAATATGCTAATAGTTCTTATTAAAACTCACTGCTAAATTGCAAAGACTACACAGAAATGTTCTGACAACCACTGACAAGAATAAAAGATGAAAGCCAGTTTTGTATTCCTGCAGTCCCAGACTCCTTATACATTCGAGCGTGGGGGGGGGGGTATCAGACCCCTCTAAAATGCTTACGGGGAGTCTTATGCCCCAAGACCCCCTAAGAACAATGAGAAACACTGTTGGCAAATGAAGAATTTGTTTTTCATGGTGTCAGTTACAAGAAAATTCATGAGAAAGTAAAATAAAAGCACAAGGAGTCTTGAAACAGAGTAAGAGCATTACCTCAGTTAGTGGTAAAGTCTAGCTTTTTATTTTGCTTCAAAATATGAATCCTATCTCGTTAAAGCAATTCGTTAAAGTGTGCCAGTCAACCAAGCTATGCTTTCAGGAAACGTGCTCACAAATGAAAAAAAAAAATAGGCGAAAGCCTAATTCGATTACTTCCTGGGTTTTGCTTTCCCGCTACTTTTCCTGGTTTCTGCTGAACCAATGAGGAAAAGAAAATGCAAGGTGTATATCACAAGGCTATTACCGGACAGCTGGCATGGCAATTCTTCTTGTAACCATCCCCAAGCTTATTTCCGATTTATTGCTGTAAAGGCACACAACACGTCACGAGAGTAAGTGGGCACGAAAACAATAAATTGTTGGTTCCACTGGTTGATTCTGAGCTTGGTCTATTATTTCCATGGGCTATGGCTGAGGTATATTGCAAAGCAGTAGTCCCAATAATGCTAGACTTGAGATTTCTTTTTTCAATCAATCAATCAATCATTTATTTCAATAAATATAGAAATTGCATAAAAATGTTGGGCCAATAGCCGAAGCTAGTTTAGGCCCGTACATACATACATACATACATACATACATACATACATACATACATACATATACACAGCAGTGGAGACACGCTAAAGGACATGTAACAAATGTTTTCAGGCCTATACACAAGCAAACGTAACAATCAATGAGCACACAAAGTAAAGTACAAAAAAATAACAGACAAACAGATATTATATATATTGACGTGCAAAAGTGGAGAGACCAAGTGAATCTGCAATTGCTCATTTTTCATATAAAAATTGGTGCGTGACAGAGTACTTGGTCAAGCATATCATCGGGCAGGGGCACTCTATGCAGATCTTGAAAATACCCACTGAACCATCAGAAAATGCTGGCATGCAGTTTTGTCATATCACGTGGTCTCTACACTTCAGCTCAGCTGCACCTGAGGTTGAAACATGCAAGAGCAAAATTTCAGTGCACAGGTATTTTCACATTTTAGCCTCTGTAAGAAAGGCCGGAATTTGGCAGTTGGGTAGCAGAATGCTCCAGCCAATAGCTATGCCAGCATGAAGGGTATATGTAGACTGGATTTGTGTGTGCAAGCTATACGAGAGAATGAAACAGGTGCATGCAATCGAAGCACAGCAGCTGTTTCCGTTCCTGGTGCTTTGTGGCATTGAAAGGTAGTTCAGGTATATTCCACAGGAATGAGCAAAAACAAAGCCTTCTGTGAAAGTTGCAACTCTAGTACACTGTTGAGTAATCTTTTAAGCTCAAAGAGACATATGTCACTCGTTTCAGTAAAGGAGTGAGCGTAGGGCCCCAAGGGTTTCTCCGAGTGGCATCTAAATTTCTAGAACAAAAATATGATGCAATCAGTGGCAAAGATGTCAATACCTTGCCCAGAGAATGAAATGTTTATGTTTGCATTTGGTCTCTATGTTTTCTTCTAAACCTCCATTCTACTCTTTGCCTCTTTAGAGAAGCTCAGTTTGCAATTTCCTTACACACACCTCCCATGCTAAGGGTAAAGAAACAGCAGCAGTCATTTTCGGTAGCAATATATATATATATAAATAAAAGGAGTGGTGCAAATTAAGGGAGACAATTTAAAAAAACAACAGGTGTGTGTTTAGAAAAATGATTGGCTAGGCTTCTATAACAAGGCAAAGAAAGCAACAAAGGTTGCAAAAAAAAAAAAAAAAAGGCCATGGCCAAGATCAAATGCAACTCCAACCCCTTTATTCTTGTGGCAATGTATCAAAAACTTTGCTGCCGACTACATGTCTCTGGTACATGCTACCTTGTGAAAAGGAAAGTGGTGAATTCATCCTGTATGTGAAATTTTTTGAAAGCAAAGATAAATCCCTCCTTGTAAACAAGGCAGCGCATTAGATGAGAGGAAATTCTGTAATAATTTCATCTAAGTAAAAACATGTGCCGATTTGACAGTCAACTGATAATCAAATTTGTGCAGCATTATATACCTTGATGATGTCGATTTCCTCTCCTTAATTTCGGCTAGAATATCGTCACAAATCTGCTCTCTAAATGCGTGCTGGTTTCAAACCCTACTAATCACAGGGCTACAATAACACTAAGCTACGTTAGGAGCTCCTCGGCTGTTCTGCATATGTTTTGCGGGTGAACACAAAGTGTGTTCGCCCATTAAAAAATGAAGACGAGCGCTCGGTGTGTACCACACCAAAAATATCCTTAGGAAAGCTGCAAAGAAACATCGAACTCAGACCTGCAAACAACTGAGCTCCAAGGCCACAGCACCCAGAGGAATGAGAGCACTCTATTGGGGGAATCAAATCTTGGACAGAAGCCATTGCAGTGGGCTGCAAGCCCTCAAATTGGTCTTGAGTGAATAGACATGTCTCGTCCCACAGACAGCCCCATTTACTTTAAATTCAGCTGAGGGATATTTGAACTGGGGCCGTGGTCGCCGGGGTGTACAGTGATAGCAAAAGGCCTCAGATATATCTATCTATTCTATCATATATACACACACTGATGAAGAAATAAATACTACAATTAATATTCTTTTCGCATATGTTATGTACTTCGACTGCCATGCACCCTCTATAGCATTGCACAATGCAGAGCAATAATATGCGAGTAGAAAAATTTAAACAGCAAATGGAAGTAAAAAAAGATTGAGACGGCCCAAAAACAATCCTCCACAAGTGAAACAATTAACAGGTCTGCACATTAATTACTATTAGAAATTTAATAAGACAATGACGATGGAGTGGTGACGGATGATAGAATAGCAACCGTCGACAAAAGTTGAGCCCGCGCAGCAGAGTTCTTCCGAAAGTGGGACGCGTCCAAGTTAGGAAGCGCAGGAGCCCCAGAGGTCATCCGCAAGGTGAAAGCTGTCAGTGAGCGCCAAAAACTACAGCAACAATACAGCCCAATTTTTCCGGCAACCAGCGCGCATAACAGATTGAAGGATCCACGCGCAAGATGCTGTCATGGCCATTGCCGCAGCCTCCTTTCCGCCGACAGTTTTTTAAACGCAACAGGGGGGAGTGGACACGGTGCCAAGATTGGGCAGAGATTATGGCATGCGCGCACGCGTCGTCTGCTATACTGACCGGTGTACGGAATGGAAAACTGGCATTCGTATACAGGCCCCATTTTATCGATAATACACATATCGATGTGAAACAAGAAGTGACGAGATATCGCCAAACAATGACGCAATGTACTTTCATTACAGGCATGGGTGCGCTCTGAATACAGCATGATCGATCGATTATAACTGCATCCTAATTTAGACTTTAAACTGTTTACCCAAGATGCTCACACGTACTTAAGTATGTGGCATTTCTATGTGCAGCAATTGCAAATTCAGGAGTGCCACGTGCTCAATCAATTGAAAAGATGCTTGAGATATTCATAAAAACGGTAGAGATCAGCGCCGTTGTGACAGGAGCAACGTCTAACAGAGAGCAGCATCGCGATAGGTAGACCGCAACCACCACCATGCTCTGTTTAAAGAGGGATTCACAAACAACGAGCTTATCAAAGCCATCAAGATAACAAAACGGAAGCAATGCAAATGACACGTCCGTAAAAACCGCGCAATACCGGTCGCGCGCGCAACGCATACTACGCGGCGACCGTCACGTAGAGAACGGTCGCCGTGGATTAGGCTCAATCGAACACGCTGATGGGCCACTCCTGGCACTGCTTTGTGACTGCGAGTGCAAGAGCGGTGATACAAAGTAAGAGATTACCTTGGGAGTCACCGCCGCTGGTGAAGACCGCGATTGCTTTTCCTTTATGAGATCCCTGGGCGACTCGGGTCTCGCGAACCGTGTTGCCCAACTCGGCCGCAGACGAAATCCTCTCCTCGGTCATATTTGCAGATATAAGAGCACCTTCGCTCCTATATATCCCGAAGATGCGAGCAACGCGAGTTTGGAATACAAGCGCAGATAAAACGCGACTGTATTCTCTGCTCGCAAAACGCACTACCGTCCCTTCGACCTTCACTCCCTCGGAGGCTGTGAGGGGAAGATGCGAAGATGCCGACTGTTTCGGAATCGTTCGTCCATGTCGTTCGTGCACTGATTGCACTGATGATGATGGTGAACACACCAAACGACAAAAACGCGAAGAAATTTGGTCCTCAGTCTAAAACTTTCATTATATCAAAACATTTAGGTTTTAATTTAAAATTATGCTCATATAGCAGCTAAGTTACTGGTTAACGTCTTTGTGCGGAATATTTGTGCGGCGTCTACAAGTGCGGATGAACACAAAAACAAAACAGAAACTTGCTGTTGTGAAATTTATTCTAAAAAGAGTTCAACTTTGCATGCATTTATGAACCTGTGTGTAGTTAAGAATATTAAATTTGGTACCTATAGTTTATTTTTTTATGTATAACGTTGGCTTGTTTCCAAAAATGTAAGGACTACAATTTGAGCGGAGGAACAACTTTTGAGCCTAATCGTTGTCTCCTCCTTTCAGGCTGCGCGTGGTTTTGCTGCAAGCATGAGGTAACTTGTCTCCCTGTTTTGTCTCTGAAATACGCGTAAAGTTGCTGTCATGGGTCACGCTATTCCTTTTAAATGCGGTAACTATGTTTGCCCGTTGAAGTTATGATGGCAATGAAGTAAGACTGATCGAATTAAACATAGTTCGCCGCAAAGCCGGAGACACATGATGTGGCGCTAGGCTTAGCTGTGAGCCCTAGCACATTTACCATGGTGTGCAAGAGTATGCATTATTCTGGGGATGGGTGTTCGCGAAGCTTTAAAGGTAACCTGCTGTCATGATTTTTTCGCAGTACGCTGCGCTTACAGAAACGGCTGGCCGCCGCCGTCCTCAAATGCGGCCGCAAGAAGGTCTGGTTGGATCCCAACGAGACCAATGAGATCGCCAACTCTAACTCCCGTGAGTGAACCCCTGCATACATAGTTGCTTACGTCTTGTGTTGGCATGAAGTTGTTTCTCATTATATTAACGTGGTTAAATGTGGATTATCCAAATAAGCGCCTGGTAATGTGGGTTACTTCCAGAGTGCGCCGGTATCTTGAAACCGGTTGCCACACGCGTGGCGGCTTGTGTTCCGGTAGAGTTGAGTGACTAACGTTTTCATTTGGTCATATCGTGCTTCACAGGTAGCAAAAAGAACTTTCTAAGCGCATCTGCTGCTAGCAGTTAGTGCGGTCTCTTTCTATATGCATCTTGTAAATTTGGGCATTCGAGGCGGTAATACGTCGATCGAAAGTGAGATAGCGCAGACTCGCAATCACGTTTCATGTTCATATTTTAACGTTTGCTGCATTATGCATGCCTTGAAATGCAGCTGGACTTGTTTTGTGATGGTAATGTGAACAGCTATTTTTAATTTTGCACTAGCTGTCGCCGCAGCTACAGTAAATATTGCGCCATGCATCAGTACGAAAGATCAGTTGCTACTGTCTGTGATGCATGTGCCATGTTGCGATATTTCATTTCCGGCAACATTCGGAACTAAGCCTCATCTCTTAAGTTGTGTTGAATGTAACGTTAGCGTTTGTCGGCCTTCATATTGTCGCCACGCTCACTTAAGCCGAAATTGACAAACATGCTTTATCTCAGTGTTTTTTTCCTCCACTCCATTAAGTGAAGAAAACTGCTCCTCGCAAAGGTTGGTTGGGATTCATGAACACCCCTCAATGTTACTGCCGACATTGTCACCTTGAGAAATCCTCCTCTAAGCACAAGCTGCATATGAGGACTAGATTAAGACCAAAATTTGTCCCGAAAACTGCATGCATCTATTCCTAACATGGCCGTTTTTCTTCTGAACAGCCATTATAAGCGACGTTGACGTTCACAGTCTAATGAAACTTGTTTTGTGGACTGCATGAACGAGGCAGTTGTGAAAGATGATCAGAAACGCTGTCACATCTGGCAGCAGTCAATGCTGGTGATGCACAGCTCTTGTAGAACATGACAGATTAGGAAACTGCATGGGCATTAGTACCTTAGTTGCTTGCTTTTATTTGGTCTGAAATTTTTGTTGCCTTTGTCCTCTGAGGGCTTGGGGGCGACCAGTGAAAACATGCTGCTTTGCAGTGTGTTGCAATGCGTGCACCTGAGCCAATGATTTCGACTTTCCAGATGGAAATGCTGGTTGCGGTTTCTAAGCAAGCTGGGAGTCGTAATTGTAAATGGGCGTGCCAAGATAAGTGTTCTTTAAAATCGTGAGAACCTATGTCAAAGAGATGGCAAACTTCAAAAATATATTTGTACCAGAAGGAACTGTCTTGCCTGTCTTGCTGAAGGTAACCAAGGATGAGAGAAAAAACCTGCAAGACTATAGTCTGATACAGGTAAAGAAAAAAGCGGCATCCAGCTATCAAAGGACTCCCCTCCAACCAATAGCTGCCTACCATGAGGTCACGGCCGACCGCCTTGCACCTATGAGTAGCGCTACAAACGTGGTTTCTTCGAGTGAGTCCGCGCTGGCAAATAGTTCTTAAATGCTTTGAAAGTTTCAGCAAAAACCCATAGCTTTGCTCAATTGGATCGATACTATAGTTTGCTCTAAATGCTTTGAAAGTTTCAGCAAAAACCCATAGCTTTGCTCAATTGGATCGATACTATAGTTTGCTCATCATGCTGAGGACAACAGGTAAAACGAGTTTTCTTTTTTCCTCCATAGAGCCCTTTGAGGCGGCACTATAAGGTTAGTTTTAGTTCTAAGGGGACCCAACCGGTTAGAGAAATAGGGTAATTGCGGGGCGACAATGAGCACCACAGCTGAGGGGTGCGGTAATTACTCTTGAGCTATTAGCCTATGCCCTTATTCTAAAAAAAATGCCTTTTTTTTTTTTCATTTCCTGTGTGTGCCGTTAAGTCACACATTTGGAGCGATGCCACTGGCTGGAGGGCCTTTGAGGGCTGTTTGCCGCTTTTTTTTCTTAACCTGTATCCAACTATAGTTTTATTAGACTGTGGTAAACTAAAAACACTATCAGGCTCACTAATGCTCAAAATAGCTTTCACACATCGAAGAGAAAATCAAGTTCTCTAGTATGCGTTCTCTCTCATCTAAAATCTTTCCGTTTTGCTGTTCTCATTTGAGTTTTATTATGCATTGCTTTTTTTTTTTTTTCTGCCAGTACTTTTTCACGCCTGTGTCATTGTTAGTCAAGCAGTGCCACACAGTATTTACGCTAGGCAGCTGAGACAGCACTTCCAGAGTGGTAGCCTTGGCGTTGCAGGCCAGAACATCCGGAAGCTGATCAAGGATGGTCTGATCATCCGCAAGCCCGTGGCAGTGCACTCGCGTGCCCGAGTCCGCAAGAACCAGGAGGCTCGCCGCAAGGGGCGCCACTGTGGCCCTGGCAAAAGGAAGGGTACGGCCAATGCCCGTATGCCCCGCAAGGTCATCTGGATTCGCAGGATGCGGGTCCTCAGGAGGCTGCTGAAGAAGTACCGCGAGGCCAAGAAGATCGACAAACACCTGTTAGTATTGTTGACTTGTCTTTAGTCGTGGTTATGACCTCTTGCAGTGAAGTTGTTTTAGCTTTTTTTTTCCCCCTGCTGAAATGCCACCAAGCATGTGGAATTTCAACTGACTTGTTCCCGTTTTGAGTTTGAGGTTAGGTTGTTAACATTGCTGGGGTAAATTTCAGAGCATTCATAGTCTGTAGAGAGGTGTCTGCCGACTGTCTTGAATAGGGATTTATATTTTGTTGCGCTGATTTTTTTAATTTGGCATGTGCATGCAATGGTAGCCTAACCTGTAGGCACCTGTTTTAAGCAATGTCCTTGTCCTTAAACCTGTTTCTAGAAGCAATATCTCTCGCTTGTCGCTTTGCATGTCCTTTATGCTGGCAATAACAGTGCTGTCCAACTACAGTATAATCTCATTACAACAGACCTTGAAAGTGAAGATTTTGGTCTGTTGTAAAAGTATGTAGTAAGAGTAATACTGTTACAACAGACTTTTATGTAGACACTAAATGAGTCTGTTATAACCAGAGGGAACTACAAGCGACAAATATAGCCAAAGAATAGATTTATTTGTCTCTAAGCCTTCTTAAAAAAGCTAGTCACCTTTGACTGTACTGTACATTTAACAGCTTTGGACACTATGCGTGTCTCCATCATCACAAGGCTGTTAACTTCATCTGCCGCCATACCCTCTTGCTCAAAATATTTCTTCAGGCATTGGATGGATTCCAAGGCTTGAGAAGTTATTTTTTCAGCTCCAACTCCTCCGCTACCTTCCTCCTCTTCATCTTCTATGTCAAGATCTGCAGTGGGCACTCTGCGGACTTGAGCGACAATTTCTTCATCTGTTAACTGCTCCGTGTTCACCAGGTCATCTGCAGTTGCATAGTCCGAGAATTGTTGGTTCCCGAAGGCCCCTTCAACAGCTGCCCAGAGACCTGGATCTGGTTGGTCTTCCTGCGGCAATATGGGGTCTGAGCAGTCACTGTCACTGACTGGAAAACCTGCTTTTCTAAAGCAGTTTATTATAGTTGGCTGAATCTGCGCCCACACAGAAGAACCTGGACTGCAAATCTCAGGTCAATCACTGAGTCTCGCTTGGCTTGCATGTCACAAGGCAAACGCTCAGCAAGGCGTGTGCGGTACCTCGACTTCACTGAGTGCACAATGCCCCGGTCGATAGGCTGCGCTTTAGACGTTGTGCAGGGTGGAAAATACGCCACCTTTGTGGCCTGAAGCTGTGGAAGCTGCATGTGGCTTGAGCAATTGTCAAGGAAGAGCAGCACATTCCTCTTCTGCTTCTGCATTTTGCTGTCAAAATCCAGCAGCCACCTGTTGAATATGCTTTGCGTCGTCCAGGCGCTTTTATTATAATCCCAGTCAATGGCAAGGTGCACATTCCGCAGGCATAGCGGTCTTCGAGACTTGCCTATTACCAGCAGCTTCTCTTTTTGACTCCCGTCCATGTTGCAGCAGAAGAGAACACTAACCCGCTCCTTCGACTTGCCGCCATGACACGCGTCTCCGGAAAAACAGAGCATCTTCCCTGGCCTCAACTTATAAAACACAGTACAACCTCGATAATTCGAACTCGGTTAATTCGAAATCCCGGATAATTCGAAGGTTTTCTGCGGTCCCGTATTTTCCAATGTAAATTCGGCCGGATAATTCGAACCGGCGGCCTGCGCCAAGCCCGGTTAATTCGAAAATTTGGACTGCTATGCGGCAATGCCTGATCCATGTTTCAACCTGGCGAAACGACGGCCCTACGGAGCCGCGAGGCAAAGCCACATAGTAATGGTGATGATTTATAGGTGAAGCGCCCCAGCCGGAGCACTCTCTGCACAAAAATCGGTCCACAGTGCACCTCGCGCACCGCCGAAACATGCGCCTGCAGAGGAGAAGACGTGCTTCACTGCAACACGGCGGGCATACCGGTTTTCATCACGTGACCTCGCCCCCACTCCATCCCTTGGTGTGCTTCGCCCACTCTTCCCCCGTGCCTCCGACGCTGCAAGTACGCCACCACCACTGCCGCGCCGGTCTCGCCTGCGCCATTTCTTTTGTGTTGTGCGCTGTGGTTAGGGGTCGGCTACTGTGCCGTTTTTTTGGGCGGGACTGTGCAGAAGTGCTAGCTTTGTGACCGTAGCAGTGCAGAAATGCCAAAGTACAAGACTTTAACACTGCAGCAGAAGTTCTGCTTGATCCAGAAAGCAGGCTAGAGCGCTTGTTCAAAGATCGAGTTGGCGAAAAGGCATGGCGTGGCCCTCTCGACGTTGTCCACAATATTGAGCAACAAGTAAAAAATACTAGAGGCTTACGGCAAGACCTATTCTTCGAAGCGGTCACGAGTGCGGGCTCCCACGTATCAAGATGTGGAAGCTGCTCTGCTTCGCTGGCTGCAGAAAGCAAACGCTGCCCACCTTCCCGTCAATGGAACGCTACTGTGGGAGAAGGCCAACGACCTAGCTGTACAACTTGGGCACGAGGAATTTAAGTGCAGCAATGGATGGTTTTGCCGTTTTAAAGAACGCAATAATGTAACCTTTCTCACCGTCTGTGGTGAGAGCGGCAGCACTAACGAGAGCGTTGTCGAGGATTGGAGAAACCACACATTGGCGCCGCTGCTTAGCGAGTACGGTGCAGACTACGTTTACAACCTTGACGAGGTTGCACTTTTTTATAAGATGCTGCCAACAAAAACATTCGCAGTGAAGAACACCGCCATCAAGGGTAGGAAACAGGCCAAGGACAGGATTACTGTGTTGTTCGGCGCAAACATGTGCGGTAAACACAAGCTGCCGCTACTGGTCGTCGGGAAGACGGGGAAGCCTCGCTGCTTCAGAAATGCGCGGCTGCCGCCAAAGGATGAACTCGTCTACAGGCACAATAAGAAAGCCTGGATGACAGGTGCAATATTTGAAGAGTACGTGCGGCAACTTGACCGCAAGTTCGCGGTCACGGGCAGGAATGTACTATCTGCCGTCGACAACTGCCCGGCATATGGCGACATCCCACATCTCCAGGCCATCAGGATGGTATTTTTACCTCCGAACACTACTTCGATCTCACAGCCGATGGACCAAGGCGTCATTCACCACACTAGGAAGATTTATCGGTACCACCGGCTCAAGCGCATGCTCCTTTGCTACGACAATGGCAAGGAGTACTCCATCGACCTCCTCGGAGCCATATGCCTCATGGTGTACGCTTGGAAACAAGTGGAGCCCACATTGATCAGGCGGTGTTTTGAACACGCTGGTTTTTCCAGTGAAAGCACTGTTGATGCCGATGCAGACCACCCATGTACTACTACTCTTGACGAAGAAGGAGCAGAGTATTGCGACCGCATCAATGCGCTCTGCGCAGAGGATGCGTCCAATGCAGTCGGCTTCGCCGAGTATATCAACATTGCGAGCGAAGAGCAGACTGGCTACTCTGACTTAGAGAGTGAGATCACTGCTGGTACGAACATGCGCGATGACAGCGACGATTGCGACGACGACACCGACGATCCTCCCCGAGCACCTGCTCTTGGTGAAGTTATCGGATCGCTGAACGTTATCCGCAGTTTTGTTGAGTGCCGCGGTGGAAGTTCAGAGATGTTTCGTCTATTTGACAAACTCGAGAGCATGACCTTAGGAGCCGCAAACTACCGGACGCGGCAAACCAGCATCTCTGATTACTTTCAGTAGTAATTCAAAATATGCCGAATAAAGGTAACATGTTCCTGCAACAAATTTTTTTGCCTAAGTCTTATTTCTATTAATTCGAAAACCCGCTTAATTCGAAGATTTCTCGCGGTCCCGATGACTTCGAATTAACGAGGTTGTACTGTATGCCGCTTTCGTCGGCATTGAAAATGTCACGCGGTGCGTAGCCTTCGAGGTGCATTGGGAGGACCTCTGCTTTCCAATCGGCCACAACAGTGTCGTCAACGCTGGCCGACTCGCCAGAGAGGCACTTGAAGGCGATTCCGTGTCTTACTTTAAATCGGTTGAGCCAACCTTCACTGCACTTGAAGTCTTCTCGGTTGAGAACAACAGCTAGTTGCTCTGCACGTTTCCGCAGAAGCAGACCGTTCACGGGTATGTTTCGCGAACGGGCGTCGCGAAGCCACAGCACAGGGCCTCCTCGACGTCGGGGAATAAAGCCTCGCGAAGTCGAAACCTCTTGGGCTGCAAGTCACTCGAGACTTTCTTTGCCAGGATTGCCTTCTTGGCGCTCATGATAGAGTTCACAGTTTGCTTCGATAAGCCGAAAGACATGGCAACGTCCACCTGCTTCTTGCCTTTCTCGACCTGCTCGATGATGTCAAGCTTATCCTTCAGGGAAATCTGCTTGCGCTTTGTCGTTTCTGGTGGTTTAGGATGCACGGCACTGGCTAATGCAATCGGCTCTATCACGCTAACGTCCTGACGCACAGGCTGGCAGAATAAACTAAGCACACGCCGCGCTGAAAAACGGCGCTGAGCGTAACGTCCGCACGCACAGGGGCTGACAGGACAAAGGAAACGCCAGGATGACAGGCCGCTCAGAACAAACGTTGGAGCCAATGGGAGCCATCCGTTACCATGGTGCTGATCGTAAACGCCACAAAACATTTTATTCCGAGGGGACGCTATCAAACGGCATTTTTTTTTTTTAAAGTATTTTGGAATTATAAGTTCTGAGTAATCGTAGCCATAGAGGTAATACACATCATAGCAAATCATCCCTCCTTCTATCAAAAACACGATAAAAAATGGTCAAAGCCAGTCCAATTTCAATCTGGCCGAATCCAAGCCAAGTACGGCCGCATCACAATGGCCGCCGGCTGTGTTGATCCTGCTGGCCATGGAGGCTGCTGGCGCTGTTCCCCCCCGAAAGTTTCCCAAGCGATGTTTGAAGTTGAAAGGTATTGAATTTGGAATATCTGCGAGTAAAGAAGTCCGCTGTAAAAATTGTATAGGAGGGAAATTATACCCAAAATTTAGTCTATTGTATCCGAATGTCCGCTGTAGCCGAGTCTGCAGTAAGCGAAGTCATCGCAAATCGGTACGTTATAACCGAATATCCGTTGAAACAGGATCCATTGTAACGAGATTATACTGTACTGCCGGGTTTTGCCGTGTCATATGAACCCCGGGTTGTTCTAACTGGCCTTGTGCTCTTCACTGCAACATGCTTCATACTACCTTCCTTAGCTATGCATTCTCAGCTATGACTATGTGGAGAGTGCAAGTTCTTAAAAAAGGTTGCATCTTGAAAATGAAATGTTATTTTTGAACTGCTGGTGATTTCCAGTGACAACCTCGGATTTTACTTTGCAGCGCTCCTGTGAGTGATTTTTGATCTCTGTTCTTTTTACAGCTACCATGACCTGTACCTGAAGGCTAAGGGCAACGTGTTCAAGAACAAGCGTGTCCTCATGGAGTACATCCACAAGAAGAAGGCAGAGAAGATGAGGACCAAGCAGCTCAAGTGAGTGGCTGCTCTGTCTTGGTTTTGCTTTCTCGTCCTTCAGTGCGGAGCCGCTGCTAGGGAGCCGTAATCAAATGTGAACATTGTTAGGTGCTGTAGTATCATGCTTAATGCCGTGCAGATAGGTTTTGCAGGAGGCATTTTGGAGGTTTTTTTTTGGGAAGGGGGGGGGGGGGGAGGCATCAACCACAGTATTTTTTTTTTTTTTTTTACAGCTGCTTGTTGGCTGGAGTTTTCTATTTCTGAGTTGTCCACATTTAAATCTTTGTTAGTAGGCAATAAAGGGGCTCAGTAGCGTTCACCAGACCACTAATTTCAGCTGGCCTCTATAGTTCTTTACACCTTCCCAATGCCCCAAAGCCCAATCATAATGCCAAAATCATAGCGCCTCAAAGGTAGCCTCCCCCCTTAAGGGGGAGGCTACCTTTGAATACCAACTTTGTTGCTTTTTGAGATAATTGAAATTATCAGGGTAGACTCATGGCACAGCCATTTGAATAACTGCAAAGTTTCATGGAGCTGCACACATTGGTACTCAAGTTAGAGAAGTATATCAGAATGGTTCACATGGGTTCCTTGTTCCATGCCTGGTGAACTTGCAAAATGTGTTGACACTATGAAATTCATTATGAAGGTTCCTGAATAGGTACCAAGGGCACGACAGAGCCCTTTTTTTCAATTTCCGTGCCGAAAAATTTTAGCAGTGCATTGAGGTTAGTGCCACTAATTGGACTTGAATTAGCCTAATTTTGATTGTTTATTATAAATTCCAGACTCAATAATTTGAAAAAATGAGCTTGTCTTGCCCTCGGAAATTTATTCAGGCACACAATAAAAAAAACCCGGTGGGAATCCGATTAGCGGTTCCAGAAATACTGCGGGAATAAGCAACCATACCATGAAAAAAATTTATTCTGAGAAAATGGCCCTTGAAGTTTAAAACAGTATTTTCAAGTCTAAAGTTTGTTTTTCACAGCAGCACGTTGTGCCTCCACCTCCCCGATTCCCTCGGAAAGTGCATTTTCATGCGAACAGCGGACGACGCTGACGACGCGTTATCGCTTGCGATGACAGACGCGATACGGGAGGCCGAGATCGCCAAGGTTGATATGGTTGGTACAGCAGGCACGCTTCAAACGCCGGCTCCTTACATTGACGCGAAAGATACGCAGTTGGAAGTGTCAGCGCTGTCGGTCTAGTAGTGATGTAGCAGAAGCAGCACTAATAGAAGCATCTCTGCGCCCGTTGGCAACGCTTTTCGCTAACTTCGCGATTCGGACGGCATTCACAGAACGGCGACGTATGCAGTGTTTTGAACTTCTTAGCCCGCATCGTGGCCGTCCGTGCAATAATCCACAAAGTGCTCATAACCATTCAAAACACGCCACCAGAATTCGCAACGAGCGATGATCACGGCGGTCTCAAAATGGTGAAACGTGAAGCGAGCGCACAAAGAACGCCAGCTCAGTAGGCAGCCGGAGCAGACGACGTGCCGGGGAGGGGTCAGCGCGCGCAGCAGCCAATAGCAGTCGTGCGAGCCCCCGCGTTCTCACGGAGCGCGCGCTTTGTCCAATCGCAGCCCGAATTCGAGCCGCGGGAAGCTCAACAATCCCTGTGAGGCCCCCAATCACAAGCGAGCCACGCTTCTGCTACGCCGCGGACGCCGCCGGTGAAGGCAATATGGAATAGGGCAAGCATTCACAAACAAAACAAGACCAAGATGGCGGCGCTCGGTTCAGCGGCAGAGAAATGGCGCGCGCGCGAAGTTTGGGTACTTTTGCCGTTCGCTTGCGACTCTGGGGCTGCCGCGCCCTGTTGTATATTTAATTTAAAGCAGTTCCACAATGAATTGGGCGTTTATAATTATAGGAAAGGTAGTTTATGACATATACAGCCGAGATATGTACAGTACAACCTCATTAATTCGAAGTCATCGGGACCGCGAGAAATCTTCGAATTAAGCGGGTTTTCGAATTAACCGAACACACCAAGAAATAAGACTTGGGCAAAAAAATTCGTTGCAGGAACGTGTTACCTTTATTCTGCATATTTTGAATTACTACTGAAAGTAATCAGAGATGCTGGTTTGCCGCGTCTGGTAGTTTGCGGCTCCTAAGGTCATGCTCTCGAGTTGGTCAAATAGACGAAGCATCTCTGAACTTCCACCGCGGCACTCAACAAAACTGCGGATAACGTTCAGCGATCCGATAACTTCACCAAGAGCAGGTGCTCGGGGTAGTCAGAGTAGCCAGTCTGCTCTTCTTCGTTCTCAATGTTGATATACTCGGCGAAGCCGACTGCGTTGGACTCATCCTCTTGGACTCATCCTTTGGCCAACTCGGTCTTCGGCTCTTGCCTGCTTTCTGGATCAAGCAGAACTTCTGCTGCAGTGTTAAAGTCTTGTACTTTGGCATTTCTGCACTGCTACGGTCACAAAGCTAGCACCTCTGCACAGTCCCGCCCAAAAAAACGGCACAGTAGCCGACCCCTAACCACAGCGCACAACACAAAGAAATGGCGCAGGTGAGACTGGCGCGGCGGTGGTGGTAGCGTACTTGCAGCGTCGGAGGCACGGGGGAAGAGTGGGCGAAGCACACCAAGGGATGGAGTGGGGTCGAGGTCACGTGATAAAAACCGGTATGCCCGCCGTGTTGCAGTGAAGCACGTCTTCTCCTCTGCAGGCGCGTGTTTCGGCGGCGCACTGTGGACCGATTTTTGTGCAGAGAGTGCTCCGGCTGGGGCGCTTCGCCTATAAATCATCACCATTACTATGTGGCTTTGCCTCGCGGCTCCGTAGGGCCGTCGTTTCGCCGGGTTTGCGACAAAACATGGATCAGGCATTGCCGCATAGCAGTCCAAATTTTCGAATTAACCGGGCTGGCGCAGGCCGCCTGTTCGAATTATCCGGCCAAATTTACATGGGAAAATACGGGACCGCAGAAAACCTTCGAATTATCCGGGATTTCGAATTAACCGAGTTCGAATTATCGAGGTTGTACTGTACTTTTTAAAAAGCCCACTTTTTCGCGATTTTTTGACTTTCAAAGCCCGCGTCCCCCCTTAATATTTTAATCCGCTTCAATAATCTGCGTTTTGGCACCGATGTGAGCGACACAAGACGGAGAAGTTCGTTAACGGACATGAAGTTTCCTTCTCACTTGGGCGCTGCTTCGCTGATTGGTTGGGCATGCACTTCAGATTTTTACATTCAAATGTTCAAGTTACTTTGCAGAAAACAAATAAAAGGTGTTTTAATTCTGCATGTATTCGTGGAGTGCTGGTAAAGATGGCGACTGTAAACTCTGGTAAATGCGGTGTTGTCAACAAGCATGGTGGAGTGTCTGCTTGCTGTGGTGGCTTTGCCCTTCATAGCGGGTCGCTGCTGCCTTCTGGTGCGGCGGAGCCAAAAATAGGGGTGAAAAATAGGCTTAGTGCCCATAGGAATACATGGAAGCGAAATATTCCAAAGTAGTTTTCGAATTTCACGAGTCATCTGCGATGTCGTTATTCGGTACAGAGCAACCATGAACGCCCTGGTATAGATCGTGGAAGTGTGAAATCTCATTACCGAGGCGAAGTATTTTTAAAACACCGCGGAACGCACGGGCGTGCGAGTTGAGAGGGCGACACATAGAAATACATGTAAACACAACTTACCGCAACATTTTGCTCGGTTCAGCAGCGTTGAACCCTTCTAATTTTTTGGTGAAGGTCTTGTACGATGCCCCGACGTCATGTTGCATGACACACGACATTCTCTTGCAAGTAATGCAAGTCTGACGACTTGCAGGACCGCTCACAGCACGATAAACTGACCACGCACAGTTGCAGACGACCATGCACCACCCGCTGTTGCTAGCAAACGCTCCGGAGCTGGAGGCGGCTGCGGTGCACCACCAGCTACGCTGTCGTCTGCTGCAATGCGCGAATCTCGTTCGGTTCATATTGTCGTACGTATGGCGTTTGACAACTGTTTTTTAAATGTAATTCTGTCTAGCACGTGTCACTGGAGCGACAGTATTATCAAGCTTATTTACCCTATGCGGCAGCAAGCAAAACTGCGCGATTAGCTACACCCAGCTTGCCTTTTGGCGGTGTCTTGATTCATAACACAGGTTATTTAGGGAGTTTTAAAAGTAGACTGCCTCCGTAATGACGCACCATACTTTATCACACACTTCTTCAAAGCGCTGGTCAACGTTTAACGACCAGCCATCACTTCTGATGCTCTGTGAAATGAAAAAAATGTTCCGGTAAGTTGTGTTTACATGTACTTCTACGAGTCGCTCTCCCAAACTCGCACCCCAACATGTTTCGCGGTATTTTAAAGATACTTCGCCTCGGTAATGAGACTTCATATTTTGACGATCTGTTCTAGGATGTTCATAGTTGCTTTGTACCGAATGACGACATCACAGGTGTTCCCGTGAAATGAGAAAACTGCTTAGAAATATTTCGGTTCCATGTATTCTTATGGGCGCTAACCCTATTTTTCACCCCCAGTCGGCTGCGACGCCGCGAGCGCCCCCTTTGTTTGTAAACACGGTGTTGGTCTATAGACCGTTTTCGTGGCGAGGAGGAAAATAGCCTCGAACCGGAACGCGCTGCGCGGCTTCTCCTGTCTGGTATGTGGGGACGCGGGGATAGCAGCGGGGGTGGCAGGGCATTCTACGGAGAAAGCGCGCACATGTTGCGGTCTTTCGCACACAGTGCGTCTTGAATAGCCGCAAAGTATCTAAGCCGATTAGCTGATGTGAGTGACGTGCTTTCTTTCCCTGTTCTTTCTTCTTTCGCCCCTTTCTTTCCTTCATTTCCCTGATCGTTTCATTTCCCCCGGCCGCAGTTTAGCTGCTAAGAGCTGCCGCGGTTAACGCGATCTTTTTTTTTTACTCAGTTGTTTGCATTAACAAAAAAATAACCAAAAGGAGATGAATAACAGAAGATAAAAGATTAACAGCGGGGGTATGGGCGTGTGTTACTCCACACTGTTCCACTTGCAACTCACTCAATTGGGCGAAGACGAGCAGCTTCTGAATTTCAAGCCCCAACAGAAAATGTTTCGCTTTGACAGCCTTTCGTGCGAGTTCCGAACACTGTGTTTGTAGTGTAGGGACCGGAAAAACTGAATACCCGTGCAACAACGACAGACTTTGGGCAACAAGTGGATAATATTCCTTGCGGCAAATATTTACGAGATGCTGCCAGGTAAAGAACTATTTAGATTCAGTCACCTGAGGTTAATGCAAGTATGAAAGAACCTGTCCCACTTGAAGACAACGATATACTAATAAATTGGTTGTCAACTTATTTAGTGAAACAGCGCTACAATATTTTTTTTTAAAACATGCATCGTAAAATTTTGCTGCCGATAATAAATGGGCATATGATCATAGGAATAGCAGCGATTGTTTGCAGTAAGCAAACCTTGCGACGAAAAATAGACTACAGTTGAACCTGGATATAACGAAAAATACAGAAACGAAACTAAGCTGAAAATCAAGGCTAGTGAACTCGCCCAAAACGCTTTTATTGCACTGAGAAGTAACGAGTGATTTTGCTTTACTGTTTGTTGACGAGGGTCGGCACCACTGATCGCTCGTAGGTCATTAAAGCACTTAAAGCTGAACCACCATCGTCCAGCGAGCCGGCGACGTGGCGCAAAACGTCGATGGCTTCCAAGACTTCATTCGTTGAAGGCATAGCACATGGTGGCTCGACCTCTGGGAGTCCATCACCGTCGGTCTGACATCGGATATTTTCCACCAGCGCCTCATCCGACATCTCTTCAGAAGTCACGGCACAGTCATCCGCATGCAAAAAGTTGCAGAGCTGCACGTCATCCGGGGCTGCTCCATTCACGCGTAATAAACCACAAGCTTCGGCGAGATCGGGCGGCGATGAAGGCTCCAAGCGCTCCTCTTCATCGTCAGCTTGTGCAGTCTGAACTTCTTTTGTAATGCGGGCTTTTCTAAAACAGTTGGCAATAATGTCCGCACCCGTTTCTCGCCACGATGCTTCAAGCATCTCAACTGCTTGAAAAATGTCCACTTTCATTTCCCGCTGAAGACGAACGTTAAGAAGCAGCCTTTGAATCAGTCTACGTCGGTAGCTGCACTTCACGCTATTAATAATTCCTTAGTCGAGGGGCTGAATGAGCGAAGTGCAGTTAGCGGGCAAATACTGCAGTTCAATATTTGAAAGGTCGAGGCCTTCAACATGGTGCGCAGCACAGTTATCTAGGAATAAGCAAATGGTACGGTTCTGCTTCTTGACTTTTTGATTAAATGCCTTCAACCAGTCACCAAATATAGCCCGCGTCATCCACGCTTTCGTATTGGCTGCGTATTTCATGGGCATCCGGTGCGTTCCTTTGAAGCACCTGGGGCGGGCACTCTTGCCGATAATCAGTGGGACGCGCTTGTCAGTCCCGTCTGAGTTTACGCATAGCAAAACAGTTATGCGAAGTTTGCTTTGCTTGCTGCCGTGGCAGACGTCACCTTTTAGGCTGAGGGTGCGGTTTGGAAGCAACTGATAAAGAGCAGTCTCGTCACAGTTGTAAATTTCGGACGCGTCGTAGCGCTCCAAAATTGCTGGAAGTTTCTCAACCCAAGAATTGGCAGCATCACTGTCCGCAGACGAGGACTCGCCGCTTATCATCTTTCCAGCGATGCCATGCCTCTTTTAGAAGCCTTGCAGCCATCCGTTGCTCGCTTTTAGGTCAAAGCCCAAGATGCAAGCATAATCCCGTGCCTTTTGTTGCAAGAGAGCGCCGCTGATCGGAAGATTTCTTGCCCTCTTGTCCATGAACCATGCGAACACCGCTTTGTCCACGTCGGCATATGTTGATGGCTTCAGCTTCTTTTTTTTGCCGTCAGCACCAGACTCCGTTGCACCACGAATCGCATCTTTCGCATTGAGTATGGTAGAGAGAGAGCTGGCTGGGATTCCAAACCTGGCAGCTATATCCTTCTTTTTTTCGCCTCCAGCAACGGCGTCCAGAATAGCAATTTTGTCCTCAACAGACAATATTTTTCTTTTTTTCATGGACGCATTCATTCTCGATGTCTTAAGGCGGGGGTCCCACTCCGGCAGCGCGAATGTGCCATTTTAGGCAATGTTTGCGTGAGCATTCTGCGCGTTGTTCTTTTTCGAACATCACAATGTAGGCATCATTCGAAAGCTTAATATACTCTCTGTCAAATGATGTGCGCTGCTTTAGTGTGCCAACATTATCAACTGCATGAGAGGTGGTATTGCAGATGACAAATTCGCTAGCGTCGTTGATATACCCTACTTCGGATTAGTTTGCTGAAGAAACTGCTGCACTTAGAACAGTTTCCTTTGGCCTACACATAGAATGGGTACTTATGTTATGAAACGTGAAGCGTAATTAGTTTTAATTTAATCAGTCTTTGATCGGCAGTCTTTTAAACATGGTAAAGTTTGGCTATTTTGGGCACGAATATCTGCGCTTTATCAACGTGCACAGCAGTAAAATTTTTACCACTTCGGGCGCACATTATAATACAGTTGAATCCCGCTATAACGAAATTCACGGTGCACGAAAAAAAATTCGTTCTCGCCGAACTTCGTTATCGCAAAAATTTGACGTGAAACGCAGAAAGAATTGCCCAAGCAGCAGCAAAGGCGTTTAATGCCAAAAATCTGTAAGCTTGGTTTGCTTACGCTTCACGGCGAGCAACGCCGTCACGCGATTTTCGCACTCGGTCAGCAAACCCATTGCAACATCGTCGTCTCGGACAGCAACGAAATTCCTGATGACATCAAAAGCGTCCATCACCTGTACGGCGGTTGCCGCAGCCGGCGCTTCCTGTACGTCGTCGTCTTCTTCATCGGAAGAGTCCTTATCATTCCGGGCAGCTTTTATGATCTGCTCATCACTCACATCTTCGTGAACAACAACACAAGCGTCAGCGCCGATGTATTCGTCGAGCTCGAGATTAGGCGGCACGGTTCCTATTTCTCCCAGCGTTTTCCAGGCGGCTGCGATCCCCGGAGCCGGTGACGCCTCTTCGTCGTCGTCTGTAGCCCTGTATACATGGACTCGACAGTCGGGTCGAGTAAGCCTGTCGAGTAAAAAACCAGTTGTCGGGTTCATGTATACCCAGTCGGGTCGAGTAAAATAGCCGCGGAGCGGGTCGCGTTAACTCGCTTGCAGGGGGTAGGTTAACTCGCTTGACCCGCTTGTCTAAAAGCATGTAGACGCTGTCGAGTCAGCGAGTCGAGTTATGGCGAACTCTGGGATTAAAAAGCAACCGGAGCGGCGAGGAGCGTCAGCGAAGTTGAATGCTTTTTAGCCCTCATCAACGATAAAAAAGAATAATCGAAGCTCTCGATAGTAAAAGGCAACGGAATCAAATACGAGTAAGAAACTTGCACAATAACTGCAAATCTCGACGCTACGCGCCGCTGCGATACTTACTCGCTAGAAAGCGAGTTCTTGTAGACACCAATCGGGTCGAGTAATGGTGACCTCGCTTACTCGACGCTTACCCGACCCGGTGCTGTCGAGTCCATGTATACAGGGCTACGCCTGGTGTTAGGCCAGCAGAGTGTACGGGTCGACCTTCGGCAAATCCGGCGTGCCTGAAACAGTTCACAATTACTGAGCGCCCCAGTGTGCTCCAGGCAGCAGACATAATCTGCAGTGCCACGTACAAGTCCACCTTCGTGTCTCGGCCGGTTTCAGTGTTAAAAAGCAGCCGCTGAATTAACCTCCCGCGGTAAGCGCGCTTCAGGCTAAGAATCACGCCCTGATCGAGAGGCTGTAAGACAGACGTGCAATTGGGAGGGAAAAACCTCAGCTCCGTGTTAGTGAGCTTGACTTCGTCGGAGTGATGCGCTGAACAATTGTCCAAAAGCAAGCAAACTTTACGGCCCTGCCGCTTCATGTCGCGGTCGAATGCCATCATCCACTCGGTGAAAATAGCGCGGGTCATCCATGACTTGTTGTTCGCCTTGTACTGCACAGGTAGGCTACGAGTTCCCTTAAAACAGCGCGGCTTGGCACTTTTGCCTATGACTAACGGCGGACGCTTGTCCGAGCCATCCATGTTTGTGCAAAGCAGCACTGTGATGCGTTTTTTGCTGTGTTTGCCGCCGTGACAGCGCTGCCCCTTGAAGTCGAGCGTCCTAGCCGGCAACATCTCGTAGAATAGCCCGGTCTCGTCGGCGTTGTAAATGTCTGCAGGCGCGAAGTTGCTTAAAATTCCGGCCATGTTACTCGCCTTCCAAGCAGCTGCTCCGTCCACGTCTGCTGACATTGACTCGCCGCACAACACTTTTCCAACGATGTTATGGCGGGCCTTGAAACGGTTTAGCCAGCCAATGCTGGCTTTAAAATCATCAATGCCAAGTAGGCATGCATAGTTCAAGGCTTTCTGCTGGACGATGCTTCCGGACAGGGGGACGTTGCTGGCTCGTGCATCCACAAACCACGCATGCACTGCTTTGTCCAACTCTTCATGGAGGGGCCGCGTCACCTTTTTGTGCTTCGAGGATGTGCCTGAAGCAAGTGCCATTCTCACGCTGTCCTTATTGCCTAGAATCGTTGACAGCGAACTTGCAGGAATTCCGAAGTCTTCAGCAATTGCCGCTTTCTTCCTTCTGCTTTCTGCTTGGGCGATTATTTGAGCTTTTTGCTCAAGGGAAAGAGTTTTGCGTTTTTTCACTTGCGTTGCCATCGTGTCCTGCGGATGAAAACTCGTCGTTGTCGAAGAGAAAGGCAGCGAGTGAACAACGCGACCACGACACAAAACCAAAATGGCGGAACTGCAATCACGTGATTTCATGCTTAATGTGGCTTTGGATTTGACTTGGACTTCTCGCCAATAAAACTAGTTTCGGTTTCGATTTTGAACGCGAAAATTTCGTTGAAGCGGAAACGCTCTGCAAAAATGGTTCGTTGTGCAGAGAAATTTAGGCCATTAATTCTTATAGGATACTCGCGGGGAATAAAAAATTATTCGTTGTCGCGGAAATTTCGTTGTGGCGGTATTCGTTGTGGCGGGATTCAACTGTAGTTGAGTGTACGAAGTTTCATCGAAATTTATTCGCTAGTTCGTTTTTAATTAACCTTTCCAATTTGAAGATTTCCGTAATACTGCCTCACATCGCATAGCTTGACCAGAAAAACCGCTCATTCTACAGCCTAGGAATCATGCATGGCGAAACTAGAATAGTCGTTATTTGTGAACTATGATCGCAAATTGCGCTTTATACAATTAGCATGATTATACTGAGCCTTCAAATATAATCAATTTTTCGTACACGACATTCAATCGAGAAGGCCGTCATACTCAACAACGTGAGCCTTGTTTGAGTTGGCTTTTTTTTAATATTGTATTACTGTAAAATAAAGTTAAAATAAGAAGCACAAACCATGGTGATAATTAGTATTTGCACCTGTATTCGGTCATTAAAGGTTTTTCACTGCTAGCGCCATCTAGGTAAAAGCAGCAAAAGTGTGAGTTCATTCAATTGCCAGGAGAGGCGCGCGTGACTACACTCCTTCAAAGTACTGAAGCTAGTCAAGAAACCTAGAAGTCAGCTTCTCTGCAGTGCAAAAACCCCTTCACCATGGCGGCCAAACCTGTTTTGGGGGCACAAAACAGGTGCAGTTGTGGTAATAATGGCCACCTACATTTCCTGCACCCCTCTTCTTCTTGTCATAAAAACCCCTCCATTTGTGAGTGCCATTCATAACACCTCCCCTGCCCCTACCTCCTCCAGGCTTCAATAGTGAAGGAATTCTGCTGGACATAGAAGTATTCTGCGCTGCACCCAACTTCTGCCCTCAAAACAGGTTTGGCTGCCATGGTGAAGGGGTTTTGCTCTGCTGACTTCTAGGTTTCAGCAACCCACCTATACTACTTTTGTGCTGTGAAGTGTCTTGCTTGTCGCTATTTGCATTGCTGTTTGTGAGGCAAGTGTCACACTTTTCAAAAATTCATTGCCTGTCCAAACAACTTCTTTCTGCAGCAGATCCGGTTTCAAACATCCCATAGAGGAAGAATTTTGACAACTCTCACCTGATGCAGAGGCTACAATTCATGATATAGAGGAAAGCAGGGAGTGTCAGTGGAGTGAAAGGAATGAATGGTCACGGCATCACCCTTTGCACCCCTGCATTGTGTGCGGCCTGAATTATGCTTCTGGCCCTGTACTTTTTCAGGCTCACGCTAGCAAAATCCAAACAGTGCCCAGAATCTTCCGGTAAATTTACATGTATCAGGCTTGCTTTTCGGCTGGCGACAAAAGTGCAAATTTATCAAAATTAAGACATGCCTTGACAGATTGCAGGTTGCTTGGACGAGGTTCTTCATCCGTGCGCGCAGTTGGTCCAGTGGTATTTCTCGCAAAATGTAGACATTACCGTAAAAACCCGCGTATAATACGAACCCGAATATAATACGAGGTGAAATTCTGGAGACCCGAAATGGAAAAAAAAAGTTTTTACCGCATATAATACGAGAGAGAAAAAACAAGACATTTATTGAAATCGGACCTCACACTTCAATCACTTTCATCTTCAGCAGCGCTTTCCTCGGAAATTTCTTTGTCGGACAAATCATCCCACAGGTACTCATCTTCTGTGCCATCGAGGGCGTTTGAGATGCCGCACTTCTTAAACGAACGGCGCACAAGCTCCTCTGGGATGCTTGCCCACGCGTCCACAATCCATTTGCGCAGCGTGGCTGGCGATGCTCGCTTCAGCCGCCCGGCCGGCGTCACTGCAGGCTCACCTGACCGCATCCATTCCGCGTAGCATCGCTTGACTGCGTCCTTGAAGGGTTTGTTGACACAAACGTCGAGAGGCTGAAGTTGTGATGTCATTCCACCCGGAATCACAACAAGTTCTGTGCGGCAGTCGCTTAGCAGCCTCTTCACCGAGTCGGCCAAATGGCAACGAAACGCGTCCAGCACGAGGATGGATGGAAAGGACAACAGTGCACCGGGCCGTTTGCACCACACTGACTCCACCCAGTCGAGGACAAGATCCTCGTTCATCCAACCTTTTTCATGGCATCTCACGATGACATTCTTCGGCAGCTCCTCACCTTTCGGCATTGTCTTGCGCTTGAAGATGACATAGGGCGGGAGCTTGCGGCCGTCTGCCGTGCACGATAGCATGACTGTAACCCGCGTCTTCTCGTTTCCAGTAGACCGGATACAAACTTGTTTAGAGCCCTTCTCATGGACGGTGAGGGGCGATGGCATGTCCAGGTAAACCGGCGTCTGGTCAGCATTGCCTATTTGCCCCAGCTGAAAGTTTTTGGTCTTTCGCAAAGAAATCACGTGGCGCTGAAAAGCCACCAGCAGCTCTTCGAAGGATTCGGGCAGCTTTTGTGAAATCGAGGTTCGCCGGCGTAGCGAGAATCCAGCACGGCACATATAGCGATGTATCCAGTGCTTGCTTGCTTTGAAGGCGGAGCTCGGAATTCCCTTTTCCCTTGCAAGCTCCCTAGCTTTTGCCTGCATAAGCTCTACGCTCACAGCTAGATGCGATGCTCGCTGTTCTCGTACGAACTCCGTCAGAGCGAGTTCAATTTCCGGGAATGCGCCATTCTTTGGCCCGCGAAAGCTTCTTCGCATTCTCTTGCACGCGAAAAGGGCTTCTTTCTGTCGTTGCCATCCGCGAATGCTTCCCTCGGTGACGCCAAACTGCCTCCCGGCCGCACTGTTGCCGATGTTTTCAGCAACTAAAATCACCTTTCTCTTAAAAGCAGCCGAGTACTGTTTCCGAGACCCTGGCATCTTGCTCGTTCACTTAAAGAAAAAAGCGTGCACTTTTTCGCGAACCGTGGTTTGCACGAGAGCACATGCGCTGATGCTGTGCGCACTCGACGACTCAACAACGAAGAGACGACACCTCGACGTCGTGGCCACTGCAGGGTGCGGCCACGTTAGGGCAACGAAGCCAAGCCGTAGCCGCACATCGATAACAAAGCCAAGCCGTAGCCACGCGGCTACAACAAAACCAAAACTTCTCGCAAAACTTCGACATTTTGGTTGGGATCCGCAAATAATACGAGGCGGAAATTTGGAACGCTGAAAGTTGGAAAAAAAACTCGTATTATACGCGGGTTTTTACGGTATGTGTTTGACAGCGAGTGCTACGGATATCGCCACGTTATGCTGCATGGTGTGCTGGCAAAATGCTCGCACATGACATCACGATACGCCAGCTGGCATACCACGCGTATGATCCACCGTTTAGATGCTATGTGCGTCATGCGACTCTCAAATATTGGTCGAAAAAGGAATAGGAGAGTAGACCAAAATAAATAGTTTCGGCCGGCGGTATCGAGTGGTTGTCTCCTTCACATCTCCGTTGGTGCGTGTTCTGTTCCCTAGAGCTTTCAGTGGCACACGTGTGCTTAGGTGCAGCTGTCCTCTCGGAAAGCACCGTTTTGAATGTAGCTTCGCAGCCGCTACAAGAAATACAACTCAAAAGGACGACGTCGCATACGGAGTACAGATGAAAAAAAAAAAAAGAAACGAAGGAATTCGATGCTGCTGAACCGAATGTCGAGCGTTAGCTGAAATGAGAATGTACACTGTTTTGGTTCAGTGCTTTTCATGCTTATAAACATTACAAATATGTGCTCATAGATAATCAAAAACCAGACGTCATCACCGATAATCACCGTAATGAAACGATAATGAAACGTAACAGCCGTTGTACGTCTGTCTAATTGTATTTGGTCACTTACGAAGCGTGTATGGACATCTTCGCAAAGGTGGGACAGTTCACCACACTACGCTGCGTGGAAAGAGAGAAGTTTCGACTGCAGACAGCGTAACATAAACAAAGTGACGCCGAGAGGGCAGCTGGGCGCATTTCACTGTGACAAGAGAAAAGTGCTTGCCTACATGTAAACCGAATTACCGGATTCCTTCGGCGCACACGCAGTGGCATTAGTGGGGCCAAGTAGGGCTAATGCGCGTGCACAGCCGGCACTCTCTACTTCTCTGTGCGTCTACGCTATGCTCAAAATAGTAAGCCTCGAAGCCGTGGATTCATGTTTCAAGGCCAGGGGTCTGTTTTAATATTATTATTATTATTATTATTATTATTATTATTATTATTATTATTATTATTATCATGCAATGCACCGTAAACGCTTTCGCGGACATTTAGTGCATGTGGTGGGTTGACGGAATGAAGCGCGTGTCTGTATCGGGCGGTCGTGCAGAACAGAGTACTGATATCCATCGCGGCACACGCACATCGCCACTGTTTTTAGACTGCCGCAATGAAAAAAATCGAACGTATTTATTAGCACAATGACAGCCTCCCTTTACAAGCGCACATGGTCATCCCCGATTAGTCATCGCAGTGAAATTCCAAGCTTTTTGGGTGTTTCTTGCACCTCATTCCGGTTTTGTACCGGAAAAAAAAAAAGTAAATAAACGTCGCGTTTGGTTTCGACATAGGACATCGTTTTCTTCACACCTTCGAACACGTCAGTTAGTTTTAGTAAAGTAAGTAGAGGAGGCTCAGAATTTTTGCCTCCGAATGGGTGAATATCGATTGACACCACCGAAATGAAATATGCGACGATGTGTGGAGCGGAAATCACATGACAGTCTGATTCGGCGCGCAGTTTTGACGTCGAGGTCACCAGCGGCATTTTTCTTTTTTTACTGAAAGCATTTCCGATAACAAACATGCAAAGCAGTAAAAGAAAATAAAACGAAACACTAACGCTAGTTGTAATCCTTACTGCTTAGCATCAAGGAGCCACGTGGGCTTACTCAAAAAGATTCAGAAATATAAGCATAGTAGCACAGCTAGCAGTGCGAAAGCAATTCCAAGCAAACACGCAGAAGACACGCGGCAATATCTACCAAGGCAGCAGTTGTTGCTTCCCTCAGGAGATAGGAGCCTGAGTCTTGCACGAAGGTGCATTCACGAACTGGGCTGAACCTGTTCAATCCGTTTCGAAATGATTTTTGATAACAATACCACGTCAATTCGATGTAGACAGCTGTATGTCCAGACCTTGCGGTGAAACCCACAGTTGACCGCGTCGAGTTATCGCTATAGCTTCGTTCCCACGTGTAGCGAACATCACCCATTTTTGCTGTGCACAGATAACAAATGGCGACCACGCCTTGCAGACAACTTTTTTTTTTTTTTTTTTTTTTTTTTTTTTTAGTGATAGGAAAACAAATTTCCACTCCTTTGCAATGATAAAATCGGAAATTAATGGGAGGGAATGGAAACATAATGTTCAAAAAACAAAATGACTTGAAACAGCATCGCCGCAGAAGAAACTGCATAAATATTCGCAGCATCTGCCATTTTCTTGGTTTAGAGAAATTGCTTCAAGGGTCTATCAACTTGCATCTTGAGCGTTCGCGAGCATACTTCAGCCGACTGATTGGAAAGTCATTCTAAGGAGTTCTTGTGTGGACAAAAAAAGCAGGAGGATAAGGGTTAGGTGCAACAAGTGGCCCTGAACCAGCTCTGCCATTGTTCAACTCTAATCCTGCTGAAACGCTGCATGGCATAGTGAAACAACAAAACATTGGGGTGAGGTCAACGAATTGCCACCATGATTGATCTCATGATAGAGGAAGAGAGAAGGACAGGGACTGGTCATTTTGGGCAAGGGCTAAAAATATACAGGCACGAGGGACAGGCAAAGCGCTTTGTCCCATGTCTCTCGACCATCCCTGCCTCTTTTTTTGCGCTTTGTCAAAATGAGCAAACTCCAACTAGCCCAAGAAACAGCATTGCAGAGAGACAGTGTGCCTAAAGCTCATAGCCGCTTTTTGTAAGCCTACAAAAGCTAGTAAATTCAGACTAGATTGACCAAAATTGACCAAAATAATCTGGGCATGCACTGGGAAAATGTTTTGTCTAACATGAAAATGAATACATTCCGATGCCTGTGCTGCTTAGCATTCGTCAAGTTTTTGTCTCAGTGTGGCTATTGAAGAAAGTATAAAGGCATACCACTTCCCCAAAGTACATCCAAAATTGCGTTATGTTGGGAGTAGAAGTGGCGTGGGGTGAAGGGAACTACTGGAATACGTAAGCCCCGACTCCAAACACACATGCGTCATGCACTGCCGCGCTAACGTCGTCGCACGCGTCAGCCAAAGCCGGTCTGCGCATGCGTGCATCGCGAGCTCTGATGCTGTGATCTGTCCCTGCCAGATATCTGGCGCGTGCTACACGCGTCGAAAACTAGCGAGGGGTTGGGACCGCGCGGCTGTCCCCTACTCCGTTCTTCTCGTCCTGAAGTCCACTTAGCTCCCCCTGCTTCTTTTCTTCACAGAATAGTTTTCTTCACGGTTTTCAAATTTTCTCAGTTCGCACGAGAGGGTGAGTGAGCCTGCACCACGAACATGCAGGTGCATTCCCCTTTTGCGACGCCTGCCGTGACGGCGGCGTTGTCGCGGCGCATGGAAAGTGCTTTGGAGTACCCGCTTTATTTATGGCAGTTACGAGGGTTTACCTACAGAAGGATGTGAGGATTGACAGCCATGTTTGTCAGTTCTTTGATTTTCCGTACTGTTTCCTCGGGCTGTTTTTCTTTTTTCCATCAATGATGAAACAAACCCTTCACACATTCGTGGGGACAATGTTTGCAAACGGTGTAGGTTCGCCAGTACTTGTCTAAATGGGGCGATCCCCCCCCCCCCCCCCCCCCCCCCCCCCCCCCCCCTTATTCATTGGAACCGCAGATGAACCAAAAAGGGTATCTTATTGTACGGTCCCCAGACATGTCAAAAGAATTCCGGGGCTGGCAAATTTCAAATTATGAAATCATTGTCAAGAAACACATGTGCTAGTTGCAAAGCGGCGCATATTTAGATAACTGCTCGTGATGTCGCACTTTTCTGGTCGTCTTATTGCTCAGAATATGTTTATTTATTTATTTTATTTACATTACCCCTCAGGGAGGCATTACATATATTTTGAATATATTTCAGAAATATGTTGCACTCACGCTCTCGAGTGCTGCTGGTATGGCAGTCCGCTTTCTCAACGCACCTTATAGCTAAAAATGTCGCAACAAGAGCGCAGACTGACTTGAAACTAGAGCTCGCGGTAGTTATTGTAGCTGGAGTACCATTACCAATGTACGCTTACTACCAGCGCTGGTGCATTCGCCTTCAGCCCACCTGCTCATGTTGCTGTATATAGCACAAGGAGCTCAATCTAAAACATCAATCCATTCGTTGTGTCGTCTTCTGACCTTGTGCTCCCGTCCACGTTCCGCGCTGTCACCTCAAGATGCATAAGCAACACGCCCAAGCTGCTATTCTAAATAAAAACAAAAATGGGGGAGGGGCGGTTAGCTTACCGTCAACACTATATAGCCTCGTGTTTCAATGGAAATGCCTCCACCCCACCCCCACCAGGGAAAAAAGAAAGCGGTCAGCGCGTTATGAAAAGGAAAGTACGCACACCCACATATATCAGCGCGCGCGTTTTTTTTTCTACTTTTATTACAACAGAAAAATTACCGACGATTACGTTACTTCCTAATGCGAAATTTGAGCATATCTCATTGGCTGTTCCAGCTTTTCGATAGATTGAGGCAAAGACAACTTTTTTATTTTATTTTTCGCACTTATTTCTTCAAGAAACACTCCACTAACAGTTCTTGACTGTCGTGAAGGAAGCTTTGTGGATCAGGAGTTTGTGTAATGCAGCGTATGGACCTGTAGGAGCGTTGCGCAGCGAAGAGATAGCAGCGACTGACTGATGCCGCTGACGCCGCTAGCGAGTCAAGTCAACGCGGCTCTGCGTTTCGGCTTAGGATGTATGCACCGCGATCCACTTACACCGGAAAACACCGTCGCCGCCACAAAGGAAAAAGGTAGGGGGGGGGGGGGGGGACACGCAGCGGCGAATGGTGGCAGGAGCGTGCGCTGCCCTGGCTGCGGAGCTGGTTACGAGGGACAACGCAGACGGCGACGCGAAACGCAGGAACGGGCGCCAAAGAGCTGGGCTCAAAAAAAAAAAAAGAAAAGAAAAGAAAGCTGTTCAGCACGCCAAATGGCCACATCAGGGCAGCGCGAGGAAGTACATGTCCGGACAAATTCTAGGGGCAGTAAGTAACCGAAAGGCGTCTTGCATTATTCTTTTGTTGCACATACAACCACAGAAACGAATCCTTTCACTCCAAAGAATGCCTCAGTGGCAGCCAGTTATGCATTTTACCGTGGTTAGCACGAATGATTGCCGTTCTATGCTTGTTATGAAAGCAGGTGATGCTGGTAGTGAATAAATAAATAAGTAAATAAATATATAGAAAGTACACTGGATTCGCAATGCAGCAAAGACGTACATCTAACCAATGAAGAGTACAGAGGAGATTCAAAGGGGAAGGGTCGAGAAGGAGCGGTCTAACGCGCTTGCGAAACTAACCCGCTTCTTCTGGCGACGTTGCCTCATAACTGTCTGCTACCCTCCCCTCTCCAATTCATTTCCCCCAAAATTTAGCCTGAATGCATTGCGGCAGCTGCGTGGTGCTTACCCTTTTGGTAGGTATTTCACACCTATTTCGCAATGCCGACTGTCCTCTCTAAGGTAAAATGAAATTGGCCATTGCCCTTTTCTCAGCTCATTAGGTTACCAACGTCAGTTTCTATGGTTAGAAAAGCCCGAATTAAAAAGAAAAAAGAAAATGATTACTGTTGATTGAAACCGACTTTATTGCAATTTTATTATGTGCAATAACGTTTGATAAAAGTAGTTCTGCACCAGAGAGCTCGCAAGAATATCCTACTATAAATGCCATAACTTCAAAAGCAATAACAGCTCAAAAGATGGGTATCAAAGGAAAGACAATACAGGTGTCGATTTCAGCCAGAGTTCATGACGAAACCACCAAAGATGTATACTTCGTCTCACAAAATGTTTTTAGTACTGTGAAAGGCCGGGGCGCCATGGACCAAGAGCACTTGGACACTTGCGCGCGAGCGAGGCAAACGCGTTTCCCTTTTTGTTTTTGTACTTTGTAACTAATGTACAAAGCTCCCCCTGTAATTTCTTGTTACAGCTCCCCTCTGCACTTCCCCTCGCTTTCCTCTCCCCATCATTTTGCTTTCCCGCCGGCTGCAGCTTGGGCGCTTCAGATTTTAGATAGCAGTTGAAGGGGCCGGCAGCACTCTTTTCCTTCCTTTTGTTTGAATAACCACTATCCACACCACCTATAATAGGCAATTGTGCTCCCACTGTCGCCCTTGCCGATTCAAGGGGTGCATCGGAGCACAATTACCTATTACAGTGCACATTTGAATGGGCCAGGGAGCCCCTGCCTTTAGCAGTGGTGCAAATCTTTTGTGAGTCAAAGTATAGTATACAAAGGCCACATAAATATCTTCCATCATATCGCACCTTTCCATTTTTGGTATACACTTGAGCTATCCTGAACATATATCGACGATGTATCATCAACTCGCTCAAGCTTCCATTCTATCCAGAACAGTGAACAACAAAACGAGGTGGTACTTTTCATTTACGTTACGCACATTCGGTCATGGCCGAATCGAGCGGCGGCGGTCCGCGTCGCCGCTCAAGTTCAGCCGTGGTAAGGCAAGCTAGCACCCCGCAGTCCTGCTATCCGCAGTAGTCAAGCTAAGAGCAGGTGAACGCTTCCCCCTGCGCACGGCTGGGAGAAGAATGGGGCTTTGAAAACCCACCCTCCAACAAAAGAAAGCTTCTCTACAAAGCAATGGTTGGGCCCCTCGGCCAACTGGGGGCAAGGCCGATAGGCACTTTCTCAGTCCTGAATCAGTGGCGTAGCCTGGTGGCAGAATTTGAACTAATTCCAAGATGGCCACCGTGGGACCCCCGCCTTAAAGCACCAACACGACCCGGTGCACAGATACACGAAGACAAAAACGAAATGCACACGCCGGAAGCAAGGTTGCCGGAACGACGTAGGGCAACGAAGAGATGGACCCGAAAAGCACCGAATGAAAACAAACAACAAAGTTCGAGAAACGCCTGCCGCACCACCTAGTGTCACGCATACAAAGTGGTGATTTCTGCATCAGTCAGAGTGGCGCTGCTAGCGGGGCGCCTGTGCATTATCATCATCACCACCGCGTGGGCGAGTAATATGCTCGCTCGCCGCGGCTGCGAATGTTTTTTTTAGGCGGTCATCATTCTTGATCATTAACGAAAAAATCTGGCACAACTTCGCTCTATGTTCTTAAAATATGCGGCAAAATGACTAGGCGGTTGACGGCCCGAATTCGTTATTTCAAGGTTCTCTCCCCTAGCCACTTCGTTACATTGAGGTCAAATTTTTTAGGCGGTCATCATTCTTGATCATTAACTAACGAAAAAATCTGGCACAACTTCGCTCTATGTTCTTAAAATATGCGGCAAAATGACTAGGCGGTTGACGGCCCGAATTCGTTATTTCAAGGTTCTCTCCCCTAGCCACTTCGTTACATTGAGGTCAAAAATACATGGGTTCCTATAGGATTGGCGACGGGGAATAGAAAAACCGTAAAATCAAGGAATTCGTAAAATGGACGTTCATTATAAGCAGGTTCAACTGTATATAATTGCTGACAAAAACAACTTTCGATGAGGTCATTATGGGACATAATTTAAGGTCCCTATTCCATAGGTATCATTTGTCCATTTTATCTTACATTTTAATGTCAGCATGACGGCAGCGTCAGAGAAACGCAACTAGCGCCCAGTCAGAGAAATTGCAGGATAGTAGCTTCCGCTGTTGGCAAGTCATCGCCACTCCCCGCACATACTGGCAAACAGGTGGTTGAGTCATGTAGGCAATGCTGAAATGCGATTGCCTGGTAGTGGACGCTTGAACACCCTGCCTGATTGTCACCCAACAAAAGTAGCCAGGGTGGAGCAAATGGATCCGAAATGGATAATGGATACTTAAGAATAGAATCCCAGTGGAGGTGTGGGAACTTCCGCAGTAGCCGCTCAAGCAGTAAAGAGTATATATGAATGATCGGTTGACCGAACAAATCTAGCGCGATTAGCGTTGCTCCTAAACGTGACCGGCTACATTCGCTTTCTTTCTTTCCTCAAATTGTTACGGTAAGCCGTCTCTGGAAATCATTTAAGAATAAAATGTAGATCGAAAGCTGCCATCACTACCAGTGGTGCGTCGCCGCCTCTCTGAGCCACATAAGTTTCACGCTAATTGTAATCATGCTTGTAGCCTTCAGCCGACCTGATCAGGAGCATAATTTTTTTGTCATTTCGGACCGAATGGCTTCGCTGCTACTGAAAACTTTTTTTTCTTTCAGCTAGGTACTTTCAGAAAGCAAAAATTTGCACGTGAAAGCTCCAAAATGCCGATTTCCGCTACTTGTCGCCTGTTCTGCGGATGGTACCCCACATACCAGCAATGGCGGTTCACACGGCCGCTAGATGGCGCCACATACACAAAATGGCAGCGCCCATGAGTGTCTTTTCAGTGCTCTCTGCATGAGCCACTTGTGTGGGTGTGGTCAATCTTCCCGTGCCTGCAAGGTGGCCACCACCAGCAGCTGCTCATTGCCCCCACCTTTTTAGCTTTGCTAGACTTGCATAGCGCATGATATGCACCTGAGTGGTATGTTTTTTTGTGGTTTGTGAATGGTTGCTTTGGATTCGGCCATTGAGGGCACTTTGATGTATATGCTAGAGGTGTGCAGTGGCCAAGATTATGAGCCCGGCCTGGCCCTATGCTTCAAAGTTTCAGATGGCAAATTTGTAGGACACATAGAGGCTCAGCACAACCATAGAATTATTCTAAGTATATATATGCAACAACAAGCTATGCATTGATGAAGGCTTGAGGCCTTTGCGGCAAGTCACTGGCCAAATTTCACCGTGAATGCCTTGTGACTATAGGTGTTTGCACCACTTTCATTGTTGGGGCCTTGAGCAAGTAGCAACGGAGACACGAGAAGCAGTTGATGCGAGGGTGCATGGCGGACAGGTGGATTGACATCGAAAAAACATAGGCGTTCTCGCTTTGGGAGAATGCAGGAAAATGCTTATTTGAAGCATTCCAAATATCTAGTGGACCATGGTCATATTCACACTCTCACAAAAGTTACGTGAACTCAGGATTGCTGTGTCTAGCCCGAGCTTGAGACGCTGCTTGGCCCGAGCCTGTGTGCACCTCTAGTATACACGCAGCCTTCATGGGTCATTTTGTTGTGAACTTGAGCTTATCAGTTTTGCTCGTTTCCAGCGACCAAGCAGAGGCCAGAAGGCTGAAGGTCCGCGAGGCTCGCAACCGCCGTGCGGAGAGGATACAGCAGAAGAAGGCCGAGATGCTGCTCTCCCTGCAGAAGGAGGAGGCTGCGGCTGCTGCTGTCAAGAAGTCGTGAAGTTGCTGCTCTTGCGTGGGGGCAAAATAAATGTGTGGACTGTTATTCCTGTACCCTGTGTGCCTTGTGGCTACGCTAGTTTCTCTGCAGCTGCTGACACCTGGCCCTGCGCATTTTCAACTGTGAAGCAGAATCTTGGTTTAGGTTGGTAGTGAGGAGCATGTGCAAAGGTAGGGAGGCTTTATTTTTACTTCGAAAATTGCAGTGGTGTGCCACTGCTTATATATGGGATGATCATGCTGTCAAATGATAATGGCTACCCATCAAGCACTGTAGCACTGGCAGTTTTTTTTACGTGGATGCTTGGTATGTTATGTGATGTTGGAATTGCTGCATATAAGTAGCATTGTGAAATGCCCGAACACGAACATAGATTGTAATATGGTTTTAACGCTCTGAAGTGATGTGTGGACAGACTTGGTTGCAGTAGTGGCGGCTTCTGAATTGGGTCACCTGGATTTAAAAGGGATGCATTGCGGGCATTTGGCTCCAATAATGGTTCTCGTTTGCCTGTGTTGGGCATCTGGCAGCAAATGATGCATTTATGGGGGAGAAAATTTGATCGAATGGGAATAGTAGGGTAAATGGGTAGTATTTAGTTCTGCATATTTTAAGGTTGAATTTTTGATGTTCGGAATGCTTGTGGGGTTAGTTTGGTGTAATGTTTATCACCATTAAATTTTGCATGCCCATTCCATGTATTAATCGCATCGATTTCAACGCTAACCTGCGTTGAAATTCTGTGCTCTGTGGTAGTGTGTTCAGACTGCAGGAGAAATTGCAAAATTTCAGTGTTCAATTCTTGGAAAATTTTAAAAATAAGAAAAACCCAATTTTTTTTTTGTTTGCTTTCGCACTAGGAGTGCCCATATTTTCTGGCTTTTTGGACATCTTCCTCTAAGCCGTTTGTGTTCGTTTTCCGTGACCTCCGAGACCGAATGACTTGGAAAATAAACACAAGCCTGCGTCACGCACAGTGCTCTACCTAATACATAATATACAATACGTAGAAAGTGCAACAAAACGTTTCTGTGCACCGCACCAACATTCCTAGTTCGCAATTTCAACGTGAGCTGCAAAAATTGACATCTAGTACTTAGCCAAATGAGCAAAAAAAAAAAAAAATGCACAGCAGAACATGTAAATGGCTTGAAGCGCTTCTGCGCTCTGCACGGTTTCGCTCCTGAAGTTATTGGTAAGCGGATAAGTTATTTCGCTCGACATGCCTAACATACATCCTCAGAGAATCTTGCCGCCAATTTATTCAAAGTGATGACGTCCTTGAAAAGGCCGCGTTGCGCCGCTTTGAAGCTGAGTCTGATATGCACGTAGTGGTGACCAGGGGATCCGGTAAAAACATCTCCGGAGCAAATGCCCTCGGAAAAAATCCGTATTGGCGAAGTTTGGGAAAAATGTCCCCGAACGGGGCTAAACTCGCGCTATAAGGCGTGGACGTTTCCCCGTGGCGAGCTGCAATGATGAACGATGCACGTTAACTTTATTACAGCGGTTTCACCTGTCGGCTCGGAATTGACCGCGAACATCGAACTGATTCGGGCATTCATGACAAAAAAAAAAAAATATGGCAGCGGTAACACCCAGTGACAGCGCATCGTCTTCACTTTGCGCGGAAAAGAGGAGCTGACAACCGGCTTTACACTACCAGGAGGGCAGTGGACGTCATGGTGATAAAGGTCATAACGACGTTTTTGAGAGCGATGAGGCGCGTCAAGCCGGCCTCAAGCAATGTGGCGGGCGGCATCAGCGCGGGTGATGGCATCTGAAGCGTAACTGCGGAAGAGCCGTCAAGAGCCAGCAAGGTGTCGAAGCGGAGTAAATGGTCGCGACCAAAAAGTATATAAGAGAGAATATCTGGCGGTGTTAACAGGAGAAGCTTGGAGCGATGCTTTAATATGTCCATGATGCACGACCGGTTAAGCCTCGTTCTGCTTATACCATCATCACCCTTGACAATTCTACACCAGCATCAGAAGAACGGTTGAACCTCGTCACCGGAAGGTCTGGAAAGTAATTCTAGTAACTTCTGCTTAGGGCGGTTCCCCGAGACTACCATACGCTGATACGCCTGTACCTTTCTAAGTGGGCAGTGTTATCAAACTTATTAGACCTGTCATATATGATTGCTTAACGAGCTGCGGAGCTTGGAACCTCGCAACGTATAAAAAGCCAGATGGCTCTTTTACCATGCTTTTACACAGTTCTTGGGAACATTTCGGGCCCCTAGAGGACGCAGGTTGCAAATGATTACACTTAACTCAAAGCGAAAAAAGAATGGCATAATATGTGTTTTTTTTTTTCTTGCTAGTTCCGGAAATTTTTTTTTTTTTTTATGGCCGGCCTTGGCTTTGGCACAGACGTTTGTTCCTAGTTGCCGCTTCTTCAGGGGACGTATTTTACGGGGACGTTTTTACCTACACCCGGTGACAAGCCTATGAAACTATTGGGCTGACGCGCCTGGAAGAGAAAATACACGGCGGTGATTACAAACGTAGACGATCAATTTAAAGGCTGCGATTAAAGATCTAGATAAAACAACAAAGGGTGCGTGCGTGCTGGAATCTCAAGATACATCTCGAAGTATCTGCGACAAAAGAAATTGAGCCGCGTCTCGTTACAATGAGCATGAACAAAACAAATGCAGGAATCGATAGCTCTAGAATCACAGAGATGAGGCCGCATGTCGGCGGCTGTCGAAAAAAATAGAAGAACACGAAACAAACACTGGAAAGTTTTACCAACGAGGCGTTGGTTTTACCAAAACGTATACTTTAACGCGGGTAATAAGGAGGCGCACAACTTAGACGATTTCCGGGCGCGCCGGTGCCGCTGCGATGTCGTGCCGTGGGGGATAACCTTGTAGTCGCAAGAGCCTTTCCGTGGCGGCGTATCGGCGTCCAAACACACACTTGGTCTCCTGGCCCGTACTTTGCGTCGCGTTGTCATAAGTTGTATCGGCGGGCGATGCGCCGTTGGTCTTTGATAAGCAGCCGTGCGAGTCGTCGGGCTTCCTCTGCACATTGCAGGTGGGCGGCGAAGTCCAGGTTTTCCTCATCGGTTACGTGCGGCAGCATGCTTCGAGCGTCGTCGTGGGCTCCCTGCTGTACTCAAGCTTGAACGGAGCCGTGTTATCTCGTACGGCAGTATGGCGTCCCAGGTATTGTGTTCGGCGTCAACGTTCATGATGTCTGCGATGACTTTGTTAAGACGTTCTGTCCATTCGTCTACGGTGGCTTGTTTGACTGCAGTGCAAGATGACCCGAGTGAGCTCCACCGTCAATAATGATCCCATGCCCGTGATGAGCACTTCAGGAGCGCCGTGTCGCAGGAGATGGCGTTCGGCGAAGAACTTGGCGACTTCTGCCGCGGTGCCATTAGGCCTAACTATTCCAAATATAGCGTGTTGCACAATTAGAGGCGCGATGTAGAATTTTTCTCCCAGCTAAACCGCGGAATCCTCGCAGTTCAAATTTTGCACAGAAATGGTATTTTGTTGCTAGTATTTTTTAATACCAAATTTGTTTCGGGTACTTGCCTGATTTGATCAAAAGAAGTCAGATGTTCTCATCTTATGCGGCGGCGACGACTCCAGACAAGCCGCTGACCTAGCGATGGTACTGGTGGCGCCACCTCATGCTGCTTACAACAACTCAAACCTTCTGCCAGAAACGTTCGCCCCCTCGTTTCCTGCTACAGAGTTGTTGTAGCAGCATGAGGTGGCGCCACCAGTACTATCGCTGGGGCAGCGTCTCGTCTGGCGTCGTCGCCGCCGCATAAGATGGGAACATTTGACTTCTTTTGATTGAATCAGGCAAATACCCCAAACAAATCTGGTATTAAAAATTACTAGCGACAATATGCCCTTCCTGTGCAAAATTTTAATTGCGAGGATTCCACGGTTTAGCTGGGAGAAGCATTCTACATCGCGCCTCTAATTGTACAACGCGCTTAGCTACTCCAAGGGAATCCGCCTTTGATGATGATGATGTGGCTCTCCCTTTGCATCGGGTGGGCGCAGAAATGCACCCTAGCCGTAAAGAAAAAAAGGGGGGGGGGTGGAGAATACGAATAGAATACCGGGCTCCGGGGCTGTGACTTGTGGTTGTGGGCCTTTGCGAGGCTGAAGACAATGGAGTACTCCGTTGAGGGAGAATCTATAACGCCCGAAGAGTTCGAGGCGGGAGAATGGACCTGGGTTTTGAAGGCGCAAGATCGATTCAAGAAGTCTGTGTACGGGGATCACTCCAAGAGTAGGCCTACCGAGAAACAGGCGGGCAGCGACGGGCGCCAGACGCACGGAGCAGCCCAAGTCAAGTGGGGGAAAGCGCCGGTGTGGAAGAAACGGGGTCCGTTTCTGAAGATGCCAGCCAAGGATTTCAAGGTTGTGTGCCGGCCCAAGAATTGGGACTTGAGTATAGTGACGCCGAGGGAGCTCGGATGTGCCTTGAGAGCGGCAGCGGAGCTGACGAACGCGACTGCAGTGGAAGAAGACCTGGTGCGGGTCAATGAGAAAAACAACACGATGACGGTGAGCACGCCGTGTATGAATCGTAGTGGGGCATATGCGAATGTAAAGACGCTCAAGCTGGGCGGTCGTGACCTTGAGGTTTCGGCGTACGTGGCGGCACCGGAGAACTCTGTGCGCGGAGTAATTTACAATGCGTACAACGGATGCCCATTGGCGGAAGTTCGCGCAGGATTCTTGAAGAAGAACGAAGAAATGGACATTTTGGATGCCAGACCTTTGGGCAAGTCAAAGGCGATTCAGATCACTCGGCGGGAAGCGCGTTCCCCGGCAAGTTATTTATTGGAACTGTCTGTACGCTGTGATCCCATATAGAGAGTTAGTCGAGACCTGCTATAACTGCAGACGAGTGGGACATCGGGCGGACGTTTGCTATCGTCCGAAGACTAATCTGTGTCGCCGTTGCGGGAAGGAACATCCTGCACCACCGGACGGAGAGTCGCTGACCAGCACGCCGGACTGCATCGTATGCCATGGGGCGCACAGCACGGGAAGCCGCAACTGCAAGTTTCGTCTAGCCCGTCAGCAGCCGACGGGTCTGCAGCACAGCAACGAGGACAAGAGCCAAACTGGCAAGGAAGAGCGGCGTTCGCAGCACAGCAACGAGGACAAGAGCCAAACTGGCAAGGAAGAGCGGCGTTCGAGGCCCAGGAAGCGGTCATCTAGTGGTGCGAGAGGCGATAGCAAGAGAAGGGACCGGTCAACTTCCTTCCCGTCACTGCCCGGACCCGAGCCTGGCAAAGGAGGAGGGCAAGGTTCCGTTCATGGAAGAAGTCCAAGTGTCACAAGGAAAAAGGTGAGCTGGCCAAACGCGGGCTCCCAAAATGAGACTGCTCGAGAGAAGGAGCTACAAAGGCAGGTGTTGCAGCAAGCCGAAACTATCAAAAAGATGGAAGCTAGGATGGCAGAGATGGAACGCGCGCTTAAAACCGGCAGAGTAGAAAGGGTACAGACGCCGCTGGCCCAGGCCCCACAGAAAGCGGCGCAAGCGAACGCTTCTAGCGTGGACGATAACTGTACAGCTATGGAAGTGGAGAATCGGGGGACTGTCAAAAGGCCGCCGCCAGCAGATGAGGGAGCTCATGCAAAGAGAATGGCAGAAACTTCGGCGGCGGACACGCCGCAGCCAGTAGTTAAAGTCACTAGCCTTAGGAGGGACATGCTTACCCTTGCGGAGAGAGTAGGAAAACTGGAAGAAAGACAGGATAGGTTGGAAGGTCGGGTCGACAAGATCGAAGCCAGACTAGGCAAGATTGAGGAGCGTCTTGACGCCTTCACCAATGACTTAAAGCGTTTCCAGACCCAAGTAATGGGTATGTTTAAACACCTAAATGCTATGCTAGAGGCTAGATTGCCTCCCGTAGTCGGCCAGGAGCCAATGTTAGTGAACCTAGTGCCTCACCATGGCCCCTCGCCAGCAAATTGAGGTTTGGCAGTGGAACTACAGGGGCTTCCGTCGCAAGCGGGGGAACCTGCAGTTGCACATACAAAATCTAGATAGTAAGCCGGACATTATAGCTTTGCAGGAGGCTAGCGGATCGGTTAAATTACCGAGATTTAAGACATTTACACCACCAGAGATTGATCGAGGGGGAGTATCGAGCGTCTTTACGGCCATGCTAGTCCATCGTAACACCACAGTGATTCAGCATACCATAGATAGCAGCAGGGAGGACTACGTCCTGCTGGAGATTTTACCCAAAAGAAAAGGCGATAAGAGTCTCTTTGCTCTTAATGTATACTCTTCTTCAAAAGATAAGGGGCTGGGCTTGCCAGACCTCCTGATAAAGACGCAACAGCTAGCGGCTATGTCTCAACTCATCGTGGTGGGGGATTTCAATGCGCCTCATCCGGAGTGGGGCTACATCCGAGCCAGCCCGAAGGGAAATAAACTTTGGCAGGTTGCCCAGGACCTGCGATGGACAATCTTGAACAACCCGCTAGACCATACGAGGGTAGGCAACATCGTGAGCATAGACACCTCTCCAGATCTCACATTTGTGAATGGTATCAGGGATGCAAAGTGGGTAAACACGGGACAGCCACTGGGAAGTGATCACTATATCCTTTCCACGATATTTAGTGCTGCTAAGCACAAAAACAAGGTGAAAGGAACTCGAGTGACGGACTGGGACCGATTTCGGGAAGTCAGGAATGACACAGTGACCGGGGAAATCGTGGACATAGGAGCCTGGGTTGAGACACTCAAGCAGGCCGTGAAGACTACCACAAAAGAGGTTCCAGCGGAGGAGGAGGGCTCTACGGCTGACTCCAGATTGTTACACATGTGGGAAGCACATGCGAGTCTCCTCCGGAGGTGGAGGAAACAAAGGCATAATGGTGTGCTCCGTAGAAAGATGGCCAAGTTAGAACGAGAAATCGAAACGTACACATTGAAGTTGCAGTGCAAACAGTGGGGGCAGATTTGTGACCGGATGAATGGGCAATTCGGATGCAAAAAAACATGGCAGTTGTTGAGGCACCTTTTAGACCCGACGGCAACCAAATCTGCGCAGAAGGGGCAAACGGCTAGGTTAGTGCATCGGTATCAAGGCACGACTGGGGAGTTTATACATGAACTCCGAAGAGGTTACATAACCGCAGAGGCGGGCGGTTGCTTGCCGGATTACTCGGGAGAGGAAAACCTTGAATTAGATGCAGACTTTACGGTGGCGGAGGTGGAGTTTGCAATAGGTCAGCTTCGTACCACGTCAGCAGCGGGTCCGGACGGGGTTACTAATAAGATGCTGAGGAACCTGGATTTCAAGTCAGTAGGGGCACTCACGAATTTGATGAATAAATTTTGGGTGGCCGGGGAGATTCCGCCAGAGTGGAAGCATGCTAGGATTACATTTATTCCTAAAGCAGGGAAGAAGCTCTGCATTGAGAATCTGCGTCCCATCTCGCTAACGTCGTGTTTAGCCAAATTGATGGAGCATGTGGTCCTGAACAGGCTTCAGTGTTATGTAGAGGACAAGGAGTTGATACCTGAAACAATGATTGGTTTCAGGGCTAATTTATCAACGCAAGACGTCATGATACAGCTCAAAAAAGACGTGGTTGATCCTGGGTACGGCACGGGCACCAAGGCTATCTTGGGGCTCGACCTAACTAAGGCCTTTGACAATGTTACCCATGAGGCAATATTGAGGAACCTATCGGACATACGACCAGGGGGTAGAACCTTCCGGTACATCAGATCGTTTCTGGAGGGTAGGACTGCGGAGATTATAGTCGGAGAAATGAAATCGGATCCCTTCCCATTGGGGGGCAGGGGGACACCGCAAGGGTCGGTATTATCGCCGTTCCTATTTAATCTCGCCTTGATCAAGATATCACCCAGGCTGCAAGGGATATCGGGACTTAAACATACATTTTATGCGGATGACATTACTCTTTGGGTAACAAGAGGCAGTGACACACATTTGGAAGAAACTCTACAGCACGCGGTGGATATTGTTGAGGAGCTAGCAGGGGAAGCAGGACTCTCGTGCTCTCAGCCCAAGTCCGAGCTTTTTGTGCTGAGGGACGAACCGAGAGGGATATATGCGAGGCGCTATGTGCCGCCACCGCCTTTAGAGGTCAAAGTGGGGGGCGTATCGGTCGCTGAAGTCCAAACGATCAGGATCCTGGATATGTATCTGCAGACTAACAGGAAGAATAGCGAGTCCTTGAAAAGGCTTAAAAATACGGTCAATGCTACCGTGAGGCTAATCAGGAGAATCGCCAATCGTAAGAGAGGTGTTAAGGAAAAGGACTTGTGTAAGCTGGTGCAGGCGTTTGTGCTCAGTAGAATAGTGTATGCGACGCCTTATTTGAAGTTGGACGCGATGGAAAAAGGCAAGGTGGAGGTTATGATTAGGCAGGCGTATAAAGCGGCCCTTGGGTTGCCTCACAATGCCTCTACCGAAAGGCTGCTGGGATTAGGGGTGCACAACACCCTAGAAGAACTACGGGAGGCGCACTTGGGGATGCAGCTTGGTAGGCTTTCAAAAACAAAAGCAGGAAGGGACATATTGGAAAGGATCGGCATTGGAGTTGACGCTCCACCTGGTGACACTAAAATTCAGATTAGGCGGGAAATGCACAAGGGCTTGTACATAAAACCTTTGCCCAAGAACATGCATCCAATGCATCACGAGGACCGCAGGAAGGCAAGAGCCAAAGCTTTACATGTTAAGTACGGGAAGTACAACGGGGCAGTCTATGTAGATGTCGCCGAGTATAAGGACAAGGACGCATCTGCAATTGCGGTGGTGGACGGGCGGGGACGCTTGATCGCCTCCGAATCAGTCAAAACCCGCTCCCCAGAAACTGCAGAGGAAGCGGCGATAGCACTAGCTATTACTAGTAGTAATGCTGACTTGATCTTCAGCGATTCCAAAACAGCCATCCGAAATTTGGCGAGGGGCAGAATATCTGTCACAGCGGTGCGATTGCTGAATCGGGCCACGGGGCGAGGGACTACGGAGGCGGAAATTGTATGGGTACCAGCACACTCTGGGAATCCTGGGAACGAGACGGCTCACATGAATGCTCGAGGTTTCGTCAGCCGAGTAGGTGAGCCGGACGTTCCGGGAAGGTCCACGAGAGATGGGCTGGTATCCTTTCATGACATTACTAATCATTTCAAACTTGAGCGGAGGATTTACCCACCCCCGGACAAGCAATTGGTGAAGGCGCAGGAATGCGTCTGGCGACGATTGCAGACTAGATGTTTCTTCAACCCATACGTGTTGAGCAAAATCTACCCGGACATTCAGCCGGAGTGCAAATGGTGTCAGGAATTGGCAACCTATGACCACATATTATGGAGCTGTAGCATAGCACCGCCACCGGCGGATATTATGCGTGATCCTTCTCTCGAGCAGTGGGAGGCCGTGTTGGCCAGCTCAGACCCGGTCGTCCAGACCAGGGCCGTGGAGTGGGCCACCCAGGTCGCCGTCAGCCATGGGTTGATGGCAATCTAACACGGATTCATCCATACATGCTCTCTGACGAAAATAAAGTTTTTCCATCCATCCAACCATAGACTGGCGGCACCGGTCACAGCACGCTCTGCGGGACAGCTTCATTGCGGTCCACACTGTCAACCGCAGCATTTCATGGGCTAGATCATGGAGGAAGGAAAGAACTTATTAGAGGCCCTCACGTCATTTTTTTGAAGCCGGCGCGGCCGCGCCGCGACCGGATGCTGCAACGTCTCTCCTCCTCCTATACCCTCCGCATTTTTCTCCGCGACGCTCACGTACCTAGGGGGCTGTGCGATGTCAGCGCTCGTTAAAGATCCCCAGGTGGTCGAAATTACTCCAAAGCCCTCCACTACGGCTCCTCTTTCCACTTTCACTCCCACCTTTCTCCCTTCCCTTACGGCGCGGTTGAGGTGTCCACAGAAACCAAGTGAGGCAGTTACCGCGCCTTTCCCTTCCTATAAATGAATTAGTTTTTAGGGCCCTTAGCAACGCTGCTGCTAGTGGCCAGAGTTTTCATAGCAACAGCGTCGCCGTTGCTAATGGCCCGACTTAGCTAACCCTAAATTTTGACGTTACTTCCGCCTCACTTTCTTCAATGCATTGGGAATGACAAGGGCCTCTCCTAAGTTGTTTCCTTCCTCCATGGGCTAGATTGTACAGTCATCCACCACCACTGACGCAGACGCTCTTTGGATGCCGTCACTGTCTTAGCCGGCGCGGCGCTGTCTTCAGTGACGAACCCCAAGGCCTGTGGGAGGGTATAGTGCCCTCTGGGTGCATTGGTAACCAGAGGTGGGCATTTGACCTCAAAAAACTCGACCTCACCTCAAACTCTAAAAATATTTGGCGACCTCACTCAACCTCAACCTCATAAATTGATGTTGAGGTCCCCCAGGTGACCTCACATCACTTTTCAGGTGACCATTGGCGACCTCACTCAACCTCACCTCAAACTCAAAATATGAGGTTGAGGTCGGGCGCTCGACCTAAAAAAAAAGTCCTTCATTGGGGTCTTTGTCCATTTTGGTAGGAAGGGGTCGAACACGGAGGGCGCCTCTCCACAACACCCTCTTGACTAAGGCCCTTCCACGAAGGCCATGACGTGACGCAAGTTGCCCCCGACACGTCGGACGCTGCTTTCGGCCGCGTGGCGTTCGCGTTGAATCTGTCACGGCTGCATGTTATAATGACACCGAGGTGCGCGTCTGTTGCAGGATTTTTACGTTTGGTAATTATTAAGGGGCTTGACTAACACTCGAGTATATATTTTTTTCGCACCACTGAGGCATCACCGCCATTATCTACGGCAGCTTTTAGACTTGTAAACAGCGTTCTGAAATAGAGTCGCAAATTCTTCAATACAAATGGATTTATTGACAGGAAGGGTTGGAAGCGGCCAATTTCATTTTTTGCTTAACGTCTTCCTTTTTTTTGTCCGCAGCTTTTTTTTTGCGCTGCACTTTGAATATTATCGTTTCTCATTTTACAAAAGTTGTTCACAGTAACGTTTGTTGCGGCACGCACTACATGCCGCTCTAGAGTTTCTGGTGCGTGACCATTTTTACAGGTTTCCAAGGCGACATCTCGCAGAAATAAATGCCTACGGGCTAGCCTGCCACCGGATTTGTATCTTGTAGGCCGTCATTTCACCCGCCACCGCTTCGGTGGTGGACAACGGCATGGCCCTACGGGGCTGGGACTGGTTCAAGTAAGCTGAGCAGTTCGGGTAAATAGGTGGTACGGCATTGTTCACCAGATGAACCCTGTCGCTGTCAACGTCTTTCCTGTTGCTGCATCAAAGTGTGATAGATTCTTCATTAGGTCTTTCTCTTGGAAGTGAAGTTCACAAACTTGCGCAACGTATAAAAATTATGTAGTCACTTATTGCCGGCATATGGACGCACTATTAGTTAATTTGTGTGTTATTAAGCAGTCCAGCACAGTACTGCATACTTCTGTTCATTATCTCTGCCTCGGTCAAAGTTCACCACGACTGCCAGTCTTCTTATGTCAAACATTATTTAAGCGCTACCTGACCTTCTGGTCGAGCACGTGGGACATGTGGAGTACGGCATAAACTTCAGTTTCTCACCATTGAATGCACGCTGGGTGTGAAATACTTCCGCGGCATGACTCTAATCCACGATTCATTTCTTGGAAGGAGGCAGCAGAGCAGGTAACAACACACAACATAAGAAGCACACACAAACAAAAGGACAACGCTTCATTCTTACTGGCTTTCTTTGGAAACGCGAGAACATGTCCCTTGGGACCAGTGTCATAGTTCCCGCGACACCCAGGAACACAACACCGCCACATGTTAGGCCACGTCAAGTGTAGTCTTCTGCGCAACTCCATATCCTTGTTTCAAGCACCGGTGATGCTGGTGACACTTCAATATTTTGCACATACTGATACATGCAAACATGCATGCACACGATTGAAAGCACACTTGAGCGTGGGAAAGGAACCCAAAAATAACGTCCACGCGGAGCTGTGCAGCACCAAACTTAACCAAGAGAGTAGGCAGCAACGACTAAAAAGCTGATATTCAGTTGCTCAAACATTTTCGCTCGAACCTGTTTCCGGGAACGTTCGGGGAAAGCCTTTATTGGCTCATACTGTCGTCAAACAAAGCTGTCCGGGCGAGTGGCGCACCTGATTGGTCGACAGAGAAGTGACATCACCAGCCACCAAAACCGACCCTGCTGCAAAGCGAGGACCCCGCTCAGCAGCAGCAAGCCATCCGCCTGGCGGCTGAGGCCGTGAAGCAACAATGCATATTCACCAGACCTTAGTTCGCGAAGCTCCTGAGTAAGGCTCCATCAGGCCTGCGTGCCGGGGAGTCCGAAACGGAGCTTCTCGGTGGAAATAAAGGTTTTCAACAACAACAACTGAAGGGACCAACCAGAAGTCTCATATTATCTAGCGTTCCTGCCATCTGCAATCCCACACTTGAACACATGCCAAGGAACGCCATGCTACAGGAGCCATGGTGTACCGTCCAAACGTCAACGGTGTTGGGAGAAAAGGACAAGCAGCGTGGCGGAGACGGCTGGGGAGAGGGGGATGTGAGCAGGCCTTGTAAAAGTCGAGAAGGTGTTGCTCTCCATAGCTCTGGCACTCGCACCCTTTCCTCAATGTGATGTGTTGTATATGTATCCGGTCCAAAAGGCGACGACCGGACACGGTCTGGGCAAGACGCGTGTATTGATTAGTGAGGTGCGCCTCGCGTAGCTCCCGGTAGGTGTTCACCACCTCCAATGCAAGGAGCCTCGCATTGGAGGTAGAGATCGGGAGGTCGAGCGCCCTCTTGATCATCTTGCGGAGATTGACTTCCAAGATGTCTTCATCATGCTTGCGCAAGTGCAGGTATGGAGTTGAATAAAGAATTCGACTCGTCACAAAAGCATGGGCGAGTCGCATCGCATCCCTGCTTCTGAGGCCCCCACGTTTGTTGGAGACGCGGCGGACCATGCGGCCCACTTGGTCGCCAACCTTGCGAAATTTGGCTAGTGTTGTGTCAGCGCGACGCTTTTGGTGAATAAAGAGTCCGAGGACTCTAATCTCTGTGGCTCCGCGTATGGGTCCACTAGCCAGAGAGAGAAGTATTGGTGTCTTGCATCTCGGCGAGGGGCGTAAATGCACGAATTCTGATTTTTGAGGAGAGCACTGGAGACCACAGTTCGTAGCATAGCAATCCCCTATGCCCGCCGCTGTTTGCAGGCAGTCCTCCAGGTGACCAATGTTGCCCTCTGTAGCCCAAAGGGTGATGTCGTCGGCATACAGCGCATGCTGTATACCTTGAAACTCCCCTAGTTGGGCAGGGAGATGAAGCATTGCCAAATTAATGAGTAGTGGGGACAGCACTGCGCCTTGTGGCGTGCCCCGCGTACCCATAGTATAAGGACCGTGCTCCTTGTCCTGAATGCGGATAAAGGCTTCACGGTCCGTTAATAACTGTTTTACGTAATTAAACGTGTTGTGTCCGCACTGTGTCTCACTAAGGTGAGCGAGGATGACACTGTGTTTCATGTTGTCGAAAGCACCTGTTAAGTTGCTGGGCCATTGTGGCGGAGGGGAGCACTTCAAAACAGCCGGCTCGCTTCTTCTGTTTGTCTTTTCTTTCTAATTGTTAACTTTGTTGTCAGGGTTTTTTATGAGGACGCGTCCGGACACCCGTTGAACTTGAAATACGCGAGGAAAAGTTATTTGACCGGGAGTTCGCGGCTGAGATCTTGTGAGGTGATGGTCGGACCGTGAGGCAGAATAGGCATCACGGCGCCAGACGCGGAAATTATGACTCTCGGGGAAAACAACCTACGCCGCCTCTGGCGCTCGTACCACTTAGAAGCCTGCAAATGTGCACGCTGCAGTGTGACCCTTTGGCCTGTGCGACCGGAGGAGTGTGCTGGTTGCTGTTGCAGCCACATGGGAAACCCAGGGTCGTCTTGCGGGTAGTACATGTTGTTTCAGTTTCAAAGACAGATCCGTACAAGTCAGGCGTGCCGGGACGCGGAGACTGCGGAGAGCGAAACCATCTCCGCGTCGTCGTTTAACCTGTCAGCTCAGACCAATAATGGGCGAAGGTTTATGCCTTCCCTGCTCAGCGCATTACTGATGGGACGGCACCGACGCAACCGTAAGCTGTCAAAACAAAACACGAAAACGGACGGTCGCTCGGGAAGCGCGACGTTTACACACAAGCGGTCTGGTGTTTTGGCTGCGCTCGCGCGAGCCGGGGGTGCCGTTTCTAATGCGATGCCTTCGTAGCAGTCGAGCGGAAAGGAGCGCACCGCGCCGTCGACTCTCGCGTGAACATAAATATCCCCGCGGCGCTCTCCAAAACTGTTAACGGGCTTACATTTCGCGCCCGTGACATAACCCACGCGGAGGAGGTCGCCATTGCGCTGGCAGCTACTCACACTGATTCTAAAACAATTATCTCCGACTCGCGAGGGGCCTGTCAGAACGTCGAGCAAGGCTGGGCACCATACTTAGCCTACCGACTATTTCAAAATTGCACCTATACCGGGGACCCCGCTTACCGGAAAATAGTATGGGCTCCTGCTCATATGGGTCTCGAAGGGAATGAGGCAGCCGACGCCGCCGCCCACGCGCTCTCTTTCCGGGCTCCTCATCTCGACCCCCTAGATCAGGATCTCGAATTCGAACCCGCGTATTCTTTTAAAGACATTGTTCTTTACTATCAATCTTGTCATAGCCTTTACCCTCGCCCGAGTAAAGGTAGTTCCCGGGTTCGAACCCGAATGCGGCGGCTGCGTTTCGATGGAGGCGAAACGAAGTGGCGTCCGTGTGCTGTGCGATGTCAGCGCACGTTAAAGATCCCCAGGTGGTCGAAATTACTCCGTAGCCCTCCACTACGGCTCCTCTTTCTCTCTCTCCACTTTCACTCCCACCTTCCTCCCTTCCCTTACGGCGCAGTTCGGGTGTCCACAGAGCAAGTGTGACAGTTACTGCACCTTTCCTTTCCTGTGAACCAATTTAATTTAACTATCTAAGACGGAGGAGCGGCTTCTACTCCGTCTGTATACCAACACTCTGCTGTGCCCGGCAGCGTATTTGGGTTTGCTTGGTACGGTGGCTCCGCAAGGGACAAAACGACAGAAGAGACGAAGAAAGCGGGCTGTTCCGACTAGCATCTACCGCCCCCAGGAGCCGAGCAGCCTAGCGATTAGCGACGCATGCGTTTTCAATGGGCGTCATGTTGGACGCGGCACTAGCTTGAGAGAGCCTATAATAGTATTACTACTACTACTACTACTACACTACTACTACTACTACTACTACTACTACTACTACTACTACTACTAAATAATAATAATAATAATACACAGTAATATTTCTCTGCTAAATAGTATTATTAATATTATTATTATTATTATTATTAGTAGTAGTAGTATAGAGGAAGACTCGTTTCACGAAGTTGGCACTGAATTGTCTGTAGGTAACGGCCGAATTAACTGGCTAAACATTATCTTCACAGTTTTAATTATTAATAACAATAATAATAATTGGTTCACAGGAAGGGAAAAGCGCAGTATCTGTCACACTTGTGTCTGTGGACACCTGAACTACTCCATAGCCCTCCGCTACCGCTCCTCTCTTTTTTTCCTCCCTTGTGTGTGTGGACACCTTCATCCCTTGGTGTCCACAGACACAAGTGTGACAGATACTGCGCCTTTCCCTTCCTGTGAACCAATTATTATTATTGTTATTAATAATTAAAACTGTGAAGATAATAGTTAGCCAGTAATTCGGCGGTTACCTACAGACAATTAAGTGCCAACTTAGTGAAACGAGTCTTCCTCTATACTACTACTACTACTACTACTACTACTACTACTACTACTATTACTATTACTAATAATAATAGTAGTAGTAGTAGTAGTAGTAGTATTATAAGCTTTCTCAAGCTAGTGCCGCGTCCAACATGAAGCCCATTGAAAAAGCATTCGCCGCTAATCGCTAGGCTGCTCGGCTCCTGGGGGCGGTAGATGCTAGTCGGAACAGCCCGCTTTCTTCGTCTCTTCTGTCGTTTTGTCCCTTGCGGAGCCACCGTACCGAGCAAACCGAAATACGCTGCCCGGCAGCACTAAAACATTTTAATCCCTCCTTCACGTTCCTTCACGGGCCCCGCCGGGGTGGCGCAGTGGTAAGACGCCCGACCACTGTGTCGGAGTTCCCGGGTTCGAACCCGACTTCGGCGGCTGCGTTTCGATGGAGGCGAAACGAAGTGGCGTCCGTGGGCTGTGCGATGTCAGCGCACGTTAAAGATCCCCAGGTGGTCGAAATTACTCCGCAGCCCTCCACTACGGCTCCCCTTTCTCTCTTTCCACTTTCACTCCCACCTTCCTCCCTTCCCTTACGGCGCGGTTCAGGTGTCCACAGAGCAAGTGTGACAGATACTGCGCCTTTCCCTTCCTGTGAACCAACCAACCAACCAACCAACCAACCCTCCTTCACGGGCAGTTGTCCGCACTGTGCGGAGAAGTCTTCGGACATCTACCACATGGTGTGGGCTTGCCCATCCAACCCAGCTATTCCTCCTCACCCCAACCCCACTCAGGAGGACTGGGAGGCGACCCTGCTCGGCTGCTATGACCTGCAGGCCCAAAAGGCCTTGGTCGAGCGCGCCCGGGCAGCGGCCGACGCCACTGGGGTCCCGTACTAGGGACCCCACCCTGTATCTGTAAGGGCTGATAGTCAAAGATCCGGCCCATGCATACATCCACCCCTTTTAAATGAATAAACTTTTATCACCACCACCACCACCACCGCGGCACTTTCGCCGAGCCGGCCCAGACGCGGGAGAGCAGTAAGGCACACCCGGTGCTGTCGGTTCTAAAGTTGACGGAAACATCGCCGCAGCACACGGCGCTCGTGCTGATGAGCGTGGTAGCAACAAATCCTCTTCTTTTTCCCCGCTCTGCTTATGGCCAGCGGGGACAGGACACTACCCTCGTATTTCTTGCTGCCCTGTGTGCCCTTGCACGTGTATGCATTGCTGGTGAAAGTGAAAGTGGCGTTCATGTGTCTGCTGTTTTTTTGTTTCGCCCCTGATTTTCAGAGTACCTGTGCGTCGTCTCCACAGGGAAAAATGGCGAACGATTGGTGGGAGGCACGCGGTGCTCGCGAGGGACCAATCTCGGAGGTGCCGTGGTTGCATTGGCTATTTAAAATGTGGCTTTGTCATTCTGATTGGCTCGAAGAAGCTCTTTTCCTCCGACTGGCCACGAGGTTGGTCCCCAGGATGTTGAAAATGTTTGGCGGCTGCGTTTCAATGGAGGCGAAACGATGAGGTGTCCGTGTGCTGTGCGATGTCAGCGCACGTTAAAGATCCCCAGGTGGTCGAAATTACTCCGTAGCCCTCCACTACGGCTCCTCTTTCTCGCTTTCCACTTTCACTCCCAACTTCCTCCCTTCCCTTATGGCGCGGTTCAGGTGTCCACAGCAAACAAGTGAGACAGTTAGAGTCAACTGCCAGCTAACATCCGCCATAACCATGGCCGTGATTTTTCGCATGCATGATGCATGATGTGATGCATGAGCTCCGTTGAAATTATCTGTTTTGGCAGATTGGAGCAGTGCATCATCAGATATTCATGATCAGCGGGCTCCCTTCTGGACTCGGCATTGCCAGGAACCTCCAGCGAGCGTGTGAGTGACTTTATTTTCGGCGTTGAACCTGTTGTACTCCTCGTAAAGCGGGACAAGTGCTAACCCTAACAGCCGTGGAGGCGCAGGGTAGCGACTACGGATGCGCGGCGTGGCGTTCGCGCAAAGCTGAGCAGCGTTCGCTCAAAGCCAGCCTGTAGCTCTGCCAATGGAGCCTGCCCGGGCGTCTCGCGGCAGGGCTCGCAAAAGCAGGGCTGAGGTCACCACAGCCTGGAGAGCCCTGAGCGCGAGCCGCCCGGCGATTGAAGAGTGTTCCGATCTGCTTCAGCAGTTCCTTGTCGCTGCACAACGGAAGATGCTGGCGACCCAGTCAGCGGAGGCCGCCAAGAACGCACTCCGCTCTTTGCGCTCGTCCAACATCCCGTCTGCTATCGTCACGCGACACGGGCTCAGTGTATGCGCCCCCGATCAAGCCTCGCGCGGCGCACCAGAAACAGAAAAGGTGACGTGTGTGACGGCTGTGGCGCGGTAGAAACTCTCGAACATCTCCTACTGCGCTGCACCGCGCTAGCCGAACCACGACGTGAGTTGCTGGCGGCTTACAGAGCGCAGGGGGTAATCCCAGACAGCGTAGCTGTGCTCCTGTGGCCGCCGGGCTGTGCGCGCGTCCGCGAGCGAGCTCACGTGAGCTTGTGTGAGTACATCGAACAGGCGGGCTTGATGACCCGTCTATTTCACCTCGCCGGATAGTGCGCGCTGGGACTGAAGCTCCACGTGTGCTATTTCCCACAATAACGGCCGATCTTCCACGACAGCCGTCAGTGTTTTGTACAGTTGGCCAGTGTGTGCATTGTGAACAGTTGCCTGGACGCAGAGCTATTGCGGAGGCCCGCCCGATGGGCCGAGTGCTCAGTGACTTAAGACATTGCGGGTGGGCCTCAAGCAAACTACTGTATACTGTACCATAGTGTATATATTTCTTTTATTTTTACCTACCCTTTTCTTTCTCCCTATCACTCACCTCTTTGATTTCCTCTACCTCCTCCTCGCTATCCCTTTATTTCCGCCGCCCCAGTTCAGGTGCTTCAGATATAAGATAGCAGATACCGGGGCTGGCAAACATCTTTTCTTTCCTTTTGTACATACAATAAATAACCACTACAACAACAACAACTATCAGAAACTGTAGTTCCCACTTCAGAGCACAACATGGCGTCCCAAGACGAAGGCGCAGGTTCCGCAATGGATACTTCCGTGTTGCGCAAGAGGCGGCGTTCGCCCAGCCCCAGACGAAGCGACACAGACAGTCTAGAGGCAGCAGGTGGCAAGAAGGAGGCCCACCGGCCCCCTGATTCTGGCTCCTTCTCCCGCTTTACCCCAACGGAGGGAATTGCAGTCCCAGTAGAAGCCACTCCAGTCATGGGCATATCCGGCACCCTGCCTGCTGGAGCGATGCCTTTGGTGCAGCAGGAGCGACCGGCAACCTCCAGCACCTTCTCCACGGCGGAGACCAGCACAAAACGGCAGCTGCCTAGCGCGTGTGTCCAGGCAGCAGTGGACCCCACCTACCCGGTGCCTTGGACAATCAAGACAACCAAGGCCCAGCGGCGCCGTCAGGCGGCCCTCCGTAGAGCTGCGTCTACTGTGGTGGCCCCCACCGCGCTGCCACACAAGACGGTGCTTTTCCGCCCTGCAGTCCGGGGCACTGGGTTCACCAGAGAACAAGGCTTTGACCTGGCGGAGGAGCTTCATCCACGTCCTGGCGTGCTAGCAGTGCGCGTGGACACGCGTCGCAACGTAGTGGCCGTGGACGTGGCCGACGAGGGCAATTTCAATGCCCTCTTGGCCATAACGGTCATCCGTGGCCTGCCCGTGCGGGCCAAGGAACCAGCCCCGCTCAACGAGTGCAGCGGGCTGGTATTTGGTGTCGACACCCGCCGCACGGCCGAACAGCTCCTTGCAGCGGTGGACTCTGCTGTGACAGTGAAAGCGGCCTCATTGGACGGCAGCACCCTGAGGCTCAGGTTCGCCGCTACTGCCCCGCCGCCACATATATCCATCCACGGCCGGGTCTTGCCGGTCCGACCATGTCATCCTCGCCCGCTACAGTGTGCTCGGTGTTCTAGCCTGGTCCACGCAACCGAACCTGTCTCGCCATGGAGCGTTGTGCCCGTTGCGGCGGGCCACATCTAAGGGCGGAATGCGCCAGAGCCAAGCCGTGGTGCTCAAACTGTGGAGGCCGCCATGCTGCCACGAATCCAGTCTGCCCTGCGTGGCAGAGAGAGAGGCACGTGGCCACTATCCTCGCGACTTCAGAAGTGCTCCTATCCCGGCGGGCCGTTCGCGTGGTTGTCTGTGAGGGAACTATCTCTTCGGGTGGCCAGCAGCACCAGCGTGCTCCCAGCTATGCGCAAATGGCCTCCCGCGGCGCGCACCAGTGCCCGCCCCAGCAGCCCCGACAGGACCAGGGCTAGTTGCAGGGACCGCGCCAGCAGCAGGGGCGTCAGCAGCGGCCATGCCAGCAGCAACGCCAGCAGCACCCCGGGGGCTCCCAGACCACAGCTCGCACCGCACAACCCATTTTCGGTGCGGGCAACATCCACACCACCTCTCCTGTGCTGGAGTGTGTTGTTGTTACAGTCCGCATACGTGGTGTGGACACGTCTGTGGCTAGTGTTTACGTGCGCCCAGCTGTGCAGTGGAATGCCCAGTGGTTCAGTGCAGTCTCTTCGTGTTGTGCCTCCCGACAAATCGTCCTTGGAGATTTCAATGCCCATCATTGTGCGTGGGGAAGTGCCCGAAACACCGCGCGAGGAGACGACCTACACGCCATGGCAACACAGCTGGGACTCACACCGCTGAACACCGGCGAGCCCACCTTCCGGCGACGCGGCACACCCGGCTCCTGCATAGACGTTGCGTTCGCGTCCAGCGGCATCGAGGCGACCTGGAATCGCGCACCATCACTTTGGGGCTCTGATCACTTCTCTATCCTCATTGAGCCCACTGCCAAGGAAGCTCGCGCCACGCGCACTTACTCCATTGTCAACTGGACCCGCTTCCGCAGCGAAGTAGAAGCCGCAGCTACTTCCGGCGCAGATTTCTTCTCCAGTCTCGCCCGTAGCGCGTTCGCAGCCACTCGCCGCGTAGAGGTTCGGGCAGGGCAACCAACGCCCGACAACAAGCTGCTCGACCTGAGACAAAAACGCGACAAAGCTGAGCGACGAGCACGACGGACGGACCGACCAACCGACTGGACAGTATACAATCGGCTGGACGCAGCAGCGAGGCGGCATTCCAACAAACTTTACCGCCGGCAGTGGGCATCGCTCTGCAGGAAGATGGAGGAGGACTGTAGCTCGCGGTGGCTATTTACCATCCTGCGACACATCACAACGCCACAAGCCAACCCGCAGCCGCTCGCCGCTCTCGCCATCTCTAGCGGCCTTAGCTACGAGGAGCTAGCTGAGCGGTTTGCGGACCGCTTTGCGCCGCAAAGCCCCGCGAACGCAGGCAGCCAAACTTCACCTGTGAGTCCCGGAGACAGAGCCAGCACTCCTACCCCTGGTTACCCTTGTGATGCCCTCTTCACAGTGACGGAGCTCAACAATGCGCTACAGCACTGCCACCGTCGCTCGGCGCCAGGGCCGGATGGGGTGACTTACCAGATGCTGCGCAACCTGGACGCAGATCAACGGCTGGCTCTCCTGCAGCAGATCAACCTAGTGTGGGAACGCGGGACCCTCCCGGAGGACTGGCGCACGGCAGTCGTCTGCCCCATCCTCAAGCCAGGACGCCCACCAACCCAGCTCGCAGGATACCGTCCAGTGGCGCTAACATCTGCTGCTGGTAAGCTCATGGAACACATGGCTTTACATCGCCTTAACGAGCAGGCTGCGGCGGCGGATTTGTTTGATGAGCGGCAGACGGGCTTTCACAGAATGCGGTGGACTGCGGATTCCATCTCCGATGTTGTCAGCGCGCTCGAGCACGCGAAGGCAGTGAGGCAGGTTGCGTTGCTTCTACTGCTGGACATGTCGGGCGCGTTTGATAACGTCTGCCGCGCTCCCATTCTCGCGACGCTTGAGAGGGCTGGCGTGGGCGGACGCTTGTTACAATACGTTCGGAGCTTTTTCCAGGCGAGCTCCATGCGCGTTCGCGTGGGGGGTGCTCTCTCGGCGCCTCGCCCGGTCGGGCTAGGCGTGCCGCAGGGCTCTGTCCTGTCACCTTTTCTGTTCAATGTGGCGATGTCGGTGGTGCCGGGCTGCCTGCCTGCAGGCTGCCGGCATCATGTGTACATCTCCATATACGCTGATGACATTGCTCTGTGGTGCCTGGGACCGCCGGGCGAGACAGCACGGGTGCGCGCGTGCCTGCAGGCAGCTCTGACGGCGGTGAGCGACTGTTTGCACGGCCTAGGTCTCTCGCTCAGCGCGGACAAATCCGTCGCAATGGCCTGTGTTCCGAGCTTGCGCAAACGACCACCGCCGCTCACACTGGACGGGACCCTCTTGCTGTGACGACGTTCGGTGCGGTACCTGGGGTTGGACATAGACCAGCGCCTTTCCTTCCGACCCGCGGCGATCAAGGCCTGCCTGCAGATGAAGAGAACCACCGCCGCCGTACACAGGCTCACTGCTCGAGGCCAGGGCATCTCCCAGCAAGCAGCGTTACGGCTGTACAACTCCGCGGCTCTGGGGGCAATACTCTACGCGCTACCACTCGTCACACTGCGCAAACCATGCTGGAAGAGGCTAGAGGTCGAGCATCGCAAGGCGCTCCGCATTTGCCTCGGCCTTCCTCAGAACTCTCAATACGCAGCTACTTTGGCCGAGGAAGGTGCGTGGCCTTTACAACTTCAGGCAACGCGGCGGGCGCTCCGACACATCGATCGCCTACAGCGCGCAAAGGACGGCGGCCCGCTGTTACATCGGTTGCGACATCATCGCCACTCGCGCATGGGAGCGGCGCTGCTCGAGTACGAGCAGCTCACCAATGCAACGCCCCCCTATGACCTCTTCTCGCCCTGGCCCGCTGCTACGGAGGTTCAGCGAGAGATTGTCGGAATCGCGGGGAAACGTACCACCCCGCCCTGTATAGTGCAGCAGCTGACCAGAGCCGTCATCTACGAGGAACTCCAACACCACCTCCTCGTTTACACCGACGGCTCCGTGGCCAGAGACAGTTGCTCGCTAGCAGCGGCGGCTACCATCCCCGCCCTGCAACTGCACAGACAGCTGCACCTGTTATACCTGGGTTCTTCCCCCACGGCGGAGCTGCTGGGCCTACGCCTAGGCCTGGATCTACTGCTTGAACTGACTCCGCCGCCACCCAGGTGTGCCGTGCTATGTGACTCCCGCGCTGCCCTCAGCCGCCTTCGAACCCCCGGCCGGGGAACTCCGCTGCTGTGTCAGATTCGCGCGCGTCTCAAGCGCTTGGCGGAGCGTGGCTGCGCTATACGGGCACAGTGGATCCCTGGGCACTGCGGCATAGAGGGCAACGAACGTGCCGACGAGCTCGCGACCGCAGCATATGAACTCCCTCCTAGCGACGAGCAACTAGCTTTGGAGGATGTGCGTGCGGTAATCGACAATCACCTCCGGACGCAGCACCCGGACCTACGCATCGCAAGAGGTGAGCGCATTCACAGTGTCAGCGGCCGCTCGCTGACTCGGATGCAACGCGCAATGATCCTCCGTGCACGCATTGGATGTGTGTGGCCTGGGGAACGATGGATGCGCCACGGACTTGCCACTAGTGACGTGTGTGACGGCTGTGGCGCGGTAGAAACTCTCGAACATCTTCTACTGCGCTGCACCGCGCTAGCCGAACCACGACGTGAGTTGCTGGCGGCTTACAGAGCGCAGGGGGTAATCCCGGACAGCGTAGCTGTGCTCCTGTGGCCGCCGGGCTGTGCGCGCGTCCGCGAGCAAGCTCACGTGAGCCTGTGTGAGTACATCGAACAGGCGGGCTTGATGACCCGCCTATTTCACCTCGCCAGGTAGTGCGCGCTGTGACGGAACGCTCCACGTGTGCTATTTCCCACAAAAACGGCCGATCGCCCACGACAGCCGTCAGTGTTTTGTACAGTTGGCCAGTGCGTGCGTTGTGAACAGTTGCCTGGACGCAGAGCTATTGCGGAGGCCCGCCCGATGTGCCGAGTGCTCAGTGACTTAAGACATTTGCGGGTGGGCCTCAAGCAAACTACTGTATACTGTACCATAGTGTATATATTTCTTTTATTTTTACCTACCCTTTTCTTTCTCCCTATCACTCACCTCTTTGATTTCCTCTACCTTCTCGCTATCCCTTTATTTCCGCCGCCCCAGTTCAGGTGCTTCAGATATAAGATAGCAGATACCGGGGCTGGCAAACATCTTTTCCTTCCTTTGTACATACAATAAATAACCACTACAACAAGTGAGACAGTTACCGCGCCTTTCCCTTCCTGTGAACCAATTATTTTTATTATATTATAGTTAAGATGGGTGTTTGGGCGCGAAAAAGGGACGAGGAGAGGTACTGCCGACTTATGACTGGGGGCTGTCGTGACGCTGGGACTAAGTCGACCCGGCCTTCACTTGGTAGCGTGCAGAGACTCCGTGTTGATGAAGGATTGAATCTTCGAAGTTGGTAAAACATATATAAGCAGGTTTAATGGCACTTTGAGAAAACTTATTTACATGAAAAAAAGGGTATATCAGCAAAATGGCAAGCGTCAAGAGTTCATAGCGAGAAGCGTCTGGATGAGCCGTTTACCCAGGGCTCAGAGCGTCATTTCGTGCTCTGCAACGTCCTTAAATCCACTATGTCCAGCTCCTCTCTGAAGAAGCTGACCAATCAGTTCCAGGGCACACCCCTCAGATATCGGCAACCAATCGAACACATCACTGCACTGATGGTCTGATGCCCTGACTGGTCCAGTATTGTTTCGTCGGGCGTGGTCACTTGTTGTCGGGTAGAGCTTGGGAATGGCGGGGAGGTAAATTTCGATTCTTCTGCAATGATCCGCTATGTTGGTTGCGGCAAGTGGATTTCCTTCTCAGAAACCCAAGTGCACGTGCGCGCCACGAATACTGCTCCCAGCATTGTCCCTTTCCGGCAATTGCAACTCTTTCCTGCATTCACGGGAATTTCACGCTGAAGAAGAAGTGTCTTCCTGTAAGGTGGCTTCATCGCTCCTCTGAAAATTCTTGCCGTCCTTGTAAGCACCTGTCCTGTCTCCAGAGAAGTGGATCTTCTAATTCCGAGGAAGCTCCAGACGTCCTCTCGGCGTCAGGTTGCGAGACCTCCGGTGCATGCTACCCGTGCATGATTGCAGCTAAGGTCGGCACGGAGGCTAGGCCTAGTGCTGCCGCTGCCACGCTGGCAGAGGTAGCTTCGCCGGAGTTGCTCGCTGCAACTCCTGCCCTGCCGCCGACACCTCAACCTGACCATCGGCCTCAGGTCCAGCTTGGTGCTTCCGGTTCTTCAGCACCAGCGCTAATTCAGCCTTTCCAAAATGCACAACAGCGCGCAAGTGAACTGTTCTCTGGGCGGAGCACGGCTATGGCCACCCAGCTAACACGACGAGATGCACATCCTTCAGTGCGACCTGAGGAGACAAGCTATTCAATGGACTTATCGGCTCCATCATCCGTATCAACCAGCACCCGTGCCCCTCACAAGCATCCTTCAGAAGATAATCAACCGAATTCGTCCTCGGCAAGTGGTGGCTATCAAGGAAACCGCTCCTGTTTAACTATCGAAAACCAGTGTAAGGCCGCGGTGGCCCTTTCTTTAATCTTTCGACGCGCGCGCCGCAGAAAACGGCGATGAAATATTCTCCAAGCTACGATAATGTTGTTGTTGAAAACCTTTATTTCCACCGAGAAGAAGCTCCGTTTCGGACTCCCCGGCACGCAGGCCTGATGGAGCCTTACTCAGGAGCCTCGCGAACTAAGGTCTGGTGAATATGCATGGTTGCTTCACGGCCTCAGCCGCCAGGCGGATGGCTTGTTGCTGCTGAGCGGGGTCCTCGCTTCGCAGCAGGGTCTCCCAGGCGTCTCTATCTATATTTTCTTTAGCTCCTGGGCCGTTGTTACATTCCCAAATAATATGATCTAGAGTGCCCCATCCCCCACATGTTATGCAATGTAGATCCTTTTCATCTGTTGAAATTGTTGCATATACCCTTACCCCGTCGGTAAAATGCCGATGGGAATCGTAAGCTGAAATCGGACCAACCACATGCCCAAAGTGTTCCACACCAGCTGCAGAAGTGGATGTTCGCCACCTGCTATGGACTTGTGCAGGGACAAGGGAATCAAGGACAAAGATTCTGCGCGAAGTGGGTCTAACCACAACAAGGGAAGATGACTTTTCTAAATGGCTCACCGACAACGCTAAGAGCGGGAGCCTGCTCCGGTTCCTCACGGAAAACCATTTACATGAGTTTATATAATATGTGTTATGGCAAGTTTGCGTAAAAAAAAAAAAAAAACCAAAAGGGACTAATATGATTCCCTCCTGTAGACTCCTCCATGCAATTGCCTCCCCGTTTCCGAGGGAACGGTCTGGCGGCGGGTAGACCGTTCTGCTTAGTTTATAGTGCTCTGTAACCTCCTTATACGAGATTAGGCTATCTTTTATATCCATGCAAGAGGGCTGCTCGGCAGCCGCCCGGTGATAGAGAGCTCGGGTAAACTCGTGAGCAGCCTCATTCCCTGCGAAGGGCTCATGTGCTGGTATCCATATAATTTAGAGCGACACGACCGATTACGTCATCTCGGCCACCACGCTGCGCCTCCTCGCCCTCGTCGCCATGCGCGGAGTCAAGCGTGGTCCCGACCCTCCTCCTCGCTTCGCGCGGGGGGGCCGCGCGTGCTGACCATGTTCGAGAAAATTCGGGGCCTCTCCAGAAGGCCAAGGGGGGAAGGCATAGCTTCGGCAGCGCTAAGCTGTTTTCCGTTCCTTCTCCCCGCCTAGAAGGTTCAGTGCTGGCTGTTTAAGAGCGCGCCGCGCAGTTACTGACGGTTCTGGTTCTTGTGCTGAGGCTAGTCGTTGATGAAGATAGCATAGCAGGCAGGCCCCGACTGAGAAGTCGTAAAAAGAGCGATGCGCTCAGTTTGCAGTTAGTTTTTCGCTCAGTCTCTTTTGTAAAGTGTGTCGCCTCTCTGTCTCGTGTAACTAAGTTTTCTGTACCCTGTGCTTCGTGTTCTTGGTATATGAAGTTAATGTTCGTTTTGCAACTGCAAGTTCGTCGTCCTACGTCTCATTGTGCGTTTGCGTGTGAACTACACGTCGCCTGCCGAATCGAGGAGCACCTTGGAGAGGTGGAAGATTCGAAGAAGAAATAAGAACCTTGACGTTTTACTGGCGCAGCCGACAGTACGATTCGGCAACTGCAGCACTCCGCAAGCCCAGCTCGTTACTCGAGCCGTCGCAACGTTATCGGCGCTCACCGAAGTCTGCCGGCCGTTCAAGATGGAAGAGCTTCGCCGCGTGCAAGGATCTAGGGACCCCAAGAGGAGACGGTCAGAGGCAGCGGCGAATAGGAGTGCCCACCAGAGAGGAGCGGCGCGGCAAGGAGGGAGCAACCGTTGCTCAAGTGCTGAGATCTCCCGGTCGTTCGGGGTAGGAACTTCATCGACGCGTGCACGGACCTAGGGACCCCCAGCGGTGACGGTAAGTGTCAGCGACGATCGGCAGTGCCCCACAGCGAGGAGCAACGCGGCGAGGAAGGCGCAACCATTGCTCAGGTGAGCGGAATTTCTTGCGTCCGTTGGTGTGCGTGGCTCAGGCATAAGGAACGGGAAGTGCGCGGTGTCGACGTGTAGTTAGTTCGATTAGTAAACATGAACACCAGAAAGTCAGTGTTTTCCGGATTGACCAGTGTGTCCGTTAGTTCCCGTAGCTGCACTGAGGCGGAAGAATTACGTAACAAAAACGAATAGTAAGGACCTAGCGAAGCGTCGAGAGACAGAGGCGAAAGCAGAGACTGAATTAGAAATTAGAAAGCTGGAGATAGAAGCCGAGGTGGAAATGAGAATGAGAAAACCCTGGTCCGACCGAAACTCGAGTATGCGTCATCAATCTGGGATCCGCACATCAATACACTCATTAACAATGTTGAAGCCATCCAAAATCGTTCTGCACGTTTCATACTATCAAACTATCAGCGTACTGCCAGTGTCTCTATAATGAAGTCAAACCTTAATATACCTGATCTGTCTCTTCGCCGAAAAATATCACGCCTCTGCTTATTTCATAAGATTTTTCATTTCAATTCCACTCTTAGATCCTCTCTGTTTCAGCCACCATCATATATTTCATCCCGCACCGACCACAAGTTCAAGGTTGCCATACCCAACTGTCGGACGAATCTACATTTTAATTCTTTCATACCAAAGACTTGTTCTGACTGGAACCACCTTCCCGCCTCCCTCGCTGCCATTATTGACACCAGTCTGTTCAAAACAACCATTTCCAATACCATTTAATGTACCATTGTTTATATTGTATAATGTATTCAGTTCCTTGTTCTTGTTTTTGTTCAAATTGTGTTTATTAACCCACTCCTCTCTGTAAAGCCTTGGCCTTGAGAGTAAATAAATAAATAAATAAATAAATAAATAAACAAATAAATAAATAAATAAATAAATAAATAAATAAATAGCAGCTAAGTGGGAAATCGCAAAGATGGAGGCAGAATTGAGAAAGCACGAACTGGAAACTCAAAAGGCGATAGCTGAAGCTCGAAATGTACCAGCAGAGGTCCAGTTATTAGAAATAAGACAAATGCCCCTCGGACGCCAAATTGAAACAGGTATTCAAGCAGAAGAAACTAAAAGGAACCCTCCAAAAAAGCGGCCCCGAACAGTACTTGTAGGGAGCGTGTCAGGTGACGAAGCCGCAGGGTCCGACGCAGCAGCGAGCGAGCCGGCGGAGAGGACCTTCGCCGGGGAGAACGATTCAGTCGGCGTGTGCGGCGCGTCGCCGGCCAAGGAAGTAAAGAAAGCCAAAACAACTGCGGAAGCTGTAGCGACAGAAGTGCCCGGTTTCGCTCAGATTACCGAAGGCGTCAGCGGTCAGCCAGGTGCGTCGGAAGGCGCGCGGCAACGGGAGACCGGACTGAAACTCGCTGTAGACGAGGTATTCGAAGAGCGTAAAGCTGCCGCGTGTTTACAAACCGATCCTGACGCGTTTAATGTAGGAAATGCGGGTGAAACAACGACACTGGGCGCGAGCGCTTACCAAGAACAGGGCGCCGCAGTTGGTTCAGTGACAGCGGTCACGAGCGATGCGATAGGCGAGATTCACGATCTTACGTTGACCGCTGCAGATGCTGTTTGTAGGGCAGAAGTATCAGCACCTGTCGCATGCATCAAAGTCAGCACCACGAGGCGCGGAATTAGCCACCGCTCGCAACTGTGAACCAAAGACACTCCAGGATGTAGCGAGCACCCCGCGCGAGGATAAGCTTACAGGGGGTAGCGAAAATCCAAGAGAGTCGCAGGATACGTCCCATCCATCTGGCTCTAAAGAACAGGGCATCATCGCTGGAGGTTTATCGACAGCAACACCGCAAGTCGACACCGCCGCGATGAACCACGACGCGCCAGCTACGAACACGTTGACCGCGGAAGATGCGGTATGTAGGAGAGGGATCTCATCAGTGGCCGCAAATGTCAAGGTCAGTGCCATGACAGGCGCTGAAATGGCCACCGCTTTCCCTCGTGAACCTGAGACGCTCAGTGAAGCGACGAGTCCACCATTCGAAGGCGAGCGTTTAGCATGCTGCCTTTTTGCAGACCTACACGAGCCGCATGATGCCGCGCCTCTCCCTAGCTCTAATGAGTGTCGAGATTAAACAAATCCTCCACTTAAGCCTGAGCCGCGTTGCATCGGCGGGCGTAAGCAGTCCTGCTCGCCCGTGCATGAAAGTGTGTGCGCTTGCGAGCGTGGAGTGGCAAGCGAAGCATGCAATGAACACTTGCCGGACTTTACCACATGTGATGTGTGCGGAACTACAGGATCTGGGACTTGCTGTGAACGTTTTGCATGCTGTGCAGTGTCTGTGCGCGAGAGAAGTGCTTTTGAACTTCGTGCTTGTGAACTTTGTGCGCCAGGAACTGTGACCAGCTTTGAATGTCATTCGTGCCACCTTGAGACTGTGAGCAAAAGGAACTGTGCATGTAGACCGTGTGCCAGCGGACGAAGGGCCGCGGCCTTTAGTATGTATTCGGTTTGGCTGGGCTGGGCAAAAAAGCCCAGCAATCCTCTTATGGTGGGGCGTGTAAGGCCATGTTTCGGCGCGCGCGCCGCAGAAAACGGCGATGGAATGCTCTCCAAGCTACGAGAAAGCGACGCGACCGATTACGTCATCTCAGCCACCGCGCTGCGCCTCCTCGCCCTCGTCGCCATGCGCGGAGTCAAGCGTGCATTCCCCCGCAGGGTCCCGGCCCTCCTCCTCGCTTCGCGCGGGAGGGCCGCGCGTGCTGACCATGTTCGAGAAAATTCGAGGCCTCTCCAGAAGGCCAAGGGGGAAGGCATAGCTTCGGCAGCGCTAAGCTGTTTTCCATTCCTTCTCCGCGCCTAGAAGGTTCGGCGCTGGCTATTTAAGAGCGCGCCGCGCAGTTACTGACGGTTCTGGTTCTTGTGCTGAAGCTAGTCGTTGATGAAGATAGCATACAGGCAGGCCCCGTCTGAGAAGTAAAAAGAGCGATGCGCTCAGTTTGCAGTTAGTTTTTCGCTCAGTCTCTTTTGTAAAGTGTGTCGCCTCTCTGTCTCGTGTAACTAAGTTTTCTGTACCCTGTGCTTCGTGTTCTTGGTATATAAAGTTAATGTTCGGTTTGTAACTGCAAGTTCGTCGTCCTACGTCTCATTGTGCGTTTGCGTGTGAACTACACGTCGCCTGCCGAATCGAGGAGCACCTTGGAGAGGTGCGGAAGATTTAAAGAATAACCTTTGACGTTTTACTACTAGGTTGCACCTACACCGGGATCGTCATCTTACAAAGTGGCGTATAAATTTCTACTCACAAAAGCCTCACCGATATTCCAAACAGGATCATCCAGGCCAACCTAGACGCGTGTCCCGGAACCAGAGGTTTTCGGGGCTTCACGGCAAGGGAGACGTCAAACACTATAGCTGTGTGGCTCCCGACCCTTACTGCGGTGGAACGTATCCAAACGCTTAGTTATATTAACGCGGTAGCGTTAAGGAGCTCGTGTCGCAGAAAAGCCGGTGTCGTCGGCGTCGGCGGCGTTGGCCGTGAGCGATAAATTCCGGCATGCACTTCATAAATAAAAAGCAACTTCCAAGATGGGCTGGGTGGGAATCGAACCAGGGTCTCCGGAGTGTGAGACGTAGACGCTACCACTCAGCCACGAGATTTTTTTTTTTATTGCCTGACTTCAGCACAATACACAAAACCACTTACAGGGCACAATGAACATTCATTAATACAACAATCAGCCAGGTGGGTTGTGGCGTCGTCGTGCTAAAATTCTCTTAGGGTCACTAATGGCTCCAATCTTCCGAGCCACTCGGGAGCTTCAGGAGCAAGTTTCTGAATTTCAATATATCTATTCATGCCTTCCCGAAAATAGATCCGTGCTGGCCGTGCGTCAGGATCGCAGTGGTATCCTGCCATTCTCGAGCGCCAAATACAATGGAGGGCCGTTAGCATAATAAGGTCAAATGGCACCCCATCCTCATTCTCTACTGGCAAGTACCTAATACCATGCGAGTCTAATGGAAATTCATTTTTTAAAGTCCTTTGTAAAATATCCCAAAAGTATACCCCTTCCCAACAATGTAAGAAAACGTGGTCTATAGTATCTGGCTGCTTACAAATTAAGCAATGCGAACCCCAAGGTAAAAATAAATTCTTCCTTTCCAAGAACTTCTTTACTGGCAGTGTTTCCGTGTGTAACTTAAAGAAAAAAGCTTTTGCATTTGACGGGACCTGCATCGCCTTCACCCGCTTAAGTACAACGCGTCCTGGTCCTCCACTGTATAAGGCCCTGTACATTGGTATGGGTAGAACTACGTCGCACAAATCCTTGTACAGCTTCTTCCTGCTAACACAAGATATTCATAAGAAAATCGTACAGACAGGAATCGCACACTAGCAACAACTAGCAACAACAAAATAACCAAAAATGCGTCCCGATACGCTTTCGGTCGAGACAACAAAGTCCGGCAGTGCATTTCCGAGCCTTAGTTGGCACACAGTACTCAAAAATGGATCTTTTACATCGCGAACAAAAAGAAATCTGCTGACAATCTGTCGTAGAAACAAGTGCCCCAAACCCAGTCCACCGTCCTTCACCCGCCTAAACAAACTTGTCCGGCTACATTGTTCCCATTCTGCTGCCTACACAAAAATGGCAAATATCCGGTGCAGTCTTTGTACGTTCATCCTTGCACAATGTAACACTTGCATCACGTACCACAGCTTCGACATAAAGAACATATTGCACACTGTGGCCCTGGCGAAAACTGACAATTGTTGCCCTTTCCACCCCTCCACCTTTTCCCGCATGGCTTGAGTCTGTGCCCTCCAGTATGATTCGCTATCGCGATAACTATCTAGTGGGCCGCCCAAGTACTTTACTGGTGTTGTCACCCAGGACATGTTTGCGAACTTCTCGGGCGCCGTTGGCCATTCTCCGTGCCAAAGCCCCAGGGACTTTGACCAATTAACTTTACTGCCGGAAACCTTTGTGAATTCTTTTACAGACGACACGGCCTCGATTACCCCTTCGCGATTCACTGCGAATACAGCCACATCGTCCGCATATGCCAGCAGCTTAACCTCTGCAGCTTGCAATTGGAAGCCACGAATTTTGTCGTTTTCTATGATATTTAAACACAGTGTCTCGATGTAAATGCAGAATAGCAGAGGGCTGAGGGGACAACCCTGGCGCACCGATCGCTGCACGTTTATGGGAGCCCCCGAACTCTTATTTACAATCAATCTTGTGCAGCTTCGGTACGCCATGGCCACTCCCTCGCGAATGACGGACCCTACATTCACATGGTCGAGTATGCAGAACAGGATTTCATGTGAGACACAATCAAATGCTTTCTCCAGATCCAACTGAAGGATGGCTACACAACTGTTTGTGTGATCACAGCACTCAAGCACTCCTCACTTTATGCACATTGGAAACAATGGATCGACCTTTGATCCCACACGTCTGGTGTGGTCCAACTAACTGTTGAATTACTGACTGTAGTCTACGGGCTAGAATTTTCATAAACGCTTTGTAGTCTACATTCGTGAGTGCGATAGGGCGATATGCTGTAACCTGTTGTAACTTATCTGCTTCATTGTATTTAGGAATCAACACTGTGTGGGATTTGCCATAAGAGGGGGGCAACACATTTACGTTGTAGGACTCGTTGTACACGGCTGTCAGTACCGGCACTATTTCATGTTTGTATGCTTTGTAGAACGCCGCGCGTAACCCGTCGGGGCCGGGAGATTTTCCCTGGTTCAATTTTTCTATGGCAAGCTCGACCTCCGACGCGGTTATTGACAGCTCCAGCCTATCTTTCTGCTCATCATCTAATCGCGGTAAAGCGCCCAGAAACTTTCCTTTGAATGTGTTTACTTCCACGTCTTGCTTTGTAAACAGCGTTCGATAATATTAAAGAAACACCTGCTGGATATGACCACTTTCTCCAGATAACGTTCCGCCCCATTCGATCAGTTCAATGTGATTTCTCTGTGTACGCGTCTTCTCAATTCCTAGTGCTCGTTTCGACAGTGTCTCCCCAGCAGCTATATCTTGCGCCTTCGCCCGCACAAGCGCACGACGATAGCGCTCTTCTTCGAACAGTTCAATCCTGTTTTTTATTTTCCTAATATCATCCATCCATTTACCAGGCTCTTCGCTTTCTTTTTCAAGTAGTCTAGCCAGCAAGGATCTTAAATTGTCCTCCTCACGCTTCTCTTCTTGTCGTATACAGCTTGACCGTTCGATTGCTGCTATCTTTATTTGCTCTTTGCAAAGTTCCCACTGCTGCCATATTTTCATCTCCCCCCTAGACTCTATTTTGTCAATCTCTTCGCTTACTTTCCTAGTAAAGATATAATCTGTAATGAGCTTATTATTTAATTTCCACGTCTCCCATGAAAATTGATTGCCTCGCTTTTTTGTCCCTATCCCGCACTCCACTAAACAATGACCAGAAAATGAAATCGGTGCTACATTGTAATAACTGCATTTTTATATGACGTCTGTAGACACATAAATGCGATCCAGCCGCGCGTGGCTTGACCGCTGGAAATGTGTAAACTTCATTCAACACGATCCTTCTAAACATTCCGCCACGTCGTCAAGGTTGCTAGTGTCTATAATTTCTGAGAGAGCCTCAGTACTTCTGTCCCTAAACGCTCTCGTACTGGATTTATCACAGCCTCTCAAGACGCAAGTAAAGTCGCCCATGACAATCAGGGATTTCTCACAACTGATGTACTTTTGTACGTTTTAAAAAAAAAGGCTACCCTCTCATCCACAACATTTGGAGCGTACACACTAATAATGCGCCAATACTTTTTGTTGTACAGAAAATCAACCCAAACACATCTGCCCGACGGACATGCCATGCCAACAAAAATGACACAGCCCGCAGACGTGCCAATTGTGTGGCTCACTACTGCAAAATACCTAGACGTGAAACGTCGCACCATGTTATCGGTCTCTTCTTCCCCATCAACTTTCGTTTCCTGCATGGCCAGGATGTCGATGTCATGCCAAGTTAAAAGGCGGTACACCTGGCCCTGCTTCTTCTTGCTTGCCAGTCCCCTGACATTAAGTGTACCTACTTTTATCGGAGCCGCAGAAGCCATTTTCATACAGAGGAAAGAGGCCGGTAACATAGTGCTTACCTCTCGCGTCTAGCGCGTGGCTAGACGACGTCTTTGACACCGGAGCCATCCGGTGCTGGCGGCAGGCCTGACTGCGGTGGCGGTTTGTCGCGTTCTCTCCTCTCCGCCGACACATTAGATCGCGGCCGCAAAGTGGACCGCCGTCCTTGGCTGGTTTTTACCGGCGGCTCCTCGACGCTGAAAGCTGTCGCCTTATCTCCCTCAGCACTGGTCTGGGCGTGGGGCCGCTTCGATGGGGCAGGGACGCCGGTGGAGCGGGCGGCGTTCTTGTCATTGTTCTGCTCAAACAGAGACGCTGGTTCTGCTTCCTTGAGTGCCGGCCCGCTTACTCCTTCAGTCGGCTCCTCCATCTGGTTTCCCGCAGGTTCTCCCGCTTCAGGTTTCCGCCCGGCATCGCTGCTGGAAGGTCCTGAAGAGTCCGTTGCGTCGGTTTTTTTCCTGTTCTTCAATGCCTTTTACGGATTCCTCGGCCTCCACTACGTCCATCAGGAGCTCCGCCGTGTCGTCTTTTGACGCTGCACCCGTAGCTGCCGCGTAAGTGCGTACACAATCGTTGTCTGCGTGGCCGTACCGCCGACATTTCGTACAGCGGGGGACTTTGCATTCCCGGGGCACGTGACCGGTGCCATGGCAGCGGAGGCACTGCATCGGGCGACCAGGCGCCACGACAAGGGCCAACTCTCCGGCGACGCGTACCTGATGTGGCAGGTCGTCCACTTTCAGGCCCCGCTTCAACTTCAGTAGGACAGTCCTTGTCGTAGAACCCTTTTCATTGACGCCTTGTATCCGCCACCACTCACGCGTGACTTCCGTCACCTTGCCAAACGCCGCGAACGCCGTCCGGATGTCGTCATCAGCCACGCCGTGAAGCATCCAGTGAAGCCGCAGCTTTACCTGCTGGTCTTCCGGATCGATGATAAGACAGCGGCGTTTCTTCACTTCCAGCTCCATGAAGGCGAGCAGCTTCTTTGTTGCCTCCGCACTCCGCAGGGTAACCGCCCAGACATGGTTGATTTGGTACGCCCCCAACGCAACCACGTCGGGGAGCGTACCGGACACGGCCAGGGCGTCTCGAGAATCTTCGACCCGGAAAGGCCTCACTCGTACATCACCGTGAAGAAAAACCGTGTTTAAAACAACACGACCGGTTGGCAGTGTAAGCAAAATAATCTGGTAGTCCTTATCTTCACTTGCATTGATCCTGTTTCCGCGGCCGTCAACGGCCGCTATCGCCGCTCCGTTGGAGCCCATCACCCTGCGTTCCGTTCAGCTCGGCTGCCAGAAGCAGACTCGATTCGATGCTTGAAAGCGGTACAAAGGCGCTTCTAGTGAATGCGGTGTTGCCTTAGAAACGTGCCGTAGAACGTTATACTGCGGTGTATATCGGTAATTATGAGCATGTTACTTACAGAAGTCGCAGTTACACGAGTAGCGAAGTACGTTTCCGCTACATTTCTTCTGCGCTCTGCACACATGCAGAGCCATCTTGCTGCAAATACAGAAGAACCCCTCCTCGCAATGTGCGGCGCTGCCCCGACAGGTGGCGCGCCACTCGCCCCTGACTTTTCGCCGTGCACCCTCACGGGTTGTAGAATCAAGCGTCTTTCCTTTCTTTAGATCACTATCTTCGCTCACCCGCTTCTCTCCTTCGGGCCGCGCGGGTACCGGTGCGAGGATGCCCAGGAGGCATCAATTGACGAATTCAGAGGGGATGCCAATGCGGATGTAGCTGATACGGGCGCTGTTCACACTACCGCAATCATAGCGTGATGGCAGTGCTCTTGAAGACAACGAACGACATTCATCCAGGTGTGTCATGCCAGAAGAGCGATTTGAAGGAGTCCAAAATGACTTACACTACGATAGTGAAAATGCCAGTTTGGTGTGTGTGTATGTGTGTGCTGACTGACCGACATACTCAGTGCGTGTGAACGCTAAAGGAACACGGGAGCAAGAAACGTTGTAGTGTGCACAACACAGTGCGATAATGTAGATTGTGAGAAGCACTTGTTTGAACAAATAATTAGAAAAAAGTTGTACAGTGCACTTACAAGTGTTGAGTATGAAAACTATGTCTTTGTGTGACTCAAGAGCATACCGAGCGAATGAGTGGGCGGTGCGAACGAGGTGCAATAACGCTATCGCGTTCCACACTCTTGAAGGCGAAGCTTAAGCGTCCTCCAAATTTTTCAGTCACAAGTGAGATCTCAGTGCCTGTGCAAGTGTATCTAGTTGAAGGCTCCGACTTGCAGCGTTGCGTCGTTTACAACATCGACATAAACGAGGATCAAACCACCCTTCAACGTGAGCTGTACTGCCCAACGCACCGAGTCATACAGGCGCGACACATAGGAAAGGGGCGTTCCTGCATGATCACCTTGCAAGGCCCTCCGACACTGCCAGCCTGTCTGTACTACTACGGCTGCATATTAAGGCCACGGCCGTATAAACCAAGTGTGGTTTACGGTTACAACTGCTTTCGGGCAGGGCACATGCGCAAATCTTGCCCCTTTGCTACTGCCGATGAAGGTGCGTCTGAAGGAAAAGTTACGTACCGATGCGGCCTCTGCCAATCGGGCGACCACGAGATAACATCTCCAAGTTATGCGACAAAGCAAAAGGCAACGCAGAAGGCTCGTCTTCGGAACACTAAGCGTTGGCCAATAGAGGACGTGACACCGGTGCAGACATCCAATCGCTTTGCAGCTCTCCAGTGGGATGATGACGAGTGGCCAGAGCTTCCTGAGCCCGCTTCGAATGCCCCTCCAGCTAAGACAAAGTCTAATGATACGGTGCTCAAGAAACGCCGTCGACAACAGCCAATACAGCTCCGTACTGATCTACCAGACGACGATATGGGTGTAGTGGATGAGCAAATCAATCGTCTCTTAGCAGATGTCTCTAAGCTCCGACAACACCACGAAATGCTTGCTCGACGTCGGCGAGCTGCAGAAGTAACCGCCAAATCTAGTAATTGCCCTACACTGCCGCCTTCATCCCGCGCAACAGGGCCATTTGCTGTCTCCTCCCAGAGTACCACAACGCCCAATGATAGCTCTGCAACATCGCTGCTCCGCTATATGGTCAACCAGTTGTCCAACCTGACATCTGCGATACTGCAGCGCTTGAACTAGCACACAAAAATGGCGAAATCCGGTCGTCCTGGTGTACTACAGTGGAAATGTAGAGGCATTTCCACAAAGGTGGCCGAGCTCAAGACCCGACTGCGATTTAACAAGCTTCGGGTGTGGGCTATGTTTCTTCAGAAAACGAACGCCTTGCCATCTATTCGGGGCTTCAGCAGCTACGTGTCTCCTTCAATGACCGACCGTCGCGTGCAGGCTGCTTCTCCGCCGGGAAAGGCGGCGGTATATGTTGAAACGCGTATTCCTCATGTACGCCTTTCTCTCGAAAACTGGTGCACATCTTACCAAGAGGTAGTAGCAGTTGCTGCGAAATTTCTGAAAGGAACCGTTGCTCTTGTTTCATATTACGTTCGACCAGCTGGAGGCGCCTCTTCCCGTATTAATCTTGGCTGGTTATTAAGTGTTCGTCGGCAATACCCCGGGTGTCCAAATTTAGTCGGAGGCGACTTTAACGCCCCTCACCCGGATTGAGGGTAGCCAACTGCAAGCCCTCGCGGTAGGCGTGTGCGGGACGCCTTCACTGATGCCCTGTTTGTTCTGCTTAATCACCCTGGGACAGCAACACGGCCTGTGCGTCACTTAAGTAGTGCTGCCTATGCTCCAGACTTGACGTGGTGGTTGGGTGCAGGAACTCCCTCATGGCAAATGGAGCCGGACTGCTGGGGAAGTGATCACCACCCTATCCTCATCGGTCTCCATCCCTCCCGTCTCCGCCCTTTACGCCGCAAATGTTCTGTGATAAACTGGGACAGCTCTCGCTCATGTCTCGACAGCATGTCTTCAGATTCGCCGTCACTCCTTGTTGACCGTATACAGAGAGCACTAAACAGCGCTACGACTACTACCTGGATTGATGTAGGTCGACCGGCACCAGATCTCGGCCTGCTTAACTTGTGGGCAGCCCGCCGTCAAGCTGAGCTGGCTGCTACGCGAGACCCTACTTCGGGGCAGGCACGTACACGACTGAATTATCTTACTGCGAAGGCTCGGAGATATGAACGCGATCTCTCGCGACGCCAGTGGCATGCATGGTGTGAACAATTTTCTGATAAATCATCGAATGCCTCACTCTGGCGAACGTTTCGTGCAATGGAACACGGTCGTCGTTCTACTGACGCAGCAGCAACAGCATGCTTTGCGGCTAATCTGACGCCGGGCTATTTCGCCAAAGAAGCTGCTCGAAATTTTTTTTCCCAAAATACGATATACTGCCTTCTTCAGCTGTAAATCTTAATTTGGCACGTATCCCTGCAGACGCATGGAAACTACCATCGGCTGCTGACGCAGATGGAATTGCGAGCCCCTTTTCGATGTGCGAGCTGCTGGCTGCAATTGACGATGCGAAACGGAAAACAGCGCCCGGCCTGGACAAAATTCAGTATGAGGTTTACAAGAACCTCAGTACTGCTGCACTTCCTCAACTACTAGACACCATAAACAAAGTGTGGCTTGATGGTGTCGTACCCGAGAGCTGCAAAACCGCTGTCGTGATCCCTATTCCCAAACCTGGGAAGCCTCCACCGGACCTCGCCAACTTACGACCAATATCCTTAACATCAACGCTTTGCAAGCTCGCAGAGAAAATGCTAGCCACGCGACTTTCTTGGTGGCTTGAACAGCACGGTTTTTATCACCCTGCTCAAATTGGATTTCGTCCATACATAGGTACAGAAGACGGGTTGGCTGTCTTGGCATCAGCAGTTCTATCATCTACCCGCAGCCGCAATGTACGTACCATATTAGCAATGGACGTTGAAAAGGCATATGTCAACATCAGTCATGCTGCAATCCTGAATGCCATTGACATGCTTCATCTCCCTCCGAGAGTACGCTCTTTTGTCGCATCATTTTTGGATGGAAGAAAGTTTGCAATACGCCTCAGCGGTGACACTGTTGGTTCATTCGTTTCACTACGTGGCGTGCCCCAGGGATCAGTATTGTCTCCGACGTTGTTCAATATTACTTTCATCCCATTGGCGTGGCGCTTACATGATATTCCTGAAATCAAGTTTTTGCATTACGCAGATGATATCACGGTATGGAGCACTCACCATGATCTTCGCACTCAAGAGGCCACCCTTCAGTCAGCATTAGATGTAACCTCTGATTACGCATCCTCCATTGGCCTTCAACTTTCTGCGTGTAAAACATCATACACATAAGTCGCCAACCGCTCGGGACGCCGTAAACTTACCTCAAATCCAATTCGTCTCTCTATCAGGCACCCCAATACAAGAAAGTTCGAGCCTGAAAATTCTGGGCTTAACAATTCAGCAGTCAGGATCAGCGACTGCTTGGCTTTCTCAGGCAAAAAAGCAAGCACTTCAAACTATGAGTTTAATAAGAAGAATTGCACCTAAAACGGGTAGCGCTGGCTGGTCTGTTGCACGCCAGTTAGTGAGGGCGGTTCTGCAGCCACGTATTGCTTATCAGGCCCAGTTCCAGCATCTTACAAGGGCACAATGAGATCGCCTTGAAGCCGTAAATCGAGAAGCTATGAGGACCATAACATGCCTTCCACGAATCACACCGGTCGTAGCGTTACAGGAGAATGCGCAGCTCAACACCATCGATGAACTGGTGCAGCAGCGCCGTGATGCTCGCAGACTCAAGGTCACTTTGTCACATTCCACACAAGCACTGAGGGCGTATGCAACATCACACATTATTCTTCAGCCACCTGCGCCAGTTCTCCCTCCCTGGAAATTTATGCAGTTAGGAGACAACAAGCCAACTGACATCCGCAGACCGACGTCTGCCAACTCGGCATCGTTGCTACGCCAGAAATTGAACAGCTAGATACTCACCTGCCTCAAGATTCCATACTATAGTGTACGTGGATGGGAGCCTGCAAGGCTGTGAAGCCAAAACGGCAATCTACTGTCCACGGAGACCTAGCCTGAATCAGACAACTACGTTTCAGCTTTCGGAACCACTTACATCTTTCTGCGCTGAGCTTGTGGCAGTCCAGGAGGCACTCTGCTCCGTGACTTCTATAACCATGCTCCCTACAGCCTACGTTGTCATCCGCACTGACGCACTTCAAGCATTACGTCTGCTCCGACGTGTCAGCCGCTGCCCTAAAATTTGCCAGGACATCCACCAACTTGCGGCGCGCATCCCACAATCAATACGCATTGAGTGGGTCCCACGGGATCTGCTGCCTTCCCAAAGTCAAGCTGATTTTGCAACCCGCCTCGTCAGCCAAGACGCATTAATCCCATGGCTTCTCGAAGTCGACGACGCTACCCTCCCTTTGTCAAGAAAGGAGCACCTCCGGCGCCGCACACGTGCACTTATCCCTCCGTGTGCGATCTCCCTTCCCCGCGGTCTCACCCGTACAGAGGAGGTTGCGCTTAGGAGGATCCGGGTCGGTGTTGCCCTTACACCAGCTGTAACTAGGATGGTCATACTTCCAACACATATCCTCGCCAAGGATGCCCGATCTGTAAAAACGAAGATGTCGAGGCCGACACCCACCACTTGCTGTGGGACTGCCCAGCACTCAAGCCAACACGAATCCGGCACCTGAGCATAGCTGGCCTTTCAGCAACCAATCCTGCCTCATACGTCACTTGGACGCAGGGACCTCATCATCGCTCACTTCTGGACTTCATAAAATCAGCCAACCTTTTTCCATTCATTTAATCATTTATTCATCCTTCATCTCATACCGTAACGTACTTATTGCCCTGAGGCAATAAATATCGACTAAAAAAAGTTCACGGGAAATCGTGTAATGGCCGTAATCCTGATGCTCCTTTCTTCTCCTGTACGTCAGCGGACGTGTCACTCCGGTCGTCTCCTTTGGACAATAGGCATTCCTCACTTGGCAATAGCGCCTCTCGACGGGAAGGGTGAACAGTTGAACAAAAGCACTTCCGGCTATTTCTCACAGGGCGACGTTTCTTTGTATTTTTCTTGACGTTCCCTTGACAGGGCCAACTTGCAGTTGTAGGGTCATGACAAAGCAAAGCATGCTCACACAAAAAGATTCATGTGAACACGCTCACTTAGAGCCCTTGCACAAACAGCCCATATCAATACCATGCCCACAGGCGCGGACCATGCACGGTCACAACAGCCTCCTCCCCCGCCAGAAGAGTCACGTGGAGGGCAGCAGTCGCAGCTGCTGCATGAAGAGACGACTTAATGGCCTGCACATGAACGCTTGAAGCTCGCTGTCGCTTGTCGCGTTGTCTTGATTGTCGTAGGCCAAATTGCTTGAGCTGTCTCTGAAACTCAACCACATGTCTAAGCAAGCACTTGGCTCCCGTCTGAAGAGACCAGGTCAAAAGAAAACTGCCATCGTTGTCCGAGAAAAGCCCACGCTCAAGACGCTCAGGCCCCACGTATGCCTAGAAAGCCAAATGTGCTGCTTTACATAGTCACATATATACAAGCGCACGAAAAAAAAGGGAACCTGAGTATCAATTTGGATACATGGTGAGGAGCACCTCGGACCGCTTAGAAACAGCGGCTAAGCGCGTCCGCATTCCCATTTAACTTCCCCTGTTTGTATCTTATTTCAAAATTGTACTGCTGTAAAATCAAGCTCCACCTCAGAAGGCGACTGTTCTTCGATGTCGCAGTTTGCAGCCAAGCCAGGGGACAATGGTCCGTCTCTACGGTGAATTTGGCCCCTCCAAGATAGCACTGCAAATTTTGAATGGCCCATACAATGCAAGCGCACTCTTTCTCTGACGCGCAATAAGCCCTCTCTATAGAGCTCAGTTATCTGCTCAGGTAGAGAACGGGGTGCTCATTACCGTCGTCATCCCTCTGGCAGAGAACAGCACCTAGCCCTCGATCACTTGCATCACACTGGACCGTGAATTCTCGGTCGTAGTCTGGAGCTCGCAATACCGGACGGCTAATCAGCACAGCCTTCAGGTTTAAGAAGGAGGCTTCCTTTTGTTCGTCCCAGACTACATTTGTCGGTTCTGTCCTGCGGAGAGCGTCGGTCAGGGGGCTAGCCAAAGCTGAATAGTTAGGGATGTAGTGATTGTAGTATCCCGCCAGCCCCTAGAATGCCCGAATTTCCGTCTTCGTGCTCGGCCGCGGGTAGTCTGCTACCGCAGAAATCTTAATCTCGCTGCGTTTCCTGAAACCTTGACCTACATTGTGACCCAAGTAGTCCACGGTCGCCCTTGCCAGGCAACATTTCTCGGCCTTTACGGTTAGCCCAGCTTGACGCAAAAGGCTCAGTACATCTCTTAGATGTACCATATGGTCCGCCCATGAGTCGGAAAAAACCACATTGTCATTTAAATAGGGCACCGCGGATGTTTCACACCCCTTTAAAACCCTATCCATGAGTCGGGAAAAACAAAATGGAGCATTTTTGAGCCCGAAACTCATCATTGTTGGCTGGTAGCTGCCCGTCGGAGTGACGAAAGCCGCGTATCTGCTGGCGCGTTCAGTGAGCGGTACCTGCCAGTATTCTCGAGTAAGGTCCAGCGTAGTCACATAGGCCGCTCTACTGACCTGTTCTACTCTCTCCTCGATATTCGGAATAGGATACACTTGATCCCTGGTGAGAGAATTTAGCTTTCGGTAGTCTACCACAGGCCTAGGGCCTTTACCTGGAGCTTCTACCGAGATCATAGGCGAAGCATAATCGCTTTCCGAGGGTTTTATTACTCCTAATTCCAGCATGCGAGTTACTTCCCTATCCAGAATTTCTCTTTGCCTTAGAGAAAATCGGTAGCACGTACCTTGATCGCACTGGCGCGTCTGAAGTCAGCTCAATATCGTGCTCAGTCAAATCAGTCCTGCCTGGCCTGTCCACGAAGCAGGCCTCAAACTCTGTTATTAGCTCGCCCAGATCGGACAGCTGAGATGTCTTTAGTTCTCCTCTCTGCTCCGTCGTTTTGAGAAGCTCCTGAGCGTTGCTTTCTTCTCCTCTGAGGCAAGTCAAGTTGTCACCTATGTCCTCGGGAAGGTTTAACGTTAGATTTACCACGGCTTCCCTCTGCACATAAGGCATCATAAGATTGCAACGATAAATGCGCACTTCTTTACGCCTACCGGGGATTTTCACTGCGTAGTTAGTGTTAGAAAGCTTTGCAACGACTTCAGCAGGTCCTTCCCACTGTACTTCGAGCTTATTCTGCCTTGAATCTCTCAGCAACATCACCTGGTCCCCGATACGAAACGTCCTTTTACGGGCTGACTTAGCATAGTACACTTTGGAACGAGCTTGGGCTGACTTCATGCTGGCCTCAACGAGTTCCTTAGTGTTATGTAAGCGATTCAGGAGGTTCAGAATTCTACTACTGTTGGGTCTTCTCCGCGTCCCTCCCAGGCTTCGCGCACCATTTGCTAAGGTGAGCGCAGTGACCTTCCGTACACCAACTCGGCTGGGCTAAATCCAGTGGATTCGTGCGGCACTGACCGCAAAGCGAAAAGTGCTGCAGGCAGCACTTGTTTTCCCATTCGCACTTGTTTTCATAGCACAGTCCCCTCAGGACGCGTTTGAGAACAGAATGCCATCTTTCTACGCTGTTGCTCTGCGAACGGTGGATCGAGCTGTGCACTACCTTAATGCCGCATCGCTCGAGAAATGAGGTGGTGAGGACACTTGTGAAAACGCTACCCTGATCACTTTGGACCTTGGAAGGGAATCCAACTCGTGCAAACACTGACAGCAACGAATCCACTACACTCTCGGACGTCACCTCGCGCACCTGAACAGCCTCTGGAAACTTTGTGGCTGGGCATAACATAGTGATGATATAACGGTACCCTGACTCTGTCACAGGAAGTGGCCCAACTACATCTATTACTAACCGGTGAAACGGCTCGGTAATGATTGGTACTAAACTTATCTTGCGCCTTTCTAACCCGCTAGAACGTGTCGCATGACCGTACAAAATTTTCCGTGTCCTTAAAACATCCAGGCCAATAGTATTCTTGCAACAGCCTCTGCTTTGTTTTCCTTATTCCAGGGTGACATGACCACGAGCTGCCATGGGAAAGTCGCAGTAAGTCTTCGCAGTACTTTTGGGGAACGACTAATTAGTCCCGCTCTACTCCGCGCTTATCCTTGAATAAGCGATACAGCACTCCCTTTCTCATCTCGAAAAAATATTCTTTGCTGTCTTAGTGGCGCGGTGGCGCTCCCTTATCTCCTGTATCTTGGGATCATTGGCTTGCTCCATAACTAGGTCCTCTCGGGTTCCACTTAGAAGTCTCGTGAGATTACTAGACACTGGCGGCAAGAGGTTACTCTCAAGAACGTCCTCATTCCGCGTCTCATCAAGCTCACTTTCAAGTTGACTGATCTGAGATGCCTCGCTCTCAAAGTTTTCTGACCCGCTATCTTCCGCATCGACCACTGTTTTAACTGCCGTTTCCTCCCCTGTGGAATTTTCTGGAATGAGCAGTGTAGCTAGTTCTCGCGCCTTTGAACGTGTTAAGGCTTGCACAACTCTGTCTCTGAAAAGGATGCCCCTCTTTCGCAGCAGCATGTCCGATTTGTTGAAAAACAAATACGGATAGCACTTAGGAAGCTTTCCTGAAACGGCAGCCTCGGCTGTTAACTCGCCACAAGGGCCCTCGATTGACCACGTTCGCGATTGGCAAGCACACACTCTGTTCCTCCACTACCTGGCGGATCCATGCACACTGTCCTGTATAGTCGGAAGGCGACAGATACGCCGGATGGATAACATCTATCGTTGCGGTCGAATTGCGCAGTACCTTGCAAGGCTTCCCGTTGACTACTAGGTCATACATGTAGGGTTCCAAAAGCTTCATGTTTTCATCGCAGTCACTGACATACGAGAAAGCAATCTTTTCTTTCCGGCAGTTGACGGCAATGTGACCCTGCTCATTACACCTAAAGCATGTGAGCGGCTTCCTAGCCTCAAGCTTGTTCTTTGTGTTCTGCGCGTTGGTCACTTCCCCACTTTTCTCACTGCCGTCCTTTGTAGGGAATTTGCCTGAAGAAGCCTTCCTTTCTTCGTTTGCAACTCTAGCAAAGTGCCTTTCCTGACGGTTATTCACACTCAACTTGGGATTGCTGGGCCTATCCACTGCTGGGTTGCTGAATTGTCGGCGCGAAGCGTACTCTTCAATGAGTTCGGCAGCTTCAGTTGCCGACTTAATGTCGCCTCGGTCCTGTAACCAATTTCTTTTTCTGGGAGGCAGTTATAAAACTGCTTCAAAAGAGTTCGCTCGACTACAGCGTCCCTATCACTGTAGGAATCAGTGCTCTTTAGCCACTCGCCCAAATTAACTCTTAAATTGTACAGGAATTCAGGGTAACTCTCGTCCCTGGACTTAGTAGCGTTCCGAAAACGTTGTCTGAATGCCTCGGCGCTAAGCCTATACTTGCTCAGAAGGCAAGCCTTGACCTTCTCGTAGTTGTCCGCGTCCTCCTTGCTTAGCCGCGCGACAACCTCCGCTGCCTCACAGTGTAGAACTGTCAATAATCTCTGAGACCAAGTGTCTCGCTGAAAGGACAGTTTTTCGCAGGTTCGCTCAAAGTTAGCCAGATACAGACTGATATCCCCTGGTATCACATATGGCTGCATATGCTTTGACATCTTGAAATCTGCCTCCTTGTTGAGAAGAGGTGCCGCTAGCTGGGGACAATTGCCCGACCTCTTGCTCAAGTCTGCGTCTTATTTCCGGAGCTCAATTTCTTGCTCCAGCCTTTTTGCTTCTCTCTCAATTTCACGCTCACGCCTCTTTTCCTCTTTTTCCTGCTCTTTCTGCTGTCTGAGCTGCTCCTCCCTTTTTTGTCCGATGAGGTTCCATGCTTCACTGAGCTCCTCATCATCGGTTCCCAAACCAGTGATTGCCTTTAAAATCAAGGGTTTTCGTGCCAAACCAATTGTATCAATTCCCAATTCCTCACACAATAGCAACAGTTCCGGTTTCTGCAACTTTTGTGAGTCCATGATCGCTCGGAGTGTCGGCTTCTTCCAAAACAACTGTGCAAACTACCAAACCTAAAGGCCTTTCAACACTCTTTACCAGTTTTAAAATCAAACCCTGTTCTAGAACCTGGTCCACACCAGAAGAAAAGCCAAGCACTCACCCACACATGCGATCGATGTTCCGAGCTGCTCTCTTGTTGGCCGATTGTTGCTCCTGCATGTTGCTTGAGATGCCACCTCCGATCACCAGATGTTGTGGCTTGTAGCTTCAGATGCCACTTCCGATCACCAGATGTTGTGGCTTGTAGATTCTGATCCACCTCCAATCACCAGATGTTGTGGCTTGTAGATTCAGATCCCAATACTGGTCACCAGTTGTCGTGACTCTGGGACTAAGTTGACCCGGCCTTCACTTGGTAGCGTGCAGACTCCGGGTTGATGAAGGATTGAATCTTTGAAGTTGGTAAAACATATACAAGCAGGTTTAATGGCACTTTGAGAAAACGTATTTACATGAAAAAAAAGGGTATATCAGCCAAATGGCAAGCGTTAAGAGCTCATAGCGAGAAGCGTCTGGATGAGCCGTTTACCCAGGGCTCAGAGCGTCATTTCGTGCTCTGCAACGTCCTTAAATCCACTATGTCCAGCCCCTCTCTGAAGATGCTGACCAATCACTTCCAGGGTACACCCCTCAGATATCGGCAACCAATCGAACACATCACTGCATTGATGGTCTGATGCACTGACTGGTCCAGTATTGTTTCGTCGGGCGTGGTCACTTGTTGTCGGGTAGAGCTAGGGAAGGGCGAGTAGGTAAATTTCGATTCTTCTGCAAAGATCCGCTGTGTTGGTTCCGGCAAGTGGATTTCCTTCTCAGAAACCCAAGTGTACGTGCGCGCCACGAATACTCCTCCCAGCATTGTCCCTTTCCGGCAATCGCAACTCTTTCCCGCATTCACGGGAAATCCTCTAATGGCCGTAATTTTCATGCTCCTTTCTTCTCCTGTACGTCAGCGGACATGTCACTCCAATCGTCTCCTCTGGACAATAGGCATTCCTCACTTGACAATAGCGCCTGTCGACTGGAAGGGTGAACAGTTGAAGAAAAGCACTTCCGGCTATTTCTCACAGGGCGACGTTTCTTTGTATTTTTCTTGACGTTCCCTTGACAGGGCCAACTTGGCAGTTGTAGGGTCACGACAAAGCAAAGCATGCTCACACAAAAAGATTCATGTGAACACGCTCACTTAGAGCCCTTGCACAAACAGCACATATCAATACCATGCCCACAGGCGCACAATAGTGCGCGCAAGCGCGGACCATGCACGGTCACAACAGGGCAGGAAGCTGCGAACTGTGTTCGCGAAAGCAAAATGTGTTTTTGACCCATTCAATAAAGTGCCCGTAGCGCTCGAAAAGTTGTCCCGTCCGTTTCCTGCAACGTGTCCCCGGATCAACGGACCATCTGGAAGACCACATTATCCATATTTAAGAAAGTTAACTGCACCCTTCAAATCCAAGGCGAGAACCACCTTGTCATTTTGAGGGTGCTCGACAGGCGTGAGTACCTCGTGGCTTAGTTTAAGTGGAGTGTCCTGTGCTGACGTCTGCGGTCGGAATCCGAAAATCGTGTCAGCGAAAGTATTGCGGGCCTCCAGATATTCAGCCTCCATGAGCTTGGCTAGGCAAGACGTCAGGGAGATAGGTCGGAGGTGATCGGTATTGATCGGCTTACCCGGCTTTGGGATGAAGGTGACAAGCGCTGTCTTCCATTCTAGGGGGAGGGGTGTTTCTTCCTTACAATTTTTGTTCATATATTTTAGCAGGGGCTCATATGCCAGCAGCAGCCTCTTTCTCCGCTACTTATGCATTCCTAGAACGCCTGTGTCGCGTCTTACTCTTGTCGAGCTGCAGCCGCAGCTTCATCCAAAGCCGCTTCGGTTACGACAAGCAGCACTTCGTCCAGATGTCACCTCTTCCACCCTGTCGTATTTTTTGAGTAGACGTGGTGCGTCGACCAAAAATATTACGATGTGGAATGCAGCTTTGAGCGCACGCGGTGACGTAAACGAATGTCACAATTCATGGTGTACATCCAAAACTCGAAGGAGCACTTAACGAAGTTTAGCGAAGCTGAAAAGGTGCTAAACGATCTCGCTCCCTACTGGACACCTCACGCTCTGTTTTCCTGTACCTCACGATGCGACCTTGCAACATTTAAAGGGATACCGAATAAAAAATTGCCGCCGAGATTTCTCGCGCAGACGGTAGCTATTGCATTGAGAGTGACCAAAACAACACAATTTATAAACAGAAATGAGTGTAAAGTAAGTATTTTATTGAATATTTCTCGCATCGCCGCCACTATCGGCCTCCTAGCTGTGAAAGCTCTGTCAAAACCGGATATCATGCCACTTTTACCTGCCTCCCTCATGCCCCTATCGCAAGCGGTCGCAGCCGCATATTTTTCCCTTCCTCCGTGGCAATCACGAAGCGCGCGGACGAACGCCGTTTTTTTTTAAATAAAATTCAACGTGCCCTAAAACTGCTGCTAGTGTTTCTACTGGACAGCTGCCTCAGCGCGCGGCACAAATCATCCTCCACTCCCAACGCGCAAACAATTACCCTCCTTACGCGCCCCCTCGACCTCCCTCGTCTGCAGCATTCAACCCTCCGCAGCATTGTGCACGGCGTGACGGGAGGTACCGACACTGTGTGTAGCCGGTCAACCAACTCGGGTGCGGGGGTGGCGGTGGTGGTGGTAAAAACTTTTATTTGAAGTAGAGGTGTGAACCACCTAGGGGGACCCACGTATAGATGGTGTTTCTGGTCCGGGACCCCATTGGTCGAAGCCGCCGTGCTGGCTCTCTGGACCAAGGCCTTTTGGGCTTGAAGGTCTGGGCAGCCAAGCAAGGCCGCCTCCCAGTCCTCTTGTGCAGGGTTGATAGGCCAACACCATGTGGTAGGTATCTGCTACCTCGCCACAGTGTTGGTACGTGCCGGTCACCATGCATGGGGTCAACGTTTTTCATAATAGCCGGGCATAACATTGTATGCGGGGGCGGCGGTGGCGGGGCCGCGGGGACCATGACGTTGCTGAGGGTGTAGAAAATGGGAGATATACGTGTCTTCGAAAACGCTTCACATAAGGGGCACCAGACGAGCGCAGGAAGAAAACCAGAACACAAAATGGCTTCCAAGAATTATAGTCCGCACTTCGAACGCGCAAACGAAACCCGAGCCGAAGCTGCAGATGGCTCGCTACTGCCCCGCGAAGATCAGTGATTTGTGATGTCTGCTGTGACCTGAACATGTCGAAGCCACAGCAGACAGCCCTCTCCTTCTCCCCCTTTCCTCCTTTCATGTTTCTTTCCTCTCCAGTGCTGTCCGACTCTTGTAAAATAAAACTAGTCTCGTAACCGTTACCCAACGCATGTGCGTCGCTCTTTTGAGGCTCCTGCGTGCGGGGTCCTGCCGCCCGAACGAGCCACGCGCAGTAAAAAGAGGATCGTGGTGTGACCCTACTAGCATCGCTCCGTGGTGCACGCCGTACAATGAAACTTTTGACTAACCTAACAAAGAAAAACTAGAAACTCTACATTTTGGCGCCGAAACCCGGGAAATGTTGGTCAACTGACCTCAACGGCGACATGGAGCGACTTCAAAAGAAGCAAGCAGCACTACGACAGGCCATCGACAAGATCGTCGCAGCAGCCGCCAACCTCCTACAACAGCCTGCAGTTGAAAGCGGTGAGCTGGAAGAACAATTGAGCCTTCTTGTCGAGAAGTCAGAAGAGTTAAAAACAGTGAACGATAGCATTGAAAAGAAAATATATCTTCAGGAACTTGACGCAGAGTTGTCCGCAAGCTCTGCCTACAATGAGAAGATAAGCATCACTAAAACACGTATCAAAAGAGCTCTGCGAGATCAAGTCTCCAGCGAAGACCGTTCGACAACTTCATCGGTGACGGGGGCTTCTTGAGAGCCTAATTTTCAGCAGTCAGTCGACGCCAATGTTACCACAAGCCAGCTTCCCTCGACAACAACGAAATTGCCGTCGAAGTCATCAAATTCAATGGGGACTTGCGATCATGGCAAAGATTTTGGAGCCAATTCGAGGCAACTATTCACGAGAACGAAGCTCTTTCACCCATCGATAAATTTCAGTACCTAACAAGCTATCTTAGGGAAAGCTGCCGCGGCTATCGAGGGTTTGTCTTTAAGCAATGAGAACTACGTCGTAGCCATCAAGACCCTGACAGAAAAATTTGGCAAGGAGGACGTCATCATCGAGGAACACATGTCTCGCTTGCTCGGTGTTCGTCTGGTAAACAGCCTCCATGACACAGAACGGCTCAGGACCTTCTATGATGAGGTATAGTCTAGGGTCCGAAGCCTCGAGGCATTGGGCGTGATATTGAGCAGGTACGGCGTTTTGTTGCTGACTGTACTTCGGAAAGGCATTCCAGACCAGCTTTGCCTTGAATTTTACCGAAGGAAGGCCAGTACTGCGACCGTTCCCCAAGACGAGCTTCAAGATTTTCTCAAGTTCTTGAGAATGGAAGTGGAAAGCAGAGAACGAGTACAGTGCAGCAACAGTCCCTAAACAAGGACCTTAAACCGAGAGGATCAAGCCTAAAGGGAAGACCACCAACTGCATCAATTTTCGTTGTAAAAAAGCACGAGACATAATGTTCATTTTGTAGAGCAGAAGATCACGTTACAGCAGAGTGCGTGGCCTTCGTTTCGTCAGTCAAGAGAGAAATAGTGGCCAATGAGAGACGGTGCTTCAAATGCACGAAAAGTAACCATCGTGCAGCCGAGTGCAGAACAATCAAGTGCGCGAAATGCTCCGCCCGGCACGCGACAGGCGTCTGCGAAGTCAGCAAGTCGACAGCATTCCCTAAAAGAAACGATTCTGCACCTCCTGGGACTACCATGCATTCATCGTTGCATGTTGCACAGACTGGCTGTACGCCTCGCTGGCTTCTACAGACAGTACAAGCTCCGGCAGAATCGAGAGAGAAACGCGCCTTGGCGAGGATTCTACTCGATGGTGGCAGGCAGAGAACGTTCGTAAAGCAAGGCGTTTCTTAGCGTCTCAAGCTTCGAGTGGTTGCAGAAGAACGTCTCGCTATTCACACCACGCCAAATATAACAACATGCAACTGAGTCGAGGTGTGGCTACGAAGCCGACATAACGACCACGTAATTCGAGTTGAGGCCCTCGAGGTCCTGGGGGCTCTCTGCCACCTCCTGACGCTTCCTCTACTCGCCTGGTTGCAGCCTAAGGACTCATATTCACTGACCTGGTCCCGGACGACTATCGACAGGGCACCGGAGTCGGTCTCCTGATTGGTGCTGACCACTATTGGGACGTCACTACAGGAGATGTCAAGCGGGTCACTAGAAGGTTCGTCGCCGTGGAGACCGTCTTTGGGTGGCCACTGCAAGGCGCATTGTCCAAAGTACAGTGACGTCCTGTCTCACAACGACTCATGCGCGTGTTGGTGACCGCCGAGCAAGAAGATGGTCTCTCCAGTCAGCTGAGGTCATTTTGGGAACTGGAGCATCTTGGAATAGTTGACACAGAAGTCACAGGAAAGGAAGACAGTGTGCTGCGGTGCTTCCGAGAACACATTACTTATAGAGATGGCCGTTATCAGGTGTCCCTACCCTGGAAGGAGAATGCCTCAGATTTAGCCGACAGCAAGGCCATCGCTGCTCAGAGGCTTTGGTCAATAATAACAAAGCTGATGAGAAACGAAGACAATATGCAAGCTTACGACCAAGCGCTGAGAGGGCGCCTGATTGCGGGGCATGCTGAGGAAATCGACGGAAATGGTGAGTCCCTAAAGGGACCTATTTATTGCCTCCCGCATCGAGGCGTTGTCAGACCGACTAGCGAGACCACTAAGCTGACGATTGTTTTCGATGCCTCTTCGAGCGCAAGAGGTGAGCTCTCGTTAAATGATGTTCTCTCTGCGTGACCAAATTTGAATCCAAGCCTCACAGACATTTAATCAGGTTCCGAACCCACAGCATTGCTATGATGTCCGACATCGAAAAGGCATTCCTCCAGGTGCAGCTCATGGAGAGTGACCGTGACGCTTTGCGCTTTCTTTGGTACGAGCGAGCCCCCAATCAGTCAGAAGCTCTGCCTCCTATTAAGTTGTACCGAATGACTACAGTGCCATTCGGGGCAACATCAAGCCCTTTTTTGCTGAAAGCATCTCTGAGGTACCATATAGGGTCAATGCAAGACCTTTATCCCAGCACAGGCAATATCCTCAAAAATGACTTATATGTCGATGATTTGGTAACAGGCGTCGACACCGTGCAGGAGGCGGCACGAATCTGCGAAGAATCGCAGCGCATTATGCACAAGGCTGGCATGCACCTACGCCAGTGGCGCTCGAATTCGGCAGAACTTTCGACGATGTTCGAGAGTGAGAAAGCACGAGGCAAATTGCCGGAGCTCAGCATGACTAAGATTCTCGGTGTCGAATGGCAGCCTCATACAGACGACTTTGTGTTTGAAAAGAACACCCTAATAGATTTTGTGGGTTCACGGCAAGACAGGAAGATATTTTTGCTGCAAGCATCAGCGCGCATTTTCGACCCCTTTGGGTTTCTTGCACCAATTTCCACCACAGCGAAGGTTTTGTTTCAAACCCTTTTGGAGCGAGGTACGCACTGGGATGAGAAACTGCCTTGAGACGTACTTGAGAAATGGTAAATTTGGTGCCAACAGCTTCCCGAGCTTCGTCACATCTCCGTACCTAGGAAACTAGCCTTGAAAGGAGAGCATGACGAGCCTGAACTTCACATTTTCTGCGATGCCAATCCGAGAGCTTATGGTGCCATCGTTCACGTCCGGACAAAAAAAAAATGAAGATGGGAGCTTCACTGTATCCCTTTTGATGGTGAAGTAAAGGGTGGCTCCGCTAAAGCGCTTTTCATTGCCGCGGTTGGATCCAATGAGGGCCTTGATAGGAGCTCGGTTGGCCAAAATGCTTCTTCAGCAGCTTAACGTGAGAGCCATTTCGATCCACTGCTGGAGTGACTCAACCGTTGCCCTGAGCTGGATAAAGAGCACTGCTTTGAGGTGGAAAATTTTCGTTGCCAACAGAGTGCAAGAGATTTAGTCTCTGACTGATCCAGCGGTTTGGGAGCATTGCCCTGGAAAGACATACCCCGCAGATCTATTAACAAGAGGCATTATGCCTTCCACTTTGGTTGAAAGTGAAGCATTTAGTGCAAAGAGAGGATAACCGATGGTCGCTTAGGGTAACAAACTGAATTCCAAGGGAAGGAAAGCGTAGCAGGGGGCGGCAGAAAGTTAGGTGGGTGGATGAGGTTAAGAAGTTCGCAGGGGTCAAGTGGATGCAGCTAGCACAGAACCGGGTTAAGTGGAGAAATATGGGAGAGGCCTTCGCCGTGCAGTGGGTAGAGTCAGACTGATGATGATGATGAAGCATGGTGGAATGGGTCGGCATGGCTAAAGACGACCAACGAGCACCTCAAGTTTCTCCCGAACACTGATAGCAGCTCTTGCGCAGAGGAAGAAAGGGGTTTTGCAGGTGCTCAATGCAGTAATCTGCAGTGCACCGGAGCCACTGTTGGACATTGCGAATATCACTCCTTAACCAGAGTTATTCGGGTAAGCGCGTGGGTACAGCGCTTCCTGAATAACTCTGGAAACCTTTCCCAGAAAAAAGAAGGAGAGTTAACTGCGACAGAACTGGCTCAGGCCGAGAAGTACTGGTTTCGAGTGTCACAAATGACAAGCTTCTCTGGAGAAATAAGCGCCATTCAATCTTCAGCTACCCTGGACAAGAAATCACCCATCCTAGCTCTCAACCCTTTTCTCGACGCAGACGGCATGCTGAGAGTTGGCGGCCGACTTCAACATATAGCGCGGAAGAAGAGAGCACAAAACACCCCGCTATACTCTCCTCAGCACACCGGTTCGCACTGTTGCTCATGACACGAGAGCACAAACGGTTGCTGCATGCGGGAGTGCGAGACATGCTATGCCACTTTCGTGAGCGCTACTGGGTACTAAGAGCGAGGCAGACTGTAAAATCTATAATCCAGGGCTGCCTTCAGTGTAAGAAACAACGCAGCCGACGTGCTGTAGAGCCTGTGGCCCCCCTTCCATCAGATCGTGTCACAAGGGCTGCCCCATTTCACATTACAGGCGTCGATTTTGCGGGCCCTTTATTTTTCAATGACAGAGAAACGACACGCAAGGGCTATGTAGCTCTATTTAAGTGCACAGTAACCAGAGCAATCCATTTCGAACTCGTCGGCGACCTCTCTTTAAACTCATTTCTCATGGCATTCAGAAGATTTGTCTCACGTAGAGGAATGATCAAAGTCATGTATTCAGACAATTCTCTAACATTCAAGAGAGCATAAAAATACTTCGAAAAGATGTTCCAAGCAGCGCGGGGAGCAGAAGTCCTCACCTACATCGGGTAAAATGGAATATCATGGCAATTCATTGTAGAGAAAGCGGCATGGTGAGGCGGCTTTTGGGAAAGGATGGTGCGTACTATGAAAGCCTGTCTTCGCAAAACCATTGGAAGAAGCTGTCTCGATTTTGACGGCCTGCGCACAATCCTAACAGAGGTCGAGGCAGTCGTAAATTCCCGTCCCCTCACACGTATGTCCACTCGGATGTGGGTGAGCCAGCGCCCCTAACGCCAGCCCATTTCCTTGTCGGGCGTCGGCTTACAGCTTCGCCATCCATAGCTGCAGCCACTTCTGCGGAGTCAGCGCGGGAAATACTGCGAGGGAGATGGAAGTACCGCGTCACGCTGGTTGATTCGTTCTGGAGACGATGGAGGCGCGAATACCTCCTAGAGCTGAGGTCTGCTTAGGGGACTAAACCCACGCGGCAGCGAAGTGTTACAGAAGACGATATTGTGCTTTTTAGGCGACGAACGAACGCTTTGCCAAATGTGGCTGATGGCTCGAGTCAAGGAGGCCTTCCCAGGGACGGCGATGTACGTGCCTGCAGAATTGCGCTCCCAAACAAGAGGGAGCTTCGGCAACCAGTGCAGGCCCTTTTTCCTCTCGAACTCCAAGGCGAGGATGTCCCACGTTCAGAAAAGAAATGAGCTGAAGCTCATTTGGGGGGAGGATGTAGAAAATGGGAGATATATGTGTCTTAGAAAACGCTGCACATAAGGGGCACCAGACGAGCGCAGGAAGAAGAAAACGAGAACACAAAATGGCTTCCAGGAATTAGAGCGAGAGAGAGAGAGAACTTAATTAAAAGAAGAGAAAAAAAGGGGGGTGGGGGGTGCGCAGTGAGCGCAGTCTTCATTTCAAGACCCCAGTGGCCTGGGCTGCCGCTCTTGCCTGAGTTATCAGCCTACGCTGGGTCGCTAGGTCAGAGCATAGCAGAGTGACTCCCACTGCGCTTCCGAATGGTGTGTGTTTATGTCTGTCTGCTGGTTTGGGGCCCGTGCAACCCATTGATGTGGTAGGTGGTGGGTTGGTCGTTGCACCAAGGGAATATATGTCTATGTAGTGTTCTGGGCAAATGATGCTATATTGATGAGTGTCGGTTTGGAGCTGTCTTCATTCCCGCGTTTCCAGTGCATTTAGCCCCTTGTGTGGAGGGGGATAAATCCGACGTTGTTCGCGTACATACTTAAGTCGCGCGACGTAAGCCACGGGGACAGGAATCCTAGTTGTGAGATCGGGGATGGCGGCCGTTCGGTTTGTGTGACCTCGAGCTAGCCTATCCGCGACCTCATTACCTTCCAACCCGGAGTGTCCCGGGACCCAAATGATCTGGTGTTTGAGCAATGAATTTGTACCCAATGAATTAGTTGTGAAGTGAGCTAATTTTGTAGGTATTCTGCCTGCAAGAAGGAGCCGACGCGCCGCTTGTGAGTCAGTGATTACGTGAAGCTCTCGGTTGGTCGCGTCTCCATAGGTAATGACCAGCACGATCGCCGCCACTTCCGCTTCTCTGATAGCACAGTGCGGGATGGACATGCTGGAGACTTCTGTGTAAGAAGAGCCCACCACCACGGCTGCTGCTGCTGTGGTCGATGTATGCTCGTATAGAGCGGCATCCATATAGACAGTTTGCGGACTGCGCGCTTAAGATAAGTCACTCGGGCGTTTCATCTGCCTTCGTTGTGGACTGCGGGCATGTTCTTTGGGAGTGGGGCCACATATACTCTTGCCCGGTACGAAACAGGAATGTTGGTCGTTGACTGGATGGCCTGTAGGTCCGCCGGCTAGCCAACGGGCTCGAGAATGAGCCGGCCTGTCTGAGTTGACAGAAAGCGTTCCCTCTGGGACAGGAGGACAGCCTCTTGAATATCTTCAAATAATGGTCCGCACTTCGAACGTGCAAACGAAACCCGAGCCGAAGCTGCAGATGGCCAGCTCCTTCCCCGCGAAGACCAGTGATTTGTGATGTCTGATGTGACCTGAGCATGCCGAAGCCACAGCAAACAGCCCTTTCCTTCTCCCCTGTTTCCTCCTTTCATGTTTCTCTCCTCTCCAGTGCTGTCCGACTCTTGTAAAATAAAACTAGTCTCGTAACCGTTACCCAAAGTGCGTGCGTCGCTCTTTTGAGGCTCCTGCGTGCGCGGCCCTGCCGCCCCAACGAGTGACGCGCAGTAAAAAAGAATCGTGGTGCGACCTTGCTAGCTTCGTTCCGTGGTGCTCGCTGTACGGTGAAATTTTTGACTAACCTAAAAAAGAAAACTAAGAGCTCTACAGAGGGTAAATGTGACTTCACATACGCCGGCTCACAGTCGGGAGCGCGCTCCCTCTGATCCGGCGGCCGCTCAGAAAACGTCAAAAATACAGCGATCTGCCCAAAACTAACCCGAATTATGTGTCTGTACTAGTGTAATCGTGTCTTAAGAATGCAGTTGTGGTGCTTTCTGAATATTCTTGGATATTTGTTCAGTATACCTTTAAAAAAGGCAGATCTTCCTCAAAAAGAGAACCTTTAGACAATGGCGTTTACCCATGTTGTATGACACCGAGGTTAATCCAATTAAAAAGTTGCGAACCCTTTCTCATCGACCAGCTGCTGCGCTGTCGCAGTAGCTGGTCCGACGGGATTATTCACGACTCAGATGGTTCATCGATCCGGCGAACGGAGTCCGATCTCGCCGGAAGTCCTTGTCGCTGATGCGGTCACTTCCGGAGGATGCTGGATTTTTTCACTGCTTTTGGCCGTTTCAGCGACATCAACAGAGGACACTGCACATCATCGTTTTTTTAGTGCGAATATGTGGAAGCGTGTCTATTAAAAATCGTGTGCAGCGTTAAAATAGTGCGAAAACAAGTTGTTGGGCCGCACTCTTGCCTATTTATCAACCGCAAAAAGTTTGGCGCTGGCATGCGGCCACAACTTCCGAAACAGTTTCACAAGGCAGTTCTCAGTATTGTCCATCCGTCCTCCTGCCCTTCCATCAGCTTTTGCTGGTCCTCCATGTTCGGGAGGTAGGTAGCTAACAACTTTATTGATTCCTGGGAGAATCAAGTGAGGGGGGTGAGGAGGGAGGGGGAGTTGTACGCCGATGGGCCCTCGGGCTGCTCTAGATGTCGGTTCACGTTCGTGCTTTGGCGACCCCTCTGGCCGAGCCCACTGTCCGAAGCTGTATCTCCGGCTGCGAGCTGCGCAGAGCAACCTCTCATGACGATTTCATTCTTGCCATGGGGTTTGTGTTTATTACTACAGTTCAAAACGATGTGGCTAAAGTCAGCTCTGGTACTAGGACACAAATGGCAGTGGGGAGAGGTTTCACCATGATTTATAAAGGAAAGAAGGAAATGGGTCGTGACTGTAGCCGTTTAAAGTCTGCGCCGCAAAACCTGGTCAGTCTTCGGAAGAGTTTTATGCGGGGCGGGGTACAGTAGGCGAGAATTTCTGTAAAATAGGGTGAGGTTTTGGTAACTGAGAACTCGGTCCTTGCCACTGCTAAACGTAGGCACGCCGCTGTCAGCCCGCGGTTGACGAGGGCTCGCACTTGTTTGTGCGCAGCCGTGTTGCCTGGGTTTTAGCTGTGTGCAGGGACCCACAGAAACGTGATGTGCGGGAAGCACCAGTAGGAGTTTGGCGTTTGAACTGAGGCCGACCATTGCGGTGTGGTTTGTATTAGTTTCTTCCCTTAGTAAAATGCCTGGCTTGCGGTGGCCCGTAAGAGTGCACAAGGCTCTAGCAGATCTTCGTTTGATTTCTCGATGGGTGTAAACCCGAATTGCAGCGTGCATAGTTCGACACATGGCCGGGTGTCCTCTCTCTGTGTAAGCTGCGTCCGATCGAATCGAAAGTTACATACGCAGTTGCAACAAATGACCCAATCCAAAAATGTTGGCGGCAACGAGCCATATGTACACGAATTACCTTCGGATATTGTAATTGACCACATCTGAATTATAGAGCGCGAGTTATACTCAGTCAAAAAGTCGAATACCGGCGGAATGCGGCCGTTTGGGCTTCATCTCAGCCTCACGTTCGAGTCAAGCCATAGCTCCCGTCCAATATCACTTGTGGTAAATAATTACAATTAATTAGTTAATTGTTACCAAAACGAAATTTACTCTACATCAAGCCATATATCGTTGAATAGATATGTCACCCTTCAACACAGCATCCCCTGCATATCCCTTTCTCCCCTCACAAGTCCCTGTCTAAGCTCGGACAGAGGACAGGCGCCATCTACAGGGCCACACTTTCCTCTACATGACTAGTCATTATTCAACCCGATGCTTTCTCGCACGATTATAAAGCTCAGAAGCCACCCACTGGCACACTACGCTCACAGTATAGTCAAATGCCCGGAACGTTATCCCACCTCCTGGCACCTATTATAGCCTGCAGCTATGGAAGGGTGCACTGGCCAGCTGAGAGTCGGATGTCCAATTCTATACGACCTACGACGTGGGGAGCGGAAATCGCCGCCCGGCATGACCTAGATGCTATGACCAGCAGCCGGAAGGCTGCGCACGGAACGGTGGCATTATGATTTTATTTTTCCGCCTTCAGTCAATATTATTACACCATCGATGGTGAAGAACCGAGAAGTTAATTGCTTCTTCATCGCCACCTTTTGATTTCCAAAACTGGCCGAGAGCCATCCATTTTGTTGAAATAGCAGCTTCATTCATTCATTCATTCATTCATTCATTCATTCATTCATTCATTCATTCATTCATTCATTCATTCATTCATTCATTCATTCATTCATTTGTACGAGGAATAATTGATTGGCGAGGACTTTTATAAAGAAGGGAGATAGGTGAATCAGAGGCACAAGGCCACTACCGTTGGTTGAACGGCACGCGGCATGGCTAGAGCTGCACATCAGTGTCCCACTGCTCAGTGATGATATTACAACGTGGTGTTGAAATCTGTGGACATGCCCATAGAAGTGGCGGTTAAATTTGCGGGTTATTTGCAAAGCTTATATTAATTTCTGAATTTGGAGTAGCAGTGGATATATATGCAGGGCAGAGTAAGGTGTCTGCATGCGCTGGTCTGCAGGCGACGCCAGGCCTGCTCCTGGGCTTTGGAGAACGTCTTGACTCCCACTGGGCACCTGCTTCTTGCCAATTGGTGCGCTTGTGCTTTTCGCGTAGTTGTTGAGCGTATCCTGGGGGACATGTCTCGGTGCTTCGTCATTATTTTGTCCAGCACGCGAACTCGCCGGCGGCATTGTGGGAGGAAGTGTTGCCGCGTAGAATGTATGCGATGAATTGTCAATATTTGGTGTACTGGCAGCTGATATTAGATATCCCTTGCCAATTTGTTTAATTACAAATCTCCCAGTCCCCCATAACAAACCAACAAAAAGGTTTTCTATGCCTTTTCAAGACATAAACCCAACTACTTTACAAACATTTATGATAAACTGTCGCAAGCAAACTGGAGCAACGTCTATGAGGAAACAAAGGCGGATGAAGCTTACGGTATATTTATTTCCGCCTATAAACAGCTGTATTTTGAGTTTTTTTCATACAAGACAAGAATACGAGCTTTGAAAGCGCGTAAGCTGTGGGTAACTAAGGAATGCCTAAAGGCGATACGAATTAAAAACATACTTTTTAAGCGCTTTCTAAAAACGAAAGATATTGACGATCTGAAGAAGTTTAGGCTGTGAGAAATAAAGCTACCAGTATCAATCGGCAAGACAAAAAAAAAAAAAGCTACATGAGTAACCAATTTAACGACGAAGTAATTAAGCACTCTGATAGCACTGACTTGTCCGGTTCTTAACTAGCAGACGTTTTCGATAATTTCTTCGTTCCTAGTGTAGACGGCCCACAATCCTACCAATATCTGAACAGTACGAGTCAAAAGGTTAGTGAAACCACGTTTTTAACCCCTGTTACAACTAACCTGTCAGTTATACAGTCACTGAAAAATAGTACAAGTACATTGACTACCTCTAAATATTGCCGAAAAAGTACACTTCCTAAATACTTGCACCAATATTAAAATGCGTATTAAACTTGTAATTTTTCTCACGAACCTTCCCAAGAAAGCTACAGATTGCCAAGATTATCGTAATTTTTAAAGGGGGCGACGAAAATAATTTTTCTAACTACCGACCTATATCGATCATGACAGTTTTTTCGCAATGTTTTGAAAAGCTTTTTACAAGTGCGCATTACAAGCTTTATTAACAAGCAGAAAATCGTATCAGATTCCCGGTTTGGGTTTGTCGCAGGAAAATCAACAGAAACAGCGTTATTAACCATAAAAGAAATTATATTACAATCATTTGAAGAAAAAGATTTAACTCTCGGAGTTTTCTTTCAATTTTCCGAAAGCTTTTGAATCCATAAATCACAAAATATTATTCCTTAAACTTCAGCGCTGTGGATTTCACGCATATTATCGCCAGCAACGAGTTGTAATTAACAATTCTTCATCGCACTTTACAGCCATTCATTCTAGTGTGCCTACATCGTTTAACATCTATACTAACATACATTGTAAACATTGACAACAGCGCTAAATATATCATGTATGCAGACGACGTCAGCATACTGTAACGCTACTGATGAAGACGAGGTGTTTTGTGGCAGAAGAGAAGAAAGAAGAGAAGGAAGAAGCGATGGTGTTTCAGAGCTAGTCGGCCTCACCTTGCTCCGCTCCCATCTGCATTGTAAATAGTCACCCCATTACTATTTCATCATACCAATATTGCTTAGGGCTAAAACTTTAAGCGACTTGACATTAAATGCTAATGAAACTCTGCGCAAATTGGTCGAATGGTGTACTGAATTTTTATTGAAACTTAACCCATCCAAAACTAAAGCAGTACTTTTTAGACCTAAGAACAAACCACTAGAGCATTTACCTACCCACTAACTATTGGTTACTAATGCATTGAAATAGCAGAGTCAGTAAAGTCTCTAGGAGTAACATTGCACTGCAATCTTTGATTGGACATACATATCGACAATCTAGTTAAAAAAACTTGAAAGATGCATAGGTATATTCTACAAAGGCCGTTCTTTACTACCTCTCAGTGTCACACCTTTAGCTTATAACGCACTATTTCTGTCTAACCTTTCATATTGTCATCTGGTGTGGAGTACAATGAAATGGACAAATATATAGAAATTACAGAAAATACAAAAAAGGCCATTAGTATAATTGCAAGTGCCTCGTTTACTGCTCACACCCAACCTCTTTTCGCATAACGAAAAGTAACTCTAATTAATGACCTACATATTTATTGGTAAGCAAACATAAAAGAATACGGAAAATCATGACACATTCTTTTATGACACAGCTTACTTGCGGCCGAAAGCTAATTACTACTCAACACGTAACAACGACGTCTGGTATGTGCCATCCTTTTGTACTAATTACGTCGTCAAATGCTCGGACATTTTACTTTTCTTAACCGGAGTAATGAGCCCTTGAGCACCAATGGCACGGTTTTTGCTTGTTGCAAGTTTTTTCTTTTTTCCCCTCCATTCTTCCTTTTCCGTATCCTATTATTCTCGTTTTGCATTTTTTAGTGAGTTTTTCGTGTTAATTTTGTCGACGTCGCTTATTTATTATTGCAAGTGGATGTTCATTAATCTTTATTGAATATGATGTTAAGCTATGTACTGCAGTCTTTTCTATTTGTTTTTATTGTTCTGTTTTCTGTTGCTGCCGGTGTTTCTGTACGGGGGGTGTTGCCGGGGTGTTGCCGGGTACGGTGTTGCCGGGGGGGGGGGGGGGGGGGGGTGTCCTTCTGTCAAGCCCATCATGGGCTTTTGGGCGCACCTATAACATCCCTGATGTTGAAATAAAGGTATTTGTATTTGAAACTTGCATCGCCATTATCAGTACATGCTATGGACCTATTTGGGTAGATATTGATGATGATGATGATGATGATGGGTTGATTATTACTAAATCTGGGGTGCAGTTTGAAGACGAAGCATCATATACAACCATCATTATTTTCACTTTCCTGCAGCACTAGCAAATTGTTGTGAACTGTGTGTGCGTGATGCCTACTTAGATGTATACAAAAATTGTTTTCTTTGCAGTTAAATTGTGTAATGTGAAATATGTAATAAATTTGGCACTATTTGAGTGGCCTTGCAGCAATTCTGAGGTGTGGTGTTTCAGTGATGTCATAATGTTTTATCATGATACGAAAAACATTTTTCTGCATCACTGCATATACCGCTGTTCCATGAAAAACGTTCTCATATTGCCTTCAACCAACATATGTTCTGTAACTTTTATATTGCTATGAGTCATGTTGAGCATGAGTTGGTAGCGCAGATGACCTGTAGCAGTGATAATTTTTTGCCAATACTTCATTACTACTGCTCTGCGTTGTTTGGGTTGATGTCAGAATTACATACTCATAAATTATCGTGCTGTGACGGTATGATATTACTTTTGTCACTTCTATGCCATTGTCACCGGGTACTTATGTGTCTTATAGAATGTGTCTTATAGAAATGTGTCTTATAGAAAGCTCTTTTGTAGCGGGAGGTGGGAGGCGCGATTTTCACATAATTGCTTGGTAGTTTATGCATAAATGCATATTACACATTCAATTCTTATAATTTCTTAGCAGGGCCAATCGGACTCAATGATTGCGCTTTTGCATTGAGCTTAATACACGAGGATTATTTCTGTCCATGGTGTAGAAGTGCCATGATCAATGTGCACTTGGTAGTGGTTTAATGTGCATACATATGTCTTATATCCCTGCTTTCAGCATTTACAGCTAAATTTGTATGTTATCGAGTACTAAAATCTGAGACTGAGAAGGATTTCGCACACGTTGAAGTTTGTAGACATTCTTATTATCATAAAAAATAAAATAGTGCCTTATATGTCACACCTTAAGGTTAGGGCCACATGAAAAACTCCAATGCCGAGACGCTACTTATATTTCCGTGTTAATTCTGGCCTGCATAGAGCGATTTTTTTTCTCGCGAAAAAACGCTGCATGTAAAGTGTGCGTAAACATGTGGTCAGAATGCACCATCGCGGGCACAATAAACGTCGATCATAGTCCTAGTTGGTGCATTTCATGTGTGGCATGCATTTGTGTGCAAGAAATGCTCCATGCGAGCAAGGATTAAGGCAATCACTATGCCCCACTGAGGTCAATTGTTTTCATATTGAAATATTCATGAACAATATCTAGGATCAAAGAACTTACTTAAAGTTTCCCGTTACTAGAAGCTCACCGTTTTTATTGGCGTCTTGTCGTCGATTTTTCCTTGCTTCCACATTTTATGAGCATTTCATTTTCTTTCGTTGGGAGTCCATTGCCTTTGTGATCGTATTAATAAAAATACCTCTTCTTATGTTTGTTCTAAAAGGGAGATCTAATTCCGCTAGGAAAGTGCAGAGCATTTACACTCCTTAGCGCAGCTATGCGCTGCAGGCTAACTAGCTTATTGTCTGCGCATGCCAATTTGCCGGTCGTGGTTCAGAATCCACATGCTGCATCACTGATCAGATTTGTGTTGATGATGATGGATTTTAATGGCGCAAGGGCGACTCAGGCCAAAGAGCGCCAGACTCAAGGTTAACGGTGTACTTAAGTTTATATAATGGAATAGTTGTGATTTTTCATGAAGGAATAAAAAACAGTAGTGTATAGGGCCTAAAAATGTATTCGCTCTGTAAAATCGCTAAAAACAATGGTATATAGGGCCTACAATTCATTTGCGATATATAATGGATGTGCAATGTATAAGTAGATGTTTTAAAGGATCTCATTCGTCCTCTCAAGGAGGAGCGGGCTGAGACCCACGTCGATAAGAAATTTCATGTAAAAAGCCTACTTGTGATAAAAATTTAAGCACCTGTTTTAAAGGAAACATTGAGCTGTCGTCAATAAAAATGGATGGGTGTGCAGGTATTTGATGAGTGAAGGAAGGAAAATGACGTCTTCTTTCTTGTTCCAGTTGTACACATATGATTAAAACATGAATGACAGTGAGCCGATCACCACATCTCGAGCAGTGCGGTGCAGGAGAGTTGGTTAAAAGATATGTATGGGTTATGTATGTGTGACCAATTCTCAGCCTGCACAGGGCTACTTCTTTAAATCTGTCTTGTTTTTCCGTGGTGTATCTGCCTATCCTTGGCTTTATTGTGTGTAGTTTATTTTCTGATGCTGCGTCCCATTCCTCTTGCCATTGTTGTCGAATCATGTTTTTTATGTGTGGTTTGAGGTCATGATAAGTTATCAATGTCTGTGCCATTTCGAAGGGCAGCTGACTCAGCTAGGCTATCAGCTGCCTCATTACCCGGTATACAGCGGTGGCCTGGCACCCAACACAGTGTAATATTAATTTCTAGTTCATGGGCAAACATAAGGGTGTTATAAAGAGAGTTCAGGACTGGGTTCTTATTATGCCATTTCCAAAAGGATAGGGACGTTAAAACACTGAGGGAGTCTGTGTAGATGACTGATGTCTGTATTTTATTTTCTATAATGTGTTTCACAGCTAAAAGGATACCATGGCATTCAGCGGTAAATATACTAGTATGTCTGTTCAGGGTTTTTGACTGTGAAAACTATGGTCCATGTGCTGCACAGGAGACTTGAGCAGACTTCGAAGCATCAGTGTAATATTCATCACAAGTGTACTTCTCCTGAAGTGACATGAAGTGCTGCTGTATGGCAATAGGGGATGCATGTTTGCCCACTTCAAGAAACGACAGGTCACAATTAACACCGTGCATTTTCCAAGGAGCGATTAGGTCTTTTATGGAAGTTGTATGAAGACTGGTAACCGAAACATTCAGATATTCAATATGCGTGGCAACTCTGATTGGATATGGTGGTGTTAGAGATGGTTTTTTTTTTTTGAGAAAAGTGCTGTGCCAGTTTTGTCAAGCAGGAGCCGACGACATGGATGGTCCAGTTGGCATAGTACCTTCATAGCATAAGTTAGAGAAGTAAATTGTCTCCTTCGTTGCAGTGACCATCGGTTCGCCTCGACATAGAGGCTAGCAATTGGGCTAGTTCGGAAAGCGCCCGTAGCGAGGCGAAGGCTGAGGTGGTGCACGGGATCGAGCAATTTTAGCGCAGATGATGATGCTGACCCATAAACCATCGAGCAACAGTCAATGTGTGATAGAACTGCACTATTCAGAAGGTTCAGAAGGCAGTCGCGGTCTGTGCCCCATGACCGGTGAGAGAGAATTTTTAGCAAATTCATTGCTTTGAGACACTTCAGTCGCAACTGTTTTATGTGGGGAATGAAGGAAAGTTTTTCGTCAACAACTACGCCAAGAAATTTATGTTCTTTTTTAAAGGCAAGGCTCTGACTATTCAGTGTAATGTTGAGGTCAGGCCTGATGCCACGCTGCTTAGAGAAAAGTACACAGACACTCTTTCCAGAGTTAAATTTAAACCCATTGTCATCAGCCCACCTGGACAATTTGTTTACACCTAGCTGAATCTGTCGTTCACAGATGGCCAAGTTGCAAGATTTGAAGCTTATCTGGACGTCATCAACATATACAAAACAAGAAATAGTTTTTGGCAGCACGCTTTTTAAAGAGTTCATTTTGACTACGAAAAGTGTGCAACTGAGAACACCACCTTGAGGGACACCATTTTCCTGAATGTACTGCTTTGAATATGCATTGCCAACACGAACATTGAAGGTCCGTTCAGACAAGTAACTTCGAATTGTGTTCAACATGTTTCCTGTGATGCCAAGAGAGAAGAGGTCGCGGATGATACCATAGCGCCAAGTGGTATCATATGCGTTTTCAAGATCGAAAAAGACAGATAAACAATGTTGTTTATGTACAAAAGCATCCCTTGCATAAGACTCAAAGGCAAAGAGCTGATCAGCTGTTGATCGCCCAGCTCTAAAACCAGCTTGGTTTTGATAAAGAAGACCATTGTATTCAAAGAAATAAAGAAGGCGACGATTTACCGTTTTCTCAAAAAGCTTGCATAGACAGCTGGTTAGTGCGATAGGCCGATAACTAGCAGCAAGTGTGGGTTCTTTTCCGGGTTTTAATATTGGGATGATGATCGCTTCCTTCCATGCTTTAGGAAAGCGTCCTGTGGCCCATACTTTATTATACAGGGAGAGTAGGGTTTCAAGAGTGTTCACATGCAGATGCCTGAGCATTCCATATGTGATCTTGTCAGGACCTGGTGCTGTGTCCCCACATGTGCCAAGTGCAATCTTCAGCTCCTGCATGGTGAAAGGGCTATTGTACCCTCCTGTGCACGGTCTTTTATCACATATAGGCTTCCTCTCCTCAGTTACCTTGTGCCGCAAAAAAGAATCTGTATAGTGCGCTGAGCTGAATACATATTCGAAGTGTTGCCCTAGTGTGTCTGCTTGATGTTCAAGAGAGTCACCACTGGTGCTGACAAGGGGCGTTGGGATTGTGCTATATCCTTTAAGTGCTCTTATCCTGTTGTGAACTTTGTGTGCATCAGAATAAGAGTTCACAGAAGAAAGGAATGATGACCAGCTTTCTCGCTTGGAGATGCGTCGAACACGCCTGCCATTTGCCTTTGCTCGCTTAAAGGCAATTAAGTTTTCAGCTGTGGGGTGTCGTCGCAAGTTCGACCATGCGTTGTTCTGAGCTTCACGAGCAGACTTACATTCTGCATTCCACCAGGGTCTTCGTTTGTTTCGTGGCTTACTTGACGTTTGTGGGATGCATTTTTCTGCAGCTTCTATAATGTGCAGTGTGATCAAGCGCTGAGTTTCATCTACATCTAGACCACTAATGGATGAACAAGGCAGTGATGAGTGTTCCCTGAACATCTTCCAGTTGGCTGCATTTTCTTTGAATTTTCTGGGATTCGACACATTTTCATTTCCGTTCCCAGTACATTTTATTAAGATCGGAAAATGGTCACTTCCGTATAGATTGTTAATGACAGTCCACTCTGTAGCTGCCAGGAACATCGAGGAGCCAATGGCTAGATCTATGGATGTGTAAGAGTTATGTGCTATATTGTAGTAAGTTGGCTGTTTCGTATTTAGTAAGCATGATCCCGAGGACAATAAAAATTTTTCGATTAGAACACCTCGGGAGTCCGTTCTTGTACATCCCCATAATGGGTGGTGAGCATTAAAGTCTCCGACCAGCAACCAAGGCTCCGGAAGTTGATCAATCAATTTTTCAAAACTTTCGCTACTTAGCTTATAAGTTGGAGCAATATACAGGGAACATACCGTTGTTATTTTACCATAAACTAAGCTTCTGATTGCCACTGCCTCTAAATCTGTGTTGAGTGAGATGTTTCGAGAGGGGATTGATTTTTGTGTTACAATGGCAACACCACCAGAGGAGTGAGAGCTGCCTTGCCTGTCGTTCCTGAATACATTATATTGCTTAAGGAAATTTGAGACTGCTGGTTTTGAATGGGTTTCTTGCAGACAAAGTATGTTTGGTTGATAGTCCGCAAGAATTTCATATATATCATCTAAATTTTTAAAGAGTCCTCGGCAGTTCAAATAAATGAGGAGCGCCATAATTAAAAGTTATTTAGGGGACAAGTTTAAACTTAGGTTTGTAGGTCCTTGGGACCTGTTATTGGGACTTTTCCCCTTCTTTTTCGCTCCAGTGAGCTTTGCCGCCTAGGCAGCTGGGGTGAAGAAGTTGTGTCCATCGCATCTTCAGATGCGGTGGACGACTGTGCAGAAAGCACAGAATTGTCAGCTTTAGGCCTCGACTCGAGGCCTTTGGGCCGCTGACCTGGGGGCCCGCGCAGCCAGCTTTGCGGGTGGTGGTGGAGTAGTGCTAGCTGACTCCACCGAGGGCGCAGGTGGCGCTGCCCTGGAAGAACTGTGTGCTTCCTGGGCAGGTGCCGACGACCGCTGTGATGCCGCGCCCTGCTGCGTCACAACGGAGTAGTGTGGCTTTTGAGGAAGAGAAAGCCGCTTTCGTGCCTCTCCATGAGATATGTTTTCGGTGACTTTCAGTGTAATTATTTCTTTTTCTTTTTTTCCAGTACGGGCATGAGCGTGAATAAGCTGGGTGGTTACCTTCACAGTTTGAGCAGAGAAGCGGCTGTTCTTCGCAGTTGTCTGTAGGGTGTTCGTGCGAGGCACACTTTGCACATGTGAGTTGGCCGCGGCAACTCTAAGAGCCATGGCCATATTTCTGACATTTGAAGCAACGGCGTGGGTTAGGGATGTAGGGCCTCAGTTTTATCTTTGTGTAGCCTACTTCGACAGATTCTGGGAGAGTGCTTGCAGCAAAGGTGAGTACAATGTGCTTTGTTTCTATTTCTTTGTTATCTCGTCTGATCTTTATCCGGTAAACATCTGTGACATTTTGTTTCTTCAGGCCTTCAAGAAGTTCTTGTTCACTCACGTACCTAAGGTCATCATCAGAGATGACTCCTCGGGCAGTGTTTAGTGATCGGTGCGGGCTAATCTGTACCGGTATTTCTCCAAATGATTCGATTGCACTTAGCTTCTGATACTGATGATTGTATATTAATTCTAGTAGCAGGTCACCGTTTCCAAGTTTCTTTATCTTATAGCCCTGGCCAATGGCCTCAGTCAACGTTAGAGAAACAACAAATGGGGACACAAGTCGTTCAGTGATTTCCTCGTGGTCACTGTGGGCCACGTGGAAACGAGGAAAGTTGTTTATGTTCTTTGAGAAGAACATGGTGGTCTCGGTGCGCCCCCTTTTAGAAGGAGGACGATCGGGGTTAAGGAGTTTAGATGCCATAAAAAAGTATATTGTTCAGCTGCAGTGCCAGCCACCCACCATGGAGCCCAACGAGGGGACGGGACAGAAATTATCAATTCCTGCCCACGCCAGCTGTACACCGTAACTATAACCCAATATGGCGTAACTCAGGGTAGCTAGCCACACAAGGTTAACCCTCGCCGCCTGGAAGTAGGAAGAAATGAAGAAGGCAAGAGAGGACAGGACAGTTCTAAGAAAGAAAATAGGAAAGTGAAAGATGGAGGGGAGAACAGGAAAAGGCGACTGCCGATTTCCCCCGGATGGGTCAGCCCGGAGGTGCCGTCTACGTGAAGCTGGGGCCAAAGTGGTGTGTTGCCTCCGCCGAGGGGCCTTAAAGGTCCGAACACTCGGCATCGGCTCAACCACCAGGATCCCCTTTTCCCCGGACACGGCGATGCCACGCACGGCTAAGCGTGGGTGCTGGGGTCCGTGGTGTCGCACGGTACACCAAACATCTGCTTTAGCAGATGCCCCCTGCGGGGAGATTTGTGTTGTAGTTTCCAACTAATGAAATAGCGGCTTTCCTTAAATGTTAGCGATACTTGTTCTTGATATGCGAGCAAACCTCACTCAATCAACAATTCTGTCGCAAATTTGGGTGCTCAAAACAAAAACAGCAGCCAAGTAAGGAGCTGTAACTAACCTAAAACTATGTCTTTCAGACCCGAATAACAAGGCACGTTGGTTCGTTAACACCCTGAAATTAAGCGCGACACATGAGGCGAGGACGAAGGAAAGAATTCGAAGAGCACTGCAAAATCTACACTGCAGAAATGCGAAAGCCTAAGCGTTGCTGGTACACACGGTGCATCACGTTTGCTCTCATTATCTTTATCAGCTAAATGTACCCTTACTAACATTCCTAATTTCATCATTGTCATTATCACTAATCGCATCGTCATTGTCATCGCTACTGCCATCCTCATGGCAGACAAGGAGAATCATGATGTGCGTTTTACGATCCCAGGCGTGGCGCAGTTGTTTAAAGCACTCGGCTGGGGATGCAAGGAATGGTGGTTCGATTACTGTTGAAGACAGGGTTTATTTATTTATTTTTAACTACCTTTCTCATGGCAGACAGGGAGAATTATGATGTGCGTTTCACGATCCCTGGCGAGGCGCAGTTGGTTAAAGCACTCGGCTGGGGATGCAAGGAATGGTGGTTCGATTACTTTTGGAGACAGGGTTTATTTATTTATTTTTAACTACCTTTCTCATGGTAGACAGGGAGAATTATGATGTGCGTTTCACGATCCCTGGCGTGGCGCAGTTGTTTAAAACACTCGGCTGGGGATGCAAGGAATGGTGGTTCGATTACTGTTGAAGACAGGGTTTATTTATTTATTTTTAACTACCTTTCTCATGGTAGACAGGGAGAATTATGATGTGCGTTTCACGATCCCTGGCGAGGCGCAGTTGGTTAAAGCACTCGGCTGAGGATGCAAGGAATGGTGGTTCGATTACCGTTGGAGACAAGGTTTATTTATTTATTTTTAACTACCTTTCTCATGGTAGACAGAGAGAATTATGATTTGCGTTTCACGATCCCTGGCGAGGCGCAGTTGGTTAAAGCACTCGGCTGGAGATCCAAGGAATTCGATTCCCGATGGTGATAGGATATTCGTTTTTCTGATGATGTCATAATGACATCATTTGAATTTGATTGACAGCTATAGTGTGACCGTACGAACAAACGACGATAGTATGAGTTATCACAGGCTTTAACGTTGAAAGAAAAATGAACTGACTACCTAAAATAGCGCTGGTGGTCGGCACTTTTGTCTTCTTTCTTCGTCCTTGTCTCGGGTGTCGCTGAAGCGTCGCGACGTTCAGCACCTTTATTTTTCCCGGCAAGCAGCACGTAGTCATAACGTCCCGTTCCTTGTATTTTAATTGTGATGCCACTGTTTAGTTGTCCAATCGCTTCGAAGACGGCGATGGCTGTGCACAATAAGCCACAACGTTTAGAACGTATGGGCTTCTTGGAGCCTACGCTACCACGCTACGCCACCTTGGAGGCTTCCTCAGCTCATCGACGCGAGCAGCATATTTGGCGATTCCCCTGCATTGCGTACGGGTCAAAGAGCGCGAAAAGCAGAATGGTATGCAGTCCACTCAAGATGACTAAGATTTGGTGAATCGCTTGTGAAACGGGCCACAGCGACAGAGCGCTGCTTCCAGAGCGCGTTCGAATTCACCGATGGCTGGTACGCGGCGTCTGTATATTGAAGATTTCCATGCCACATACTAACATAGCAGCTTGGCTGGGTTCCGGCAACACTTCAACTTATACCAATTATGGGACTCGAAATATTCATCGTGAATCATGTTATAAAACTTCTTTTTTTTTTGCTTATGTTTACAAAATGCCTTTCGGGGTATGAATATCGAAATTATATTAGTCATCAACGTTGGGCGTCGTAAGAAATGCATACATTCGCAGACCCCATAGGTAAGGCCCAGCTTGGGCGGCTAGCTTTTAGACGCTTTGTGTGATTACTGCCGGTCTTTTGTCCTTTTGTTCACTTCCAATTGGGTGGAATCAATTTTAGTCACTTCCTACTTGACATAACTTCCGGTTTGGCAACATTACTTTCCGCCATCATTTCCAGCTTGATGGTACCACTTCCGATCATGGTACTCAATTTCGTACGCCCATTTCTGTTTAGTGATGTCACTTGGTTTCTTGGTGAAGATTCTTCTCATGCTTCCAATTTATTCACGTCACTGCCGTTTTATTAAAGCCACTTCCACGCTCGTGCTTTACTTTTGGCCATGCTTCCCACTTAGGCACATCACTTTCGGTTCAGAGAGGACACTTCCGATTTTTTTGTTGTCACGTTTAAAGTTTCTAATTTGGAAACGTCTCTTACGGTTTAACAAGATCGCTTCATGTTTGGTAGCGGCACTTTTGGTGGTGGTACTCAGTTGGAAACGTCACTTCCGGTTCAGAGAGGACAGTTCTTGTGTGTGGTGTCACATCTGGCTATTGTTTTGTTTCCCATTTAAAAAGGCGATTTCCGCTTTGGTGAGGGCACTTTCGCTCATTCTTTCCACTTGGGCGCTTCATTTCCGGTTGGTTCCGTCGCACGGTTTTGAGGTAACGCTCAATCAAGAGTTACGACATGCTGCAAAAACCCAACATCACGGGACAATATTTGGTACTTCGTGATGCAACTCATTCCAATACATGATACCACGCTCTCCACATGCATCAATTACAGCAATTAGTTCACTTGTTAAAATTACTCATGCCATGGAATAATCATGACCACGTATGTCTTAGTATACGTAATCATGCGCCTAATGCAGATACACACACCTTAGTTTCTAGTACAAAAAATTACTGATCGCATGCGACCGCGACACAACCAAGCAAAATGTTGGCAGAAAGCCCCTACCGGCTGGTTAGGCATTCGCTTTATGATCGAATTCTTGCAGAATTAGGAGATTGTCCTCGAAGGTTCGACAAGAAACAAGATATGCCAGTCCGATACTTCACCTCAGTTACGCTAAAAAAAGCTCGAGATGAACTGTAAATGTGTGTGTATATATTGACAAATATCCCACGCTTATATAGCTGCAAGCAAAATGTAGTTTCTAATTTTAATTCAGCATTCGCACTTTAAATATTGCAACTGCTCAAGGGAAGCGCCAGGAGAGCGCTGTAGCAGACGCAAGGCTGACTCCACCTTCCGTTCTCTCTGCGCATGGGCTTGTTGTTTCCATTTCTCGCCGGTTATCGAAGGGGATGCTCCGCGGAGCGCGGCAGTGACGCTGCGGGATGTTCTCTTTAACAGTGGACCGAACTGTACCTGCGCGGAGAAGTGGTCAGGAGTCTTGCTAAGAATGAGCGGGTTCTGTAAGGCTTGCCTGCACTTTAAAGAGAAAGACCCTAGGCAGCTCCTGCAAATCAGCCATTTGATGTGGTCACGTGGTGTCAGACGTGATATCAGTGGGCTCGGCAGCACGGCCACAATGACCTGCACTTGCCGGTTCCTTTGCTTGTTCACGCAGTTCTTCCGGCTGGCCTGTCTTCAAGCTGTGACCTGTGGAGTGCCTTGCGCTACTGCCGAAGGGACAGTGCGGCCGTTCTATCACGGCGGAACTTCACGGTTCCTCCTGACACAGGGAACAGCCTTCCACCAGGCACGCTCAAGCCATCTGCTACATCGTTACGTCAGTGCCTCGTGCCGCCACCGCCAGATCTACCGTATCTACTACCATCGCGCCTCTCCTGGTCACGAGCAGCTGATGCCAAATTGACGTCACCACCCAAGGATAAAACGCCATTCACCACGCGCCCGCTCCTCAGTGGGCTCGGCAGCACGGCCACAATGACCCGCACTTACCGGTTCCTTTACTTATTCGCGCAGGTAAAAAATTCTTGTTCATTATTTGCTTCGAGCACTCGTTACAGTTGACGTTGGTTGTGCTGCCGAGCCCCGGCTATTGTGTTGCCATTGTTAGCGACTGCGTTCATGCTATCGGTTCATTACTATTTCTGCTGGCTGGCCCCAGTCCTCCTAAAAATTCCAACTCCTCTATGCAAGAAAATCCCGAGGTCCTGTCGATGTTGCAAGAACTACAAACCGGACAAGCAGCCCTTTTAACCGACTCAAAGTCATTTCATTCCAAACTAGCCGAAAATGATAAAGTACTCAACGACATAACGAAGCGGCTAACGAAAATTGAAAATTATTGCTCCTCCTTACTGTCCCTAAAATATGAGGTCGAAAACGTGCAGGCACTTCCAACACAAAATAGCGAAAAAATTACTAACCTGTCTGCCAGAATCGCCGATTCAGAGGACCGCGCTCGCCGATCAAACCTTGTTTTGTTTGGTCTGAAGGACAGCGAAAATGAGACCTGGTCGCAGACTGAAAAAGCGGTACTTGAATTGTGTCACTCGAAACTTGACGTCGCACTTGAACCTAGGGACGTCGAACGAGCGCACAGAATCGGTCGATTTGATGCTAACAAAAACAGGCCCATTATAGTGTGCTTTTCGCATTTCAAAGATAAAGAAAACGTCATGTCCAGAGCAAAAAGAAAAAAAACAAAAAAACTCAAAGGATCAGACAACAGCATATCTGAAGATTATTTTTCTGAAACTCGTCTTGCACGGAAGAAATTGGCTGAGTTTGCAAAATCCCAGAACAAATCGATAAAACTCCGGTGCAACAAACTGGTTATTGATGATGCTGCGTACGTTTTCGACCACGCGGCCCAACAGGTTGTCATGCTCAACCCGTAACTAGTACGACATCCTTCTGCGCACCCCATCAGAGATAGCAACCCCTTATCCCTTCTTTATACTAATATTAGAAGCCTCATACCGAAACGCGACCCGTTGCATCACCTTACTGAGACCACGGAATGCAACATTGTTCTTTTAACTGAAACCTGGTTAAACCCATCAATAACCGATAGCGAGTTATCCTGTCTCCCTAACTTCGACATTTTTCGTCGGGACCGTAATGATAAGCGCGGGGGCGGGGTACTTCTAGCTGCGCGTCAGCAGCTGCAGTGCTCTGCCATCAATATCCAGTAATCACTAGAAATCTTGTTCGTATCATGCAACGCATCATTTTTTTTTCGAAAAGTTTGCCACAAGGCATAAGTTGAGAAAGGGGGAATGGGATGCAGCAGATAGAAAGTTAAAAGGAGTGAAGTCCAGTTGCGCTTAGATATTCGCAGAGGTTGGCGGTGTAGCGATTGTCCATTGTCCACTTCTCGTAACCACAATCGCGATTCCACCGCAGGCCCACCTTCATGAGTATCCGTTGTCTAATGTGAGTCGTTGATGGGCACATCCACAACAAGTGACGCACATTGCAGATCTCAGGTGCAGTGTCACAGTGAGGGCACCTGTCAGTCACTGGCAGATCATTATGACGCCAATGATGTCGTACAGATGGGGTCAGAGCCGTATGATGCAACGCATCATACCCTCCAATCATTGTCGGAGTTAGCTATCACCCGCCAGACGCTGAAGCTTCTTTCGTCATGCACTTTCACAATGCTCTCCTCAACATTACTGCCTCCCATCCTCACGTTCCGATTGTGCTACTGGGGGATTTTAACCTTCCTGCAATAATATCGTCCGATTTGCCGCAAACAATGTCTAAACAAAACACCGAAAGTGATTTAATGAATTCATGTCTAACACTAGGGCTATCACAACTGATATCTCAACCAACTAGACAGACTACTAATTCGTCCAACATCCTTGATTTGCTCCTTACTTCACACCCTGATCGCCTTACATCGCTAACCCACTTGGCAGAGATTATTGATCACGCCGTTATCCACGCTTTATTCGATTTTCATCTAACTGCATCGAGTAAGATAAAGAAGATAACCCTCTACGACAAAGGGAACTACAATATCATGAATGAAGAACTAGCCAATTTCTGTGACTCATTCCTACCTGGATTTTCCCATCGCGACGTTGAATCTAACTGGCTCCTGTTTAAAAACAATATGCATGATCTAACTCAAACTTACATTCTAACCATCACTGTTACTGAACGATCCCAATCACCATGGTTCAACGCAGCACTAAAACGGCTCAACAACAAGAAAAAGCGACAGTTCCGGACTGCTAAGCGCGCAAATACACCGATCGCATGGGGAAAATATCGCTGCACCGAAAAGAATTTTCAGTCGCTTGCCAAGAAAACTAAACACTACTTTTTCACATCAGCCTTACCTAATATTAGTGCGTACTAACCCCAGGTAGTTCTGGAAGACCATTAGCCCGCAACCCTCCAAACCCTCCAAGACATTCCCAGCTCTGATAAATATATTCCGAACGTCCTTAACGCTGCTTTCTGTTCAGTATTTACACCAGAACCTGGTACGGACCTACCTTCTTTTACATCCTGCAATCATTCATCCATGCCTGAAATAACTATAAACTCTAGCGGCATTGCAGCATTAATTGATTCTCTGAAGCTTACTTCTTCAGCCTGCATCAATGGCATAAATTCTAAAATGTTAAAGAGCACTAAACATGCAAGTAGTGTCATCGTATCGCACATTTTCAACAGTTGCTCTCATCTGGCGCGGTTCCACAAGATTGGAAAGTGGGGAAGGTCATTCCAGTTCCAAAGAAAGGTAATCCGTTTTGTCCCAACAACTACCGTCCTATATCACTCACAAGTTCCTGTTCTAAACTAATGGAACACATAATTTACTCTCACGTTGTAAAATTTCTTATAGATACTAACATTTTTCATCCTAACCAGCACGGTTTCCGCAGGGGACTCTCTTGTGATACTCAGTTAGCTCTCTTCATAGACGATATAAGCTCTAACCTGGTCACTAACACCCCAGTCGATGCCTTGTTTCTGGATTTCGAAAAAGCATTTGATAAAGTACCCCACAAACGCCTATTTTTAAAGCTCTCATCTCTGTCCCTTAACGATCTAGTTTTCAATTGGATACGAGACCTTTTAATTAACCGTCAACAGTTCGAGTTCACTAATAACGGCTCCTCAGCTTCATCTCCCGTTGTTCCTGGAGTACCACAAGGCACTGTTCCAGGCCCTATTCAGTTCTTAATCTATATAAATGACCTTCCTAATCATATTTCCTCAAATATCCGTTTATTTGCAGATGACTGCGTGATCTATCGCCCTATTAACAACATAACCGACGCTAATGCACTTCAATCTGATCTCGACAACATTCAAACCTGGTGTGATAAATGACTTATGTCCTTAAACATTAAGATATCAGCTCTTCTTACATTCTATCGAAGACAGACACCTACTACCCGGAAATACACTCTTCTTAGTTCCGATCTCAACTCCGTAACTACCTACAGATACTTGGGAATTAACTTCTCCGCCATCTTTCATGGACCGATCATATAACTACGCTAACAAATGATGCTAACCGTGCCCTTGGCTATTTACGCCGCAACCTTCGATTAGCCCTTCCTTTGTAAAATTATTAACATACTACACCTTCGTTCGACCTAAGCTTGAATACGCATGCGCTATCTGGGACCCCTACCAAGCTAATCACATTACCTTCCTGGAATCTGTTCAGAACCGTGCGGTCCGTTTTAGTTTTTCTGGTTACTCATACATGTCCAGTGCTACCAAACTGAAAGGAAAACTAACCTCCCCAACCTTATTCATCGTCGCAAAGTCGCCCGCCTCTCCCTCTTCCATAAATTCTATTATGAACCCCTCGAAACTCTGCCATTCTACCAGCACACCACCACTTCTCTCGCCTCAGCCATCAACCATCATCGCCGATCATCAGCCCATCTTTGCTCATTTTTTGTACGGACACCAAAGGACTGGAATGAGCTTCCTGCTGCTGCTGTTAGTCATTGCAATCACGTGCATTTCAAGCACTTCATTGAAAAACTCATATGCATCACCTAAGGCCCACCCCTCATGTAAAACCCCTTCACAGGGGCATTTGAGGTATTGAAAAAATAAAATAAAATAAAAATAAAATCTCTACGACCAGTGCACGACCGATCTGGCCACCAACTAAACCGAGCTACTCCTGTGATTTCTTGCTCTCTGCGCCGGAGCCACATTTCCCGCTGGACGGAGCCTGTAACACTATCGCATTAAAAAGAAGCTACGCAGAGGGGAAGCTCCAATGGATGCCATCGCAGTGCAAAAACACAGGACTGCATGTTCATCTCAACAGCTTCCCGGACTCGACGCATCGCTGAGAGAAGCAGAATGCACGTACTAGTGAAGCATTGATACACTTGGCTATACTGAATAGGTATTCTCAAAATTGATCTTGTATTTTTTTTTAAATAAAAACTCATACTGTCGTCGACAGGTTCACCCAGCACAGTCCTTTATTAAGTTCTGGGAAAATGGAATTTCGACCTGTTATGGCAATAAATAGTGGTTACCAACTGTGTATCATATGTCTGACATCGCCTTCCCGTCAAGCTCAGCTTAGTATAGTCAAACGAAGGAAGTTTGGGAAAACTTCAAGGTCTTTCGGTCGACTACAGCTTTGTGCGGATACAAAAGAAGAGTTCCGTCGCTTCCAACTTTTTTTATTATGCTGGTCACATAACAAGCGATGCTAAATTACATAACATCTTAGGAATTATCTGGACAACGACAGGCTACTGAAGACGGCGGGAACGAAGAGCATGATTGGCACTGGCTTGCGTCATTGGCGGCGTCAAGTATCGGTAATCTGGTTGGAGTAAACTTGTATCCGCCATATGACGAAACACTGCACAAACAAGTAGAGAGAGAGAGAGAGAGAGAGAGAGAGAAATCGT